>NC_140926.1:18217648-18817648 GCF_045865225.1 Trachurus japonicus | reverse complement strand
TGTATTGTTTCCCTCACATGTCGCTGTGACAGTGTCTGTATTCAGATTGCCTGATGTGTCACTCTCGTCATATATGGTAATTCTTCAGGGTTTTGTTCAGCTGTCACATTGTATCGAGTAGCCAGACGAAATGCCATCGTGCCCTTCGATTTCTTCATTTGTCCGATGTCTGTCTCTTCATTTGTGTTCGCTTGTACTGTTGTAACAATGGACACCCATAGTTATTATGAAAGAATTATTGATCTATAAAGTGTTGGCTTCTCACAGATTGCTTTACTGGCTTCACATGGTCCTCTTCATCAATAATATATAGACACACACACACACACACACACACACACACAAAATAATAAGTTGTGCTATATTTTTAGAGATAGTGGTCAACGATGGTCATAAAATACCAACTTCATATATCAGGAAAAGTGAATAAATTACACCAGAGCTGCATCTTCACTGTGTAATCATCCAATCACTTAATGTTAATGCTGTACTGGCAGGGTAATAGCCATAATAGTCGGGTTCTAATCCTGCTTTATAAGTTCAAATTGCACTTTTAGATTTGAGGAACTGTTTTTAATAATAAGTTAAGATGGAAGGAAATAAAAAGTGTGCCAAGTTGATTATTTACATATCATCCGTTGGTAGGGTCAACTTATTTTGCATTATAATAGGCAGCAAAGGATGGCATAGGAGAGCCCCATACTAGGAATAATTTACAAGTGCCCTATTTTCTCGAAAACATCCAAAGAGGACAAGCAAATCATATGTGAAGCTACAGGGCTCCATATTGAGATGTTGGATCTATCAGGGTTTATGAGAAACTGGACCCAAGTTGAGCTGGAGGTCTTTTCGGAATTCTGTCTTTGAAATCTGTCCACAAATAGATACTACAAATGACTCGGATTGGGTCAGGCCTTGGGCTTCCTGTTTTTTTTTGTTTGTTTGTTTTGTCTTTTGTTTTTTTCTTCTGACACATCTTCTTGCTGGTTGCACTGTGCGTTTTTTATTGTGAAATGAAACGCATCAGGTCAGGGTCCTTTTTTTGGGGGCCAGGTTCGGCCAGCCTCTTTGCTTCACTTTGTGCCGTCTCTACTGTTGTCAAGCATGCACACGCGTGTTGTCCAGTTTCGGTTTGAATGAGGCATACAGGAAAAAAATGGAACCGCATTATCTGGACGTTTTAGTCAGATCTGGAGAAGACCGGAATGATGTAACTTTAACCTCTCTTTCCCACTAGACAATCACAGCAACAAGGAATAAGTAAAAACCTGGGTTATGGTCCTTATTTAAGATTGGACATTGTTTTAATGCTGTTATATAGAAGAGGTTAACTGGATAGCAATGAGACTCATCAACCATTTGTATTAACTTTTACAGCTTATGTTGGCTATGTAGTGCTAGCAGAACTGGCAAACTTTTATTAGAAAATTACATCAACAAAAGTATTTAACTAATTAATCATGTACTTATGACAGACTAAAACAGTATCTGACAGGAATCAAGAATCAAACATAATTATGATAATAATAAAATTAATAATTGTCATAACACATTATTTTCAAATGACAAATGGAATCAGCAAACGAAAGGATGAGCTAAAAGCTGCACAGAGTTGCAGATCCTTGTGTTGAGTCTCAGTTGTCTCATTTTCTCAGTGTTAAATATAGTCTCCTGTAATTCCCCTGTGGACGTACCACTGTATTTAGTTTTGCAAAAGATTTGGAAAAGATAAAGTTGTTGCTGACAACAACTGAAATATGGGGGGGGTTACAATTAATAATGAGAGAAGGTGATGGGGAGAGACAAAATAAAACACTGTTTTATGTGCTTCTCATGGTTCATTTCAAAACAAGCATTTCTTCAGAGACTGACTTCTAAACACAGGAACGGCTACAGCTTTGGTTTCTTCCTCAGAGGTCGACAGTAGAGGTGTCAGCTCATGGTCAGCCCTGTGAAGGTGAAGCAGTTCATGATCCTCTCTGCAAACTCTGTTACACACGTACGCTGGTAAAGCTTAACCTCCGTTTGCTATTGCATCATGCTTTGTTTTCTCTGTATTATGTATTGTGTATCGTCCTCTCTAGTGAAAAGCGAGCAAAGGAAAGAAGCTGCATAAAATATGAATGATCCTCTTTTGGTGAATGTCCATAGAAGCATTATGTTCTTAGATAGCAGCTGTGAACACAGATTATAATGGTTAATGATCATCAGAAAAACCTTGATCCTTTGATTTTATGAAGCAGAAAAGCCTTAAAAGCACTGCACAGAAAAAAAAAAGAAAAAACAGCGCAACCTTGCTTATTTCTATCTCTCAATATTTCCATCTCTGTCATTGATATTCTCACACTACCAGGTTGATGATGTAATCTAAATGGAGGGCAAAAAATAAGAGGCAGATGCACAGCCGTTGCGGCCTTGATCTCTCACCCTGGAAAGCACCTCTACCACCTGATTGCACAAAATGTGTGAGTATAAAAACGATGAGCCGCACAGGCCTTCTGGTGGGTTTGGCTCGTGAAAATAGGGTTTGGAGGAGAGGAGGAGGAGGAGGAGGAGGAGGAGGAGATGGTCCAGAGCACATCACAGGGTTGGTCTGTCAGGAAACCAACCCCACTCCATGAATCAGACAAGGTGGTGGGAGAGGAGAGAATGGGAGTATGTAGATGATGATGTAAAAACGTGTGATGAGGGGAGCATAAAAACCGGGCAGAAAGAACACGTAGCTGTCATGGATCACAGGTGGAGGAAATGAAGTCGTAACACTGCCAGATTTGCCCATTACCGCTACGAGCGCTTCCACATTCTGCCTGTGAGAAACTCCTCAGTCCGGCGCGGTACAGTACATCGCCGCTGTCCGGCAAAAACCTTGCAACTCTGCTCATGTTGAGTTTTCTATTTAAATTTCAGAAAATGTCATGCTTCTCGAGGGACTGAGATAAAGAACTTGTCTTTTTCTGTATCAGACACCCGTTCCAAATCTATTGGATGAAGTGAAAAAAAAGCATGATTGTTAAGATGATAGTGGGGCTTATTTTTTCTTAGATGGGTTTTACTGCACAGCAGCACAAAATCTGCAAATACCCCAGTCTCACTATTGTCTCTTTAGATATTAGACTTTATAATTCTGGCAGGTGTTCACTGATTTATTTGGTTTAAAACAATAATATCTTAGTATTTTTTTTTTCAATTACCGACCGACAAAAACATTGTTGTTGGAAGATGAATCTAAAAAAAACAAAAACAAACAAGCACTGGGACAAAAATCAGCCTCCTCTGTTTGCCTCCGTGTTGTGCTGTGTGTTCTAACAGGCCCCCACGAAATCAGATCTAAGAGGAAGTCGCATGCAATGATGCCACTGTATCGATTTTAATTATCCCATTACTGAGCCTGGAGGTCTTATAAAAACAGATAAGCTAAAGACCTCCAACTAATTACATACGGAGCGGCATCGTGCATTTATTTTGCTGTTGATTAAAGTTGCTTCGATTTATGTTAAATAACAGTGTGATTCAAATGCAAAACATATTGGCTTTGACAAGAGAGGGGAGTGGATGAGTGAGAGAGTGGGAGACAGAGAGCTTCAAAGAGAGAGTGTGTTACAGAGAGTACGTCCACACTAAGCTTGATAAATTTGAAAACACATCCCCTTTTTTTCTTCCTCTTCTTTTCTGTTTTAGCCCCTTTTTTCTCCATGGGTGTTCGAGACTGAAAATAGCATTGCGTTTGTGGGGGCGTGTTGCTCCAGGTAACGGTACGATGATGAAATATTACTCAGGAGGGTCAGTTTGACAGTTTGTCATTTAGATTTGTAATTGTTTTAGGCATATCAGATGCCAAAGCTATTTATAACGTTATGAGACAGAAGTTAATTAATTTTCTGCAGAAAGTTATCAGGCTCCCAATCATTTCATCATCTGTTTCGATAGTCAGATGGTAAACATCTGAATTACGCCATTCATGTTACAGGATCTACCAGGAGGTGTACCTCTGTTTGACTGCATATACGTATGATAATACCAGGTTGAACGACATATATGTAGCTAGCTAGCTAGATAGATAGATAGATAGATAGATAGATAGATAGATAGATAGATAGATAGATTTAAATGTATAGAAGTACCACATAAATGTGTTTATAGCATCAAGGCTTTTTGACTTTGTCAGGAACCTCTATCTAAACAAAATAAAACAAAACAAAAAAATCACAAAAATCTCTGGTTAAAATTATGACATTTGTGGTGTTTGACCCGGTTATAATGATAAGAGCAATAATGAGAGTTAAAACTGAAATCATAATTCCAAACCAACCTTTTCATGGATAAGGAAGTCTAACAACGTACCCAAGAGATGAGAAACAAATGGAATGATAAATCATTGTTTTTAGTGTGTTTTACAGCTGATTTAAGACTTGGGTCAAAACTGACCCCAACACCATAAATGTTAGCAGCTGACAATAAAGGCCCAGGGGCCACACCAAAAAATATTAAAACCGACATTTCCATGGATAAGGAAGCCTAACAATATAACCAAGAAAAGAAAAACAGATTGGATGAAGTTTTTCTTTTTACAGATGATTTAAAAGACGGGTCAAAACTGACCCTAACACCATACTGTACAGTAGATGGTAGCAGAAAGCTAACACAAGACGAAGGATAAGGAAGGTTTATTAATTCCAGTGAAACATATACACATCTATGATAGATTGGCAAAAACGTTCATGCAGACTTTTATGATTCCCGGTCAATGCATCCCTATGACTTTACACCTGAATGCACTGCCATTGAATTTGTAACAGAGGTTTCAGATCCACCAGAGAATGAGTTGTAATTACTCTGGTGATCACATGAGGTTGAAAAATGAACTTGTTCATTATATAAATGTCACCTACAGTATTTGAGTTTACAGAGGGACAACAGTCTTGCCAATAGGTTACTACAGACCACATAGGGACAATAACTGTTTCCTCTAATCCTCTCTACTCAAATAAATGAATAAATAATAATAGGGGTGCTCAGTGGGTTAGTGGTTAGAGCGCATCTCATGTTGGCCTATTGGGAAGCAGTGATCACCGGTTCGACTCCCAGCTGTCATAGTCCGTACTGCATGCCATTCCAATATCTATCCCTTGGCGTTCCTGTCTCTTTTCTCTGTGCTATCAAAAAAAGGCACAAAATGCCCAACAATAATAATAACAACAACAACAACAGCAGCAATAACACAATATAGCTCTTTTCATTAAACTGTATTCATATTCATTTCTCACATATCGTGTCTGTACAGAACTGAAATGAGAATGCGAGTCTGCATGCAAGTCACCTCCAGACACAAACAGCATTTTCAGATTTCCACCGTCTTGGTGCGGATGCGGCCTCAGATGTGGAAGAAGATTCGGGGGACAAACGCAGAGAACAGAAAAAAAAAAGATAGCAAGAGAAAGAGAGAGTGCGCAAGACTGTGTGAGAGAGGGGAAGAAATAGGAAGTAGCAGAGTGGAAAGGTGAAGGCGTAAAGCTTGAATGCTTCAGCACCATTGCCACCACAAACAGTGCTGACCTGGAAAGCCTCTGTGTGGTGGAAATCAGCTTTAAGAAACCCTTTTAGAGACCTCCTCAGGGGATTAATACTGTTTTGGTGTTTGGGGTCTCTCTCTCACTCTCTCTCTCTCTGTTTGTGTGCATGTGTGCGTCTGTCACGTGTGTGTGTGTGTGTGTGTGTGTGTGTGTGTGTGTGTGTGTGTCTATATACTGTGAGTGCAATTGGTGTTGAAATGCCCGTGTGAAACAGATAAAGAGAGCATACAGTGGTGTGCGAGCCGCTGTGCGATGCATGTGTGTGGGAGAGAGTGGAACAGAGAGAGAGAGAGTCAGGGAGCACGAGTAAAGGCTGATTGGCGTTTTAGTATTATGTACAAGGCTGAGATGCAAGGGAGGCGGAAATAATTTCAGCGGTTGAATTAAACCTCAATGGGCAGAGTGCACCATCCACAGTTTTTTTGGAGGACAAGTTAACTAAACCTATAACGGCCAAGAGGGAGCTCCATCCTGAACATAAATAAAAATGTCACAGCAGGAGCATGTTTGTTTGCATTCCTCTCATGATCTGTGCAGGACACATTGCAGCACACAAAGGTTATACTGTAATTACGATCATGGGAATTTCCAATTTATGACCTCTAATTGAATGCAGCATGAATCAGGAAAGGTTACCACCTTGGTCGTGAGAGATGTTAATTTAATGGATAATTAAATCTGGTTTATTAGAACTTGAATCATATTTTTGCATGATGTGGTTTTGGATTGCTGAGGAAGCAAGAGCTGGGGGATTATACAGGATGAAGGAGTTTTTGTTTTGTTTTTTAAAGAAAACAACAGCAAATAGTAAAATGATGACTAAAATTATCTGTTGTGGACTTCTGGTTCCAACATTTGGCCTTAAATGGAAAGTGTTTTCCTGCATATTGAGGAATTGCTTCGGACATTTCAGGTTTGTTCAACTGTTTCATATTTTAGTGAGTAACATAACTAGAAAGATAGAAATGATGACCAATCCTCAAAACAATATGATCCAACTTGTAAGGAGGAAAGAAAGAAAAATTCATTAACTAAAAATTCAATCTGCCAGAGGAGGAAATGGAGCAAAGACAGGGAGATAAAGGGAGGGAAAACCTCCTTGTGTATTCTTTCAGAGCTCCTCTTATCAGCGCTTCTGTAATCGCGGGACAGGGAATGGACACGGTCCAGTGAAGAGCTAATTATCACTGACAACAAACGTCACATCAAACAGGTATTATGTGAGCTGCATGAGGCCCGCCGCACTCAGCGGATCTCCACCGACTATTTTCACTCCGGATGCTAGATTACTTTTGACAGAAAACATACAAATAAAACATTACCAGGGCTTACAGGGAGAGCTCGCAGAGATACCCACTGAGTAAATTATTCATACATTGACTTACTGAAGGAATGAAAGCTTCTGTCTTCTCTCTAATCCCCAGCAAAGCTTTCGGTAATAGTGCAGCGCTCAAGAGTTGCCTCTCACAAGGCTCTATTCATCAAACTTTGCAATGTATGAAATCAGTGTCTGACAGGCTTTTGAAATCCTGCAGCTCCCGCATTATTATAGCGTTTAGCCTCAAACAGCCTCTCAATCTAATGACTTCTCCGCGATGGTGATTGCTTTGATTTTAATTGGGATGTTCTAGGGGCGCTGCTGCTTCTAATCCAGCTGTCTCCAACCAGTTAGACAGGGGTTGCTCACGGTGAGCTTTTATTCCCGCTCTGCAACCCATCACGGGGTATAGCATGGCTGCCCTGTTGAGTTTAGTGTTGGAAGGAGGAGCGTCACATGTCACCACGGGGTGCCTTGTGTTCCGCAGTGAAGTCATGGGTAATTGAGAGATGAAATATAGAGCCCATCGATGTGGGGGAAAGTCTCAAATGGTCAGCGTCCTTGGTCTCTAGAGACAGGGTTATAGTACAGTAAAGTACCATTTAGCTTGTCCATCCTTGAAAGACTAAGCCATGACCTCCTTGGGGGAAAATAAAGAACAGGAAGGGCTTACCTGGTGCAAATCTGTCTCTGCAGACAAATGAAGGATCATACCTGGGCTGAGGTTTGTTTGCCACGGTCCTACCCAAGGATCAACAGTGCTACTCCCCAACAAGTCATACAAACAACCTAGATTGTCAATGTTGTCTAGAAAGTTTATACTCACTATTATTTGTTCATGTTCAAGCACTGAGCATTTTGAGGGGGATTTTGAATTGGATTCTTCCTTTTCCAATGTTACTTTTTTTTTTGTTCGGGTGGAAAAAAAAAATCTAGATCCCCTAAAACCACAAGCCAAAACTCCCAGATTGGTACAGAAGTCTCACCAGCTGCTCGAAGCACTAAGAAGCCATTTCAACCAAACACATTGTGATACCAAAGACAGAAAGACAGAGAGTGGGAGGAAATGAAAATGTGCTCTATTTCAATTTTTCCTTAGCAGAATGCAGCCGGTACAGACCTGTTTGTCCTTCAAAAGACCCAGCGTGGACCTGCACCTCATTATTGTTATTGTCGTCTTACAGCAAATTGAATGATGTTTTTTCTGAATAAATTATGCTGAACAAAGCATTTCAGATGCCACAGTGAGTGAGGTAGAGACTGAGATTTATTCCCTTTGCTTCAGTGGTCATAACTCAAAAAGTAGTCATTTTCAATTAGATTCTGAAAGGGGGAACATAGCTCTGCATTTACTATATACCTTAAGAGTGAAACTTTTGCTAAGAAAACTCCAGCAGAGCAGGTGATGCTGTTAATTACTTTTCTAACTGGAAAAAAAAAAAAGCTTTTTGTGGGTAAACCAGGTGGCCTCAATGAGTTTTGATTTGTCTCTATTTGTGGCATCAAGCAGGGGGAGGACTGTGATGGAGAGCCTTTAAGAAAAATCTGAGTAATATGATAAATAATAGAAGTGTTTTTTTTTCTTAGCAAGCACACTAAAAATGGATTCCCGGGTGCTGCCATGTCTGGCCCTGAAATTAGCTCTAGCTGCAGGTAAGCCCTGCCACTGTGAGTCATTCTCTGCTCATTGTGATTTACCAGACTTAAGAGTACAGATGGATGGGAGCTGGGACGGATGCCCCCTGCACACACGTGATGAGCGATGATGGTCTCGGTAAGCGGTCATCGGCCGTTTTTGGCTCGTGACCTCCCCCCTCTAAGAAAAAAAAAAAAAAAAAAAAGCAAAGCCAAAATGTTCTTGTTACCTTTGACATGAAATGATGGTTTTTATTTTCCCTTTAGAGACATGACTTCACTTGACTAATCACTGAAAGGATCCCTAGAGGGCGCAGGTATTCATTATACTACGGGAACAGGACATTCGTCACAAAGATTTAAAAGTTGATAATAAATTCATGTTGGAATTGTATTTTTTAAGATGCCATCAGTTACCGTGTCACACTCCCTACTACGATTTCTCCATTGTTCTCGATTTCACCGCTGGTAGCAACATGTTTCACGACCTTTCCTGTGTCTGTGTTGCCAAGTGTTACTTGGCAAAGTGTAAAAAACTAGATAGGTGAGGAGACGGATGACAAAGGGGCAAAAAATATTAAGACACTGGCATGCTTCTATTATTTTCTGAAGTCTACACTCAGAGAAATAGGATACCTATGGCTATCAATTCACTCAAAACTGCACACACACACACACTGCTCTTTTTGATGATATATCCCCACATGCAATTTTGTGTTGGAACCCCCCCTCCCCTCCTTTTTTCCTCTTTTCATATCACCTTTGTGTGCGAGGCTTTGTGAATATTTCTCCTCTGAACCTCTGAGTACATTTTGACAGGAGGCCCTTTTCTATCTGAACTGATTCCAAAAGAGGGAAATGTAAAGCGCTGCATCCATTATTGAGCGACATCACAACCTGGGAAGCCTCCGTGAGACATTTACATTCTATGGTCCCTGTCAGTCCCTTTGGTAAGCAGTCGAACCCTGAAAAGCTGGTGGGTGCTGGAGGCTCAGGCTGACAACCACTTGCCACATGTGTGTTGTTATGCAAATAGGCCGACATGCTGCATCACTTCTTTTAATAATAAGATAGGGGAAATTTTTGATTTTAACAGGCCTTCCTCAACCTCCCCTAGAGCTTTGCCTGGGGTTACACGTCATTTATACCCAGGGTTCAGCCAGGTCATAAAAAATGCTATTTGATACCAATTTCTACTGTGCACTGTCTCTGCTACATGTGGTAGAAAGTTACAAGTGAATCTGTAGTGCATACTGTACCTGATGTGCCCCCTCTGCATCACATCTACAGTAAGGGATGGTTTAATGATAAATGACAAGGACATAAATGGCTGGGAGGAAGGTGTGGTATAATTTCAATAATTTTAATAAGTGCTTTGGTGGCCTGTGAAACTGCCATGCTGCATTTTGCTTTCTCACAGGCCTGCAATGATCTAAGCGGTCAGTAACCTATTAGGATGCTTAGTAGGAAAAAAAAAAAAGGGAACGAGTTGCCTATTGTTGCTGAAGAAATATTCTGTGACAGCAACACTGTGTTTCCATCCTATTTTAATTTGTGTGTCTTTTCCTTTAGAAGATTAATTGAAAATAGAATCACCACAATGCTTTCAAGGTTAATACAACACATGCTCAATTAAGTGTGGGGAAATACACAGCTGTACTGTATTTAACAAAGCTTCGCTGGCAGAAGTCATACTATTTTTCCATGCTACCTAATGATAAGCCTTCTCTCCCCCAGTTATTTGTAATTAAGTTTCTTCTCAGCATTTAGTTAGAAAGATGTCAAAGAGGAGAACAGAGGAAGAGAAGAGGGGAAGAGGAGGAGGGGGGTCTAGTGAGCTGGGGGCTGAAGCTGCTCTATTCCTGAATAAATGTGGAGGGTGAACAGGCTTAGTGAATTTCAAAGTCACCCAGGCGGCTTAATAGCTTTCCTAAATGACTCAGCACATTATATCCAGTTGTACAGTAGTCCATTACACGGTGCGTTACCATACCCATACAGGGCTTGGACTCCCGCTCCCCGCCCCCACCCTGTCCTTCTGGCTCTGGCCTGGCATGTGTTCAACAAACCACTTGAGCCTGAATGCAAAATGAAGTCCCTTGGCTACAACTTTCAGGACAGTTCACTCTTTTTAGTGCTTACCCAGGAGGCCCGGAGCCTGTCAGTGACACACCCGTAACCCCCTTTGCACCGCGAGCTCCGATGGCAAAGGTGATAGCTAAAAGTGTATTGCATCGGCCAACGGGCACGGATGGGGATGGAATGAGACAGAAAGAGGGAGATAAATAGAGGAGGAGGGTGCAAGAGAGAGCAATTAGTGGTGCTCTACAGCATAATCCCTGGGAGACAAGGCCCATCAATCATGTTACTAATCCTTTTGTTTCTCAATAAAGATAACCATGCTGCAGGGAGTTAACATTTTCTTAATAAGTCATCCCACTATAGTACACCTGAAATGCCAGATTGGCCCAGAATTATCCTTATCCTTCATGTATGACATTGAGTTGATAAGAGGGCGCCGAGACAGACCCAACCAGTAGGTTATCCTGTTGTTTTCACAATAGTAGATTGAGCAGAGGTGGAAATTACTAAAAGTGAGTGAGCTCTTTTCCTTAGCAACAACCCCAACCCGAAAGTCAAAGTAGGTTGTGATTGCTTTCAACAAATGTTTCTTGATCTGGTATCGTCAATAGGACAGTACACTGTTTGTCAGTACCTTCTGAAAGCATTTCAATTTACCATTAAAATTGTTTGTGTTTGTTAAGATTTTATAACTTTTTGAGCTTTCACTTTGAGTTGAATGCTGTGCTAATGTTAGCTAACATGCACCTACAACTGTTCACAGACAGTCCTGCTTTTTGTGCACAACCAAAGTTCTTCTGTCATAACCCTGGTACAGTATGCTTTGACACCAAAAACCCAGAGTAGGTATACAAGCTATTGAACCAAAGTTACAGAGGTATAAACATGCTGGAAAAGTAAGTTTTTCTTTGTTGCACATGTGTGTTTGCTCCTAAAAAAACAGGCAATATGAGGCCTGTATTTGAGAAACACTGTGGAGCCATCTGTACCAACAGCTGTTGTGGTGATATGGGGGCTGCTGAAATGCTTTGCACAGATAGGATGAAGATACTTAAGAGTTTTCAAACAATGTTATTTTGCCAAGATATTGCAGATACTTAGTCAAGCTCATGATGGCACTAGAGGAGAAGACAGGGGATGACCACAGTTAGTCAGAATCATCACTAGTTGATGAAATATTCAGATAAACTGATGGATTGACATTGTCAATGCTGAAGTGAAGCATGGCTAAAGAAAAGACTTAATAATGAATGGTTGTGAAATCAATGTGTGCTCAGCATTTTCTTTCTTTTTCTTCAAGATTCAGTGCAAACTTTCCCTGGATGAAGCTAAACACATGGTTAACTGTATTCAAATATCTGATCAAATAAGTTTAGGTTAGATTGAAGATCTAATTGCAAACTGTGCCTTTAAGGCATAAGCTCTGGTATTATACAGTGAGAGGCGTTAGCTCAAATATTCATTATGACAGCCCAAAGGCACAGCTTCAAGAATGAACCATCCTTCTGAGCAGCATAAAGGGAATGCCAGGAGGCAAATAACATATCTTTTGGTTCCTAGACTCCCGGCTAATCTTGCATGTTTTTCTGTTGAAATAACAACATTTTCTGGAGGAGTCCATGCGGGCGACCTTTGTAAAATCAAGTCAGTTCCAAATTGAATGAATTCGCTGGTGACCTTGAAGGCATTTCTTTGTCCGATTCACTCGGCTTTCCTCCATATGATTCCCTTTGCGCGGGCTGGATCTATCCATCATGTTCTCTTGTTCACCTTTGTCTCCGAGACAACATTTCGCACCTTGTTTTTTCTACTCCCCATTTCGTTTTCCTGTCTTTCTATCACCCTCCCTCTCTATCATTTCAGCGGTCTCTGAGAGAAGTCAGCCATGGATGTGTTGGTGTGGATGTGGCTCTGTGCTGTCATGGATGCTTCAAGGTCAAGAGTGCTTAGCTGGATATTAAAGAGACAGATGGGAGTGGAGACCGAGTGGGATGGCAACGCAATGCAATTATAACCCGTGCCCACTGTCCACTACACACGCACACACACTCGCACACGGCACTAGAGAGAGCGAGACCGACAGAGAGAGAGAGAGAAAGTGGGTGAGAAATAGATAGACAAGAGATCACGACTATCTCAGAAACTCTGCTGAGACAATCTAATAACAGTGTGAGTGTAAGTCCACAACAGTTAGAGCATGCACGCACTCGCGCACAAACAAACGTGTGTGCACATGTATGCACACGCATGGCACAGAGATTGTCTGATAGGAATTGTAATGGCTCATTAAAGCACCAAAGTGATCCTGTGGATGGTTCCAGGAGGAGGAAAACAGAGTGAATGATTGATACAGTGATACAGAGTGTGCTCCCTCCACCAGCCCATTAGGGGTGATTTAGAGGGACTGTGGAGTGCAACTGGAATAGACAAGAGGCTCCTTTTCTATATTTTTGATTCCAACCTGGTCTGCGACTGATTGAGAGAGCACAAGAAAATGACTGTTTTTTTTCTCGCATCTCCACCATCATAAGATCTCCCTGTTGCTCATAATGGAATTTAGGAGGGTGTGATTGCACAGGTAACAACCACGGCGTAATAGTTGGTGCAAGCTGAGGGATGTGCTGCTCTCAGTGTGCCTGCTTAATTGTATTCCAGGCTGTTATAGGTGTCACTAGTGGCGCGGAGGGTCATGATATTGCTTGTGCGTCAGCGTCGGTGACAAACCAGGCTGGAGCGAAATAGTAAATTGGCCTGGAGGAAAACAGTTGTCTGAAGGAACAAGTACATGATCAAGGTCCGGGGTAATTTGCCCAGATTGGACCTTATTCACTATCATTAATGCATGGTCGTGCAACAAGCTGCACATTCTGGTTTCATTAGTTTCACATGAGATGTTTCCGCAGTCACAATAGCACATGCAAATCATCATCAGAGCCTAGAACTGTTGTTGTTTTCTATGCTGCATCTTTCTTTAACACGCGCCACTAATAGATTTCACTGCCTCATAGCACAAATTAACCGTAATACACCTGTGGAGGGTTGATAGCATTGTTGGTCAGTACTAATGAGTGGAGGATTACTTTGCCAGGTGGAACAACTCCTCAGTCTTTGGCACTTTAAGACGCTCCCAATCCCCTTGCCCTGCCTACTTGGATTTCAAGTGCTCAACATTAGATTACAGAGCTACTTCCACTCCAGCACCCAAAATCCTTTATTTCCTTGCCAGAAATGCAAATGACATAGCAGGTGTCTCACAACCGTATTATTTCTCATAGTTTTTGGTTTGGTGTGTTGTTGCTTTTTTTTTTTTTTTACTCACCTTTATCAATGTTTCTTTTTTAAAACCAGAGAATATCAATTCAAACTTGTGTCCACCTTGTCCTCACTCATAAGGTCCTTGTGCGGCTCAAAAAACTCTCCCACGAACACAGATTTACCAGAATCCATCATGCTAATTAGCCGCTGCCCTACTGTGCTTCTGAATTATTGAAGATCAATGCGAGAAACGCTCATAGGTAGGTCCCATAAATTACACTTCTCTTGTGTTTTATTACAAGTGTAGAGCCATAGGAAGATGTTGTGGTTTCAAGTGTTATAAACAGTCATACTCAGCTTTTAAATCCCCTCTCTCAGGCTTCTCTCTGGAGCTAACAGCAGCTCAGGAGATTTCTGATAGCAGATTAGCTAAATAGCAGAATGACAGATCTCAG
This sequence comes from Trachurus japonicus, assembly GCF_045865225.1. Classification (NCBI taxonomy): domain Eukaryota; kingdom Metazoa; phylum Chordata; class Actinopteri; order Carangiformes; family Carangidae; genus Trachurus; species Trachurus japonicus. The sequence goes on along the minus strand of NC_140926.1, from coordinate 18,803,333 downwards.
ATAAACACTTAGAGAAACTAAATCTTGAAAGGTTGGATCGGATTGGTTGGTGAGTCCAGGTGGGTGTGGCTTGGGGTATGGCTGCGTTGTGACACCAAAGTTACTGAAGTTGTAATGGCTCATTTTCAGGCTGTTTCTGATTAGAGGCTGTGCACATTTCTCTGTTGACTTTCACAGTAATACTATAGAACTTAGACCCTGCTTTATAATTGTATGTGATGCATAAGTTACAACAATCTCTTGAAATTTGGACTACAGTATACATAGACCCATCAGTGTGTTTGCGCTGGCAATAAAGAGCAAACATTGCAACCCTTGGGGACATTGCATTGTGGTATATAGTGTAACATCATGCTAATTAGCTATATTATGTCAACATGTGACATTAATTTGTGTCACATCCAGAAAAGAAAATAAAACAAAAGAAACTGAGGAATACAGAAGGCAGCTGGTGCCTGTAGGTCATGAGTGATGATCGATGTTAGACGATGGCTTTGAAGTGGAAACGTTCCCTTTAAGGAGCCGATTTCCTTACAGATGTCACCCTTGATTTGGCTGCTGATGGTTGATTTTAAATGGCTCCATTCACATAAAAGAGAAAGAGAGAAGTCGTCTTAATGCTGCAATACCTCTGTAGTCTCTGGCTCAGCTCTACTGCTCACACGCAGATAGATAGATCATGCACAAAGGAAGACATTGCACAACTCTGACATGCAAGCGTGAATATTTATATACACAAAGATGCTTAAATGCCATGCATTCATTACCCTGAGAGATCATCCATAATGTTTAGCATGTAGTTCAATGAGCCTGAAGACAAAGTAATGGACAATTACGCTGTAACAGTCTGCTGACAGTAATACTTGTGTTTTAATCTAAATTAAATGTCCATTTTAATTGCACTGAAACTTACTGTTAAGTCATGCTTGGCCAGTTGAATCTTAAGTCTTCTACGAGGCTTGATAATAACAGTGAAACGTGAGTGGCTCCCATTAGAAATCACAAGTGAAGGATCATGCATTGGAACGCATGATCACACAATGACCCCTTGTCATTATTTACCCGTGACGACATAGACGTTGTGGACTCCCACATGAGTCCATATGATGTGGACAAAAGCGGCAGTGGTGGTGTGAAATGGAGCCCGGCTCACGCTGAGGCAATTGAGACAGGAAATGGGGGTCGGTGCGGGGTCATGGCATCCAAACTCAGCAATCTGAGGATTTTGTATTTCCCACAATTCCTTACTCACCCGCCATCTAGTCCTTTTCACACTCACACACACAGGAATGCACACCCTTCCAAGCACACTGCACCTTCTGGACTTTTATTCCCCGGGGAGTGAGTGTGTGATATCAACCAATCTGTTCCAACCAGCCCCATAACCTCAACAGTGGCACCAACACCACCCCTGGTCCTCGCAAGCTCCTTCCCCGCTCATACCACAGTGTGTGCCACAGCCGAGCGACAGCCAGACCAAAAAAAAAAAAAGAAAAACACACCACAGCGAACAGGAGCTGGACCAGCACTCGCAAAGAAGGTCAGAGAGGAGGGTTAAGTGAGCCAAGGAGAGATAAGCAGCAGGGACCGAGTCCTGCTTGGACTCCACTTTGACCGATTACTGCACTTTAAAGAACATATACGCCATTAATTATCACAGTATCTTTAAAGCAGGTGATTTTTATTCATCCATATTTGCTTAGAGGTTATAAAAATGCCACTGGCCACAGATGAGCAGGATAATATGTCAGAAACAGCAGTGGCCACATCTCACCGCTGTTCTCATTTCAAAGTGAAATGTGTGGAAACTCATCTGACCAATGAGGCGAATTTTGAGGCAAAAACTGTGACTACTTAGCCAGCAGGAGGCCGGCAGGGTTGGGAGGCATGTCATTCCTTGTGTTGCTTTGAATTTTTAGAAGTTTTGCCTCTTTATTCGTCAACTTGCAGCAGCCATTTGATGATTTTTAAAAAATAATTTTTTCAAAAGATATTGCCTTTATATAATGATCCAAACGCTTTCTCATTCCAAGTGTAAAACTTTTTTTTATGGATTTGGAGCTCATTAATAAGTGAGCATCTCAACATATTAATTGCTAACAGAAACATTGAGATACAGTCCAAGAAATGAAGAATCAATTATTAACAGTTTAATTAGATGAATAAATAACATATGCATTTTAAAATTTCATTCAGGCGTCCATAGATCGTTTCCGTGTCGCTGGTGTCGGATCGTTTCTGCGGCGTGCATGTATCAGCAAGCCAATTTATCAGTTTAACAGCAGTTTCAACATCTCCTCGGCGAGAACCATGGGAGAGGCAATGAGAGGAGGAGCACAGAGGGGAGGCAGCAGCGAAGGCGATGAAGCAGAGCTCAATTTGGACATCAAACACAGAGGGAGAGATGTGAAGGCGGTGGCACGTGGGCCTGAGATGTCAGGAAGGAGCGGTGTCCTGACTCCATTTCCAGCCCTCCCATGGGAATCCCACGCATGCTGCAACAATGTGGCAACAGACTTCATCCCATTACCCCCGAGGCTCTTTACCCTCAATCTGCTCTCGTCTCGAAAACTGACAACTTGACTGTATTGAACTTGTTCAAAGGGCTTGTGGGTTCCTGGAAAGTGTGGAAGGATGAGAAATTAATCATTTTTGTGTCTTTGGAAGTTTTAGAGATGTAGCTACAAAAAAAAAAAAAAAGTGTGGAAATGTATGTGCAAATATTTTAATTTTAATTTAAGATTGTACTGACTTAACATGTTGAAAAATGGAGCAGCTGCATGATATGGACACTGCATTTCCCAGAGCCTGATAACATGCAGATTGAACAGCAGCAGAAATATTTCATTACTCGACCAATCTGGAGAAAACATAATAGTCATTTTGGGTTAAAAAATGTGTTGGAATCCCCTCATTCATTGACCTTCATGTCATCCAGACTGCAAATTAGCCAAATCATAACTGTTTACATGTTATTAGCAGAGGGTAAATGTTTAGTGTTATGTTTCAGTCACTTCTGATCATTTTAATTAATTGTGAGAGCAGGCAGACCAAACACTCCCATGGCATAACACAGGGAAAATACAGGGAACGATTAGCACACTAATGAAAGGTGATAATTGTAAGTTGCACTTGTTAAATTACATTTCCTCTATTCTAAAAAATGGAGGGAGTGTAGCATGTAAGTGGAGGAGCCATTATCACAAGCTGCATGATAAATGGAGATGGCCCAGTGATGCCAAATCTATAAGCTTTTTAATGATTGGTAAGTCATGGTTTCCGGATTGGAATGAATATGGAAAAGATCTTTATCCACCATTGGACTCAAGGTCACCACTGATCTCCCGTCCCCGGGGTGCTTACCAGGAACTTTTTTACAAGGTGCAAATGATACATGCTCCCCTACTCTGTTTTGCATAGCCAGCATGGTGGAATGTGACACAGGGCTATATCATTTATCACCTTTTTTCAAGGTGTAATTAACAATAAATGGGGAGAAGGACAGCAACATTCAACATAGTCTACAGGTGCTGGTTCCACAGTGTACTTACTCATTAACTGACACAGACTAGGCTTACATTAAAGCAATAGTACTCAATATGGGGGTCAGGCCGCACTGTGGGGGTCATTATATTAGATAATGTGGACAGATTTTATGATACACTTGTAGGGGTAGTGCATATGTATTTCAAATTATCTTCAAAATTAAGGATTTACTTTATTATGTCATTTATTTGGGACAAAACACTAAATTAATAACATTAAATACATACAAAAGAAAGTAAAGTACAATATGATGGAAAACAGACAGAACACCATAACAACTGACACAATGACATTCAAAACAAACAAGACATACTGTAATTATAATGCAAAGCAGGAAAAAACAACATCAAATGCAAACAATGCAGCACAAAAAAATGCACAACAGAAAAAGCAGCCAGAACATCATAAGAAGCAGACAAAATAACATCAAATATATTGAACATTCAAAAACACAGTGACAGAATCAATTATCATATCAATATTTTAATTAAACAAACCTCCATTTAAACGTGACAGGTTTCCAGCTCTCTCTAAACTCTTGAAAATAGAATACAAAAGTGTGCCATACTCAAATTCACATGACAACTTGACAACTCCAATCGGGGTCATGAGAAATTTGGGACCTGAAAACGGGGTCACGGGCCAGAAAAGGTTTAGAAATCTTTGCTAACGTATCCCAGGTGGAGTAAATCAATCAACCTTAAAGGGCCACTAACCTTCCCAACAGAGTCACACATATCAGTGATTCAGTGGAGGATTTGAATATGGTCTCAGTTCATTTTTAATACTGAAGGCAACAGGGAATCACTGCATTTTTAAAAATATACTAAAAGAATATTGTCTAGTGTTGAAGAAATTCAAAAAAAAAATGAAATGTGACATTGGCAGGTTTCAAGTGAGTGTACTGGGTGTATTCTTATGTGCAGTGTAAAGATTAAACAGCTGGCTATGTGTACATGTAGACATCCCCAAACAGATTACATTCATTTTTCAAACGACGCAAAAGTGTCAGTGATTAATTTTAGCAAGAGGCACTCCAATAATAAGATCTGTGTTTGATGCCACTGACCACTCTTCCCACTGACGGATACAGTGATTGAGCGATGTCACCTGCACCTTGATGAACATGTCACCACGGGGAGTGACAGCCTCCGCCGCCACCTCACGCTGTCGCCGTCCGCGAGTCACTCACCTGATTTACCGCCTTGATCGCTCCGCTTGTCCTCATCATTTTTTAAAAGCTCCTGAAGTGTCATTTCCTGTGCTATGCTTGACTTGAATCTGAGGAAATGAAGCCTGAGAGAGGTGAATTATTACCCACGGTGACTTTTAGACTAATTGAGACCATTATACTATGCAGCACAGCAAAGAGAGAGTGCCGACTACGGTGCGTGAACACTCCAGACGCCCAATGCACACGCACACACACATACACACCCCCAAAAAGACTGCGCCCTAATTTGTCACTTAACCTTAAATGTCAAGGTGAAACTGCTGGTGAAATGCAAAGGTTGAATGTAAATTAGTGGCATAAAAAACATGCCCTCATGACCCCAATCGGTATAGTTCATGGTCTATGTTTGGATTTGCTTTTTAAATGGGTTATCTTTAATTATCACTGACCCCCAAGGCTGAACTGCTTGGTTAGTTCATGCTGTTAATAGTCCACTGTGCAAGGATAGTTGACTAATCAAATGTCGCAGTTCACCTGCGACTACAGTGACCTGCATCATCCCAGTTTACTGTCGGAGGGGCCTGAGCACGGGGCACCGCATTACCATGATATATGGTGGCGGATATTCTGCGCAGTCTCTGAAATGGGATCCATGCAGTCTTGCCAATGGATAATACATGCAAGGCCGTAAAGAAGATTTCATCCCTCTGAGTGTGAGTGAAAAAGGAGAGAACAGAATGAAGCAGAGAGCGAAATGGAACCCAAATCCCTTGAGAATAATATGGAGATCTGCCTAACATAAGATCCTTGTGGTAATGCAATTTAAGTTAGAAGGAAAAAATGTCAGGGTAATCTCATCAGTCCGTCAGAGAGAGGGATGTCAGACGTAGCCTGTGGCGAGCCTCCAGCAGGGCCGCTTCTATCCTCCACTCTCTGCCACCGCTCCGTCTCCCCTCTCTCCCCCAGCCTTTCTTTCCTTTCTCTCCATGCCATCACTGCATTGTGCCACCATCCTCCGTCAATACCCGTAGCCGCGTGTAACCTCGCGATGTAACCCAAATCCTAGGGATGAAAAACGAAACAACATCGGAAACAAAAAGGCCATGTAAACAAAAATTTGCATAAGAAAAATAGCCTTGACATGTCAAAAACTGACAGATTATGCCTCAAGTGCCATATGCAGAACGTTGCGGGGTCACTACAGTATGAATATAATACACTCTGTATAGGAAGGGTGAAATGGCATGCAAAGAAAAAAAACATCCTGTCTGTCAGATGTTCCTTAAAGCGATGGCCATATGGAGATAAGATCTGTAAATCACTGGCCCCTGTAGGCCTCAGGGCTTCTGGGAGGGGGGCAGTGACATCCCCCAAAGTGGACTCGAGGTAGTGGTGGGTGTGGGGCGACCTCAGACGGGAGGAGGCTTCTTCTTTTTCCTTTTTTTTTTTCCCTCTGAAAGCCTTAGGCTGTGCTCACTCTGAGGTCACCAGCCTGTTAGGGAGAGCAACTCAACAGGGACGAAACCACAGCAGGAGAACAGCGGAGTGACAACATGATATGAGAATCATTCTTAGTTAAACTAATGGTGCATGGAGGGTGAATACAGCAAAGAGACGGCTGCCAGGAGAGCTGTAGCCTGTGATATTTTGGAAAATAATACACTCCACCGTCTTCACTTTATTTATTGTTTCCCCTTCTTCTGCTTTTTTCTTTAAAAAGTTATTTTACCAAATTTGGAATCTTTGACTGTGTCTGGGCTTTGCTGACTGTAGGGTTATTGGAAAAAGGTGGCAATCCATAATCGCTGTCAACGTTCTCAGATGCGATGCCGGAGGACATTGGAGGGTGTGGAAAAGTGGCTGTGCAGCATATCAGAGAGTGAGATAAGGCCAGATTGTGGTGTATTGATTATAGATAGACATCTACTCTCCAACACAAGCTGCTGGTCTGCTCTCGAGCGCTGGGGAAGGCCTGATAGGTTTGGATGTGCATGTCCCCTGTTGATCAGATCTGTTATTAGAATGTCTGGCTGGAGCTATAGTAGTTTTGCACACCGACGCTCTGATTCATTTAAGATCTACACAGGGAGCGCTCGGTGATTCTCCGGAAATGAGCAAATCAGAATGCCATGCTGTTTACTCGCTGCACCTACAGTAATGAGTAATGAGTGCAGCTTATAGTTCTGTCTAAAAATAAATCCTATTGTTGTATGTCATAAGTATATATATATATATATATATATATATATACATATATACATTATATATATGGTGATATATATATATCACCATTAACGCACTTACACTTACAACCTTAATAAGCAGCTGAACAAAAGTCAATATTAACACCCCATTCGCTTGTACAACACTCTTAATTCACATGACACATCATATTTTTCTGTCTTTTCTTTTAAAGTGTGGAAATGTTTTGCAAAAAGAAAAAAAAAACGGATTTGATCGTTTGACGAAGGCTGCCACGGTTTCTACAATGTCAGGTGTGCATCAGTATCTGCAGTTAATTAAGTACTTCAGAGCACAGAGGCAGCCTTGGAACATTAGTCCTATAAATAAAGCCTGCGACTTGTTTGAGAATAAATAGGAAAAGACACAAACGCAGCTTGTGTAGGTAGGTAGGAGGGGTTGTATAAATAGAAGAAGGTCTTTGTATCAGGAACAATGAAACTTTGTAAAAAAAAAAAAAAAAGAGTCACGGACAGCATTGAACTGTTGTTAACTTGTAAAAATTAAATTGTAAGTATGACAACTAACCTCTGCCTACACCATGCTTCCAAGACCTTCGTTACAAAGTTATGTTCATAATGTTTATAGTGGTTCTCTTTTTTTCCCCTTTCTTTTACTCTTCTTTCACTTTTATTCTCTCTATGTTGAATAAAACTGCACAGAACTGGACTGATTTGCAGGTCTGCTTGTTCTCAGCTGCAGCAGCCATTAAACTGAGCTGCTTTTTGTGAATGTGTATTAAAAAAAACATCCTAGTTTTAGCTGCTCCCCACCGACTGCACCCATTCCAACATACTTTAGTAATCTGAGAGGACACTTCACAAAACATGAGATCAGTCTGGTGTAGGTTTGTACTTTGTTATTGGTATCTGAACAAATGGCTAGTTATCCAGTCATTCTGTAGCATAGAGAGACTACGGATCTGTGTGCAACTGTGAGACATTATTTGAAAAATCAACAACAAAGTCAGCGCCGGTGGAAGCCGAGCCAGAAGTTTGAGAAATAAAAAATAAAAAATGTGGAGTTTGGAGTTGGAAAGAAGCGAACTTCTGTTGCCTGCAACTCATCTCTGCTTGAGGCTAGCAACACTGAGGCTACGTTAAGCTGCTAGTTGCATAACCAGGATCATTATCACCAGAACCTCCGACAGAATATAGGCGCAAGGTTCTGACAAGTGAGAAAACATGGAGTAAAACAGTGTTTCTGCTCCTGCAGCCTAAACACATTGTTGTCCTTTTAGGTGTTTTTTGTTGTTGTTTTGATCTGCTGACTGTATTATACAATTGCAATACTAAATCTATGTGACTGTGTTTGGCAGTCATTTTCTGTAATGCTGTTTTGCATGACTAAGGCCTAAGTGGTATGTTAGAGGACACATCATATCCATGCTTCTTTTTATTTTATCCCATTTGGTTTTCCTAGTGTTTCTTCAAAGGAATTACAGAGGTGAGGTTTTTCCAAACTCACTGATCACACTGATTAGCTGTTTCCTACAGTAGTTCTGTTTCAAATAGCTCTCTTCAAACATACTAACAGTATACCTGCATGTAATACAGCATTTGCATATTTGTCAGACAAAACTTACATTTGCTCTGACAGATCTCGGCAACACGAAACTTTGAATTTCCAGAATGATGTGAAGACGACCAACTCGATGGCAGCGCAAACACATTTTCTTTTAATCATGAAAAGCCAGCATATATAGCCAATATTTCATGCATTGAAGAGAAAAGAGCTTCTGGAAACATACGTAACATTGATAAAAATCCACAGTAATGGCGTGAAAATGTCTCTCGTTAAAATAAATATGGTATATATAAGTATATCTACAGTACACTGCTCATATAATAGTCAATAATTAATTACCAATTAAGTACAGCTGAAGTTCATTTGTTTTAGTCAAAGTCAAATCTGATAAATGTATAAAAATAAAGACACAGTGAGCTACATCTATTCCCATGTTACTTATAATAAAACCAAATCACACACACGGATTCACCTTTAAATAGTCATTTATTCATATCTGCTCTAATTGCAGTGTGAGCACAGTTTGTATATTTTCAACATAAAGCTCAACAATACTGAGCAAATAAACAAGCCCTCCTCCTGTCACTCCCCCCTCCCTCTGCATTCTTCCATGCATCCCTCCCTTCACTTCTTCACATACACAAACTGTACAGCAGGCGCCTACAAATGCTCTCACATTGCACATTGAAACAAGAACAGAGAAGGCATTTTTCTCTATGGGTGAGAAATGGAGAGGACACTGGTTTTGTTGTTCCATGGCCCTGTTTTCTTCTCCTCATTTATTCAAAGCTGTAAGGCAGCAGTCTGGTGCCATCAATCTCAATCGGTCTGCACTTCCTGCGCCGCTCTGATTGGACGTAATGATCTCCGGATGTCACTCCACACACTGATATGTTTCTCCCTGTGACCCATCTGCTTCCCTATTCTGCCACGAGCAGCCGGGGTGTTTACCATAGACACACAGGCAGGATCCTCCCACGCTCCGCTCACTCCACACTCCCTCGCCATAATGCCTCTCCATCCCTTTTGTGTCCTTTGTGACATATAGATATATATCATGTACGTATGTTAAAAAAAAACAAAGGAAAAAAAAAAACATTAAAGTCAATTTTTTATTATAAGTTTTGTTCGTAAAAACAACAACAACAAAAAAACAGGTTTGTGCAGGCTCTCTTCTTTCATCTACTGATGAAAACAGTAACCTGGTGACCTTTTTAGAGAGGAACCATTGCATGTTTCCGACTGTATTGTGTGTGAACAATAAACTAATTTCCTCCATATGAGAACAGACTGCAGATGAATCATTTCTGGCAATTATTTCACAATTTTCAGGGTTTTTAATAACTTTAATTGATACAAGAATTCCTTTTTTCTGTGTCAGTGTATTGGAAAGACGTTAGATGAGCACATCCAGCTTTCTAATTCATGTTCCCATTATTCCTGATACTGTATAGCTGTGTAATTATGGCCCATTTTCTTTGACCACTGCAGTGGAGCCCTCAAATTACTCAGTGATTTAACGGCGAAAAATGCTCAGCTGTGTGTTGTCTGCCAAGCAAAGCAGACCCCGTGTAAGTCTGTCTAAGTGGCTTTCGGTGAGGATCAGATAGCAGTCATGTTTCTGAGATTAGGAGGGGAGAAATGGCACAGTTAGGATGCCAGATCTGTGTAAACCAAACCCCCAAGAACACACATTAGCAGTGTGAAAACAGCGCGGGTGCGACCCAGCACGGAGAACGGGGGAGGCATTAGTGGAACAACAGCATGAGGATCCTGATAAGGACGCCACAGAGTCAGATGATACCAATCTGTTTTGTCTGACTTTCTGCTTGATGTAGAGGAGTGGACAGTGGGCTGTATCGCTGACATAGAGGGACCCTCAGCTAAGACACCTGAGGCAGTGACCAGATAGGATGCTATTATTGTCCAGCTTAAACACCAAACGCAGCTGTGTGCATCACCGGGCCCAAATTTATCAAGCGTCTCAGGTTCCCTCCTCTCTGGTTATGACTCCTCAGTGTGGAGTATGAAGTTTCCTACACTTTCTATCAGTGGGAGGCTCCTGGGAGAGGGTGTGATGTTGCTTTTTTTAACACTCTCAGCCTCAAAGAAAAACAAGAAAAGAAACACTAAGTGCTGAAATTACTACCACTGTTTTATGTGTGAGATATATGTGCAAGCAAATAACCCAGATAACCAAGATATCTGGGTTACAGATAAAAAAAAATGAAACCAAATACCAAAGTGAATATCTTTTCATGATATTTGTAGTATGATTTTTTTTGTGAGGGTGAGAGTGCATCCCATTAGGGTTTAGTCTTATAGGTTTGAATATGACCCTGGCCCCTTTGCTGCATGCCATCTCCTCTCACTTTTTCCCCAGCCTTCCTGTCTTTCCCTCTGTCCCTATAATAAAGACAGGAGAAACCAGTAATATCAATTATTTGTATGGGAAGCTTTAAGCCATCCTAATGGCTTAAAAAACAGAGGTAGATTAAGAATAGAGATGTTCGACAAATGGTTGAAGCCTTTTGTCTGAACTCTATGTTCATAGTATTTGTGCATGGATTTGGATTTCCGAAAGGTTTACAAAACAGAGCATTAGCACTGGGACTCATGGGATCGGGGTTGACAGAGGTTGAAATGAGAAACAACAACAATATGGAAAAATGGTCATATGACAGTCTTGTCAATTTTAACCATGACGGCCATTCTGTTGTCGGCTCTTGTCATAGTGAAGATCTTGTCAGGAAGTTTGTATCTTTCTGCTCCTTCGATGCTTGCAGTATTTTTCCACACTCACTATCACCTGCTGCATTTAGTGGGCAAGCTGTTTCACATTTAAAGGGATAGTTCAACATTTGTGAAATTGGCCTATTGTCATAATCCCTATAGTTTTAGGAGTAGGTTTCTTACCTTTAATTGTTGGTGCAAGCTATTTTAAGAACGGCAGAGCAGAGCCGCAAGCTGCTCAGAGCTACGCTATGGAGGCTTATGGAATTTCTTGGTTTCCCTCATCAAACTCATTAAATACACAATTCCACAACTTGTCCACAAGAGCGTTTTGGAGTTGTTGGATTGTGTATTTGATGAGTGTGACGAGGGAAACTAAGAAATCCCATGAGCCTCCGTAGCGTAGCTCTGAGCAGCTCATGGCTCTGCTCTGCGGTTCTAAAAAAAATACAATACAATTATAGGTAACGAACCTACTCCTAAAACTATAGGGATTATGGCAATGGGCCAATTTTGCCAAAATGTTGAACTATCTCTTTAACATTTTCTGGACAACAGTGCACAATGCTTTAAAATTAAATATTTAAATATAGCATCTTGTAATTCTGTGATTTAGCTGAAAAATAAGTACATTGTAAACTAAAAGTAAGACTGTCGCCAAAATACCACGTATGGGATCATCAGATTGCCCAGCCCTAATCTATATGACCTTAGTTCATCTGTGGTACAGGAAGCACAATAATACATCTAAGGGCCAATCAATTGATTGGACTGTGGATTTAATCAGCTGATTGGAGCCTTTCTCAGACATATCGGTATTGACATATGTGTTGGCTGATAACAACTGATCTTAACACTTTTGTTTGCGCCTTTAAACTTTGCAAGCAAACGACAAACTGTCTATTTTTGATGTCCTTGGAAAAAATAATGCGAGTGTTATGGCCATTCACTTTGTGGTTCTCTCAGTAATGAAAGTTTTGCCCACAGAGCACTGAAGACCTTGTGAAAAGAAAATGTGTAATTATTCATTATGGACTTTTGCCCTTTATGTTATTTTTATTTATTGTATTTACATTTTTTCCAAGAGTTTACTGCAGAGCTGCACTGAGGCCATTTTGAATAGTTAGTTATTTATCGTTTAACAGTTAAATGTTGTACCTCCAATACATATTATACATATTTTTTAAATCTTATTCCAGGGGTCATTGAAGAAAATATGTTTAATCTATTTATTATTTATAAAGTTTTTTTTGTTGTTGTTTTTTCTCCTTAAGGTGCGTTCACACCGGACCTTTTATTTTTGTCCCTGTCGCTCGTATCGCTCCAAAAAAAACCGCTCTGTCGCTCAGCTGCAGTTGCGTGTCAATTTAGCACAGACTCGCATTTTCGCTTTGATGACGTCATGCCCACTGCCATGTGTCTCTGTTTACACCGGCACCACTGGTATCAATGGGCTAGTGGGGCTAAGCCCTCCCTGCATTACACAACAAAAGATGAATAAAAAATATTATATATATATTATATTCTCTAAATAACATACAAAACATTGTTCTAAGTCTTAGTAAAATCGGAACTGGCAACAATATTAAATAGTTTCAAGAAAAACACAGGATATCTCTAAATGGGCTAATTTTAATCAGCCCGAGCTCACCGAGTCTGCTCTCATTCATTTTCCCACTGTGGATGATTGACAGGTGCCATGTCCCGCCCTCGCCATTGACCGACTGTTGGGGCTAATTTCATTAAGCCCACAGGCCGATCGGTTCTGACCAATCAGCAGGGGGCTGACGCAGGGTCAATGATTGACAGGCGTCATGTCCCGCCCCCTTGGTTTACTTGTCATTGGGGCTAATTTCATTTAGCCCAACAGCGCTGTTTTCAAACCAATGACAGCAACCGGAGGAAAAGTTGTGTTGTTTTGGGAGGGAGAAGACAGACACAGCAGCGCTAGGCGCTAGCATCACAGGTAGCAGCCTACTTTACTGCTCTAAATTATCTTTGCTAACATGAACGAAGTGGAGAATCTAGTTTCTAAACTCATGACATGGCGATAACAGACCAGAAAGGCCGTCGATATGAGCTGCATATATCGTCTTTTTTTTTTTTTTTTAAATTGAGCAATATCGTCGGGTGTGTGTGTGTGTGTGTGTGTGTGCGTGCATGCGTACGTACGTGTGTGTGTGTGTGCGCGTGCGTGAGAGAGAGAGAGAGAGAGAGAGAGAGAGAGATAGACTGTGTGTGTATGTGTGAGATAACCAGGTGAAGTTTTTTTTTGGACTAGACCCTTCTACTTAATGCAGTGTGTAGGCCTATGCTATACCTTTGTGAGATGGGATAACCCTAACTTTTAGCTGTGTTAACCATTTAATGGGTAGGCTATAATTTATTTATTAGCCCACCCAACTAATTTGACCACCAGCCGCCACTGGGCACCACCAGGATTACGGCAGCCAATCAGCGCTGAGTGACGAGCGACTGATGGCCGGAGAGTTGGGATTTCTCAAATCGAGCGACGGGAGCGACTTGAGCGAAAAAACGCTCCGTCGCTGTCGCTCCGAGACCCAGCGTTTTTTCGCCTGGGCGATAAAACGCTCCATCGCTCGTTTGCATTGACTTAACATGTAAACTCGTCGCTCGTTCGAAAAACAAAAGGTCCGGTGTGAACGCAGCTTTAGTATTGACCTTGGGTCCATAAATCCCATATTGGTTGGGCCATAATTATAACCATCTCCACTGATACCATGTTTTCTGTTGTCTTATGGTTGCATTACTGTAAGTATGCCGGCATGATGATAACATCATTTGAAATGGACATACATCTGGGCATAATTGGTCCTTTACCTTTGTGAATTGCTCCAGTCGCCATCCCATGACCTCCCACTGGGCGTTAGGGGAACATACAGTATATATCCACCATTCAAACTGTTATATCAGCAATGAAACAGTGATTTTCCAATGGCACATCAAAATCACCACTGTCATAAAGATCCCTTTCCCCTGTTGCCAAAAACCGTGAAGGGTTGCAGGGATCTTGCGTTCTGCGGAAACACTGTGTTCTCATTACCGACGGAGCAGCTGCATCCTGCACAAGGTCAGTCACAAAAAATCATTACTTTTTTTGTCAAAATGACATTTTTTTAATAAGCTGATTTTCATCGGAAATTCCCAAAACATCCTTTCTCCAGTGGCATGTGCCCACATTTCTGTCTCCTGACAGCTCTCCCCTAACAGGTGACGACACCTCATGGAGATCTGTCAAATATGATGCGACTCGATGAAGTTGAAAAAGTGCCTAAAATCAGCAGTGGAATATGCATGAGTGTGGGAATTCTTGCCCAGTTAGGACTGATTTCCTCCACCAAGATATTTGATGAAAACGGGACACCAGTAACTTGACAAGAATTTAAAGTCATATTACCGAGGTAACTCAGCGGTGCACGAGGGATACCATTAATGAATTATAACGACACTAGTGAAAGTTAGTGAAAGTTTCTTCAGCAGAAAAAAAGGATCGGTCGGCCTTTTTTTTTTAATGTACAGTAAGGTTGATGCACTGTGATGTTGGGATCGGAGGAAGAGAGCACGGGAGGTTTCATCATCCGGTCCGAGAAAGAACCGCCGCACGTTTTTCAGGGGTTATTTTCATATCGCCACAGCGGAGTGAGGCTGTGTTTGAAATGGGTTCATTATAAACATAAGCTACATCCTGTAGTTTGGAGAAGATGTGCTTGTCATGTCCAGGACATTAATAATGCATGGGAAAAAAAGGTGCTGCTGTGTTAAAAGAAAATCATACTGTGTGTTCCCAGCCTGAAGCTGAGCTGCTCAAGGTGTAATGGTTAAACAAAATAAAAAAAGCTCATGGGCTATTTTTTTCCAGCTATAGCCTAGCTACCACAACAACTCATAGACTTGGAGTGTGTTTAATAGTGTGCACATGTTTCTGTGCATGATAGTGTGTGTGCGTGTGTGTTTGTGTGAGTGAGAGAGAAAAGGGAGGGGGGGCTTCTGATGATCAAAGCTGGGAGAAGTCTGTACTCAGCAGGTAGGGAGTGTGTTTGGTTGAGCTTGAAGGAAGTGTGATCCACTATATACAAACTCTGAAAATTTAGAATATGATTCCACCATATGGTCATCACTGCAAGGGAATGCTTAAGTAACAGAGTGAAAGAAAACACAGCAGAAACACAGAAACGCAGATAAAATGCCAGAAAGAAACCAAAGCAGACAACCTCCAGGCATATATCTGAACCACCAGTCCCTTTTATGTTATTTTTTTTTAATATGAACAAACATTGTCCTGTGTGTATGAATAAGGAATGTTGTTTCAGGGTTTCTATTCAAAGTCTTTTGGTCCCCAGACGCTCGTCCCGTGTGATGTTGCAGCTTGACAGTGGACACGGGGAAGCACAATGGCTGACACAGAGAGAATACGTTACAAAGGACAAAAGGGGGGTGGAAGGGGAGGAGGGGGGGGTGACACGACCGCCGTGTGTCACGCGGGCACAGGGGCTGACATGCAACTATGACTGTTTCATAATTCATCAGATCTCACCCGAGAAATAAAACAGCAGTCCCTGTCAAGAGCATTTAATCCAGGCGCACCGCGAGTGAAGATGTCAACAATCTGTCAACTCCATTTGACGCTCAACTTGTCAAGGCTTCTGCCAAAACACCTACACAGTTAAGTGACGAGGAACAAAGGAGGTGGGGGAGCGAGGCGGGGCAAAAGAGAAAGAAATAATAAAAAATGGAGATCCATGGTGACAGCAGTGTGATCATGTCAGAAAGTGATACACACGTTGTCTATTTTAAACTTAGTATTTCTTTTGCTGTTACAACTTTGAATGGGTTTTACCATTGGCCTTTAGATTCACCCCATTTCCTCCAAATGGAATTCAGGTATCGGGTTTTGGTCGCGTCTTCGCTCACGAGTGAAATATGAACTGGCTCCGAAAGAGCACTGAGTACTCTGTCCACAGAAAGATGGACTCAGCAGTGTTGGATAATTTGCCTCTCTGGTCAATTTGCCTCTCTGGCTCCTCTGCCAGCCTTTGGCATAAAGGGATCACAGACCGGCTGCATTGGTAAACATTTGCCTCCTGTCTGCAGTTTACTGACATCGTGTCACATGATTTGCAAGCATTGAAGCTCACTTCTTTTTTTTCTTTTTTTTCACCGCTGGCACCATTTCCTTGCAAAGTCACCTAAAGTGTGGGTCTGTAATTATATTTGATTGGCTTCCAAAATAGCTTCTTGCTTTTATTGAACGTCAGCTTCACAAACACCTTATTTCTGATCACTACGTCTTAAATCGAGATGTTATTAAATAAAATAAAAAATGGAATCGTGAGTCATCACTGCTCTTGGCAAAGAAAAACAACCACGGTTGATTTTTATAGCAGAATTTACTAATTTCACATTTGGAGTAGAGCAGTAGCAACATCGATTGAGAGAGAAACATGTGCCCTTTATGCTTCTCTCTTCCTGTCCCCATCCAAGTTTCTATAAAAACCTTTGAAAGGTGGCAAATGTGCAGTTCAAAATCACAATTAAAGACTTGTAATCCCTCATTACAATGAATTAATCACATTACAGACCTACATCATGTGTCTGCAGAGAGTACAGCTCTCTGATGAGTCAAATCACAGGCCACAAACCTTTTGTCAACGTAGATGGAAGATAACTGCATCCTTGTAACAATGTAACTGAGTAAACATCATGAGAATGACATGACAGGAGATTTGTATCACACTTTAACCTTAACTGTCCATTTTCTGTTTCTATGCCAACATCACACGTCCTCCTCTGTTCTAGCTACCTTATGCATGTTTGTGTGTGCGTGTGTTGTGCTGCTCTTCCCAGCAATTCCCTATTTATCGTACGAATCGCCTCAATATAGTTAATAAACGTTACCTGGCATGCGGACATCACAACCATGTGCGACTGCTGCACATCTCATTCTATCTCATTCTGAAACCATGGACATAAATCAGACACTGTAACAGCCTCCGCTCTACCGGGAATACTTTCCATTAGAGTTTGGAACCCGGCTGCAGGGATTTGCTCCCATTCAGCCACGAGAGCATTAGCGAGGTCCAACAATGATGTGGGGTTGATAAGGCCTGGCCTATATAATCGCCATTCCAGGGACCTTAACCCCATCCAAGGTGTTGGATGTAACAGCGCGACTACTTTCAAAGACCGCACTGCAATTTGAAAGGTCACGTAACTCTGCCTCCTGCTATCGCAAACAGCGCGACAAAGGCTTCATGTCGTGGACGCTGTGAGCAAGACTTCCTGTGCTAAAATGTGATTGAAGAGCAGGTGTGTAACCCTTTCTTAGCACAGGGAGAAGAAGAACTCGGGATGCGACATGTTTCTACACCAGCCCTGATGAAGTGACTGTCATATTGAGATTGGTTCCCAATGGGGTGCTGGCCCCCCTCAGGGAGGTGCAAGAGATCACAGGGGGTGCACAGAGCTTTGTCTGTTCTGAGGTTGTGAGGTTATTAAAATTATATTTGTGCATATTCAATTTTTAAAACCCTAATAACACACTCAACTGGAGAATCAAAATTATGTATAAACCAAATGAAAACATATTTTTAGTCGAGATTTTTACATTTAAATGTATCGAGGTATTTATTACCAACACCTCTGTGATCTCTGAACTTCTGTTCAGTCTGGTCAGCTAGCGGATATACTACCTGGGTAATTCATCCCTGATTGTTTTCCTGCCGTCAGGATCATATCAACAAAACACTCTGACTTACGATCATGAGAGGAAGAACATAAAACTAAAAACAGCTGTTTATTTTTGTAAATAAAGGTTTGTAACTGATCACTATTCTTTTGATGTGTCTGTCCTGGGGGTGTGGCTGGCTCATCTGGGACACAAGCAGGGGGCCTTTAAAGAAAAAAGTTGGGAACCACCAGTCTATTATGCTCAAGTTTTTTTGTTTTTTTTTTGTATGTTTTATGCTGTTTTTTGTTTTGTTTTCCTTTGTTTTGTTTTGTTTTCTGTTTCCAGTGCTTACTATTAAATGTTTTGTATTTATGTAAAGCACATTGAGTTGCTCCTTGGTATAGTATGTGCTATACAACATAAAGATGCCTTGCCTTGCCTTGCCTTAAGTAATATAATAGAAATAATCATCTTCATTGAAACCAAGCAACTAGTCGAAAAAACCATGTACAGTAGGTCATTTCATTCACCTCTCTGAAATAACCCATACTGTAGGACTGCCTCCTGAAACCACAAACAAAAAAAAGGCCTTGGTTGCCGTGGTAACCATTATAAACACACTGACTGTATCAAGAAAAGTGTGGCTGTTCATCGCCACAATGACCAGATCTTGTACATAACTGCGGGACATAATAACCTTCTGACAGACCTTTCTACACAAGGACAGTCCAGGGACAACAGTGGGTGTCCATAAACTACACAGTGCAGTTCCCCATACACTGGATTTTATTGGTCAATATTTACACTTGCACTCACACTGCCAGCATTCCTCCTGTATAGTCAATAGCATTTTTTCTAAGAACCTACCGACAGGTAGATAACTTATTTTGAAAGGAAGCAGAGAGAAAATATTTAACTTAATACGTCCACTTGAGGTAAGAATGCAGTTGAGGCCATGTTTTTTTTTTTTTTTTTTTACGGATTGAGACCAGAGCTCACTGTTATATTTCAACACTGTTGTACCGTTTTCTCTAACTTAATGGTCACCAAGAAAAAGTGTGCCACTTAACAAATGGGCTGCTTTGCTCAATATGCAATTAACCTATATCGCTGGATGGAAGTTTTCAGTCCACCGAGGAGAGTTTTGACAGAGTGAATATCTAAAAATGGCAGTATACTGTGCGGAAATCAATCCCTTTTCTCTCCATTGATTCCATTAAAAGCCTTTTTGGAGATTGATTACACTGAAAGCCTCCCTCCACTTTAGATTACAGTTGCACAGTTCCAATCTCATTTTTTACAGATATGGGCATTTATTCTATTACACTGCAAGGTGCAAAGCCTGGAGCCTGAACATCAGAGACCACCCTTTTCTAAGAATAATACTTTGTACAGATAGTAGAACATCCCTTTGAGTATTGGGTATTGCCCTGCTTTCTCAGATAAGCGTTATCACTCTTGTCATTCCCTTTCAAGATCAGTTTTCTCCCATCAAGATCAAGATGCATGTTTCATGAAATCTGAAAACAACTCGGTGAAGTGAAGCATTCAACCTGTTTTCAACTCCCTCCGTGATGCTCCATGCGGCAACGATGATAATGTGCACAATTATTTCAATGCAGGTGCCTCATGTGCAGTGGCATTGTTTTATGGTAAAGCTGAGTCTAAGTGCAACATGCAATGGCTCAAAGGTCTGTGGAAATAAAACAAGAAAACAAAATAAATTGCATATAGATTTCTTTGTATACCGTAGCTCTCAATACCGCAGCCTTATCTCTTTAATGGAATATTTATCAGTCAAGAGTACAGGAAAAAGAATGTTGCCAATGGCAACCGAATGCATAAAACATTTTGTTATTTCCTGGTGTTTGTATATCGACCAGATAAATGATCAAGAATATTAAGCCGATGCAGGGGGAATCCTTACTCAGCGCCTTGTGGTAGGAGCCATCTTGAGGGTAAACGGAGGGACAGTGTCCTTGCTGGGCCGCTCTATGATTCATTTATCTGTCACACATTTCTGCTGAGCATACCACTATCTGCTAGTGGGATGTTTATGAATATATCCGCAAAATGATATGAAAGCAATAACACTTCACAAGATCCGGGTTATTTCACTGAAAAATCGATCAGATATGTCTCTTGAAATTGCATTTCTCTCACTCCCCAGTTGTTTAATATTGTATGCATCTCGCAAGGGTGCAGCTGGGTGTGTAGGGGGAAAGACAGCTGGGTTTTGCATATGGCTGTGTATGACCTTTCCCTGGTCCGCTGCGCTGCTTAGTGCAGTATTTTGGCAGACTTAGGTGTTGTTGCTGAATAGATAAGCGCTCATCCTGAAACCTGTCCCTGTGAGGTCTGGCTCCTCAGCACCGCGCTTGCATTTTAAAAGGTTACTTTGGGATGCCAACTTGAGTCTCAACATCGCCCAAGGCTACTCCTCCGTCTCTCCAGCCCCTCCTCCGCTGGCGTCGGCCAATAGGATGTGTGATCAGGGGGACGGCGGGGGACGGGGTGGGAGGTGGGCACGGAGTTTATGGATCTCGCCTTGACTGCCAGGCTTAGCCAGAGGACAAAAAAAAATCTGAAAAGTCATTGGACATCGGCCCACACATAGTTATGACTCTGGTATGGCTTTCTCCATGTAACATGTATGTGTTCGCTGATGTATTATGATCATTCTACGTGCATTTGTGTATCAATGCTCATGTATTTAATGTTCAAATGTCCCTAAAGGATATAAAAATGAGAGGAACCCCTTTAAGCAAGGACATTTTGATTTTTCGTGCTTCTACAAGAGTCTGATTTAGTCCCAAAATTTAGGATGTAAGCAAGAATTAAGAATGTAAGCTTGCATTGGCTTTGCAGTTTTGCGGGTTGCCTTGTACAGCTTTTTAATGTCACTACTACTTGCACCAAATGTTGATCAATTAACGAAAAAACCTGCCTGGAGAAATACTTCTGAAACTATACTGTCAAACAGCTGCATTTCCAAAGTGTTTAAATAGGAAACATTTAAACACTTTTGTGATGTTGTTTTTTTTTTGTTATTATGGTGTGGTGGTACACAGTGCAGCATGTGGCCTTTGTTACCTACAAGGTAAAAACTCTCCTGCTCTCCTTGGGGTCTTTGTGTTGTCACTTGTTTTGTTCTGGCTCTCATCCTTAATTGGAATTACGGCCACAAAAGCGTGTGTGAGTGAGAACTTGACAGTGCATCTGCATTTTTCAGCTCTGCCCAAGTCCATTTTATCACTCACTACATCTAACACAGCCCTGAGTTCAGTAAGACTCAGTGGAAGTGTGATTACTCTTTACTCTGAACTGATGCAAAAAACGGAGGGGGTTTATTTTCAAGTTGGATGATTTTGCAGCACATGATAAGAAGATCCTGCAGCACATGCAATGCACATGCTTTTCAGATCATGCCCATGTTGCTTCCTCTATCTTAAAGGATAAGTTCATATTTTCCAAGTCTATCGTAATGCAACACTCTCATGCGGAGATTTAAAGAGCCTTTTGGTTGCTGTAATTGTTCGTCTTGTCCACACTGGTCATCAAGAGATCCTTTCCTGATGCAACTGCAGTGCAAACTCCCAACACCAAAATGAAAGGGGGGATGAAATCTGTCTTCATTCTGTGCAAAAAATGCTTTTTTTAAGTTAAGCTCAAGTGACAACAAGGCTTCAGCAAATCAAGCAAACCCTCCACCACTGTGTCTTTGTGCTTGTTCGGACACCGCTTGCTTGCTGAACCATTTGCAGAGCGTCGAGCTTGAGCTAAACTTTAGGAAGCTTTTTTTTTTTTTCACACTGTAGATTTTGTCTCCCATCACTTACACTGAAATCACTTTAGGGAGGGATCAATAGAACCTTTCAATGCACTGATGGACACGTGAGTGTTGTATAAAGAGTCTGAAATGTGAACCCATCTGCACTTAATTTCCTTTGACCTTTCTCTATCCTAAACAAAGTGCTTTAATAGGAGTTGCCTAAGCTTACATTGTACTGCACTGCCAAGGGATGCATTATGGGAAATGTAGGAGCCACTAGTGATGTCGATACCACTGATTTTCATTCCAATCTGATACCAAATAATACCAGTGATGGTATTGCCGATACCAATACCAATACCGATATATTTTACAAAGGCTTAATGTATGAAGAGGGGGAAATAAATAAATAGACAGCTTCAAATTATAGTTTTGCAATGACACTAAAACACAGACCACCTTTCTTTGGTTTAGTTTTAATTGTCAGTGGCAATAAAACACTGAAAAATAGACATGGAATGCAAGGGTATCACAGTTTATCTTTCTTATTCTTTCATTAGAAACACATTTTTTCAAGAATAACATCCAAATTTTGATCATCCTGCTCTCATTAGGTCTATGAGTTGAGATGTGTGTGTGCAGATCGATTTACACAACCATAGTTCGCCTCAGAGGTGGAAGCAGATGTAGTCCCTTCCAACCGGCGGGGAATAGATCCTGTAAATAGCAAAATAACGGTCTACTGTCATAAAAAAATAGTTATTAACCCCAGATTAGTTCAGACTTGTGACAATATTGGTACTTTCTTATGAGTATCGATCCTAAAACAGACACGTTTGGAAGTATCAATACTTGAGTTTTGATCCACACATCACTAGGAGCCACCATTCCAAGTTTATACTTTGATTAAAAGTCAGGAAATCTACGCCTCTGCTATTTATTGTTTGTTTTTGTTTGAATCTATTTTAAAACCAGTCTATTAAGGGGGTGCAGCACTAAATTGCTGGTGTCCCCTTTTAAGAATAAAGGTCTGGGTTCAAGGTTAGAATTAGACACGTGTGTGAGATTACTCATGAGGTTACTGGGGATGCATGGCCTTTAATCTGTGGTAAGTGGGTTTCACCCACAAAGGAGGAAGGGAAAAAAAGGAACACACAGAAACATACACCCACTCACACATGCACACCTACCCCACAGAGCCATGACTAAGCCTGCTAGATTACCCCCATTCCTGTTGGCAGAGCGCCGCTATTGGGAACATCAGGCCTTGTCCTGTGTGGTTGGCTGGCCAGTGCGCTGTGTGTGTCCTGGAGGGCTCAAGGCACAGGGCTTAGCTGCTGCTGCTGCTGCCACTGACCACAGCCATCTGAACCCCCCCACCCCTCCCCTTTCCCATTCTGACCCCAGGCAGCACACAGTCCGCTGCTTCATTAGGTCACTCCACCACCACCTCTAGCTGGGGGGGGATTTTAAGGCAGGACCAGTCTGGATTACCATATGGCTCCTCTTGGTTGGTGCTGTCATGAAATATGAATCCTACACAAAGACCGCTGCTACTAACGTGCGTAGAAGTGTCACATGCCCCGTTCGACGCTGCGAGAACTCTGGGGGCAATCGATGTTGCAAAGATTTCATCACACTTGAAAGTGGGGAGTTTTTGTATTGCGAGTCGCTCGGCTCGTGGTGGAGTCCACATTGTTTACCTTAAACTCAGTGTCGATCCGCATTATTTTCACCTTGGTAAATGCACAAAAGAGTTTGCTAGACACGAATGTAAAGGTGTTGGGGAAAAGCCACTCTGCCGGAAAAAATCATTTTGTGGATGTAGTACATGCAGGGAAAGCAGCATTCAGGATGGAAAAAAGAGGGCTTCTCCAACACCCTAATTGTCTTGTCTCTTTCTCCACCCACACCCTCAATTAGTGCAAATAAAATCTTCCCTTTGTGGAGGAAGTGCTGCAAAACTGCTGCAGCAGTCTTACATGACAGAAAGTAGACTTTTAAAGTGCAGAGGCAAAGCCTGTGTCAGGTAAGGAAGCAGCACGGATCGGTTTTATTCCTCAAGGCCCAGAGGTGGCTGAAGTGACAGAGGACAGATGGTGGAGTCTACATGCCTGGGAGGGGAACACAGACTGACAAGACAGCCAAGGGTCTTCCATGATAAAGGGTGCATGGTAGCTTATATGAAATGCCTCTATGCAGCATTCATTACTATATCTCACTGTGTTGTTTCCCCTTTTGCTGAAATATTAAGGATTCCAGACTTTACCAGAGCAGAGCAACATGTCGGATCAGTTTCTTACACACGCTTTCTGTTTGCATTTTTCCTGACAACCCTGGTATGTTAGCAACTGCCACAGAGGAGATGTTTTCGCCTTGCAATTTCTCAGATAAAACATGCCATATATTCTTTTTCAACATTTTTAGATCACTACACGAGTATGAAAAATGGAATGTAATGAAAACATAGTGCAAAACCAATGCTTGAAAAATCACTGGAAACAAGTTGGGACTGTCTCATCCATCTGGCAGTGTATTTCACCCAACTGCCAGCATTTGTCTGCGTGATGGAGAACTGGAACTGGTTCTGATTCACACTGATAAACTTTTCTGGGCCTGTTTGCCATTTCTGACAGGTGTTGGCCCTGCATACGAAAAACAATATCACATACTCCCGGCCTAAGCTTTGGGACAACCTTTGGGGTGTTGAATGTCACCATCTGTTGAGGACCTGCTTAGTTGAAGTCATTACAGCACGTGGAGGGAGAGCGCCGCTCCAGCTCTCACCCATGAGGGCCATGGTTTATTGCACAGAAACTCAGGTGGGCCCTGATCTGATTACAGAGGCTCAGTTGGTGATCGTTGGGAGCATTTGGGTTGACATTATCCACTTCTAATTGTGGTGCACATGAGGAATTTTGCTCCCTCAAATGTTGAGGTGATTTATTGGCCCAACCAACTATGACGCATACAAGTGCAACATGGGTTTAGATAGGCCACCTTCAGGTGGTGCACTTTAATATAAGCTAGAGCCCACAAAAGTATTTATTGAGTTAGAACTATCACTTTCCACTGCAATATACCAACCTGAAAAGGGCAACATTCATTGATTTCTAGCTAATTTTATACCACATCATTAGTATTTAATTTATTTTTCATTATATCTCATTTTATTCTCTTTTATCTTGTTTTATGTTTTGTATGTTCCTTTCCCACAGAGATACTGATGAAAACATGAACTCTTCCTGTACAGATGCTTTAAAGGTATTAGCCTATTTAAATGAGCGATGTATACATCATGCTATTGCTACATAGACAATGTTAGCATCAGCAGCTGTTTAATTACTGGTCATCTAGGTGCTGATTTAGTATTGGATAGTAATGAGGCTAGCTGTGTAGCATGCTAAATTCAATAGAGTGAAAGGGTCGATAGAAATTAAGCAAACCAAATTCACAGTATTTCTTTCTAAAAAGCTGTTCATGCTAACATTTGCTTTGGAGAAATAGCAAAACATTCAAATAGTTCCTTTAAGACTTAGTTTGTTAAGATTTATACTGCAAACTATTCTTTAGGCTGCTTTGAGTGACCGTTTGGCTATTTGGAGGATAATTGAAGTCCATACCTTCAATGTGTTAATAGGGAACTGTCTTGCACCTCTACGCAGTAGGCTCCAATATTAGAATTATTTTTAAATGCCATGTTTCCATATTTTAATTAATCTTTTTTTCTTTTTTATTTGGGGGGGGGGGGGTATACTTGGCTTTACATGCCTCTTAACTTTGTTTGCCGTTTGGGGCTAAACAAGCAGTATATACAAAAGATTTATCAGTATTTTTCTTTCTTTTTTTCCCTTTGTTTTTCTGCAAACATCTGCCTGCTGCTGGAAATGAGATTGATGAGAGCAGTGGGAC
Organism: Trachurus japonicus; assembly: GCF_045865225.1. Taxonomy (NCBI): domain Eukaryota; kingdom Metazoa; phylum Chordata; class Actinopteri; order Carangiformes; family Carangidae; genus Trachurus; species Trachurus japonicus. Next base: position 18,777,740 of record NC_140926.1, on the reverse strand, counting down.
TAAACCAAAGAGTAATTGTGCTGTAAAACAAAAACAATGAGCTAAAGCAGGCAAAAACTGCTTCAACGTCTGGGCGAGAAGTGCGTCGCCATATGAAACGTTCACATTAGAGACAGCTCTGTAATTTATTTTTTTTCATACAAATATACAGATAACAAGGGTTTAAGTATGCACCAAATGCACAGCTGAGTTCAGCCAAGCTCCCTAAGCTGTGTTCAGTCACCGGCTGTAATTATTTTCTTCTGTTTTGCAAATATGCAGTAAGCGTATACAGTATATTGAACACCCACCCTTTAAAGATGCATACAGATGACTCAGGTCCAGTGCTTTGAGATACTGCACAATTAGTTCCAGCAGTCTTCCCTGGTAAACAGAGTTTGATTAAGTTTTCTGGTGGTGATGTACACACTGCAGGGCGCCCCATCTTTCATCCCCGCCTCAGGTAGCTCTCACACATCAGCCAGAAAGGACTGAGGTGCACCGATTCACCATAGCCAAACTTATCTCTGAGCAGATAATTCTGCCGAGAGGAAGGTATTATGTTTCTGAAAACCAACTCACACGCCATAGAATCCTAGTTGATGCACCTCTCGGGTGGCCATCGTATTGTGCGAATGGATTTCAAGCATCGATGTGGAACTATTCCTTTGAGAAGGAGACCAATTTAAATGAAGATAAAGCCATTAAACTGCAGCAGCTGTCCTTGGATCTTTGCTTTTTCCTCGATTGCCTGTGATGAGAATGTGTCCCACATATGTTTCAAGGATAAAATACTCTTGAGAATGATGTTCATTGTCAGTATATCAAGTATTGAAGGGTGTTTTCTCTCTCTCACTCTCTTTCTCTGTCTCTCTCTATTACAGCTTGAGGGTTCTGACTTTTCTGCTATTGTCAATTTGTGTAAATCTGATTGATTTTTACAGGCGAGTCATCACAGACATTGAATATGAGCATTTTAAAAAATCAACATGCACACGCACGCACATTAATCCCCATGCAGACATGAACACACATTTGCAAAACTCATTTCTACAGCCATCCTGCACTGCAGAACCTATCCAGCCTCCCATTGAGTGCATGTATTTACACCCACCTCGTCTCGTCTCAGGGATGTCTGCCTGCTGGCCTGGCATTCTAGTGATTTGTTACCACCTGGCATATTTCCCGTCTCCTCTGAAAAACCAACTCTGCCTCATACCTGGCTGTGTGTGCTCCATCTCCCCATGCAGAATGGGGGTATTGCTGTCCCACAGGCCTCCAACATGCTAGCTTCTGACAGTGCAGCATACTCACTTGGCATCCAAACAAAATATTTCAAATGCTTATTTTGGTAAATGTTCATACTCAGTGCAGCTACACAGCCAGTTAATGCCCTTGTGCCTGTGTTTGAAGTCATGTATGTGGAAGTGCTATTTGAAATGTTGATAAAAATGTCTCGATTGATGTTTTCTGTCTGGTTTTGAATGTGAGCTACCAGAATGTCTTGTATGTCTGATGATTTATTTACAACGTTGTCTTGTAGATTCATGTGGAATGGACTAAATGTTTGGCATGACATAGAATAAAAGAATAAAAACAGACTGACACCGTTTGACTGTCCTGAATTTGGATCCTGGCAAACACATATTCTGCCTTTTAATATCAGCTTGTGTAGTTTATCCAAATTCTGTTATGCATTTTGATGTGTGAATGTTTATTTTCACCTTACAACTTGTTATCTTCAACACTAGACTACACTGTAAAACACTCACGCTAAGGGACCTGGGAGGTTACGAGAATCACTGAGTTAAAATATCAACGGGTAGTTTTTTATGTTTGTTTTGGGTTTTTTCAAGCTGTAAAAGACTGCTAGAGGGGGGTTGTATTGATGGTACTACGTAGATGTGTTGCTACAGGGTGAGTGAGAAGATGAAATGAAAACCAGAAAGTCCAGTTTAAAGACTTTCCAGACACCAATGGGTTAGATGTGAAGTTACCATTGTAGCCATCTTCTTCTTCTTTTGGGGGGGTATTTCATTTTTATATGAATAAATATTATTTATTCATTAATGTATTAATTTATCTATGGATTTTATCTCAAATTAAGGTAAATTATTTTAATATGTGTCCATGGGGGGGGGGGGGGGGGGGGGGTTGGCTCCATACTATTTTGGATAATAGATTATTACTAACAACACTTCTTGTTTTAAGTAGCCTTTTATTTTTGTATAAAACCAAACTCTAAATGCTGGCAATCAAAACGGAAAGCATTACAACCATACCCTCACTACCACCAACATTAATATTTAGTAACAATGATAAAGTATAACTTGCTTTACTTCAATTCCACTGATGTGATCTGGAAGTTGGATATACTGTGTTTAGTCTACACTCTACTCATGAGCAAAGGCTGGGGCATTAAGAAAATGGTATTACCACTTTGGTGTGGAAAACATGTGGCTGTGAAGAATGGCCTATTGGTTGCACTGGAATACCAACTTTGAGGCGAGGCAGCATTAAGACACTAATGCTTCTGTGCCTGAATTGGGGGTATGCCCTGGAGTCATACTCCACAAGTTTGTGAAAAGCCCCAGACTTGAAGAGTATGAGCTGTGACAGCAGCAGATAAATGCCCGTGGTTTTTCATATGGTTGTAATTTCCAGGTGTCCACATACTTTTGACCACCTGTGTGTGCAATTTACCAAAGCTGTGTACTCCTGCATGTTGGTTTACGCTGTAGTAAAAGTTGAGTCCAGGTCCACTGCCTCTGTCTCTTATGTTTTCTTCCACTTGCCCTCCACATACCCTGCTGAATAACTTTATCTCAGAGTGCTGATGGAAGTTGGCTCTTAGAGGAGATATATCAGCGAAGTGATGTCTTTTGATCGGGCGAGAGCCTTATGTTTACACCCTCATCAAACTTACAGAAAATAAGCCTGCAGGCATGTGAAACCACCCCGGGCCTTGATGACACCAGTGCAGGATATGCAGCGTTGGGTGAAATGAAAGCATTTTCAGCTCAGAATCAGACAGACGGGTGACTGAAAACGCAAGTGAGTCACATCCGGAGGAGACGAGATGTCAGAATCACAGTGCACAGGTGGTAGCGGGGCTGGTGAAATACTTGAACAGCGAGTAGCAGCGGCGATGATTGCAGCAGCAGAGCAGTGAAGGCTGAAATCATTTGGCTTCCAGCGCAGTTTTACCTGTTTTGATCATTTTCTTATAACAAGTGCCATAAGAGAGATCGCTCATTTTTAGTGTCATAACAGTGTCCCTGAAATGTCTTCTGCGACTGTATGAGACAAGAGGAGCTTTCTCATTAGAATACATACGGCTCATTTCGGAAAGTGTTCAGACCCCTTCACTTTTCTCACATTTTGTTGCAGCCTCATGCTAAAATTGTTCAGAATCCTGTCCCATGTTAATTTACACTCCCATAACAAAGTGAAAACAGAATCTTTCTTACAAATTTATTAATGAGGAAAAAATGAAATATCACTTTCACATGTGTATGCAGACACTTTGTAACAATTTCTCTTGAACATATTTGAGATGTGGTAGTTTCATTGGACATTTTTTGGAAACACTTGCTTGGTGGTAGCTCTGACTAGCTTTTGTTCATTTTTCAAATTTTATTTTAGCATTTATCAGCCAAATAACAAAATGAGGTAATGCACCTGCATACCTCCCAAATGTGGCTTTTGTATTTATTTAGAACACTTTTTCACCTTTTCTATGCCAGACATCCAAAGATATCTGACACATTTTACAGTCCACCACAACTATGTCTGGTGCAACACAATGCAGCGCGCCTCTATTAAGTAGGCTATGTTGACTGTGTTGTGTAACGGAGGAAAAAAAATATCCAATAGTGTATTACTGGAGGTTTTTAGCCACACTGGCAGTGTGGCTCCCGACATGGCATAATTTTGGCCCGCAGTTCAGCAATCTGTGGTGAGCGCTGGTTAGCAAATGGTAGCATGCTAGCAGGTAAAAGTAAGATGGTGAAAATGGTGATGTACAGGTAACTACTGCTAACATGGCTTTACCGAACCTTTGTTCAAGTGAGTCAAACTTAAGTTTAGATTTGCAAATGTTATTGTTTGTAGGACATAAGCTAGGCTATCCAATAAGCTAACTGAAACTGATGTAGTTAAAATCTAAGTGTTTTCATCCAACATTTGACCTGCTTGAACCTGAAGCAGCTTCACTTAAAAAATATGAAATTTCATTTGAAGGTAAACTTGCTGTTTTTCTTTTATCCTCACATTCCAACCAAATTTCGTCAATGTTTAACCTGGTGTCTGAACATCTTTTGACCTCCAACCCCCACATCCAAAAAAAAAAAAAGAAAAAGAAAGAAAAATCAATGCTTTTATAATGTCACAACAACAAGGAGCAAAAACAGATCACAGTTCAGGCACTTCTGTTGAGACATGGACCTGAGTGGCTACTCTAGATTTGAGCTCTGAGCTTTAAGGTCGATATGACTCCCTCGATATGAGTCTCTGTCTCTAATCTTCGCCGGCCCATGATACAAACAGAGTGGTGATACAAGTTCTTCTCAAAAAAATAATAATCTTGTTTTGAGGTTTTCTAGCCAAACCTGTTAATCTAAATGACAAACCAGATGTGGTCTACATGCCGGCTTATTTTCAAATCCTTGGACTATACAGCAGAGAATCCATTTCATATTGTTTTATATAAATGCATAACTCTATAATTGCTTTCATAACAGACCTAGCATGCTCCACTTATCTTAAACAAGACATTGTTTGAGACCTGTGTTGTTATCTACCCTCCCACCTAAATTAATTTTGCTGGTACCCAAAGCCTTTTCAGGCTGATGTAACCTTGTTATACCAACACAGCACCAAAGCAGCACTCTTAAGCATTCAGCCCATTGAAACGTTGGATCTAATCTTAGAAACTTGAACTAGAGTGAGTCTTTATTGATTGTGAGCCCAGAGAGCAACAATGGGCGCTTTGCCCTCTAATGGGATTGTGTTCTTTGTTTGAACACAAAAGTACACCTCTGACATGACTTTTTTCATTTGCAATCAAACAAACCGTGTCCGCCTGCATCATGGGAAGTTAGCCCTCTAATGTTACAGAAGCCTGAAGCGCTCCTTGATTGTTACCATGCCGCCAAAATTAAATCCTTTCTAATTTCACCCAGCACTTGTCGAGATTGTTGTCTGTGATTTTTCAGATTGCTTTCTTTGATTGTTTTGTCTCCGAGCAGCTCAGATTGCCTTCAGTAATAATGTGTCACTTTTCATGTATCATTTTATTGAAGCTTGATGAAATGCGCTGTGAGAGAGACAGTAGCTGGATTACATTAAAAAGGCCTTTGGCTGAACCAGGTTCATTATTCTTTTTCTTTCCAGCATTATAGGCCTTGTCCCAGAGAAGCTTCAGAGATTTGCATGCTTGATTGTATCCTTGATGACAAAAAAAGGAGTCTCTGAGGCTTCAAGGAGGATTATTACTCTATTGTGCCGCTTTTATTCAGGACAAATCATGTGTTAGGTTGAATTGGTAATCAATTGAAAATTTCCATTCTTTTACTCAGAGAGGTGTAATCACAGTTGTTAAGTCTCCATATCATCAGAGTATTCCCTTTTGCCTCTCTCCGAGTATCTACGAATTTGTTCTCGACTGATTTTCAGTTTTAAATTGAGTGGCACAAAGATTCTGGGAGTGTGTATCACCCTGCTCAGATAGACATTCCTTGCCCTGTCTGATATCCAATTCACTGTCCTAAAATGTACTAGTTTTCTTTTTTTAATATTTTTTTCCCCCAATTTCACCTAAAAAATCAGCTTTGAAATCTTAATGAAGTCAAAGCCAACTTTACTATCAATGTCTGTGATGTGCAGGGCATACAGGGGATCAAAATTGTTTCCCTCTGACCCCAAGGTCAAAACAAGAGTGTAAAAAATGCAGTATTGCAATATTGTCAATGAATGAAAAGAGCAGCAGTTATGAGCAACAAAGGAAAATAATTGTTTGTCTAGGCTCTAGCACATGATACAACAAGTAAAAATTGGGTAGTTTGGTTGTAATTGGAGGTGTCCTCTGAACAGTTGTTTTTGGTTACAACACCAATAGTGGTCTCTGGGATCAACAGGCAGTGAGGCAGAGTGACAGCATCATAAATACAGTACATCTGTGGGGTTGAGGCCAACAGTCCACCACAGCTTTGTCTCTCTATACCTGTTCATTGTGCCATATTCAGCACATCCACTTAATCCACATTTAAATGTTCACTAAATACAACAGTTCAGGGAAATAAAGATGTCTCAGTTACCGTCTCAGTTACCACCTCAGTTACCAGTAAGTCCACCAGAGCCAAAAATCACAGGCATTCAAATGAACAGAAAGGATGTAAACACACAAATAATTTAAGTTAGTCCGGATGCTGCGATGGATGTTTGCAGTTAACAGTTTGGACATCTGACTTTTGTTTACCATTTCAAATAACTTCAGTTGGCCTGGGGATTTGTTGAAAAGCTGCCTGAGCGCCTGGCTGCAAGAGTTTCTTGTTTCTTGTGCATCTGCTGCTATAGATACCTTGGTGAGTGCAGTGTTATCATAACCAATGAGAAATAATGGCCAAACATACAAAAAGATCAATGCTGTAATGTTGCTGTGGACCCAACTGGTGACAGTTAAAGTTTTGTTTCCGGTTTCCAACAGAGCTATGCTCCATCATAATACTATATGAAAGTTAATAGTGCTTATATTATTCCAACTTCGCAGGATGTTTACGTGAAATGTGCTGTATTTCTATCCAATCACCAATAAATGGCAAGGCAAGGCAATTTTATTTGTATAGCCTGGTTTTACAAACAGTTTGTCTCAAAGGGCTTTACATGTCATCACAACGACATCATCTGCCCTTAGACCCTCACATCGACTAAATACCATCGGCCAGTCAAAACCTCCTCTCTGATTGGCTCACTGACCTGCGAAGAGAGGGGATATAAAAGTACATTGCAATCATTTTTGGGAACTCACAAGTATATTTTCTTATGAATCAACACCTCAACTACACCAGAAAAGTGTAAAATATGGAAGCTTTGAATTAGATGTGTGGATGTGTTTTGTGTAGCAGTGATTCCTGATAAATGTACATTAGAAAAGCACAGTTTTTACACCAAGTAACAAACACTTCAAACATCATGCTGACAAAAATTCTTAGGTTCGCCATAAGCAGAATAACCTTTAAGTAAGATACAAACTATGCTGAAAATTATTTTAGTCTCTCTCTTTTTTTTAAGCTTGCCTGTGTATTTGGAGATGTTTAATGAATACGCTTCATAACAACTACGAACAAAATCCTTGAACTTAACTTGGAATATTTTTTTAATGGTCCCAGACTTCAGTTTCTCTGATGTCAGCTGGAAGTGCCTCGCAAAAAGCGCCTGGATTCTACTTGCACTGAATTTCTTGGATGGGTCGATCTCAGCGCCACTCTGTAATGTAATTTCTTCCCCATTCTTTTATCTACTATTTCAAAAAAAAAAGAGAAAAAAAAGGCCTTTGATCTGGATCTACAAGGGGGTGCCTGTGAATGTTATCATTATGAGCATAATTTCAACTGGAATATTATTTTTCAAGGAAGCTGCACAATAAGTGAAACTGACAATTTCAAGATGAGATAGAAAACAGATGGGGACAGAGACTAAATGAATAGTTCCCAACTTAAGAGGGGACTGGAGTTTGTGAAGATAGTCAAGCTGTCTGCTTTAAATTATATTTTCTTGGAATCCTTGTTCTTTTTTTGTGTCTTAATCAGCTACTGAATGGAAACTGGACCCATTTTTTTGTTTGTTTGTTTGTTTCATGAGTGTTTGTGTGTATCTAATGATGGAAAATGCACTTAAGCTTTTAATTAGATCTTTTCACTGTGGCCAAGTGGAGACATTGTTTCCCTACAGAAGTACTGCTTTAGAGGAGATACGGAAACACACATGTATACACACACACACATTATTCGTAAAAGGTGTGTAGCAGTTTAAATGGATGCAAAGATCAAACCCTTCAGCAATGAAGCATTCCAACCAAAAGAAAAAGTTATGTATTTCATTTGTTTATGTGACACTTATTTAATGACTGTGACCTCTTGAGATCAGAATCTCATTTTATAGAGTCCAAAATGACAGAATAATTATGTTACACAAGCCACCACAACAAATGCTCACACAAGAAGACAATAAATAAATAAATAGAAAACAGAACAGGCCTTAAAAGACATTTCCTTCCATGGAGCCAACACAAAACAACACACAAAGTTCAAACTATGAAGTTCATTCCAGTTATTGTCAAGTAGAACTTCTATTTATTTATTCATACTTTATACTAAATTATTAAAATCCACTTTTTTGACGGTAGGAAGTTCAGTGTGTGGTTCCAGCATCTAGTCTTTGTAGGAAAGCCAAGTCAAGTCCTTGTGCACCCGCTGTAGTGCGCTGTGATGAAATGGTAACTTCAGACAGAGTGTGGCTGTACAGCTTTGTTTTATGTCTCCTCAGAAAGTATACTGGAAAGAAACTTCACGAGCATCAGAGCACCTTCAAAGTGCCGGAAAGCCCACGTAGGACCTTGATTTTTATTTTTTTTTATTTTATTTTTTTTTGTTGTTGTTCATCTTTCTGTGAATCCCCAGCTTGGAAAAAAAAGTAACTAAAGTCAACTAGGTCAAGGCTGTGCTGGGCTCTCAACTTGTCCCTCTCAAATTCCCTCAAAATGACTTCCAAACAGTAGCAGCCTGTGTGGAGGCAGGTGTGTCCATGTGCTCTCTGTGAATGGCTGTGGTCCAGACGAAGGCTGGACTTTCACTTCATTCTTCAGCCCGAGGTTGAAAACGACATCTCAACATTAGAGATGCATCTTTACTGTAACTTGACATGCAACAGCTTTCCTTCACATGCATGGGTGCAACCTCCCCACTCTGAAACTTGAATCACAAGGGGGGCAGCTATCAATGAGTAGAACATGCTAACAGCTATGGGCAGCAATTCAAAACAAAAACACGACAAAAATAAAGCAAAGGTTGAGTAAAAACTCAGTGCTACCAGACTTTGCTGCTCCCAGTTGAAGCACATGTTATATGATACATATGATGTAAAAATCAATTTATTTGTAATGAATGTTTGAATAAAACAAGACTTATCTGTGTTTACAGTTTGCATACAGCACATCTATAGTGCATATATGTTATAATGGTGACTGGTGGTAATGATGCTGAATAGGAGAAAAGGCTACCCACAGCTGAGACAGTGACAGACAATCAATAAGCTCTGCATCAACTGAGGCTGTTGCACTTAATACTCTTAATCGACTGAATTGGTGTAATATATAGAGTTAAGAGAGCAGCTGTCATGTGGCGAGACAAGTGAAGTTATTTGTTATTGGAGTTTATCAGGTTATTTCCTACAGAAGATAATTACATGTACATGGAACCTTGATGCTGCGCCGCTAGTTCAGTCTCTCTCAGGTGTGAAAATGTTTGTAATCAAATAATTCCAGTGCAAAAAGAAAGGAGAAAACAGTCCTGCAGGGATATAAGGTATAAAGTAACACGTTTTTTTTTCTCACCTTTCAGTGTCAAATAAGGCAAATCTGAACAAACTGCAGTCAGCTGTTATTTTTTTTATTTTGTGCTTGAGATGCAAAATGTGATACAGTATTAGCAGAATGCTTTGTGCACACACAAATTCACCAAAGGACAAATATTGCAGGGTATGACAACACTAATTTATTCATGACTCAGAAGCTCCATGTTTTACACTTCTTTTTCTTGTGTTTTGCTTCAAGTGTTGATCCATGAGAAGATATATCACCAACCATACTAGTGTAGTTTTACTGTACATCTCCTCTCCATAGCAAGAACATGTCAGTGAAGTAATCAGGAAAAAAAAGGCTCAGAGGTCTCTCTTCTGATTGAGTGTTCTCTAAATGATCCAATGAAAGTAGAGCAGATTTTACGTTTTACGTTCGAACCGCCAACCCTCTGATCATTGGACGAGCCGCTCTACCACCTGAGCCACTGCCGCCCCGTGGTGACTACTTTGTTGTGACATCACAATGTTACAGGAGACCTGACATTTCATTTTGAGGCTCAGTTTCTGAAGACATGCTATGTGCTTCACTGTGTGGACTCAGTGCTGTGATATTTGATACAGTACTGATATAGATATGATTTATAGACAAACAATACACGGGAATCTCACTTTAGAAAACACAACATAAGACCTTTTATCACTGAGTAAATCAATTTTCACCTTGAGCTTGACAAATTTAGAGGCTCGAGACTGTCACGATGCAGAATGTTATTTCAGGGAAATTATATTCCATATAGTCTTTATGGTGCAATAAATCAATTAATGTGAATTGGTGTCATCCCTCTTCAGATGCTGTATGTCTAATTTTGGTACAAAGCTGTTCATATACAAACACAGTCTCCTAACAAACAGGCTGTGTGATCGTACAGCGTCTTATTCATTCTGCAGCAGCAGCCTCTAGTCGCATATGGCATCGTGCAGATGGACAATCTGTTTGGGGCTTCAAAGTTAGGAGGCAAAGTTCATTAACACGCCACGAGCTTTGAGCCTGCGATTAGAAAATAATTTCATCATCCCTCTAATTATATTCAAACATCTCAAAAGTTTCTCTCGCTGTGCCAATCACAGCGACTTAAAATAAATAACAGCCTCGTGGAGATTGCATTCGCATCGGAGCCACTTTATTTGCCGCACAAAATAAACGTGCATTTAATCTGTCTCGGTGGGAATTCACATCAGCAGCCAGCAGGAAAACACCGGTGCATCCTGGGAGGCGCATCACGGATATAAAGGATTCACCTGAGAGTGACGGCACGCTATCGACGAAGCATACTGTACATTCCACACATGAAACTTAATCTATGTGCAACACAATAGGACACAAATGAAGCAAACACAAAGAGGGAATACCAAATTCAATAACGAACACAATTTCATCCAATTAAGTTGCTCTTCTTTGTTTAACACAAGCGGACGTGTTTACTTTATCCTGTTTACTCTCTCCCAGTTCCTCCTCTGTCCCCCCACCTGCATCTTAGACGTGGGCTGGGAAAGAAAAACATCTCTAAGAGCGCGGGGACATCTTCCAGTGAGATTCAGAAAATAGCCGCCTCTCCTGGGCCGCATTAGTCTGAAGGTCATCGAAGGGGAAAATGACCCCGGTTCCTCCCTCTCCTCACTCCTGCTGGCTCTCTCCTCGTCTCTCTCCCCTGTAATTGAGTATGGTGCGTGGTCAGGGAGCCTGTGCTCATTGGCGGGCTGAACATGGTAGTTAGTTACACACGTTTTCACCGTAATTACCAGGCAGACTCTCCCTGTTTCCAGATCTTTTCAAGGTCGCATCAATTTCACAGCTATCCACACTATCCGCCCCCGCTCCATCTCTCTGTGTGCAGGCCGCTGTCATTACGGGCTTTCAGACCCCTCTTCCTCATTGTGAACTTCCTCCTCCTTTCTTAAAAGCATATCAAAATCCAAAATGGCAATTATTAGTTGATCATCCAATCTCTTCCCTGTAACTGCCGTCGTTGCAGGAGGAGTGTCTCAGTAACCTTCTAGGCTGAGGGTGGCTCATCTGTGGCTGTAAATGTTATTACTGACTCACTGTCATGCAGATTTACTACTTCTCTAACTGCCATTTAGTGCTGCTTGATTGCCTCGGAGGGAAGAGGTCAGTGATTTTGCCAAAGGCACCTAAACATTTGGACGCTCTCGGAGTTGAACGCGAGCCCAAACGCGGGCCGCAGTCAGCACTTCTGCAGCTTCTGCAGCGCCCAGGCCTCTGTTGCATTCTGTTCACGTCACCCCCTCCCTCTTTTCCACGGCATGTCTCGGATCGGTTGCATTGCTTATACCACCGGATGTCTGCTTTCCTCCCTCCCTCCCTCTCTCTCTTTTTTCGCCCCCCTCCACAGGCTCCTCTCATTTGCTTGACACCCTTGTCAGACCGTGCCCAGCAAGAAGTCAGAGTCAGTACTTACTGGGTTCACAGCCGCTGTCAAGTCCTCCAGCAGGCCCGTCAGCCATGCCAGGGCGCTGCGTATACTTCAGTAGGCTTTAAAAGCCTGAGCACCACTCAAATCAAGGCACAGCACAGCAGAACATCTGTTTCGCCATTTTATTCCATTTGGTGCAGCGTGTATTGGCAAACCGCCGATTGGAGCCACCTGTTTACCACCATCACGCCATAACCCAATCCCCCCGACCACAGTCTCAATTTTGGAGTCTTGCAGAAGATGTCCACTGAGTGCTGCTGAAATGATCGCTGGGCTAAGTGGTTGTGATTTGTTTATGTTGCCTATTAAACTAATAAGTCCTCATATCGTTGTCAAGGCTTGACATTGGAAAACGGAGGAGGATGATACTAGCTCTGATTACATGGCACAATGATGGCATAGATTAGCAAGAGTGCCGCTTCACAGATCCTCGTCCTATGAGACGGGGAAGGGGGCTGGTGTTGGGGAGCGCGTGTGTGTGTGGAGAGAGGGGTTGGGGTGTGGTGGTGGTGGTGGTGGTGGTGGGGGGGGGTGCGTTATTGTGCCACCGTTTGATTGAGTTGCAATGTGTCAGGACTATCAGCCCATGCCATCTGCACGTGTACCGCATCCTCGGCGCTGAATTGATTGAGATTTATTGTAAAGGATGATTAAAGCACTGGCGGCGTAGTCGATACGAGGAAGAGTGAAGCTGTGAACACACATCAGCTTCCTGTTCTCTGACAGAAGACGTTGACAGAGCCAAACAGCTCCAGCAGCTCCCGAGTAACAAATCGTTAGACGGGCTCGCCGGTGCCGGTGTTCCCAAATAGAAGTAGGTGAGAGGAAGGCCAAGGAAACGCATCATTGTTTAACGCGAAACGTCTCCACCAACCACCCCCCCCCCCCCACCCTCTGCCCCACTTCCCCCGGGCTGTCCGTGCCATGGGATTGGCAGCACTCGGCCTAATGCATCTTAAAGCTGTCCTTGAGTGGATACTGTATCCACCATGCCAATACCAGCATGATTAATTGCTCGGATGGTCTCATCTCTTTTAGTCCAGAAGAGGCTCTGAACCCCCCGAGGAACAAACAAACCTACTTAACCATTTAGTGTTTTCTCTACCTCCGGTTACTACTCAATCCACCCACCTGGATACACTCTGACAGCCACGGACACAAGGGAAGCATGAATCTTACAACACTGCACTCTTAATCAGCCTGCATCTTTCGGCAGATATATGAAGGTTACCCTGCATTTGGTAGGTTAAAGCATCCAAGTGCAATCCTCAGTGGGCGAGGGCATGAAAATTTTATAATTTACTGGCAAGGTTCTCATTGTTAACTTTATTAAGTTCAGACTGCCTCACTGTGTGTATATATGCATATGCAGCATGCACAAGCAGCTGACGATGTCTCCCTGAGAGCTATAACTAAATGTATGCACAGGATACTAAACTTGACTTTTTTCAGAGGCGGTGGTGCTTTTGCTCAGGCAGACATGAGTGTGCAGAAATGGCAGTCCAGTGGGTAAATCTATCCTGATTCAGAGCCAATCCCTCTGAGGCGAGCCTCCGAGTACAAACTGAAAACTGAGTTCTGTCCGCACTGATAAGGAGGTCAGCGTGGCCGTGTGACACAGACCAAGATTGCCGGACTTCTCACGGTCAGCAACCTTTTCCTCTAATGCAGCCACCTGAGCTGACCCAGATTTCTGAACGTCTCCAATTGGCCCTTAAGGAGTCCATAGCAGATGGCCGTCATACACCAAAGGGTGTAGATAACAGCCATTTATCAAAGCATTAGAGTACTGCCACAGAATAAGGCCACTGGACATGCATCACCCTATCCACAAATTCTCACTGCTGTTTCCAAAATGTTGCTCATAAATAATTCAGTCGTCTTTATGGCCAACGGCGCCTCTGACTATATGGGATATTTTCATGAAAAAGACTGTTTATGGCTGCTCAAGTCACCCCACCTCTGTATTGGATCCCCCCCTTCCCCATCCACACCCACACACGCACACACCCAGACTGAAATTCTCTCTGTCTCTTTTTCACTTAGTGCCGGACCAACCCTTGTGTGTGGTCCTTCTTAGTCATTCAGTGTTAGATCCATTTCTCATCACCCATTAAATGAGGCTGATGTGTTACAGAGCTACAATCTTTTTAAATGGAACTGATGGTTTTGTGGAACCAGAATTGCCCACAATCACGATTGATGTGTCCCAGAAGAGGAATTTGTCAAATGGATCTGATGTGTTTTGGAACCTGAATATGATTAATTCCAGAATCTTTGTCATAACACATGTAGAAATAGACGAGACAATTTTTTAATAAATATGCACATTCACTTCTCACAGATTGGTTGATGGAAGAGCTGACACCACTCTTGTGTCTGCATGGTAAATGGGAAGCTACAGCAAGAAGCTGTTTAGCTTATAGTGAAAGACTGGAAACACCTTGTCTACTTGTGTCCAAACAAACAAATACAGGCTAGGCTAACCAGCTGCTAGCAGTGGCTTCTTATTTAACCCTACAGACATAAAGTTATGTCAATCTGCTGATCCAAAGCTCAGCAAGAGAGGGAATAAGCTCCTTTCTTTTCCCAAAATACCAAACCATGTATTTAAAAAGTCTGTTTCCTGTCTATTTAAATATTTTGGCAGATATATAAACTGCTGAATTCTACAAACTGTTAAATGAAGCCAGTGTGTTCTGTACAGTAACTAAGTGTTATAGGATACATAACGTAATAGGAACTAGCATGTCCTAGAAACCAAATATGTTAAATATATATCGTTAAGTGAAACTAAACTGGCTGTGACTATTTACATAATTAGCTGTTTCAAGCAGCTTCTGCATGTTTATATATATATATATATATATATATATTATAAACAAGTAAGTAAATAAATAAATAAGTGGGGAAAATATCTAAAAACTAAAGCCTAGTGTGAAAATCACTTAATTGCCAGCACTCCTCAGTAGGAAAGTCCTTTTAGAGTTTATGTTGTTGACAGCAGCTGGTCTTACAGTATGTGGGTTATTTACAATGTGTCAATTAATAACTAAATTAAGATATTTAGTCATTAATCTTGGTTTCTTATTTTTGTAAAGTATAGAGAAAATATATATTGTATCACATTCTGACATTAAGTCTGAAAATAACCTACTCCTACTCCTCATATTTGAAATGAATGGAGAGGAATGCAGTTTTATGTCTAGATTCATTGCACACTACCAGAACCAAATGGTGCCAGAACCTATGAGGTGAATCTGGTGCTTTGTGCAACTCTAATTACTCTTACACTTATGTGTTCAGGTCTATTGATGTCTGAGGTCTGCTGCAGTGCTTTATGCTTAAAGTCAGATATTACACAGCATTTTATATGTCTAGGCCAGAGATCACAGTTCATATTGATTTTTTTTTTCTTTCACAAAGAAGTCCAACAGAAACTTTTTTTCCTCTGGTACCAAAGTTCATTACAAGCAACTTCTTTTAATTTCAACATGTGACACCTCTGAAGCAAGAAGACTGATTAACAGCTTGCCAAGGTCATGCTGTCCACCAATATCACTGATTATAATTCACACTGTGTCTTATTGTGTCGTCTTTTTTTGAGCCATGGGTGACACAGTTGGGTGTTAGTGGCCTCTGGACACTTAATTTGAAGTAATCAACAACTTGGCGTGAACTCCTCTGATTACTGGTGGCTTCATAAGCCACCCAGGAAACCTGCCCGCAATGACAGTTCAGCCTGCTATGATGGAGGGCAGTTTCGGGAGGTTTGATTGGATATTTGTCATGTGGTAATTCCTAAATAGGAGGCATTAGTGATCTAGGCCAGAACCCAGTGGTAGGAGTAGGGCTGTCATTGACCATAGTTCAGTTAGACATATTTCTTAATTAGCCTCACTGACTGCTCCCCTCAAAGTAATTAACTTGATCAGAAAAGACCTTGCCTGAAGTCGGAGTAGAGTCAGAAAAAATGTCACGGCAATGACTAACTACATTAAAAATTCTGAAATCATATGTTTATCCCAAGCTGTCTGCAATTAGTATGCATAGAGAGCAGCCTAATTTTAAATCCTCACAGATTACTCTCGGGGAAGTGATCTGGGAATGTGCTATCGTAATTTATTTGGCTCAAGGTGTTATTTTTTTAAAACTTACAGAACATTGTTGAACAGGTTTGTACTGTAACAACAAACAAATTAAAATTGAACATGGTACTTTGGCTTCTGCTTGTTTTTATTCCCCCTCTCTCTCTTTTTTTTTTAGCCACACATGCTTCATGCTTTTATTTTTTCGACGTCCATATGTGTGTGTGCGCGAATGAGAGGGAGAGAGAGTGAAAGCTAGAATCCATGGAGACTGAAAGATAAGGCATCACATGATGGGCACTGTAATTGCATCCGAGACAACGAAGCACATTAAAAAATTCCCCTCCCTTTCTTGCATGTTTTATTGCCCTCATCCTCTCTCCTTGATGGAATTATTACCCTATTTGTCCTAAGAAAGAGGAAGCTGGCAGAAACCATTCAGAAAACAGCCCATCCCAGAGGGTAGATTGTCCCCGGTGATACGGATGTGCTCAGGCACAGTGATAGAGACCTGTAGTCATATCAGGAAGGGAGAGGATTTAAAGCAGAGATGGTCTTCGTTTCTCCACTGTCCATCATCTCTCTGCCTGTGGTCCTGGAGGGATGAGACTAGGGGGGGTTCAGGCACAGCTGCATATTATCATCACACCCGACAAGATATTATTCCCATATATTAACCATAAACATTTCATTGCCCAGCTGTTGTCCCTCCTACTCAGTTGCATACATCAGCAGAGCACAAAACACAAGGCAAACCCTTTTTTTCCCTTTTCTACACGGACTTGTGCTGGGATTTTTCCCTCTTTCCATCTCTCCTAATCTTTTGTATAGATCTGTGGGGCTTAAAGTCCATCTTTTCCAATTGGCTAATGATCTATTTTGAGCAGTTGGAAAATATCTGTCTCAGTTAGTTCTTGTGTTGAAAAGTTTGAGAGATGGTGCTGAGGGGAGTGCAAAATCAATAAACCTATCAGAGAATGGTGACATGATATATGCTGGCTGGGCAGCCACTCCACGAGAGCAGAAGGACTTGGCAAAGCCATGAAAAGATGAATATAGACTACTTAAAATATCATAAACTGTGCACAGTAAAAACAAAACTTTATCGGTAGTTGTCTTAGCCTGTCATTTATCACCCAAAGTAAGATTTAGTGTTGTTCAGACCTTTGAATCTAAGGGGGCAAACTAGTTTTGTGGCTTCAGAAGTTCTCCAATCACAACAAAGATGCGAGCCCAAGCCCAAACCTCAGCTGTGCATCTTTTTCTAAGCGTCCTTGAGCAAGATATAGAGACCTCCAATATGTGTTGTGGGCATTGTAATGTTCTCAGGGCAAGCAAGTCAGCAATAGTCATTACATGAAGTTATTCTCAGGTCCATTCTGAGTCAGCGCTATTAGATGAATTTGCTGTCCCCTGTTACCTGAATACACACAAAATGTCACGGCCATAATCCTTGATGAATATATTTGCATTATACTTGCAATTACAGCACTAATCTGAAAACATGTTCTCTATGGCAACTTGGTGTTTTCATTCTTTTCCAATCCAGGATTTAGGGGTGTTATGGGAGCCATAGCATTGTCTGAGCATGCATGGTTAAATGAAGAAATAGATTTTGTTAATGAAAAATGCAACAGATGGTAGCTGTAAACCCGGTCCCTGCAGAGCACGAACATTTCCTGCAGAATGACGGAGAGCGGATTAAGGTCATTTTTGCCTGGTTTTTCAATTTATAAATTCATGCTCAGAGGGAACTGAATAAAAAAAAAAAGAGGGGGGGGGACTGGCATCCTGCCTCGACACTCTCTGGGAAATCCAAATGTCAATGAGCACATATTGGAAATGTGCAAATATTAGAACAAAAAAACACAGTTTATGAACAGAAACGTTAAGGCGGCCATCATAACAGACTATCGCGCACAGAGGCTGACGAGGGCCACCCAGAGAGCCCGCTGCCCAAAAGAAGGACTGTTGTTTATCAGCATGAAAACAAGGCTCGAGTTGATCAGAGATATGTATTGTTTTAAAAGATGAAAAACAAAGTAAGTGCCATTCATTCAGCTCACAATCAATTCATTTTCAATTTCATGCTCCCGCTCGTTGCCAGGCTGTGCCATAATCATGAAAAAAGAAGAAGAAAAAGAAGTCCCTATTCACGAGAGCTGTGTCTTTTCTGCTGTGTCCTTGTGCCGACTGCAGAGTCGGGCCAATGTCGTTTCAATGTCATAATTTGAATTGAACAATCTTCCTGAAGACAATGGCCAATTTTCAGTGTACAAATTGCATTTCATTTTTTCCCCCACTGCTAACTGAATAGAAAACTAAGTTGGGGTATCTGTCTCACCCTCTCTCCATCTCTGGCCTCAGTAATAGGCCTGTCTTTAAAAAAAGAAAGAAAAGAAAAAAATCCCTTTCTTTCCCTCCATGGAAACGCAACAATCCCACTTGTTTTCATCACATAGGAAGTGATCAAACAGCCCCCCACCCTAGTGTCAGCACAATAGCACGCTGATGCCCGTAAACAGGCAAAAATAGGGGGGAAAATAGCAGAAGCCACGTCACCATTAGCAGAATAGCGATGCAAAGCGCTCGTGTTCGGCTCAAAGCACACTGCGCGGTGACTCCCCGGCGAATACACAAGCCAGTGGCCGTGACAGATGCCTGGGACGCAGAGCATTAAGTGTCACATATCTGCATATGCTTTTCGGTAGCGCTCTTAGCGCCCCACACATAGGAGCATATGTCTGATGAAGGTCAGTGATTTGAAAACAAGGCACCTCGGCTGTTGCTGTTATAGCGACTGTGGCGGCTGCCGGAGCCACTCGAGCTCTTCACTTTCCCCCTTAATCCTGCACTGACAGAATATAGCTAATGACCAGCAGATGGATGTGACAGAATGAGGATGATATATAGAAAGACTGAAAATTGAGGGAGTTTAAATGAAAGCAGCCAGATTTAGTGTGGAAGGGCTGCTGGTACCACGAGCTGGGGGGTGTTCATTTCTTTAACTGCCTTGGATATGCTTGTTTATCATTTTCCAAAGTGGGCAGGAAGAGGGAGATGGTGAGCGATCATTTAACCCCTTCCATCTGGGCTTTAACCCCAATATCCTTGTTGGTATGAAATTCTCTACCAGCCTTGACACAGTCATTATCATCCATCATCATCACCATCCTTTATAGTTCTACGCATCTGGTGTATACACACCAAGTTGGCAGCCTGGTGTTAAACACATAAACATTCTGCCAGGGAGAAGTTATGGCCCAAGCATGATTTTTGATCACAAGCAAGATGAATTATGCTGCAGTTGTGATTGTAACTGTGGAAGCCAGAGGTCTGAGGCGTCACACTGCCTGCTGGGAGTAGCACAACAAGACGTGACAAATGGGAGGAGCTGCGAGGTTGATGACTGTGGCGGAGACAATGTGCTGTGTATTGAGTGTCTATTGGTTGTGTTCACATGACGCTGACTGTACTGTGACTGTGTGACATGGTGCATGTGAATTTGCAGGGAGAATAGGACATGTGGGGGCAGAAGGTACAATTACAGGAGGATGAGAGTACCAGTGAAAGTCAGGCATAAACCTTACTGTACCTTGGATTTTGGAAAGTACATATTTGGCATCACAAAAAAAAGAGAGAAGTATCTCCCAGCTGTACCTTGGGCCCTGGGCGACACTGACACTATGACCATATAAAAAGTAACAAAAAAGAAAAGGGTTGGAGGCCTATGCCACTATTTTTGTGTGTGTGGTTTCCTACTGATTTTTGGATGTCACTTAAAGGGATAGTTCAACATTTTGACAAGTTGGCCCATTGCCATAAGCCCTATAGTTTTAGGAGTAGGTTCGTTACCTTTATTTCTCGTTGCAAACTATTTTCAGAACGGCGGAACAGAGCCACGAGCTGCTCAGAGCTACACTACAAATGCTAATGGAATTTCTTGGTTTCCCTCATCAAACTCATCAAATACACAATCCAACAACTCCACCAATTCACCACGCTATGAGATAATAACGGAACGTTAAGAGACAGAGTTGTTTTCAAAGTAAATTCATGCAAAAATGCTGATGGGCGTTCCCATCGGGGGCTTCGCCTCGAAAACAACTCTGTCGCATAACGTTCAATTTGCCAAAATGTTGAACTATCCCTTTAGATGTGCATGCACTAACACTACTGAAGTTGGCTGTTTCCTTTAGGGTTAAAAGGAGAACCCCAAAGTGTACATATTAGGTATTACACAAAGTTAGAATAAACTCAAAAGCATCTAAAAGAATAAAAGAGTAGACTGGTGCCCTTAACCCTGCTAGTGTGAAACTGAGGCTGGGTGTTTGTAAATGAAACTCATTGCCTCATTGGAAGTCCTGTAAAAACCACTTCTAAAGAGCTGCAACTCAGCAGAAGCTCTGAACTCATGATGATAAACAACTTCCCTAATAAAATGTGTGACTGAGCAGACAAGAGGAGTGATGTGGATGTTCACCAGCTGTTGTTGTGATGAGCACATGGAAGTTCATGGGAAGTGTGGGGAAGAGATATGTGAATCAGTCTAGAATTATCTGCAAACCACTGCTGCTAATATACATTGAATGTACATAGGTTTTGTTTATATGGTGCTGACTGTGACTGTGTGACAATGTGTTTGTGGTTATTCAAGGACAATATGAATGTGGGGCTAGAGGGTACAATAACAGGAGGATGTGAGTACTGGTGAGAGTCAGTAATAGGAAGCCTGGGAGTCCCCGCCTTTGGATTTTGGAAAGTACAGAGGAAACCCGTGATCGATGATGATGGTATAAATACAAGTGTAATTCCTGGGCGATCAGATTCTTTGCAAATAAACTAATTTGAATCCACACAGCTGCAGATTCAGTCTCATGTGTTGATAACCTCTGCTACCCACCGCAAAGACAGGATGAGAGATTAGGAGAGAGAGAAAGTGTTGTGGGGAGTGATAGAAGAAAGGATGTCCCCCGCATTGGAATTCAGGACGGAACATATCCGAGGAAAAAAAAAAAAGAAAAAGTAGAACAATGAGCCACCGCATCCTTTTATTAGAGCCTGAGAATGTCTAGAAATTTAAGACCACCATATTTTTAGAACCCCATCAACCTGGCCTTTATATAGCTCGATAAAATAGGCCTCCATGTTTCCTTGTAGATTGAGCTCAACTTATCCCGCCATCTGAGGGACTTGCTGCTTTTGTGAACGCTCGCTCTCAAGGGGAGGACATTCAGGCAGAAAAAATGTATGGGCTACATCACTGAATCTTATTTAGATTGATAGAGGCTGCTCAGCCTGTCAGCCACTCAACATGTGCATGTTTGCGAGCAAAATGATCCAGATTACCATGGGAAAGGTGCCTGTGGGAAGATCGATTTGGGCATGTACAGTTGTTTGTGTGTGTTTCTGCACATCTGGCGAGGTGAAAGCGTGAATGAGTAAATCTGTGTATAGATTACCATAAAGCAGAGAGAGAGAGAAAAAAATAGCAAGGTTGAGATGGAAGTAGAAACAAAGAGAAAGTATCTAAAGGCATCCACGAACACACACACACTCACCCCCCCTGTTGCCTTTCTCCCTAGGGTGTTCGTTAATCACCCTTTTAGATCTGTCAGCCTGTGGGCGGGCCCATTACCCTTCGATGCTAGCACTTTTGTTGCCCTAGACAGTGCCTCCATTCAGATCCTCGGCAGACACCTCACCTCTCGGTGTGTCTCGCACAAGCCCCATCTTATTAGAGGAACATAAGAGATAATGAATAAATAAACAACGTGAAGTGGTATTCCAGGACGTGAGGAGCATAGTGACAGCTCAGGGTGTTCATTAAGACAAGGTGCCGGGTATCGTGCTGTGCGTGACACCGGGTGGCAGCCAGGGCTTTCGACAGGACCCCTCCCCTCACGTCCCCCCAAAACTCGCAGCTTCTTGTCTTACCTGGTGTGCTGGGAGATCCAGAGAGCTCACCGCCGTAGATGGGCAGAGCTCTTGTCGGAGAGGAGGAGGAGGAGGAGGAGGGGGACTGAGCAAGCATATGGACCCAGGTTCAAAGATAACTACCCTTGAGCTGTCTTTCAATGAGGGGAGTCGTACCTTGACATTGAAAAAATTGCTCTAAATGAGTGTTGGTTCAGTTCTTCAAACAGATTCTTAGCTCTAATGTGATGTCTGTCATATGAAATGCACATTGAGATAAGTGAGCCTTTTAAATGGAACTTGATAGGCCTGTTAAACATTCACAGACATCGGAGTCCACGCTGGGAAAAAAAAAAGAAAAAAAAAAAGCCTGAAACCTTATGCTGAATTAACGACCACACCACCACGCAGTCTGAAGTATGTATCTGCTCTTTAACCATCCGTATGATGGGTGATTGTTATTGCCTGGAATTAGGCAGGTGCTCATGAGTTGCAGGTTTGTAAATCAGAGTAAACAGTGAAGTAACCTATTAACCTAATTGACCAATTCAGTAAATGGTCAATAAATAATGCGTTACTGCCAATTAGACTGTATCATGTAGGGTGTTTGTGGCAGAAGCCATCTGTTCGACCCAAAGGTGTCTGACCTTGGTTTTCAAAGGTTGCCGTTTTAAAACCTTGTTGGGTTATTATGAGCCAATCTAGCCATGCACGCTGCTTTTGGTTCATATTTAATTTGCACCACTAACTCCAGTTGCTTAATATTTCGAAGAACTTAATCAGTGATGTGCAACTGCATGATGTCCCTGTTGTTTTGCTAATTGTCTTAACCGGCGCTGTGGTTGACATTCTGATGAAACAATTTGGACATGCTAATGGACATTTTGAAAAACCAGCTCAGAACCAGTGTTTTGGAAACGCAGCCCCAAGTGAATAATTAGTTTGAAATTTGTAAAGTTGTGACAGCTCCGAAGATTTGTTGTAATAAATAAATTGACAATCACAACTTCGGAGATACCTGCAGATGTTTGTTTTGTCATGTTTATTTAGCGCATATTAAGTAAGTAATTCAATTACCATATAAGTTTAAAAAAAACAACCCTCAAGGGTGAGAGAGGACTTCCCTAAATCAGCATAAACCTGCAGATGTGTTTAAAAGTTAATCACAAATACTTCTAAATGGAATACGATTTTAGAAACGTGACAACCTCGGCCTCTTTGTTGCATGTAATCACTCAGTCTTTGTCCCAGAAGTTTCAAAATCCCTTACTACGTGTGTGCTGTTTTAGCACGCAGCCATAATGATTTTATGAGTCTCTCGCCCACATTTCTTTGCATTAGCTCAGCTGGCAAAGTAGGAGTTTGCAACAGCAGAGACCGCAGTTTTAATCCTGAGTGAGTCGTTTTAACACCAGACTGGTTGCAGTTTATCGTGAATTATGTGCTTGTTTACAGGCAGTTTTAGATTAACTCCAGTCAACAGTCACAACTGCTTTCAGTGTTGATTTGCTGGAGTCACTAAACAATTACAGAAATCCTGCCAATCAAGCACATTTTGCAGCATTTGAAGGAGATTAGAGGAGCTCTGCATGTAAGAGCCTACAGGAGTTAATAACTGGATTCAATAATTATCCCTATGACCTAACTGCATTATGTGCAAAACATCAATAACATACTCTGGGTCATTATATTAGGGTGAAAAGTTAGACACAGTTAAACACAAACTGTAAATTAGCGTTGCTGAAAAAGCAAGCTACATAGAAGTTGTTGGTTTTAATGGAGTGTACTTTTGTTTTAATAACCACCCAACACCACCATTGAGATCAGTGTTGTTTACAAACTCATGAAACACTCAGAGTAGCACTCTCAGCGTGAATCACAAAGTAATCTAATGGTGCAGCACCTCGCCGCTGTCAGTTTAAATTCTAAGAAAATGTGCAATGAGCTATCACAAAGCCAGTAACTGGCTATGCAGGGTGAAGGAAATGAAGGGGAACAGGTGAACAGAGGGAGGTCACACTTAGTGAAAAGATAAATAAACTGAGGGAGAAACTCACATGTGCCTGCAGAACAAACAGATGGAGCCGTAAACTCGGTACATTAATTAAAAAAACAGCTCTGCCTCCTTTTGTAAATTGAGGAGAGGCGCGGGTTACGAGTGACGACTTCACTCTAACATCCTGTCAAATTAATATTCAAAAGTAAATTCTGCCCTTTATTCCCTGTTGTTTTCTTTCTGGATAATGTATCTTGCTTTTGCTGCCATCTCTGTGCAAGCACTCAGCCGATATTGCGTGCATGCTCCACATAACCACACACTACCCCTGATCAGACTTAATATCTTGAGTTGAGATACATTATTTTTATTATAACCTAAGGTAATCAGTGGAAGAAGCAACAAACATGCTTTTTTGTGCTGTTGTTGGTAATAGACATCTCTATCACAGAAGCTCTTAAGGTTGAAAATGCACTGGCCTCACAGTAATACCTTGGAATTACTCATGATTGGTTGCAAGACTAATGAAGAGAGACAACACCTTGCCAGTTAAAATCATGCAACCCCAAAAGAGATTTCCACTCACGTTGCCCAGGGGTCACCTGTCCAGTCCTTTGACAACAGCATTTGATCAAAAGAGAAAAACACACATAAAAGATTGTAATGTACCGGCTGCGGGGTGTACAGGAGTAATGCGTGATTTGATGCGGACAGACAAGGCATCATATACTGAGCATGTTCTATTACATACAGTAATCCTCGGTGTGGTAAAAATATATATTATGCTAATTTTGTGGCACATGGTACTTTGAAATTAGGACTTGTCAACCCGTGCATGAGTCAGGGTCAATTCTGGACTTGTTCTGTTGCATAAATTTAATGCATCGAGAGAGATGAAAGACGATACGAGGTGCTAAGTGGTGTAATGAGGAGCTCAACACATTCTTCCGTCGAAAGCGCTTCATTTCCATCCTTGTTGGTGCGTTTTACATGTTCAGACCACCTGAAACAAGACTGTCCTCCAGTAAAAACAAAGCCCATAGGTCATCTCTGCCGGCAGCTTTTTTATGAGCCATAGTTATCTTTTATTGTTAGATGACCTCTAGCTGTGAAATAATTATGACGGGAGCAAAAAGGGGAGGTCAAGTGGTCGACAGAACAAGGAAGGTTTTTTAATGGAACCTGGCTGTTTTGAAACCCGCCATTGATTATTTTACAAGACTTTCCATCTTAGCTGATTCTTTATTATTCACTGGACTTAAGGCCAGTATGTCTGTCGTCATGTGGGTGCAGTTGCTTAGAGATGGTCCTATATTCCATTATCAGAGGTGCAGATATATTGTTCAAGTTCTTGGTGCCTCAAGTCTTTTTCAAAGATGAGATATAGGTGGCGACGGACTCATAGAGACATACTGGAAAGGTTCCAATGCCACTTGTCAAACTGCACTCTTTTTTATACCCTAATATATTGCGTCCTGTCACTCCTTGACTCTGCTACACATATACGGCACAGAAATGATTGGAGGATTGTAGCGGAAAGAGAGAGGAGAATAATGGCATTAATGAAAGCTTAAGCTATTCTGTCCAGTTTGGAAAAATAAGGAGTATAGCAGAACCCTCAGTGCTTCTCTTTAAACACCCCGTGCAAGGTTACTTCCCTTTAATTCACTGTGCAAGGTTGCTGTACGTTTCACTTCAAAGCAAAAGCAACATACGGGATCAAGGGCAAAGTTGCTCTTGATCAGAAATGTTAGTCATGGTGTAATTTGTACTGTTAACCCTCCACAGTCCCAGTTAACTGAAAAGAAAAGAAAGAAAGAAAGAAAGAAAAAGAAATTGGTACAACCCAGTAATGTGTTCTAGTATTCTATAATTTGACCTTCAGCAACCTGAGTTAAGGCAAGTGAACGCTGAATACCAGAACTCTGGCCTTAATAGACCTGAACTTAAGAGACATTTGGAAGTCATCTGTTGATACCACAAATTACTCACACTCAAAACGCACACTTAATTGCATCTCTGACACATATGGCATCTCAAATACGATTGATTGCTGCTCAGAATTGCAGAAAGAACCTTGATTTCAACATAGCAGACTTCTCCAGAGTGCTGGAAAATTACTGAGGGGAGTGCTCTCTGAGACTTGTGATCGACCTCAAAACATCTGCCAACTGTTTTCTTGCTACACAGTTCCGCTTTGTAAAACGGAGAACAGCTACACTGGCACACTTGCACAGCCACCTTCCCATCCACACAAACGCACACACAGCACCTATCACTGCTGACAGACGTTAATTGGGATTTCATTAGAGGTATATTAGAATTATAATCTGCAATTTTAAAAAACAAACAAACAAACAAACAAACAAACAAAAAAACTTGTTTTTTACAAAGCAGACATAGGTCTGTTTTGTTTTGAGCAGCAGATCAATATCTACCTGCCTGGGCAATGTTGGAAATTAACTTTGCCCTACTCTACATTCTCTTTTCCTGTGGTTGTGTTTCTATTTTTGCATTAAACATAATAAATAAATTCCCTCAACATCAAACAGTGTGGGAAGTTGTAACCTTCGGCTGTTGACATTTGAGTTTGTGCGTAGGAACCGTTCTTTTTCATGGCTGACTGTGTGTCGAGGCATTTTTTCCAGCCCAAGGCCTACACAACATTGACTATACAAGCTTTCATAAAGTGGCTTTACATTGAATGAACACTGTGTTATACTGTCTAACAATCAGCATTAGTGTGTCATACACTTGAAATTATTTGATATGTGGGTTCCCTCACTGTCGCATCAATTATTCTCTTCCTACAGGATTTATATTCAGTGAGTTAAGTCCAATGGCCTGTAACTCTGTTCTGAAACGAACCCTTTATTGGTTAAGCATTAAATACTGAATTCATCATTTATAACACATGAATACTCATTAGTATGTAGTCTATAAACACAGTTGAAAATGTTTTACCGCAACTGTGAATCAATAAAAAGATTTTTGAAAAAAAGAAAAATGTTTTACTCATCATTGATAGCACTTGATATGTATGGGCCTAAACTACATAATGAGTATCCACAGGTTATACATTAAGACTTCAGTATCTATCAATGCTTAACTAATGCTTAATAGTGTGTACTTATTATAAAGTGTTACCATAATACCTTTATATCATGATCTATTCATTTAATGTAACCTATCTGAATAACCTGAAGTCATCAGCCATGCTAACACTCTGGCTACTCAATTGAGAGGATCATCCAACTGTTTGTGGTGATCTTACAGTACGGTTGTTTATCTAGTGACAGTGTTTTGTTTGTTTTTTTGTTTGTTTTTTAGAAGGATTGCCAGTAGGCTACATATGACACCAACATTTTGCTTCACGCTAGCAAGCCAATCTTAGCATGCTAAGATGGAAAATATATTGAACATGGTGAAAATGTTCACATTGCCATTGTTAGCATGTTAGCATTCATGGGCAGCTAACATATTAGCCTACTGCTACTTAAAACTAGAAGACAATATTTACATACAATAAAATGTGATAGAATCACTGACTAGCTTATATCTCTTGTCGTCAAGCTTCTGTGATCATAAGTTTGCATCTAAAAAAAAAACTCTGATTCCAAAAAATATCACAAATCTAGATGATTTGATGAACTTCCTGTGATTCTGTGTATTTTAAGAGCTAAACATATTCAAGCTGAATAGTTTGCCCAGACAAACAATGGATAAGCCATTGGCCATTTCAGCACCTTTACAGCTCATTGTGAATGATGAATGGTTTAGATTGCTAAACTGCTGCCCTCCACCACTACAGTAACTGAATAAAGTCACAGTATGGGTTAGCTTCTCCTTAAGGAAAATAAGTTCCAATTTACTGAAAAAACTTCTGGAGTCACTTTATAAAAAAAGAAAAAGACTAAAGTCACTAAGGTATCAACGCCTTCTGGTGGAATGACTCCTCAGATGGTTTGTAATGACACTATACGATGCAATTTATCACTTAATTTACAAGTTAAATGAGTTCTTCCTCATGGCTTTTTTTGTTATGAGGTGATATAATGCCACCAGGAAACAACATCCATCAGAGACAAAGGTGGGTGTATTTAAATGTAGTGTTTAATAGAGTTGGAGTTAGAGAATAAAGTGTAAAGGGCCAATGCCTTGTTGAAAGAAAAAAACCTATCTGGCTTTTTCAAGGATTGGACTTTTGACCAGAACATTTTGGGATGTTTTTTACCAGCTATATTTCAGAGGGAATCTTTGTCTCCCGAAGCCACCTCAGCTCAGCACTGCAAGACACGACCAATTAAAACTTGTCGCTTTTCCCACTCTCCCCATTCTTCTCTCACCCTGCTGTGCGGCTGGTGGAGTCACTAATTCAAATCAAATCTGAAAGTTGCACAGGGAGACGGGTGCGATAATGACAACATGTGTGCAGTGGGAAGCATATGAATCTGTGTACTAACATAATTATTTGCATGCTTTTTGTTTAGGTAGAGGTTGCCTGCTGTTCCAGCCCAGATGTCCGTTATCGGCTGCCAAAGCCTTTGAATGCACTACAGCGAGTCTCGTCTTGATTGGAAAAAATTGCAAAAGCAGACATGTTGCCTGTCTCAGAAACACAGTCAAACCCTGAATGGCAGATGCACAGCACACAAAACCACCTCTGTCGGTTTTGATTTGTCCAAATCTCACCTTCATGGCTCGCTTTCATGTTTTGATTAGTCGGAAATTCCCTTTGGCTGCCGTTGTAACGAGCAGCAAAATGTATGTAAATATATGAAACCGCTACCAAAAGGACCAGAGTCCAGCTTTGTCCTGATAAAGACAAAGTTCTGTGACAGTTATTCAGTTCAGAAATGTCTCTTTCTG
Source organism: Trachurus japonicus (assembly GCF_045865225.1). Classification (NCBI taxonomy): domain Eukaryota; kingdom Metazoa; phylum Chordata; class Actinopteri; order Carangiformes; family Carangidae; genus Trachurus; species Trachurus japonicus. The sequence continues at coordinate 18,748,821 of NC_140926.1, read as the reverse complement.
TAGGAGGCGAGGTCACCGTCACTGACACTCAAATGTAATTTGGGTAAGCCCATGGGGTATCAGCCAGGTTGAATGAAGCAGTCTTCTCAACTAAACACCTTTGCGATTCTGACTGATAAGGGAGGGGTCTTTTTTTTTCTAAATTCCTGCTTGGTGCAGCTTTTAAGTGGCAAAGGGAAGGTATGGCTGAGGTGTATCAGGGTCAAAGTCATCTACATGTGTCACAGAACTGTGACATTTAGAATCCACTCAACTGCAACCACAAAGGAAACAGAGAACAGCATAAAAACACACGGTGGTTTGCCTCTGGGGGGTTTCTGCTTCCTGTGCCATGTCTCCTGCTCACCTTGGACACTGGGTCAGTGTCAGCTGTCAGTGTCAGGTTGGCGGTGGGAATGCTAATGGACCCTTACCACACTGCATCTCTCTCCATCTCCTGCTCTTTTTTTCTCCCTCTTTCTGCTCTTTTTTTTCTGAGGGAGGCCAAGCTATTAACTCTCCTTTAGTAGTCAAGCTCTGCATCTGACTACGGTAGCCCGCAGTCTCTGTCTCTACAAAAGATAGGCAGGCTCCCTTTGAGAACCGGAGACTAGCCTCAACTCTGTCTGTCAGAGGCGCAGTCATTCCATGTGCAGTCCTTCCCCCCTGCCTCACCCTCTTCCTTTTTGCTTGCATAAACGCTCGCAGATACCGCCGACATCTCCACTTCTAAACCTCTGAAGAGTGCAGAGCTGTCGGTGAGTTTGAATGTAAAAGAACCTGCGGTCACTGCAGACCCTCTTTATTGTACCACAGCCAGTGTTCACAGAGCAGTTCAAGCCTTAAGATCTGGGATTCTGCCAGTGCGGTGAGAAAGTTGCGTGTTTCCAACTGTTTTAATTATATCAGGAATGAATAATAATTGTCACATGCCTGAAGGGAAGCACAAAGGATAGTTATTTATAGCTTTGCTCATCATTTCCGTCTACAGGATGTAAACAAGACAACAGTTCAGCCAAATGACCTAAAATACTCAAATCACTCCATGACTTTGAAGAAAACTCTTGAGACCAGATGCTTTGGCTTTTTTTTTTTTTTTTTTACACATTGTATTGTAACACAACACCAAGTTGTCCAACCTCAACAACATCATTTGTTTCAACTGCCTGATACAACCCAAGGTGGTGTCAGACCTTGGTTGTCAAGGTTACATATATAAACATACTTACCGACGGTGGCTTACCTACCTTTGTTGCCACAGTTGTTAAAATACGTAGTTTGCAGTCATATTGCAGTCCTATCAAATCACTTCCTGCCCCCCATCTGCAGTCGTGAACAGTCATCTGCAAACCACCTATATTTGCTGTGCCTTGGTTTAGGCCAAAGAGTTACCTAGTTAGGTTTATGAAATTATCATGATTTGGATTAAATAAATATCTCCCTCATTAGAGCGTTAGCATTACTGTAGATGATCTATGTTGTCAAGGTTACAATAACAACAACAAAGAAGCTTCCTAGAAACTTCACGTCCCTGTGTCATATTCCTGTTTTGTTGACCCGTCCATCAACGACAACCTCCTCCTGACAGGAACTTTATAGGCCTACTACCTCACCACACTATTATTTTGCTCCTTTTGTAATTACTATGACCATCACGAAGCGTAACTATGGGTCACAAAAACCTGCTGCACAAAAAACATTGTGCTTGTTTGTCAGAGAGCCTTCACAAAACTAAAACCATCCAAGCACAGACTATTATTTGAAATTATCTTGAATAAAGCTCAAAGAAGTAACAAGGGTCCAGCAAAACATTTTTATATGATGCAATTTTTTTTTAGAAACCACTGGGTGCCTATTTGGATAGTAAAAAAAAAAAACATGCACCCATATTTCTAAAACACAGCAGCATCTTGTAAAATGGCTAGCTGTGATGCAAAATATATGTGATTTGCAGCAAATGAATTCCAACCAGCATAACAACAGACCTTTCTCACAGCAGACATTTCAACTTGTCATAGGACAAACACTAATAACATCAACAAAGGCTCTGTTCTGTCCCAGACAGTGAGAAAACATGCATAATACCAGGGCTGTGGTTAAAAAGTTCTTTTTAAAAAAGGTTTCTAACTGAGTGAAATGACCTGGAAGTATCGGAGAGGCAGCCACGATAAGAACTGGTTGAATTTTCTAAATGTTGAGGAAAGGAGCTTCAGTGCTTCCTATCTTATCTGCCTTAGTAAAGGATACACCGGGCCATCCTTTATGAAAGGATAGGAGATAATGCCATCCCACAATTCCTTGTGGCAGCAAGATTTAAAGTGACACACCATTGTAGTTTCACCGTGACGGAGCCATGTCTATTCTTGTGACTCTGAAACTTGTTGAAATCCTTGTATGGTTGTCTCTACAGTGTGTCAGCATGAAGAACAAGCATACTGATTGTATCAGCTATTAACAATGTCATCATCATTATATTAAAAAACAATGAAAACAAGACTAAACACAATAGATGAATGACAAACAAAGACTGAGCTGCAATTTTAGATGTATTTCCTTTTACTCCTAAATAATAGTTTTTCAGGCCTTTAAATTTCAGCCACAGAGAGAGAGAAATCACATGCTGCAGGACGTATGCTTCAAGATTGACTATGTTTCTTATTTTGTTGGTCATAGCCGTAGTGTGAAGCCTAGTTACTGATGACTTCTGTCCTTCCCTCTCTCCTGCTCTCTCCGCTCGGTGCGTCTTCTGTTTAGTTATTTCTCTGCCTCCTTTAGTAATAATGATACATGTAATGAAAAGAGTTAATATGCTGTAATGGACGCGAGGCTCAGCACTCTTTCATTTCCCCACCGTTCCCAAGTACCTGGGAAACCGTAGCGGCTCGGTAGACTGCAGGTCGGCACTCCACTGAGCAGTGGTACAGTAGAAGTACCATCACTCAGTCAGTCAGTCAGTCAGACCATTATGGGGGGGGGGGGGCGCTGTTACAGTCCAGCTTAAAATATACATAATTAAATCCCCCATAGTGCAATGTAGTGAAAATGAAAACTTAAGAACTGTACAAAAAAGCCAGCCTTAGAAAATTGTACATACTTCTGCTTGTTTATTATTTATTATGGCTATTCTATATTATTTAGTTAAACTTTATCTATCCTCCTTTCATGTTATCTAATTATGTCAACCTTTCACTCTTGTTTGTTTTCTTTTTTGTTCCCTATAACTAATGGATAACTGTTATGTACGCACAAGGTGAAAACATAATTTGATTTGAGTGTGATTTTCTTCTTTCTTTAGTTTGTCACAGTATTTATGTTCATGTGCTATATATGAAGTTGGTTACAATAAAAGCAAGCAGTAAGTCTCTGATGTTTTTTTTTTCTCTCTCTTTTCTTTCCTTATGAATTCTCCTTCACATCTCTTCATGACCTTGTGGTGTTCTGCATTGATGTCAAGGTAAAGTGGTTAGGAAGTGATTGTTCTTTTTCTTTTTAACTTTTCATCCGAGAACCCTGAAACTGAAGCAGCTAAATGAATTAAGTAAACATGAAGTTGGTATTTCACAAAAATAAAATACTGCACATGACTTGAAGCCTAACATGGAGTCCTAGCCACTGAAACACTGACTTTTCTAATGATGGGGTGAAAAAAAAGGTCAGAACCGCTGCAACAACATTTGGATGAACCTCGGAACATAATTATTGAAAATGACATTTCATGAAGATTTCAAGTGCAGCCTTTCATTATGAGCTAAAATGAAGGGATATGTTTACAACCAATCCCTTTGAGAAATCTCATTGAACTATAATCTGACAACAACAACAACAGCAAGCTCCTCTTTTTTTTCTCTCTCTCCACCGGCGCAATTAATCAAAAAGCAATTACATTAGCATGCTCGGGAGATGGATTAAATGATTTTGACAATTTCTGTGGCTGCCTTGGCTTACTCGGGCCCCGTCCTGCTGTCTGCCGAGCTCTAAAATCATGAAGACGAGAACATTGGGATAATTAGTCCAGAAGATGAGCAGGGGCTGTTCGTGTCTGTGGCACATATCCAGAACCAGCCCCCACGTACTGTTCCAGCCACCATGTATTAAAGCAAACGTCTGTTTAATCACAGTGCACCACATACCCTCCATGCTTTATTAGACTATAAATGTGCAGAATGAAGGCCCAGCGCCTAATTAGGGAAGACTTCATTTCACTCACCATCACATACTGTTTGCTCCCACCTTGCATTCCCTCTCTCTCTCTCCGTCTATCTCTTTCTCTCCACTGTACTCACAGTAACTCTCTCCACAGTAGGAGGCAGCGCTGAATCCCTCCAGTCTTAAGAGGTTCCAGGGTGCCATTCCGAAGGGCCGCCACTCCGAACGTTTACTTTAATTTGTCGGAATGCCGACCCTTAATTATTTATGGGAAAAGGGTGCCATTACGAACCTGAAAGAAAGGGTGCCATTCCGAACCTGAAAAAATCTTGAATGGTTTAAGGCACGGAGTAAACAAGTCCAGATGCGGTGGTAGCGTAGTGGTCAGAGCATCTGCTTTTGACGCGGTGGATCAGGGTTCGACTCCCGGGGGAGATATATATTAACTGCGATTTTATTGGCCTCTACCTAACCTTTTTACTAAACTTAACCAACTCCTTTCTACATTGCCTAAACCTAACCAAAGCACAGAGCAAGGACATTTATTTTCAGCAGGAGTGCCGCGGCTGCATCAGATGGATGTAATGCATCAGACTCGCACCTGGGTGAAACTTTGGAGGGGGAGGGGGAGGGGCCGGTCGGGCGCTGTCCCCGCGGCGCGTCGTGTCAAGCCGGGCAGGAAGTCAAACCACGAGAGAATCCGGTCAATTTTCAAAATAAAACACATTCGGAACGGCGGCCCCTCGGGAAGTTCGAAATGACGGACCTTCGGGAATTTTCGGACTGGCAGACCGTCGGAATGGCGGTCCTTCGGAATGGCGGTCGCCCCCCGTCTTAAGAAGTGAACTCGCCTCCAACTTGGATGTAGAGGGGATTGCACTGGAGGCAAATCTCATTGCAGCCATTTCAGCCATTTTTCTGTCTGTGCAATGCAGGTGGCCTTGGTTGAGAGTGCCGGGGGGAAAGGTAGTCATGCAGAGAGGAGTCCTCAATCTCAGCAGATGGACTATCGGTGGTGGGAGTGCAGTATCAAGGCTCAAAGAACCAACTTGAGAGGCGCAGCTTCTGAAAGAGTTTCAAAAGGGTCAGGAGGTATCAGCCCACATGAGGCTTTGGAGTAAATGATGGGGAGAGAGGCTCGGGGAACTGAGGAGAACCGACTTACCAGGCCAAACTATTAAGAGAGCCAACATACAGCACATGAGTGCATTGGTTAATAGCCTCAGCCGTTGAAGATAATAGGTGCAGTCTGCGGGCCAGAGAACCTGAGAAGCAGTCAAGGTCTCGGCGGTGGAATTAGGGTGAAGGACGGCGTTGGAGATACAGGGCACTGCTGGGAAATTGCCATGCCCAACTCACTAGTCATTTATTTATATAAGCCCCCTGAATCACGGGTTGGTAATTACCATTAGCAATTACCACTGAGCAAGTACAGACACCTCGGTAGCTGTGGTTGAAGGTGCCAGATGTGATCCGGAGGTGAGAACGGGGTCTCTGAAATACACCCAGGGGCACAGTTCCAGATCCCTGATGCAGCATCAGTAGTTTGAAGCATATCTTTCCAAACAGTTCTGACTCGACAGTATAGTGCTGTACGACCCAGGCTCTGGCAGACAGGCTAATTTTTTTCTTCTTCATATATATATATATATATATATATATATATATATGGTGCAAAAAATCTCTGTTAGATTGGTGTTATTATTATCTAGTGGAGATAACGACTCCCTCTGTATGAGAGGAGGACCACATCATACACAGCAAGGGAAGAGAAGAGAGGGAGAGGTGGCGAAAACAATGCGCTGAAAGAGAGAGAGGGAGAGAATTATAGGCAATGGGAATAATAGGTCTGGCCAAGTGAATGCATCACTCTCTGTATCCAAGGTAAAATAGGGCCTTATTTGCAGATAGGGGCTGCCCATTAGCAGCAGGTTAGCAGCAGGTTTTCAGGTACAGTTGTGGCAGGAGCTTAGGAGGGGGTGTGCAGCAGACAACTGGACACCTCTGAGTCCATGTCCTCCGCTCAAGGGGCTGGGAGGCAGGAGACATCATGCTGTTCACTGAAAGCACAGACACCCCACCACGACGGTAATGAGACAAGACCACCACCACTGAGACAGAGGCGATAATTACGCACACATACACTACAGTACAGTCGCGCACACACCCCAGACACACAAAGCTGCCTCCCACCAGCACACACCACCTATTTATTTTCGGCTGAACCTAAAAAAAAAAAGTTAAAAAATGAAACGCTGCTGTACCTTAGTCACAGCGTAAAGGTGAAGTAAAGGTGGTTTTTAGCGGTAGTCACAGTTCAGTTTAAAGACAGATGTTTGAGGCTGAGGCAGATGACATGGCGGTATAATTGTTTTTGTGTTGTTATTTATTTTTGCATCTACATAGATCAGAATATTTAACAGCTCAAATTTGAAGCTCCACTTACTGTAACACTGTTGCTGTTCTCTATATGTTATGGGAAGATTCATATCACATCCACTGCATCATGCATCCATTTTTTTTTACGATTTTATAATTAATTTACAATACTGATTGGTGGATTATTGTTTCCATTGGACAGAGCCAAGCCAAAGCTCACTGACTGTGGGTTGAAGCCCGATACCAGATAACAGTGGTACCCATCTTCTCATCCAACGTGACTGTGAACATCCACGGGATTATGAGCAACAATGGTGGAAACCAAAATATAGCTAAAAATGGAGAAACATAATCCTGAATACTGGCTTGAGATTTGTTAGGAGAGCAGAAACAGTCTGTTTCAGTAGTCCGTGTTTACACTATTAAGATAATACAATATTAATATAGTTTTGCGGTTTCCTTGGTTTTGTGGAGTTCTGCTGCCACCAAGTGGTCCAAAGGATAACAAACGTTAGCGTGATAAAAAATAGAAAATAGTAACGATAGCTGTTTAATTGTCTGCTCTAACAATGGAACAACAGAACAAAAAACACAAGCCGAACATGAGCTCAATTTGCACAATCTCTGCAGTCCATACTCACATAGCCTACACGAGCGTGCGCCCCGTGCTGATGCCGAGGTCAGAGCTGCACACTTGTTTCTTCCCTCTCCTCCCAGAGTTGCTGTTCAGGTGGTCAGATAACCGTTAGCGTTCCTCTCTGTGGCGCAGCGCTGCGCTGTGTAATTATCTCTTGCTAGGATAATCAGCGGTGCTAAAAGGTGATGGATGGTGAGGGAATGCATTGCAATAAACCAAGCAGGCAGTCCTCTGATAAGCTGAAGCGCTCAACGAGGTACTCTAAATTTCTGATATGTCTGACTCATTTCAAATCAAAACACAGAGCAATTAGATGTCTTACCTACTTTTTTTTAATTGGAAAACATCTGCGTGTGAAAAAAAAACTGAATGAAATTACAATTTATTGGGATAGATAATGAAGATCCTCCCAATTAACAATAACCTAATTGTCGCTGTCTTCCGAATATGAATATCATGTAAATTCCAGCGTTTGTAAGGGGAAAAGAAATATGTCTCTGCAGCATTTGTTCTGGGCCTAAACACAAAATAATAGCCTTTAAAAAATATTGCTACCGCAAGGTACGGTTTCATCATTTTTTTGCTGAATCTGATTGGAGTGAAAAATGGTATGCATTTGCATTTAAGGCATTTAGCTGACGCTCATATTCAGAGTGGCTTGCAGTGAGTGAGCAGGCAGGGGTTCTGAGTCTTGTTCAAGGACACTTTGGCAGAATACATGACTGTTTGGTGAAACTATTGTCAGCTGGAATGATGGGGAAAAAACTGTGACCTTCCACTTTGAGGACACTTCCTGATTCTCAGTTTTAAAAGGCATGAATGTTGAACAACAGTGAACTGCAGCTTCTTATTAGGAACAGGAACATAATGTTAATCTGTTAAAATCACAAAGCATCTGATAATGATTTCACAGCTTTTTTTTTTATTTTTTTTTTGATACAGTACTGTATTACACGGTTATAGCAAGTGCAAGTGCAGACATGTGTATACACTTTTAGTATTAATGTGTTATAGTGTAGTGTTATTATTGTTTTGTTGTTGTTGTTGTTTTATTGCCAGAGGGTATCCATTAAAGACATGTCAGTTCTTGTTGTTCTTGACAGTTTCTAGTCAAATGATGCTGCTTCATTTAATCATAACAACCTGAATAAATATCCAACACTATAAATAATTTATTCACAATATTTTTATATTCTCAATTATAAGTGAAGGTCATGCATTCTAAATCTTACCCATAGGTAAAAGTGGAAAATGTACTTTAAACAGCATGGGTGTTCTGCACTACTGTATATATGTCATAGTCACACATTGTCAATGATTTCTCATACCAGTCAGTCTGCAGGCCCCGGTGCACAATGTGGGGCAACTGACCGGAAGCACTGCACTCACGGAGCCCTCTATGCTCTTGCAGCATCTCTTGCTATATATATAGCATACAGACAGGTTTGAATGATGAATGTGAATGAATTGACATATCGATAACAAACAACAAAATTTCAAATGTGCATCATCTGAAGTGGATCCTGAATGGAAAGGACACACAAACAGCAGTGACAGTGAGTTCAACCTGAACACCATCAACATCATCAGGATCCTTAAACAGGTAATCCTGATTCTACCAGAGCAAAGCAGCAGTCTTAACAAAACGAACAGCAGTACTGTATAACAAGCTGCTTGAACAGCCGATATTTAAGTCACCACTTGACTCAGACGTGAAAAACGTGTGTCGGATTCATTAAAGACTGTGATGTCATGTGAATATAGACTAAACAACATGAGAAAAAGAGTTATACAACCTAACAACATGGGAGCAGACAGAGAAGACAAGGAGACAGAGAGAGTGGAAGCAGAGCATGGAGGAAGAGGATAAGAGAGTTACTAAAAGAAAGACTGAGGACACTGATAGAGCTCAAAGAGATGGCCACTAAGAGAGGAGGAGGAGGAAAAGACACCAAATTACAGCAATATGTACTGTTCAGAGAGGACCGAGGAAATGCAGTCTGAGGCAGGCTCAAGACAAAGTAGCTACCATATGCCACTTACCACTGCTGCTCTTACTGTGCATACTATAATGAACTCTTACCATCAGTAAATGCAACTGTGAATGTTCCTGTTACTTTCTTTTCTTGAGTTAAAGCTGTTAAACACTGTTGAGCGGCAGCCTGTTCATCTTTAAAGGTCACTGGCGACAGCACCAGGTGGCTATAGGATGACATCTCACCAAATCTGACAGCTGTGTGGCAGCGAACGCATCTGCTTGTTGTTTGACGGTCGGATGAGTCAAAGTCAAGACATGGGACTAATGTTTGTCCATTTTGCTGCTGAATGTGGCTCAGGATTCTCTGCAGCATGCTGAACTGTAGGGCAAACAGCAATACTGTGCTGTCTGTTTAACCTGTTATTGGCATTAAGTTTAAACTTTACCTGTCTAATCTCCATTAGAACAGAGATGCAGAGAGAAATCCTTTTTTGGTTGTTTTGTTAATTACTATATACAAACCATACAAATCCTCAAGATTCAGGTTGAAAGAGAAGCTCTGACCCTCTCTTGTGATGGTGGGTCCAGATGGGCGGAGTATGGCTGAGGGCGGTAACTGCTTTGTTGTGACATCACAAAGTTACAGAAGTCCTGATGCCTTGTTTTAAAGCTCAGTTTCTCAAAACAGCTATGTGCATTTCTTTGTGGATTGACACTTTCACAGCATGAATGTGGAACCTAGACCCTTGATATTAAAGAATACATGGAAATCTAACTTTATATGATTTGGGAACTTTAACAATAAAACAAAAAAAGTTTGTTTTTGGTTTCCTGATGAAATATGTGATTCAGGAGCTATCTATAGTCTACTGTTACAAATACCATCATTTGTAGCTCTCATGAGTTTACTTAAAGGGACTATGAGGAGTTTTGGAAAGCAAAGTGTTTTCACATGAGCGTCTGCACGCACAGTGAAATTCTTGGACCGGCGCAAGACGGACGAAAGCGAAAACATTTGCCAATAATGTTTTCATTAAACAAGAACAAGTTGGAGATTCAAAGACGATCAGATACCGTTGTAGTTCCGACCGTAAAACTAGGAAATGCTGGCCGAGCTGACCACTAAATAATAATATCAAAATAACTATAAAGACAAAACGATATATTTATCGAAAATGGACCCATTAACAAGTGTGGGTAACGTACAGTAGATTAATCCACATTAATATGAAACGCTTTTATAAGCAAAAGCAAACTCCCCGGGGTCTCTTTAACAATGCACTTCCCATCACTGTACAGTACTGCACTGACCCCATTTTTTGTCTCTCTATGAGATGTGGGGTCACGAAGACTTTCAAAAACACCAAAACAAAAGCTTTTCATTTACCTGTTTTAAATGCACATATTTTCTAGTCGTGCAGTGACAGCATTGTGTGCCAGATACACAAAGTTCAGTAAAACGCTCAGGACAGGATAGTTGCATCAAACTGCAGTGTAACTGCAGAAGTGAAATCTCAAAGTTGCTGAATATGGAAATACTTCTGCAAAGTAGAGGTACTTAAATATTAATCTAAGTACAGTATCTGAGTAAATGTACTTAGTTAAGCTCCACAGCTGCCTCTGCCATGTAGACCCATATGGTCCCCTAAGGTGATAATTTCTGCAGCAGTTGCTAAAGTTAATTGTTAATATGCTTCCCTGCAGTGCATGGGCAGTCTCTATTAGTGGGCATTACAACATGTTTCTTTCATTTCTGTGGTATGCTCACAATGTGAATAAAACTTTAATATTTTTAGCTTGAAGTAAACTTTCTGGTGTCATATTCTTTCACCGACAGACTCAGGAAATGACTGATGTTGATAGTAGCTTTAATTAAATTTCTTTTTTGACAATTCCAAATCCTGAAGTGGCACTTCTTCAGTAACAGTCACTGTGACTGTGCACTGAGAGGGCTGTGAACAACAAGTCAACATGTCCTACAGAGCCGAGAGACCGGGGACCCCTGGCTGACATGTGGACAGTCAACAAGCTTGTTGGCCGAGAAGAGTTGGCCGCAGCTGAACTTTTCTCACTCAGTAGACGTCAACAGCCGGCAAAAATGTCCGTTTTCTGTACTCAGGCTATTTTATTTTGTGAATATAGCTCTCTGCTTGGCATGAGGAAAGTGGATGATGACAAGTTGATAATAGCTTTAAAAGCCACTCAGTTGCATATAACCTTTATTTAAACCAGACTGTATGTGTACGGCCTGCTGTGCCTGGCTGGTGAAAATGATTAATGATGAAAGGTTGAGATATCTTGTTTGTAATAAGATTTTTTGCACTTTTTTTCTACAAAAGAAAAAAAAAGCCTTCCTCACAAAGCCTCGGTTGTCATGGTTATTATAATAAACATCCCTGTGCCAAGACTGGCGTACAGATCGTCACCATGGTTTACTATGATTACAGTCATGCCCTGATTAGGTTTAGACACAGAAACTACAATGTTATATTTAGGATTTGAGTTAAAATAAGTGCTCACTCAAAATTATGTTCTTTGCCGTCATGGTTACTATAGTAACAATGTGGTTAAGGCCCCTGGATAAAAGAAAATAAACTCTCATTTAACATGGGAATCAAAGACTATTCTCCTGTGTCAGCCCTGTAAACATGCGCTTGTTTTTAAGGGAATAAAGATTGTTATGGAAGTCCCATTTGACCCACTGTGCTTGCTGTAGTTGCACACATCCATAGTTTTCTGTGCATGAATAGTTTCTGGTGAGTGAGTACATCCCCATATAACTGTTAGAGGAGAGACACTACAAAAAAAAAAAAAAAAAGCAACACTCCAGTTGTAATAAAGCGAATCCTCTGAATCAGTGTCAGCTTAGATTCCTGGAAAACATCAGGACAGCTATATAACATTGTTAATGTTGTCTAACCTTGTGTGTAAAACCACAGAATAATAGCTGTTGACTGGCAGCAGAAGAGCAACAGTGAATGGGACTCACGTCATACTAAATCATACAAAGGCTATCACTAGCCTAGTATCATTATAATTAACAATTGCTATGATCATGGTTTTGAATCATCTAACACTGAGAGGGCTTATATGTATCAACCTGATTATGAAGGTGCAGCAGTTGAGGTTTAGCGGCAAGAAACTCAGCGTCAGAGTGCTGAACTAACACATATGTGTGGATCAATTATTGAAGAAAAAATGGATGCATTCAGAGTGAAGTCGCACACCTTCCAGATGGGATTTTTAATGAATTTACTGCTGACAGAAGAACTATGTCAGATTCCAGGGACATTTTTCAGGACAACCACCTCTAAGTGAGAGGCTAGGGTTGACATATGTGTCCCAAACAAAAGGTATGTGCCATGCCATCCCATTGGACAAATTTCAGCAATATCTCAATCTCATACAAGATATTTGTTATATATTGTTTGAGTTAAGTGATAAATGTTCCACTACCAGCTAGCTACGATTTACTGTACTCTTTTGTTTACTCTGTTTCCTAACATTTGTCCTGTTTGAAGGGTTCCATAAGATGCATTTGTGGTTGAAATAACCATAAAAAAATACAGAAGCACTTATAGAAACCTAATCTTCCCACGTTGGATGGTGGGTCCAGGTGGGCGGGGCTTGGGGCATGGATAACAAATGGTGACTGCTGTGGCATCACAAAGTTAAAGATGAGCTGATGGCTTGCTTTAAGGTTCAGTTTCTGAATACATTCTGTGTGCCACTTTATGTGTACTGAGCACTTTATCACTATCACAGTATCAATATAGAAACTCGACCTAGATTATCAACTGGATTTATGAAATAAGGAGCCTTTAACCATTTTTGAAATACCAGTGCTGTCAAATGCAGTATAGCTTTTATGATATTTAAGACGATAATTCTTTGTCTGTTTCTCTTTAGACGTGACAGTGCAGCTGTGTACAAAGCCAGGTTCAGAGAGAAATGGTTTTCCAGGGGTTGGTGTGGATGAGCTTGACTGGCCTGTCAAGCCTGAGTGAGGACCAACATCAGTGTTGGACCGAGCTAATAATGTTGTGGGAGCAAAAACATGCAGCTCCAGTTTCAAAAATCAAGTGAAAAGCCTGAAAGCAAAGGATTTACAGCAGCAGATTACTGTTAGCACTGATGGTGTTGAGATGAGATACTCAGCAGTCACACATGGGAGTCATTTGGTGTCTTACTTACATACTTTTGGCTATGTCATATTACTCAGCAAACCAATGGAAGTCTATGGGGGGGAGCAGTTCAATACTTAACAGATGCAAATCACTGGAAAAGGACACAAAGACCATTCAACCAAGGTTCTGTACACATCAAACAAACCATCAGATGTAGAAAGCAAAGAAAGCCTATAGAAACTGCCTAGTGTATGCGCTGAACCAGAACATAATGCACATTAATTTAAATAGTCTACAGATGGCAAACTGATCACAAATAAGCATCTAAGTGTTACTTAGAGCAGGGTATATATTCTAGAGCAGATGAGCCTCTTACAACACCCAAAATCACAGAAGGACACAGAAACAGTTCAGGCAAGGTTTTTCCCCTTGTGTGGAAAGCAAAGAAAGCCTTTCAGAAAACTGGTCATATGTGGTAACTCGGTGTTTGTCTAGCGTCCTTCTCAGATGGTTAATCTTGTAATATCGCAACGACTTTGTAAATGGCAGAGAACACAAGGGTTCATAAAGAAATGTCTGCAGCACTGAGCTTGGCTCTGTTTCTGATGAAACTGCCTGTCTTTGTTGTGCTATGCCATGTGCTCAGCTTCCCATTCGCTTGTGCGCGCAAGGCCTACAGCAAATTTGTGTTTATGGGTGTTGTGGGGTGGTTGATTGAGCCAGAGAAAAAGAAAAGAAAAGAAAAAGAAACAGAGAGAGAGAGGGAGAACATTAAAGAGGAAGACAAAGACAGAGCAAGACAGAAAGAGGGGAAAAGAGAGACAGAGGAGGGCAGTTACCTCAGATGCAGTTTGCCCACATCTCATTAGTGCCTGCTTTCAGCCCAGCTGATGTTCACCACCTACTGAATTATACATTCACCACTAATTTGGGAAGGATTTAATATTGTATCTGCTTTATCTCTATCAAAAAACTGCAGGCATTTCATAATTTATTTGTTAGAGCCCTCTAGTTATACCTTCTCAGCTTTAGAGGCAGGGGAAGAAAATCTTAAATTGGCCTAATTTCGGGTGTTATGACCCACATGTATCTCCGTGCATCTTGAGTGGCTTATCAAAACACTTTCAGAAACAATAAAGTTGACAAGATAAAACCCTGAGAAAAGTTCCAAAACACGATGTAGCACTTTCATCTACTTTATTATCAATACTCTGAAATAATTAGTCAGACAGTTACTGACTCACTGTATGATGCATAAACTGCACTCTCCTGCCCGCGCCAGCCATGATTGATGCCAGTCTGCAGTGGATCCACAATAATTCATGCATATTTAATGCCGTAAATGATCTTTCACCTACAATTTCACCTGATAGATTGCACATGTAATGTATGAAATATTAGGAGGTTGTATTTTTAGTTACGTTAACAGAGCTTACACACCACGCAGGCTGATTATGTTACAGTGATAAAAATAATGCCAGCCATCCATCAGAGGCTCATATAGGAAGAGGCTGTCGCTCCGAGGCTGCGAGTGGAGCAGAAGAGGAGAGGAGAGGGGTGGGGGTGGGGAGGGGGTCGGTTTTATCTTTGCGGGTGAATCGCAGTAAAGCAGTCATGGTGAGCGCGTATTCAAACTCCAAATGAGTCGAGTCTCACAGGAGGTAAATTACAGCAAAGAGCTCAGACAGGTCCATCATGCGTTGCTGAAGTTATGGAGACTAGAGGCGGATCTGTTCCAATCACCACCTGGCAGGATGACAGGTTACCAAAACGCTGTCCAGCTGATAAGCTGCTTTTGTTTAGAAGCCCTGTTTGCTGGTAATTGGGCACAAACAGACTGAATTTAAACACACACACATACATACACACACACACACACACACACACACACACACACACACAATATAAATGACATGATTCCTACGAGGTTCAGAAGGGCTCCAGGGGCAAATCCTGTGAAATATCATGTTTCTGATATGGAAACATGTATCATCATGTTATCATGTTATCCAGCCTGCAGGTTTCTTTGAATAATTAATCACACAAGCAAGACGCAAAGGAAATTAATTATCTTTTGTTTATGCTACACTTCACGATTCCTCGCAGTTGCCCCGTGACTCAGCCTTTGTTGTGTTTATTTGAGAAAGGTCAAGCTCCACTCAGTCTCCTGTTTTGGTTTTTGTTTTTCCTTTTCATTTCAATTGTTTTGCATTTTGGGATTGAATTATCAAAGCTTTCAAAATGCTCCCTTTTCCCTCTCAGTACCTGTTTTGTTAAAAAATAATAATGATAAAAGTGACACTTCTGTTGATGGTTTAGTGTTTACTGTTAGCCAGTCACAATTTTCCAGGGGAGGAAAAAAAGACACTCTAAAAATCAGATGTACTTCCACCACATATTAATTTCATCTGTCTGCAGAATGAGGACATTTTGAATTGTGAGTACCCATCGCAATTTGCCGGCATCCCTCAACAAAAAAACATGAAACTGGCAACTCTATTCAACATTTCATTGAGAGTAGAGATTCAAGGCAGCACTTCTATCCCTGCTCTCATGATAGAATATTATACTGTTGCATCGTAGCTTTCATACAATTGCCTGTGAAACATCTCATCTCTGCTTAAACTTCTCATTGCTGCTTTGAAAAGAAGAAACAGAGAATTTTAAGATTGAAAAATAATGTAGAGCTGTGTTTTTTCTTTCAGGAATAAAGAAAAAAAATGATATCCTCCAAATAACAAGCCCACACGCTGACACTCACAAAAAAAGGAAAACCTCCCCAATTCTTGTGTGAGATTACTTGTTCTGGTGCTAAACACACACGCGAGGAAATGACACAGTGGGAATCAGCAGAGTTAATCTCGGGCAGGATCACCTGGGGAATAACGGTCCCTTAGCTCATCAGAGTGCAAGGCAAAGTTGAGGAAGACACCTCTAGCAAACACCACCATAACACATCCAATATCCCTGACATGTTTAGCTGTCTGCCCGTGTGTCCCCTGCCAGAGGAAAGAAAAAAACCCAGAGATTAGATCATATTAGATAACGGGGCAGATAGATGACCCGCTAGGTGAGATTTTAGGGGGTGCGCCTTAAAACTTTTTCCATCATGGACAACAGTTCTTTTTTAGAAGGCGAAGAGTGAAATGCTGCAGGTAGATCACAAAATGTTTTCCAAGGTAACGCTGCACAATGCCGCTGTTGCTCACAATAGATTCCCAGGCCACTCCTCTGCTTAATTTTAATTTCTTTATAACTTTCAAAAACAGCTGAGCCCCTCATTTAAAAATCCGTAGACAATATTCAGTAAGACTATACTATGCAAGCCAAAAAAAAAAAAAGAAAAACATTCCCATAAAGCGAGCCAGCTAGCAGTGGGCCCACTAGGCCTCATGCTATTCTGCAAACAAATGCCACTATTTAAATAGGTCCTTTTGATGAACTTCTCCAAACCCCATTCGGATTTGATTCCTGAATGCAAACGAGGATAATTACATAAACATCAGCTATCCACCCACAGCATATAATTAACAGTATCTAACAAGTCCTGACTGAGAGGAAGTGCTGTAGCAGGCAAGTAGAGTTTTTGTGTGTGTGTGTGTGTGTGTGTGTGTGTGTGTGTGGGGTATGTGTTTGCGCTCTGATATCTGCATGGTACCAGTCGGTGCACAGCGGCGGGAGTGTTACACTAAGCATCTGGCAGGAATATAACTGAACACTGCGGAAAAGTAAAGGTGGAACGCTGATAGATGGGAACATCAATCTACAGCGTTCTGATGAACTGATCTGCTCCATCCTGCATCCTCCTCCTCCTCCTCCTCCTCCTCCTCCGTACGCACTTGAGTTCGGTTGCAACTCCTCTTCAGAAATAATACAGGAGCGAATTGTGTTTGTGAATTCCTACCATGGAGAGACTGGAGGAAGAGCACTGAATTATGGGCACCCTGATGCACAATGAAAGGAATATTTCCAAAACTTCCTGCAGAGCAGCTGAGCTCTCCAGGCCCAGTCAACGGAATTTGATTTATGTTTAATTTCACTATTTTTCTTCTCCTTGCACCTGACTCCTGGACAATGACAAGGACCTTGTGCAGTTTGCTGCAGCTGGAGGAGAAGGACTATTTCAATATTGGCTAATAATAACTCAGCCTCCTTCCAGTTTGCGAGGCATTATCTTGATTTTCTACAAAACTATTGTATATTGAAAATCCATTGTTGCGCGTGCTTGTGCTCGGGGCCATTGTGCACATTCTAAACAATCTGTGCACATGTAGCTTAATTTCAAGTATGAAACAATGATTATTTTTAATTAAACCGTTTGTCAGGATTCTGACTGTATAACCCACGTGCACATGGGCTCCATATGGAGAAGTTTCCACCAACGCCTCCCTGCGGTCCACCACTCAGTTCTGCGGGTTACAAAAAGACTTTCATCATCTCAGCTATAATTGACAAGCTTGTTTTAACTGCGTCTGCACGCAGCCACGGGAATGCTATTTGACATCTGTTGCGGAAGCCAGCGGTGTTGCATTACTCATGATGGCGATAGATTTTTTCTTTTTTTTTTAAACAGTACAGTAATCCAGCTAAACCTTTTCTTTCTTTTATTCTCATCTCAGTTTTCCCTCCCTTCATCCACCCTCCCTCCCTCCTGCCTACAGTATATATTGCTTCTTTGATACAACACTGAAATTAGAGGTCATTTTTGTGAGATCCAAAAATAGAAGGCAATCCAAGTTTGCCAGCCACTGGGTCTCTGTGGAGTCTGGTAAAATCACAAACGTTAGAATGTAATAGTAAAACAATGTTATTGTAAGAGATGACACATGGCTCCCTGCCAGTGACACAGAAAGTGTGTACCTCAGAGAGACACACCCCTCTGGAAAACATGGTGTCATTAGATCCACATGGCAACACACATAGCAAGTGTTGTGTTTGTAGCGTTCTATCAATCTGTCTATCTGTTTGTCTGTCTGTCGACCTATCTGTCTCCCTGTCTATCTATCTGTCTTTCTATCTGGCTATGTGATGGGTAGAGGACAGGGGTGAAGGGTGCAGTAGTAAATTCCTCCTCCTCCTCCGCCTCCTTGGTGGACAGAGGCTGTGATGGGGGTGTAATGGAAGTCGAGTGTCACAACAACATTGGCAGGACAGGAATGCGAGGAGATGGGAGTGGAGGACGACGGAGACCGAGGCCAAAAGGGCTGAGCTGTGAGCCAGAATGAGCAGGAGTCTTTATGAGCTATTTGGGATGAAGGCGAAATAAATGGATGTTTTTTTTGGTTGCCTGCCTCGTGTTGTTATATAATGTCAGCTTCCAGTGGAATATCACTGACCAGGATTAGCAGGAAAGCCATTGTTTGTTTTTCCACGCTACAGTTGGTTATAAAACCTCTATTAGTGAGTGATCAGCCATGAAAACAATCAACGCAACAAGTCCAAATGCATTTTATTTTCCTTTTGAGCTGGATAATTTTATCATATTAGTTCAGAGTAGAAAGAAGAGTAGATGTTCACAAGCTTCTTTTATTTTATTTTGTTTTATCTTACGTGCCGAGTCCTCATTGCTGTGATGTTTCTACCTGTCAGCCACACAACACTGCTGGTGCTTTGACACTTTTTCCTTTGATTCTTTTTTGTCAGCTCTAGCTAAATGTTTTATGGGACACACTGAACATGTTAGTCCAGCTATTCTTGTCTTATTGGACCAGTTTCAATCAATTCTTCAATCACTGCTGCAATGTTCAAGAAAAGCAAATGCTTAACATTGTTAACATCCATATGATATTAACAAGACATATCATGAGTAAAGTAATGTCTATTTCCATGACGACAGTCTGTTAACTTGTCTGAGGGATGAAGGGGCTAAATAAACCTGAAACCCTGTCAGTACAGAGAGTGCATGTTTGCATTTGCACAACCACAAAGTCTGCGTCAGCTCCTGGCAGTTAACAGACAACAGCTACAAATAAAAGATGCTAACTGTGCTAACCATTACATCTAGACTGTGATCTGGTCACAACAGGCTCCTCGTCTGAATCTGGCTATTTCACCTGTCACCTTGACAGTAGCACAAAAAAGGTGTTTGTATTAGCACAACTGCTAACACTGCATCCGCTAGGCCTACTAACTACAAATTACAAGCTAACAAACAGCATGAGTGAAATAAATAAAGCTTAACATTCAAAAAACACTCTCTTGTCCCCAACTTTAATGATAATAGGCTATAAAACTCACCCTGTCAACCTAGCACTAGCAGCAGTTGTGGGGCTCAAGGCCCAGACCTGACCCGGAAATAGCACATGACACTTCAACCCTACTTTTACTTTTTTCCCCACTTTTTTTTATATTATATAAGAAAACAATGTTAAATCAAATAAGTATTAAGTATCATTCATTTCATTATTTCAAGTATTTTTACATAGTTTATAGTCTGGTGAGAACATTAAACACTGCAACCACTTGTGCAAAATAGGTTTTCCCGTTTTTACTTCACAAGCCACCCCAGAAAATTGGTGTAATTTACTTGTTGCTTTCAGACGTCAGCGCTTGTCTGTCGCAGCATGTCTTTACATACAAATGTGCAAGTCATCTCCAGAGTCAGAGCATAAGCAAAAACCCCAACAGATCCAGCTGTACAGGGCTCGCTATAACTCTGTATGGCTGTAACTTGTCTCCCATGTGTCAGCTAAAAGCTGTTTAATTGGAGCAACTTTAATGGATTAAGGCAAATGCATAATATTCAAATCCTTCATATAGGCTACTGGCTGCTAAAAAGGCAGCAGTGACGTCCAGTCTCAAGTGCCAATGTTGAGTGCCTTTACGTTTCTCCATACTGCAGAAAGGTCACTACCTTTTGCACTGGCAGTGCATATTTGCATTGAATGAAGCGTTCTACAGAATCACCCTACTATGAACTTAATACATTCGAAGACTTGTCTGTTTACATCAGCAAGCAGTCCTGAGTATCAATACATATTTATTTGTATGAAAACACACAGCACTGTTTACAGTCAGAGTAAACCATTATCTGGTATGGCAACAGAAGCCTGACAGGAGACAAAAGAGGTGGAGTGGTTTGATTGTTCTGTTCAAGCAACTGGAGCATGTACAAATAGACTGTGCAGTGTTGTTGTATTACTTTTTTTTCAACATGGTTCCTAATGACAGCCTGCAAAGAACATAAATAACTGTATAGAGCCTTGAATCGGCCTGAGAAATGGCAGAGGAGAAGAGTGAAAAGATGGAACAGGAGAGACGCTGAGAGGCTTGTTGAGAGGAGAGAGACAACATTTCGGGGCAGCGATACTGGCGCTGGAGCAGAGGAGGACACAGTGATACAAACTTGATGTGCAGTGGCAGAGAATGGGAAATATAAGGGCACAGGGAGCAGGGAGACAAATTATAAAAGGTTATTGTGAGATTATGTGTAATCAAATTAACATTTGGTCTCAATGAAAATAAATGGATAATAGGTTTAGAAATGGATCGAGCAAGGCACCCATGCTTTCATAAGAAAAAAAACCTTTACAGTGCTGCAAGGACAGGCCGGGCCAGTCAGTTCCACTGGTATTCATGCAAATGAAAACCGCTGCAGCTTATTAAATTTCAAGGCCTTGTTTTGCCCTACATTCTCAAATGTCGCAGTCAATCTGAAGCCTGAGAGAAATTTCAAACTAGTATCAGAATAAATTTGAACTCTCAGGTAGTCTGTGTGGTGGAGCATGTTTCTGCAAGGAGCAGCAGAGTCTCCAGTAAACACTGTGGGGACATGGAGACACCACTGTGGGTTTATCATCATCTATAAATCAATATTTTGTGTCGCCATGAGCAAAAAAGGCATATATTCATTGTACAGATGTTACACATTCAATGGGGAAAAGCATTGTGTGAATGTAGTGTTGACAGGCAGCATGTAGAGTGGAATGGATCCACTTAACTGCTGTATTTTAGACCGAATAATGTGAATCAAGTGACATGGCGCCACTTTCCCTCCACCTGTCAGTGATTCATTACCAAACCAAACCAATGCTTTCCTGTCATTTCCTCTATTATCTTGTCGCCAATAGAGTCCCTCCATTGTTAAAATATATTCCAATCTACCCGATGTGGCTCACTTATTGTCGAGGTGAACATTCCCAGGTGAGGATGACAGCGGAGCCGTCGACACTCGGCGCTGACCCCGCTCCAATTTCCTCCTCGTCACATTTCTGCACAGCTGCACTCAAACAGAGAGAGAGAAAGAGAGAAAGAGGGGAGGAGGAGAACGAGAAGAAGAGGGGAGTCATCCTCCAAATGGAAATGGCCACTTTGAAAGAGGTCCTGGAAAATGGGCCGTCCCGCAGTGTGGTTTCATTGGATGCGGGGGCATCAAAGGAGCTCTGCACCGCTACAGCAAAGGATACTAATGATCCCATGACGCTTGGAAAGGGGTGCTGGAGCGTTAACCTCGCTCTAGACAACCCATCCTATGTAGGTCAAAATGAATAGGTTCTGCCTCAACACCCCTCTACCTGAAAATGACAGATTCTGTCCTCCTTTTTCCCTGCTTTATCTCAAAATGACAAAGGAAGCTCCCTCGTGACACATCTCTTGGCTCTCGCTGCTGTTGATGCCACAATCCAGAAGCTTTTCCATCATTAACAGCCTTTTAATTTTTTAATTGTACTAATTTTAGCACAATTTAGTTCAGTTGAAGGTTTTTATGGTGCCGTGGCAACATGGCAGTGAAGAAAAAGTTTCATCCTTTCAAGTCAAGTGTGCACCAATAGAAGGATCAATTAGTCACTCTAACGTGAACTGTTGCAGTGATAATTAAAACCAAGCAAAAAGTTTGCTGCTGATAATTACAGTGTACATTCTACTTATGTGCTGTTAAAAATATGTTCTGTAGCACATGTCACACTGTTCAGGTTTCACTTGTTACAAAGGACTTCACTTTACAACACAATACAGCTGAACAATTACAATTGGACTTCTCTCAAACAGTTTCAGGGTTGCCATATTAGATGTTAGAATGTAATTCAAAAGCTTAAAGCAGAAGTAAGCGATCTGGTCGTTTTGGCTAATGCTGCGTTCCAGGCAGGCTTTTGAAACTGTAAGTTACGGCTTCAAGTCACGACTTATGACTTTGTAGCGTTCCAGGCAACCCGCAACTCGCGTTTCTCCGACCTGTTGTCTGTGAAAGTCACTATAACGGCCACTCGTAACTTCCGACCCGTGAACTCGTACCAGATCGAACTGGTACGACTTCACAGGTCGGAAAAACACGAGTTACGGGCTGCCCTGAACGCACCATAACTTCTTGTCAGCCGATGGAGTTAGCAGCCCCCGCCCTCGTCATGGATCTATTGGTCCTCGTCCCTACGTCACCACATTCACGCGCATCCCTTGGCTGCACACACAGCCCTTCATGCCGTTCTCTCTCCTCATTGGATAAAAATTGTAGGATACAAGAAAAGTTTTCTCCTCGGCTCAGAGCAGAGCAGAGTGACTGACAGACCCGTGTTTCAGTCCAAACACTCTATGTAAGTGATTGCTGTCGGAAGATATAACTATTTAAGACTTATATTAACACAAAAATATCGCTTACTTCTGCTTTAAGCACTTTAAAATCTTTCTCAAAAATTATAATTCTTTAGATATAGTATATATTTTAAATATCTGATATTAAGTCAATACTTTGCTAATAAAAATAATGCTTCCTCCCGAATGTTGTCTCATGTTGTAGCCTAAGCATCCTTTAACAGCATCCAAATTGGAAAACAACAATGGCTGTGAACATAATCAACTTGCAATTCATGTGCATTACATTTCATTTATAATATATTGTACGACACAAATTGATTGAAAATAAACAATTTCTTTGAGGACTGCTATGTAAACATACAGCTATTTTTCCGTTACCATGTAATAATAAAACCACTATAGTTCATACAGTTAGAACATTACAGATTGGATCTATAATATGATACCGAATGAGTTGCCAAGGTGAATTGTGTGTTTGTTTGAATGATCTGTTGATTAGACATACATTTTAAAAGCCATGTGTGTGCTTTGATAATTCGATGTGAATAACACTGCAGATTGGGAGCAGGGGTGTAATATTGATTCAGTCACACATGTTCCCCTGCAACAGCAGAATAAAAGACATTTGCGCGAATTAATGAGCTGATTGGATTATGATGCAGTATAAATTCCCTCATTCAGTTCCCTTATGAGGTAATAATGACACAATTTATTCATACAGACATGTTGCCAGATTAATTTTCCACCAATTTTGAACAATTATCATTATTGGGAGGAATTTTATTCAAGATAAATGAGGTGAAGAAAAGTTTTGTTGGCCTCAGTGCTGATGAATACACAGACAGAGCTTCCTTATTAAGCACCACTTCTGATTCTAAAAGCACTCTCATTCATCATTCATAAAGATTTGTTTTGTGTAGTTATTTTATTTGTTTTTTCAGGCTTTGCTTTTTCATGCCCAAGGCTTGTTTCCACACAGGAAAATATGTCCATTGTAAGATTGGAGAGCCGGTTCCCTCCCCTAGGACTCTTTAAGGGTGTTTAAAATGCATTCAGAAGATACGTGCTCGTGCTAATGCCCCTGGATGTGCCACGCGTTGGGAGAGAATCAGACTCCTCATCTCTCCTTTATTCCGTCCATACATTTGCATAACACACACGGACACACGCGCGACGCGATGTGACAACCACACAATCTAATTTGTCAAAGAAGCGTTCCATCCATGCTGATATTTCCCATTAAGCATGGTTTCTGCAGCTTTATTGGTTGCCATGCCAGCTCTTGTGTTAACCACGAAGCTAATTAGCAATGTGTCTTGTTTTCTCCTTGCTGTTACCCTCATGTTTTTATGCAGTGATTCACTGCCAGTCAAAAAAGTTTTCAAGCATCCATCGTTTTGGGGGAGAATCTGAAGCACTGTCCAGCTGTAAATGCTGTAATGTATATACAGAAAACAGAATGAGAAATAATATTATATGAAATAAATGTTAGAAATAAGGTAGCCGCCTAATAAACTCAAAATGTCAGCAGCCGATTTATCAGTGCACAATACATTCTGCCGCCCTGCAGCAGTCCAGTGTTTACGTTCCTCAGCCCGTGCAAGCCTCTTAACCCCGTTGTGATGGCTTAATAAAGGTTTCCGAGCCGCTACACGACCCATCAGCTCTACTTCTTAAGTCTTCTCTGCACAGTTGAATTTCTCATGCTGACTCTCATTCTGTGAGTCAACATGAGCTGTGCCTTGATGTCAGCTGCAGCCAGCCTTGTGTTACGCCAGCCAGACCAACTTATGAACTTGTTGTTTGATTTTGTTGTCGATCTAGGTCCTGCCGTTTTTTTGTTTGGTTTTTTTTTGGATCGCAGTCTTTAGTTTCTCTACAGCTTTTGATACCGAGAGCCACGACATTTGAAGATACTCAAAGATTTTTTATTTTTTTGGGCTATTTCTCTTCAAGACAGTCTTTCATTCCTCTGAGTAATAACAGCTTGTCTTTCCTGTCGTGAGCTGTCATATTGCTCCCATGATGACTGTAGAGTGCCTCAGAGTTTTTCACCAGCAACGTCAATCGCTGTATTTAAGAACCTAATAATTTGCAACCTCTCAGATCTTAATGGATCTCTAAAAGTCACAGTCCTCAATCTACTTTTACGTACTCACATTTCGTATTTTCCAAGTTAAGGGTGTTTACACTGGGCACACTACTTGAGATTTAACCAACGGTGGCAAAACATCAGGTGGAGTGACTGCGCATATTGTGTATACACTATATTTTCTGGACATGAAAATGACTTAAATGAAATGATAAGGATAACAAGGGGAACTTCCGCGTATCTTGTGTACACAAACATTTTTTTTTTGCACAGAGGTACACAGTATCTTGTGCATCTCCTCCTCTGCTCTGCACAGCCCAGTAGCTATATCTGTGATTGTATCTCTACGCTGTGTGCAGGCATTTCTTTACGCAGAGTGTGCTGCGTCTAAAAGCAGTCCTGTGATGCAGCTAGACTACAGGCACAGAAGGATGCCTGCACTCCAACTCCTCTTTCTCCTGCAGCTGCAAGACGTTTCCTATCAGTGCTGATTATTCCCAGCCAGGCCTATAGCCTTCATGTAAATGTCAGTGGCAAAGGCGTGTCAGGAAGATAAAAGCCCAGATAGTCGACCGGCGTCAAGGCACATTCAACAATGCGGGGGAAGAGGTAGAGAGCAGGGGATTGTATAGGTGTCAGTGCAAGGTATTGACGGATGCTGCGCGCCGAGTGCTATAGTCCCTCTGTGTAAGACTGCAATGCTTTTTTCACCCCCCAATTCAAAGTTTATCTCTCCTAGTTTTGGCTGTCTTTAGTTTGAGATGGTCTTGAACTGGTGAGGTCTGATAAGGCTCCTGCTTAGTGAATGACATCCGTATCCATACCATTTTCCTTAAAGGGATAGTTCAACATTTTGCCAAATTGGCCCATTGCCATAATCCCTATAGTCATAGCAGTAGGTTTGTTACCTTTAATTGCCGGTGTAAGGTATTTTTATAAAGACGGAGCAGAGCCGCGTGCTGCTCAGAGTTACGCTATGGAGGCTAATGGGATTTTTTGGTTTCCCTCATCAAACTCATCAAATACACAATCCAACAACTCCAAAACGCTCTGGTGGACAAGTTGTGACATGCACATTCACCACACTATGAGATAATAATGTAACGTTACGAGAAATTCATGCAAAACCTCTGATGCGCATTCCCGTCGGGGGCAGTTTTCCAGCAAGCAGTCTCTGTATTTGCCTCAAAATCAGCTTTGCCTTGTAACATTCTGTTATAATCTCATACTGTAGCGTGGTGAATGTGCAGGTCACAACTTGTCCACAAGAGTTTTTGGATTAGGCTATTTGATGAGTTTGATGAGGGAAACCAAGAAATCCCATTAGCCTCCTTAGCGTAGCTCTGAGCAGCTTGCGGCTCTGCTTCGCCGTTCTAAATATATTGCACCGACATGACAATGCAAGCGCCAAGAAGTGGACCTTTTCTCTTCTGTAAATATGTCTAGGAAGGCTGGGAGGACGTGTGCCGTCCTCGACTGCTCTAATATCAGCAAAACACAGCCCCTTACTTCAGGAGGAGTGTCCGTGTTTAGACCGTAACGTTACGTACAGCGTGCAGCAGCAGCAGCAGCAGCCGCCAGCGACGCAGTCACAGCTGACCTGTACAACCTGGCTACCCTCCCTTCTCACCGTTACCTTCACATCGTGGTAAAAGTGGACGGTCTGTGAATGTCTCACTGATCCCTTCAATATGATGTGATCATGGTCGTCTAAAAGCCGGTGTAAAATATGTCCGACCCATCCGGAGCTCAGGTAATTTTGACCATAAAAGAGACCTGTAATTGACGTTTATTCTGATCATCGGAGGCCAGCTGGTCAATAAAATATTCTTGAATATCTAAAACAAAGCAGAAGTTGTTGTTGTTTTTATTCATGTAGCCTGTCCACATGATTAAATATCCCGCTGCTGGCTTGCTAACGTCAGCACGCATAACGTACCGGTACGTTATATTGTTTATGATACAGTCTCTTATCTCCCTGTTACTCTAATCTTTCCTGCTAATCGCTCAAACAAATGATTAATTCCTAAATTAATATTGGTATTCATGTAAGATACCTTAATCAGCTACTGGGGGGCACTAAACATCACAAATGCAGCCTATTTATGATGCTGTCATAGAGAATCAGTTTACTGACACATGTCACCGCAGCAATGGCGCCGCCGCAAGATGGCGGCATACACAAATCGCTCGCTGAATTCGTGTATAGGGATTATGGCAATGGGCCAATTTGCCAAAACTATCCCTTGAACTATCCCTTTAAGCATTTTTTATTTACTGGAAGCAAAAAAAATCATGAAGCAAATTAATTTCCAGCCGCTCATCCTTCGAGTGCTATACAGTAACAGCTCATGGAGAAATAGTCACAGTATCTAGGCCACTGCCCGGCGCCATCCAAATAAATGAAGAAAATAAGATTAAACAAACTCGCTTTGCGGAATGAAAATGTCTGTTTTGTGTTTTCCTCTTCAACACTTCCCCTCCCACTCCATCAAATTAAAGCCACGTGCCGCCGCAGCATCATCGGAGCCGAGGCCAGCGAGCTCCCCCAAGTCTTCATGTCTCACTTGACCCAGACAATCCTTTAACCAATGATGCACATGATGCGGTCCTCAGCGGGGGCCGCCACCCTGGCAACATTCCCCCTCCACTCTGAACTCTAAGATGAGGTCCTAACCCCGCTCTCTAAGGGGGCCACGGCCGCAGATGGGGCCTCGGTCGCCCGCGTCTCGCCGCTGTGTTTGATGTGGGAGCTGCTTGCTCTGCAGCCTTGGCTTCTGAATCAGCCTCTTTAAAAAAAAAAAAATACACACACAAAAACGGCCTGTGTTTATGTTAACTCACGATGATTGGTTTCGCTGAGCGCCAAGGATAATTACCAAGGGTTCTCCTTTATTGAATGGTAATTACAAAAGACAAATAGACTCCGAGCAACTGACTTCCTGAGTAAAACAGCTCTCTCCCAGTGCAGCTGTGGGTGGTGATGCCGCCAAGAGATGTGTTTATTGGTGTTGCTACCCTCCTCAAAACACTGAAATAAATAGCCAAAAGGTGGCTGATTAAAAAATGAATGAATGAGGGAATAATTATACAGTTCACACTCTTACTTGACCAGCTTTCTTTATTTTCACTGAACACAAATTGCTCACAGTGAGGGTAATAAATCAAGAACCTTCAGCACAGAGTGTACTCGCCTCCTGCTATACTCTGACAATCTGACAACAGAGAATCTACTCTTGCACAGTTGATTTCTAACTTTTTTTCCCCTCCTGACCTTCAGATTAATATTATAATGACCTTTGACAATCTGCCATTTCCACGGGCAGCCTAGTCGCAAGGTACACGGCCAGATATGGAGATAGCACATCAACACTGTAATTGACTTCTGTCCAGGTCTTGACTGAAGGTCACGCGAGCAGCCAGACAGATGAGTAATTAAAATCTCTTCTGCTCTTTAAGACACTCATTGAAGTCCACCCTTCATTTGGAACATCATTAGTCATGCTACAACTGACTCGGAGCTTTACATCATGAAACTTCCTGGCACACATTTGCATTCGCACACAATGTATAATCATTAGCAATATCCAAAGTAATTGAAGGTGGCACTTGGGAAATGGTTACCTGACACTGACAAGTGGGGGATGGAGGGTGCTGTCAGCGAGGTGCCAGGACTGTTACATTCTGTGCTTCATCGGTCAGAACCTGTCAAAGTGCGACGAACACCAGGTTAAAGCGTTCCTTTCAACTCGGACTAAACTCTTGTTTCTCCACTTTGAAAAGGAGTTGGGGAAAAAATTCATAATGCATAAATATCTCATCTTCAGTCAAACAAAACTCCGTGGGTCGGTCCGCTCTAATTCAGCTCAGTGGTGAGCATGTGTTTACCGACGGTAGGTGAGCGCTCATCAAAGTTAGTCTGATACTTTGATGGTTTCTTTTGAAGACGAAGGAGAAAAAAAGAACATTTCTCTTGAACCATTGGTGGGAAGACAAACAGTTCCAATCAACACTTAAAATAAAAGTCATGGAAAAGTCAACACTTATTACTACTCTCTGGAGCATGTGAGTTGAAATAACAATGAGAGGAGAGAAAGTTTAAAAGATAGCAGAACAAAACATATAATTAACACATCAGACATATATATGTCTATATAAGTCTTACTCTATATCTGTTCTATAATCATGCCATGTATATTTTCAATCTGACCTGTAGGAGTATAATGAATGACTCAATTATGGCGGCAGGTGCACCAAACCTTGGTTGTCGTGGTTACAGTTATAAACACATGGATTGTACCGACAGTAGCATGCCTATATATGTTTCTGTGGTCACTATGACACCGGTCTGTGCTTGGTGACATACATGTATAGGCACAAATGGTAATTGGTTAGATTTCAGAAAATATGGTGATTTGGGTTGAAATAAGACAATCGTTGTTGTCATGGTGACATCGTAACTGCTAAATCACATGGGACTTGAACATTACTCTCCTGTATCATATTCCTAACACCCCACACTTTTTCCCTTTGCTCCTGTCATAATTATTCTGGATGTCGCCATGGATCATAATAACCTGGCACAAACAATCTGTTGGATCTTATTTTTAACTCAAGAACAGAACTTTGTAACAAATGTGGGAATAACATGCTCATATTCATTTAAAGTACATGAATCAGTGATTATTCAATTCATAAGGGAAGAAAACAATGAGACAAATCCATGATCATTAAGTTAATTCTGAGAAAATTCATTTCTAGGAGGTTTTGAAATGATACAGATGTTGTTATTCTACTTTCTCTCAGTAAATTCTCCCACAACCCAGCAGCTCTTATTGTGACTGATTGTTAGGCTTTTCCATTATCTTGCCCAGGCCATAAATGTGAATATGCATCTGTAAACGGAAACAATATGCACACACAAAACGTGCACAAATGTGGGCTGTAACGCCCAAGATCATCTACTGACGTGCACACACACACACAAAAATAGGAGCACAATGCGCATCAGCGGCACAACCAGCAGCTGTGTCCCTGTGTTCTCAGTGAAATTGTTAGCTGTCGACATGGTTCTGCAACAGCGGCGCCAAGACAAACTTTTACCTTTATTGTAGTTGGCAAATAAAGTGATTGTGCTTCTGATTTTGAAACAACACACCCATAACTGGGAGAGAGACAACAAAACACACCCGCACGTATACAGGCAATCACACAGACAGCTCTGCTCTGGCTGGCCGTGGTGAGTGAAGGGAGAATGGACACATCACAGCAGCCTGCGGTGCTGATGGAGCCTGGCCCATCCGTGGCCTTGCCAATCTGTCATCCACTGCAGGGCACACACACACACACACACACACACACATAGACTACACAAGTCCACACACAGCCTGCTAGCCAGCACATGAATCAGTCATCTCCTGCTCTTCCGCGACCTCCACTCACCGCCGTTCGTTGCCTGACTGACAAAAGCAGGCAGGCCGGCCTGCCACAGCCAGACTCCCCTCCTCTCTGCAGGAACCTGTTTGGAATAGCCGCTCTTTGATTCCTGCATGACCTAGAGGCGCAACTCAGGCTTTGGGTCCGCTTCCCTGCCCGCCAGTGTCGCCGCCAGGTCCGACTAGTCGGCATACAGACTTTTTTTTTTTTTTTCCGGGGGTGAGGGGGGTTGCATTCTTGCTCGCTTTACTTGGGCAGGTGAGGACAATGCCATTTAAACTCATATGGTGTGAAATAACTGCCTCCTTCCCTCCAGAGAACTGCGGTGTAGCTTGTTCTTACCATTAAGAAAATGACATCCAAACCACATAACTAATCTGAAACATAAGAGTGTGTGAGTATAAAGAGACAGATATCGGGATCCGATGGCCAGCAGCTCATTATACCAAGCAAAACAGGATTAACTGAGGGCAATACTCATATTCAGCCACTTCTCTATGTGTATTAACAGCAAAGTAGATAAGTCACAGCAGAGGATTCAATAATGATTAGCGGCAGGATTGCTGCGGGGAGTCTGAGTTATTTGCCCGACCACCCACCTCTACCCCCCACAGCACCCGCCAAATCTCTAACCTGGCAGGATGACAGGTTACGAAAACTTTGTCCAATTAGCAAACTACATGCGAGTCCATGTGACTTTTGTTTACAAGCTCTGGTTGGCTTATAATTGGGCAGTGCCGATCTAAATGAGCCAAATAGCACCAAAGTAAACTTCAGCGGTGGTTGACAGAGGGAGAAGGCACCGCAACGTACAGTATCGATGGCCTGTCACATTAAATGCATCACATTATGCCGCGCTGTACATTTGCAACCTTTTCGTAAAAAAAAAAAGCAGCAACACAAAGGTGATCCAGATGGGCTGAGGTGATTTAAAATGCAGCATTTCCCCCAAATGCATCAAAAGTTTCAGAGATGATGGAGAAAATGTTTGTTCTAAAGATGGTTAGCAGTGGAATCAACCACCCTCTTCCGCTTTTTGGAGCAAAAGTGATAGGATCAAAGTTGAAATGAACACTTATGCAAGTGTAACAGTTTGCTGCATGCTCAGTATTATGTTGTCTGACAGGCTTGTTTTGCCAGCAAATCAGAAACAGAGGTAAAGCAGCATCCAAGCCCCCATCCGATGAATAAAACATTTTCCAGAGACAATCAAACTCTCTTTGACATACACAGTCAAATCACATGCCCGGTTCTCTGATGGCTGTCGGCAAGAAACGCCAGCCCTGTCTTTGTTGAGAGTGTCAGGGAGGAAGTGAAAGGGAGAGAGTAGGGTGGGGGTGGGAGGGGGGCAGAGAGAGAAGCTCCGAGTCCATTATCTGTTCCCTCTCACTTAAACAACGTGGCTTCCCCTCGTCCTCCCTACCATCACCTATGGACTTTCTCCCATGGTTCAGCAGCAGGGAAGTCTGATAATTGGTTAGACTGCTGCACAGTCAGAGAGACACTGTTCTTTTCTTACCTCATTAGAGACACCCATACAGCTGCATTGAAATTTCAATAAGCTTTTTGATTCAAGCCGCTTTGACATTTGCAGATATTGTATTGACTGAATACGTTCTATTTTACACCGAGGGACATGGGCTGTATTTATATTTCATTTGCCTCGCCTGTATGACAATGAGCCGAGACGCTCGTCTGAAAGAAAAGATCAAGCATGTTGATAATGTTTTGTTTCATGTAACACCACACGTCTGCATGAAAGTAATTGCTATAGAATTTGATCTGACCGATAGCATAATGTTAGATACATGAAGAAGTGTTTTTTTTTGTCTGTGTGTTAACTGTATTGAACCAAACCTCTTTATCAACCTACGCCTTTTGTTTCCTAGCCAGTCTTGATCAAAATGACTGTAAATGGGTCCATAAGGCATTGCACCAACCACATTTTCTCTTGCACTTTACTGTTTGTTTGTATATTAATGAATAAAGTCACAAGGCTTTTTACATAGGGATTGACAATAAGGAAGCTATACATGTAATGTCTGTTGTGAGGAAAGTGCAGCTGCAGTATAGCTTAATACTGGCATAATAAAGGGGGATTTCATGAATTAACATGTAAATGAATGAATTGAAAGTTGACAGCAAAATGCACGCTAAAACAGAAGTGGTCCTATAAAGTAAATGTGATGGTTATACTTCGTAAAATGTTCCAGTAGCATATAAAGTGTAACATTGAAGGACATTTTTCTTTTTTCTTTTTTTGAAAGTCAATGAAACATCAGTAAAATGTATATAAAGACCCTGAAAACCTCTTTCCTCAGTCAGCCTCTTACCGTGAGGGAGGGTCTTTTATAAAAACTCAATTTTCTCCAACTGTCAGAACGGGTCATGAGAGATTTCTCTCTCTGCATTGATGTGGTTGGAAAAGGTGATGTCATATATATCTCCATAAAGAGTTCAACCAGTGAAGTTGAAGTTTTGAAAAAAGTAACAAAAGATGTTGCTGGTACTTAAAGGATATCCCTTTAAGTACAACAGTAAGTTCTAAATTTTGGCAAATTCGCCTATTGCTGTAATCCCTATAGTCATAGCAGTAGGTTCGTTACCTTTAATTGTCGGTGCAAGCTGTTTTTCGATCAGTGGGGCAGATATACAAGCTGCTCAGCTAACGCGACAGAGGCATGTGGTTTGTTTCCCCCATCAAACTCATCAAATACACAATCCAACAACCCCAAAACGCCCTCGCATTGTGAATGTGCAGGTCACAACTTGTTCACGAGAGTGTTTTGGAGTTGTTGGATTGTGTATTTGACGAGTTTGATGGGGAAACCCGGAAATACCACATGCCTCCCTCGCGTTAGCTGAGCAGCTTGTACATATGTGCCCCACCGATCGAAAAACATCTTGCATCAACAATTAAAGGTAACGAACCTACTGCTATGACTATAGGGATTGGCAATGGGCGAATTTGCCAAAATGTTGTAATATCCCTTTAATTGAAACGTCTATTGTAGTTCTAGAGCCTGTTTGAAAACAGCATTAGTCATTCAAAGGGCTGTAAGAACATAAGACAAGATTAAAGTAAGTTAAGCAAATCTATTCTCATAAATATATAAATTTCCTCAAAGTCTTTGAAAACTGCAGAATGATTCCCATCGGTTTTATAATATGGTATTTTATATCATGGCTTTGTCAGATTATTATTACTGACATGTTAACACATCGGCTTAGCATTAAAATAATGGTATAATGACTTTGTATCCTGTTTTATGATAGCAATGTACCATATTTAATCCTAATCTTAATTAGTCATAATGTGAAATCTTAATCTAGCTGTCAAATGAATGTACACGTCTGTAAATAAGCAGAAAGAAAAAGTATTCACCATGAAAAAGCATAAAATGGTAAATGGCATAATCACAGGGCCAAGTCTTACTGCAATTTGTAAAATTACATGAATTCACTTATGTTTTTGTGTGGAAAATCTCTATAATGACTTATATTAGACATAATATGGAAATCTTTCAAGTAAATGGAGCTAATAAGCAGCTCTTTGTGTGTGTTTATGGAGTTTTCTCATGCAGGGGCCGATGTGTACCCTCCATCCAAACAGCACCTGTCCATTTTACACCAAGGACCTGATTCAGCACTGCCTCCCCTCTGTGTCTTTTTCTCTGTTTTTGACTACATCTGCATCATATTTTGATGCTTTGCACTGATTAACGTTACAGTGAGAGGCGACCTCATGGGGAAACAGGAGGAGGAAAAAAACTGCCAAATGGACTGATACTGATAAAGCAAATTTATCCCAACTCGCTCGGTATCTATTGCACACACCCTCTCATTATGATCCAGGCTAATAGACATATTTTGCCTCTGTGTGTCAGTGATTATATGGGTAGGATGAGCCCCCAGCATGCCCCTGTTTTTTGTCCTGCCATTTGCAAGGCCTTGTGGGATGTGACTAATGGAGTGTTGTGCTTAAAGGATTGTGGTGTCTGGTGCGAGTGCTCCCTGGGTCGTGGTGAAGTTAATTACCTGGGATTGAACAGTTACTTTGTCCCTCTCCAGGGATCCAGTCAGCAGACAGGAAGGGAAAGCGATGCGTCTTGAACTGGCTGTATATTCAGGTCACTGTGGAAAAAACAACACTGTTTTTTTTTTTACTCCCTCCTCTACTTTAACCCTCCCGTGTGCCTCTTTGATCTCTGCATATGGCTTAAGAGTCTGACTCATTTCAACAGAGCCATAGGACACCAATATCTCCCCATGAGGAGATACTGGGAAGGTAATGGCTTCTTATCCTTCTTCTTTAGCTCTTTTGTTTACCCTGTGAAGGAGAGAAAAAGTATCGCTGAGCTCTCCTCAAATTAATTACTTTACAAGACAAACTACCTCATCCTGTACCATAGGATCTCATTAATAACTCTTTTTCAAGCTCTGTCTTACTTAACATTGCAGACATGGAAGTAAAAAAAAAAAACAGCACTGTTCTTGTCTTGCAAGGTATCACTGTAAAGTTAAAGGTCACATACAACAGGGATCCTCACGATCAGCTCTACAAACAATTAGAGTAGTTGACTTAGCTGCATTTACTGTTGGCTTGGTTACAGCCATTTTCTATGTCCTGGTCATATCCCCTTGGAGATGACTACAAAAATAAAAACCCAAACTGCAATAAAACAGATCCGTCCTTTAAAGGTGTTTTATTTTATAGGAATGCCTGAGAGGATTTCAGATGGTCGGAGGAAAGGGAAACTCATTAAACTTTGTTGGGGAGTCACCTGGAGTAAGAGTGAAATGACTTTACTGCTTCCTCAGATAGCAAAGGAGCATCAGAGAGATTGGCGTAGAAAGCATCAAAGACTTCCTGCCTTCTCTCAATATTTCAAGTGTTAAACACACAGGCTTGCCCTCTGGACAACCGGCGAACACGCAAAATAAAATCATAATAATAATAAATAAAAGCGTGGTCGCAAAAAATAATAAAATAATAATAATAATTCCAAAACTTTCTGAATGCGGCAAGCAAAGAAATAAAAAATAAAATAAAATAAAAAAAGATGAAGAAATCCCTATGAGCGTTGGAGCGTTTATCAGGGGATATATATCCCCAACTAGTTGGCAAGTGTGCAATGAAGCCTGCCACAGTGTCACGCCGCACTGTGGCTTTTAATAGGAACACGGCTTAAGAGGCCCTTACATCTTTCGTTTCACTTGAAGTTGTCACTCAGTAATCCCTCGGTAAAGTGTAATGCCGCTGGATTAGCGCCGCAACCCCAGATTTCCAAATTATCATCTGAAAAAACCCACTGAATGATGTCGCTAATAGGAACCAAATTATGCAAAAGAAGAAGAAGGCCGTTTTTTTCCCCCCCTCCCCTCCTTCCACCCTCTTTCAATTCGTCATGTCACTTTTTCTCTGTCTCTGTAGCTTTTATAACGGGCAGATTAGCATGCCGCTGTGCTCATGTCCACTCGCTGCTCTGAACCAGAAAAGAGAGAGAGAGAGAGAGGGAGAAAATGTCCAGATGAATATACAGCATCACAGGAGGATTTATTAATAGGGGGCAGTCTCAGTCCATCTGTAGTTGAGCTCAGGCCTAATCCTCCCCTCCGATTGAATGAGACTGTACAAATTCCCTGTGATGGCCCACGTCAACAGCTGCTTGAGTGGGTGGGGAGGATGAGAGGCAAAGGAACAGGATAGGAAAGCATCCAAGGCCTCCTCCCACTGTCCACACTCCCTGGAGTCATCTTAACCAAAGCTGAAACCCAGGCTGACCATGTTTGTTGTGATCACTAAGCCCGGAGACTTCCACTTTCAGGATAAAGATGATCTCCACCGGCCCTCCTCCAAACCCACACACCAAGTCTGACTTAGGTTCTCTTTTTTTTTTCTTTCTTTTTTTGGGGCAAACTCTTACTGTGCTTTTTCTTTTCACTTCCTCTTCCTCACTCTTATACTACTTTCATGCTCTATCTCTGTCTCTCTCTCTAAGTTAAAAGCCTGAGACGACTTCCTCCCCGGGTGCATTTCAGTGCATCTCAAGCATTGCACACAGGGATCGTGTACTGTTTTGTGCACACTTTGTCAACGCTATAGCGGAACGATGCAAACGCACACTACGGCGACTGCTAGCGTCTCACCCCGCCCACTGAGAGATCAATGCCGATAGAGTAGGAGACAGTGAGAGCAGACATGTTTTTTTGCCGTTCCACTTCTTTCTTCAGACACAGCCAGGGGACATAGGAGGAGGGATGATGGTAGCTTCAACCTGCCCTCGCAGCACAATTGGGCTGCCTGCCATGCGCCCCATGATTTATGATGCCGTCAAAATGTACACTGTTTTTTCTGTTGCTTCACCAAGGGTCACTGTGTTGTCTTAGATGCCTCTATCTCCCGGTGTGCTGCGATGCTCTCACATCTAAAAAAGAACAACTAATCTCCAGCAGTCAGTGTCCATTTATCCTCTCCGCCCGAATATGGTGTTAAAATGCTAATCTTGCATTTTTAATGTCCTTCCTCATTCCTTATTGCTGCGATGGAATCCATTCCCTGCCTTTGTTGCTGAGAAGGTGCGGTATCTCGGATGCTATATGCCTACATAGTCGTCAGATGTTAGCACCAATTACCAGAGAAACCTGCAGAGCTGCACATCTACATAGAGGGGACTATTAGGCTTTGAATACCACCATAGTATATGGTGAACTGCTGAATTTATGCTTCTACATATGCATGAAGCCGTGCTATTCAAACCTCTGAAGACACGGTAGAAAATACTCCCACACACCTCTGCAGAAAGTCTGGAATAAAGTGGAATTATCATCGTTTAACGGGACACTTTGTTTGTGCATCTGCTGCCAAATCTGGGAGGGTGAATGCAACATGACAAACTGTTTAGATGTGTGGTTAATTCATTTACCCCCCCACCTCAACACACACACACACACACACATACACCCCGCCAACCGCACCCTCCACTCCCCTCCACATGCTCGTCCACACCTCCCTGCCCCCCGCCAGAGCAAGAGCACCACCAGTTCATCTGCAGCGGCGCTCCAGCAGGGAGAGGGATTTCTCTCCGTCAAAGGACACGGCTCAGCTTGGCTGATTAGCTACGCTCACTGAGCATGCCCGGACGCCTAGGCCTGCCGTTAAAGAGGTGGAATGGATTCGGCTCCAGGAGGGGAGGGGTGGGGTAAAGGGGTGGAGAGGGGGAGAGGGTTTTTTTTTTTTTTTTTTTGCCAACGCAGAGTGCAAAAGCTGAGGTTGCATGCTAATAAACACAGGGTGTCACAGTGTCATGCAAATATAAACTCCCCTTGGCAATTTCTCTGCATGTTTGATACAGTCCCGTCGTGCCACTTCCACTCACCATTGTTAAGGTGGCCTGAAGTATGGTTTCGACTTCTGCTTTTTAGTTTCTGTAGAGCATGAGGTCTTCAGATCCGGGTCTAAAGTGCCATTTAAAATCCTTTTCAAATGCTTCGCCGTGATTTATTGAATGGCATAACTGAACTGACTGAAAAGTACCACCCCTCTTTAAAACTGGCTCTCCTGGTGTGCATGAGCTGCACAGACTCTGTGAGAACTTCTGATGAGTCGAGACATTTAAATGCTTTTCTATTAGCTTTTCAACAAATGCGACAATTGAGACCAGATGATGTGGCTCCATGTGTGACTCATCTCCCAAAAAAAAAGGTCACATCTTTGCAATATTTCTCTGTAAGGAACATGGATGTCTGCGGGTAAATCATGCATGATCTGGGATAAATTAGTCTTGCGGCTGTCTAAGCAGATGAAAATCCTATAAAAATATTCCTATTTACTCATCTCCTGATCAAAACGAGGTGTGGCTGCCATTGTGTCAATAGAGAGTTATGTTGATTGTTGCACAATGTCAGAAAATCTGTGTCGAGTTTGCGTGGGGGTTTCCAGAAACAGTTTTGCTCTTCTTTCTCCCTGCGTAACACCGATCCCCTCCCAGTGGAGAGAACTCAGAGTATTATGTGTGGGAACTGAACAGAGATGGCAAAAGACAGATCATAATCCATTCCTTGTATGTTTTTTTAAAATATTAAATAGGCAGGAATTGGAACACTATTCACTAATAACTTCCAGTTCCTAGAATCTGAAAAGGGTATTTTGGAAACTGGAAAAGGTCATCTTATTATTGGAATTACCAGAGGAAGCCGTGTCCTCATGTTCATAATGTACACATTGAGGCCAAACATAAGTGCAAAGACCTTATCAGTTTTTCCAAATTAGTAGTATGTGCATAGAGGAAACCGCAGAAAAAAGCTGTCTCACTGTTCACATGCAGATCCACAATTTAATTGGCTTCAGTGTATGCTTAGGTGCCCGTGCAAGTGTCCTATTAAAACATGTTAACCACTTTATATGGAGGCTCGGCACCATTCTGTATCTCTGTGGAAGACTCACCACTCTAACAACATCCCTGGCTAAAAAGTTGATCAGTAGGAAGCTGCTGAACCAAATATCATAATATTAAACTTTACCTTGGTACTGTTTATGTATAATCTTTTACTCAGTATCACACTTGTAGCCAATCTGGTCAAGGGCAGTTTTGTTGAAATTTAAAAAGAAGTACAAAATGAAAGAAATTGGTGGGTTTAAAACCTTGTTTTACAGTGAAACTGATATCAATGCCAGACCACAGCCTATGTTGTCTTTTGTTTTGCCTTCCATGATCAATGCAAGCTAATGTGGTTGTAGGCCTGTATGGAAATAGGCTAATTGTTAGAAACAAAGCTGTTTAGGCTACTTGTAGGCCAACATGATTTTGTGTGTAAACATAGAGCTGAATGGGGGGAGTCGGAGAGTGGGGGGTTATCCATTTGGCCCACATTTAAATCCATTTTAGCCTGTTGACTTTAGCCCACACTTTTTTTTACAGCTAGCTAAAGGCAGTCCACATTTGGAGTGTATAAAGTTCACAGTATCAATAAGGTATTGTAACAGTTGTACAAGTAAACAATAGTCGTAATGTTAGGCAACTGACACTATAATAAAGAGCAATGTGTTAGCTTAGCTAAAAATAGCTAAAGAATTCAACTTTTCATTTGCAACAGAAGTCATGTGATATCTGTTCTGTCAAAAAGTTACATGGTCTTGCTTTAAGCAATATTCAACAAGCCGAAACCCTTGAACGTAACTGCACCACTTGGGATGCTGGACTGCCCAGGTTTATCTGGAGGGACCTTTAACACCAACTATTTCCCTGGAACCAAACACTATCTGCATACTGTCATTATTACTCTGGCACAAATTGTCCTCTGCCAGATGAGCCCTACAGCAGAATTATAAATGAAAGAGTGTGTATATATGAGCTTTTAATTGCACTCTACAGAGAGCAATATGGAGCTCCTTGCGGCGGCTCCCTCGTTCCTTCACATGTACCGAAGGTAATGTCACATGTTCCACAGTCATTAGAGGAGCACAGAGGCATCTCTGGTGTGTGAATAGCCTTCTGACAGTTCACTCAGGCCATATTCTCAGCTCTACACAGGCTTGAAAAGTATTGTGTGAGTACTTCAGAGTCTGTTTCAATGTAGGCTATGAGAGGGCGAAGTAAAGATTTCATAACTCTGTGTTTGATCTGCTTTAGTTTATTTTGCCTCAATCCACCATCTGTTGCAGCTTCCACTTTGCCTGTATTTTGCAGTAATACAGTATCTCCATCTTTGTCTGATTTATTTTTATTTATTTATTTTTAGCTTGGTCAGCAGTTGAAGAAAATGTGCATTGTAGCCATGTCAAACCAATGTTAAGGTCACACCCCAAAGCATAAAACAAAACAATGTGCCATGCAGTGGAAAACTTGTGACCATCAGCTGTTTTAAGTGTGAGTTACTTGAAAACAGTGGACCGATTCAAAAAATGCCTCCAAAGATAATCACACAATGCACTGTACAGTATATGCTTCATGGTTCCCGGTGCTAAGTGTCAATTTGTCTCAGTCGTAAGATGACAGAGGAAATATGCTTGACTTCAGGCAGAGTTCCAGGTAACGCAGGAGGCGCATTATTTGTGACTTGGTGAATATTTATGCCAGCGGAGTCCTCCAAGTCGAAAGATCCAAACATTTTGTTGTGCTTTTATTTCTCTTGGGAGTCGGGAAACAATGTTGATAAAAACTTATCTTTGCCTCACAGAACAACAGTGTATCTGATATTCCCTAAAAAAGACTATGATATCTGTGATATGGGGTGCTCGGGCGCCTGACTTCTCTGTGCTCTCTTGTTCACTTTCCTGTAGCGTATTGATCTTTTTCTGGGATTGTTTATAGGACTGTGTGTGTCTAAAAGGGGACCTATTGATTTCCTTTTTTTGGGGTTCTGCCACAGCAGAGCTCTAAGTCACATCCATAAAATTAAACACATAATAGAATAAGACAACTTCATCATACATAATAAGTCTCAATTGTGAAGAAATGCATGCATAATAGTCTTTTTATTTCAGTTTTCTGCTGTGTTCCTGCAGTGGAGAATGACTGGTGCATGACACAGCAATGGTGACCATGACTGCTCATTCTGAATCCAGACAAAGTGCCAGTCACTGCCAAATCCCATGAAGTCCATCACTGCAGCAGTCGGATTACCACTGGGAAAAGAGAGCAAGAGTGCACATGGAACTGTTGTATTTTGTTAATTTCAGACATTGTCAGCCCATGAGTGAGGACGCCTTAAAGCTGATAGTTTAGTAGTTTTCAGGATACGACTTGATGTTCTATATTTTCTCCCTGTCTGAAAGCTCCTTTTCCCTCTGAGCCATGGAGCTCCATTGTCATCTGAAAAGTATTAAAAGCACATCAGTGAGCCTCACTGTTGCAGTAAGTGACATGCTCTTTCATCACCACGAATATAGGCACTCTGGTTTATTTTGAAGCTTTCCCATGTTCACCGTCCTGCTGCTGCAAATATTCACAACTGTACGCGTATGAATCCACTCACGGAAAACAGTCAACAAACAACAAATAGGCTGTCGACACAAGTTTGTGTAATGTCTGGTGGAAAAAAAATAAAAAATACAGCACCCAGCTGTTTTTGGAAATCACTGAGCCTTTAAAAGTACGAAACTATATGCAACCACACTTTTTTTTTTAAACAAAATACAACAGATAGTGGGTGGGGGTATGGGTGAAGGCTTAGAGTGCTAGGTCCAGAGCTGGATCATTTCACAATTACCAGGTTGTGTGATTGTGTCCTCCAATTTTTTTTATTATTATTTTTTCTCTGTCAATTTCACACCGGCTCTGCAAAGGTGAGACACAGATGAATGAAATATGGACACAGACAGAGGCGTAGCATCCCTGTAAGAAATAAGGCTTAGATCTCCAGACCTGGTTCTTTGAACAACTCCTTCCTCTGACAAATCCTGAAGTATCTCAGCTGTCAGGCGTAATAGGAGTATAAATTCGTACTGAGGTTGCCCTCTACATCCCCTGTCTAACTCCATGCCCCATAAATGTCATTTATCTGGGAAGTAGCACATGGTGCACGAGGATAAAGAAGAAGTCTTGAAAGAAAACAAGCATTATAGACATTTTAGAATATAATATAAAAACACAGGCACATAATTTAACATTCCTACACTGTAATTTGTTGGTATTGATTTGTAAGAAGACACATTTTAATTCTAACATGTCGTAGATATGTCATCGGGACAGATTTGGTGTTTCTGCAGCTTGCTCTTACTGTTGTGATGTGTTTACAGAGGCAGGCTGTTAAATAAACTGCACAAAATACTCAGGCAATGTAAGCTCATTCAGGAGCAATGATGCAGTCAAGGGCAGCGGTTATTCATCTCAGGCTGATCTCCTGATAGAACATGATGCCAAATGCAGACATCCCTTTGGCTCACTGCATTTTGCGCTATAGGCAAGAGTTTGATGTTTGGTTGAGAGGACAGGACAGCAGCAAAGTGGATGCTTGGAGCGCTTCCAGGGATTAAACTCATGAATCTAACAGCAGCCAGTGGTCATCATGACACAAACACTGCATGGGTGGTAACGCATGCACAGCGTGGGGTCTTTGGCTTGGGAAAAAAAAGGAGAGAGAGAATGAACTGAAACCATAAAAAGCCTGCAGACTTTACTTCAATCTTCGTATTGCACAATTTATGTGCGCTACGTTTTTATTAGACGTGACATATGCTTTGTGGCTCACGTCTGAAGCTGTGTTTTGAAAATTATAGGAGATAAATGATAAAAGATGGAGCTGTATATGTAAAGTGTTTAAGATCTTTTTTCACACTTTTTTTTCCCTCCCCAGTACATAAATCATTCCTTTGTATAGCTTTGTAAATGAAATCATATTAGTGCTGACACAGTAGCATGGAAGCAGAGTGCAGCTAACATCTAATTTTTATTTTGCTCCTGCTATCTTAAGATCACAACTTAATTATCCCTTTATCTCCAGAAATCAGAGTTTGTTTACTTGTGATTATAATTTCGGTATCTCATCATGATAAGATAACACTGAACTGCTTTCACGACATCACAGCTTAATTATGTGACTGATTGTGGCTGCAGCAACTGCCTGCGCGTGTTGTGCCCCCACTACATTAAATCCTCATGCCCGCACAAAATGTTGCATCTCTGTTTAACACTGTTAATCCCCTACACTCTCTTGCCTTCCTTTAAAGGTCAGCGCTGGCTCAAAGGTTGTGACACACTCAAACGCTCATGTGTGATTAACTGGCCGCCACTGAAATGATTAGATGAGCGTTATGATGATTGTGAGCAATTATATTTTTTGCTCTTTTCCAAAGTACATCTTTTCAATAAAAATGTTGAAAAGAGTTTCCATCCTCAAGCAGCTGCAACACAACACCTTTTTTGAACATATTGAAAGCTTAAACTCTTGACAAGCCTGACTGTTGATGCACATTAGCACCTTCTGCAGCAGCAGTACATGTCATTGTCTTCCACGTGGCGTGCACATACATCATTATCAACACTTGTCTGGAAAACCCACATCTTTTATTCCATTTGAATCGAGTTTATCATCCGGATCTTCTTCCTAAGACATGTGCTGTTTCTCACAACAACAGAAATAATAATGACACAATAAAAAAATACACCACATTTATCCAAACAACAAAACAGAGTTCCGTAGTCTGTTGGCTTCAGCCTGTGGGGCTCTAAATCTTGCTGTTTGATGGCTCAAGTTGATGCTCTTCAAATAAAATATGAGAGGTGTGATGTAATACGACCAGCCAGAGACAATATTCTTCCAGTGTATGCAGGCTGGAAACTTGACTCAAGTGTTTGACCAGCAATCCTTGAGCAGATACGTAGACAGCAGCTGTGAAGTGTGGTGTTCACTTCACAGCTCTATCCAGTTTCAACTGTGTTCCCCAAGAAAGACAGACTCATATTTTGTGAGGCAGCTGTGTAAAAACATTTACTATGACCTTACTATTAAAGGCCATAATATTGGATAAATTGAGTCCTCGACGTCCACTTGATTATAAAGCAGCTCATGGTTCTATATTAATACTGTGGAAGTATCAAAACATCAGCCCACAGAGAAAAAACATAGTTTGTCCATAGAAACTAAGCCTTAATACGAGCTGTGAGGATTTCTGTAACTTTGTGATGTCACAACAATGCACTCAGCTATGGCCCAAACCCCGCCCACTCAGACCCACCATCCAACCTTGCAGGATTTGCTTTCTCTGAGTATTTATCAGAGTAGTGAGTAGTTACAGTACATCTTTATATGAAAAAAGGAAGCCAATCAGAAGAGAGGAGGTCAAAGTCCTGCTCTCCTCTGATTGAGAGAAGCCTGAGAGAGGAGAAGATGGTTTTTGTGTTTTAGACTCATGAATATAAGACAGCATGCTGATATTTCACTCACCCATAATTTGCTAAGGCCAGACACAGTAAAATGATAACAGTGTTACACACAAAATATAACAGATTACAGTGGGTAATCTGGTCCAGACAGGGTTGCTGGATAAAGCATTTATGAGCTGCATTAGTTTGATTACTTTAAAACGCCACAGTTTACAGGCTCAGTCAGTAATCAGATTCCCCCCTTATAACGCTCTCCAAAAGGGAATCTGACATCTACTGTATTTTCACTTACAAATCAGAGCCATAACACTCAACACACAATACAACAGCTTCGACAAAACTAAGAAGTGTACAGGAGGTGATCGGTGTGGTAAACACTGACCATATGCTTGACCTATAATGTAGGCATAGAAAGCAGCAATGAATGGCTTTCTTATTACTCTTAGCTAGATGTACCTATTGTAGTACTGTACCACCAGGGTACATTTTATAATGTGATTCAGGCTCACTACTAATAATAACAGCGGTGATTGTGCTACTTAGAATAACATTAGCAGGAAAGAAACAGCAGGGTGTAGTAGCTTGGCAGAAACAGCAATGACAGGCTACAATAGAATATTAAAGCAGCATTTTTATTTAAGTCATACAATTGGTAGTTTAGACTAACTTGAACAAAAGCAAAGTAAAGTAGCAACTCTTTTGGAAGCGCAACAGAAAAAAAGAAAGAAAAAAATAGCAGTTATCATGAGCTTGAACCTGGGGAGGAAACTACTGTCATTAGAAAACAGCAGTTGAGCTGTAGCAGTCTCATACTAGAA
This sequence comes from Trachurus japonicus, assembly GCF_045865225.1. Taxonomy (NCBI): domain Eukaryota; kingdom Metazoa; phylum Chordata; class Actinopteri; order Carangiformes; family Carangidae; genus Trachurus; species Trachurus japonicus. The sequence goes on along the minus strand of NC_140926.1, from coordinate 18,703,875 downwards.
TGAAACACATGCTAATTTGTGCTGGCATGGTCTCTGCTTGGTGCATTTATCCATTTACTTCATACAGAGCCGCCCAAATTTAATTAGCTATTGTAATCATACATGATCTATGGCTTTACAAGGTTTTATAGGAAGCAGCTAGTCTAACTGGAGGCTTTCAGAAAAATCACCGCATATTGATTGATTCCAATCCACATTCAACCTCTGACTTTGCAACTATTAATCAGGGATTATGCAAATATATAAATATATATTTATACAAAAAGCGCATGCATAAAAACATATAGCTCTTATTATTGAAGTGAGACGCAGCTCCCCACAGCTCTAATCTCCCTTTCTTCCATCCTCCTTTTGTTTTTTGTCGGTCTTGCGCGCGTGTGTGTGTGTGTGTTTTTCTCTCCCCTCTCTTCCTCCCCTTCTCCTTTTTTTGCCGTGTTCTGCTGGGGACTTGTGAATGGCAGCCAATGGGAGGGTTGAGTCCCCTCAGCCTCTCAGCCTCCCTGACATCCACAGCGAGAAGTGATGCAGCGCGACTGAGACGCGCAGTTGAGGTGGAACACAACGGGCAACAAAAAAATCTGCAGTGAACGGATACACTTGGCTCCGGCGTGCGCCTTTTCCACACCACCGTCCCCCTCCGAGGAAAAACATTTCCACCCAGAATTAAACTTCATTATCAGGTGAGCGGGGCTTTTTTTTTTTTTTTTTCCTTTTGCTTACAACTTCTGAGGAAACGGGCTCGTTTGTGTGGCACATTTCGCCCGTTACTTCTATCTGCGGTTATCATGATTTCAGTCCGAGCCGGGTTATCCAGGGCTGCTCACTCACACACACTATAGTGACTGATGCGAAACAGTTGTGTCGCTTTGAAACGGGCTTGTGTATATTCTTCCGAAGCCAAATAAAATATATATCTGCTGTGGACTAATTAGTGGAATAACTTCGGGCTTTGAATTGTGAATGAGTTTGAATCGGAACTTATTTGAATGCGCATTCGCTTGGTTCTGCTCTCAGCGAGGACCGGTCGATAGTTAACTTTTGTATTTTCCTTATGTCTCTGTGCGTAATTCGCTTTCGCTTTTGTCCGAACGTAACGTCCTCCTTTACCCCCCCTCTCCCCCTACCCCCCTCCTCCACACACATACACGCGCGCGCGAGCACGCACGCACACCTCTCCTCCGGTACAAGGGGTCCTGCACGACGCAGTAGATGCGTTTGGTAGTGATGCGAGCACGGCTTGGCATGGCTTGGTATGACATGGCACAGCATCCAGGCTTTGAACGCACCTTCTCTAGCCTCTTTGATTTTTTTTTCCTCACGTTTGAAACTTCAGGCCTTTCTAATGTTTGCTTGAATCTGTCAGTGAAGCTGCCCCCCTATACCCCCCTTCCTCCCCCCCTGCCCCTCCTCCTCCTCCCCCTCCTCCCCCCTCCACCGATGATCTTGCTGCAGCTAGTGGCGAATCCGCGGGATGCGAATCGATGCAGGTGGGACAGCGTGCTCTGATAAAGGCGGATGACTGTCTATCTGTGGTTGCCTGCAGTTGCACAGTGATGCTCTCCTGCCTCCTCTCTCTTTCTTCTTTTCGGGGGGTGGGGGGGGGATTACACACCTTGAGTTGACTCAAGTTTTCTAAAACAACATGTCCTCCAGCGTTATTGACAACAAGATGATATCAGTGATGTGCCTGTGAATATTTAATGGCCCTGCTGAATAATGCAGATGGGCCTATAAAAGAATTAACTCGGCTTCTTTGCTCAAAAGTTGCAGGTATTGACAGAACACAGAGAGAATAAAGCAGGGCGGAGGTGTGGAGTCCTAACAGGCGCACTGTGCAATCATGGAAATTGAATTTAGTGCTTTGGAAAGTTTTACTGTCCTTCCTGTTGCCTGCAGATTGCTCCATGTTAGTTAGTCTGCTGGCTCAGTGTAAGCCTGAGGTAATATGCCTGAAGGCGGCCAAGAAGTTGTTTGGGGGAGTTGTCAAACTACCCGGGGAATATTCCGCAATAATCACTTCTGTACATACACTTTTTAGATTACAAACAACTTGTGCTCATGAAGGGGAGATTGGGCAATGATGGAGGTTCTGGAAAAGAAAAAGAAAAAAAAAGAAGCACTGCATTTTAAAAGATTAGTTCAGTTTAACTTCACTGCTTGTCTTTCTTTTCTCTTTTTGTCCAACTGGATCAACTCCCAGCTTTTTTTTTTTCTTTTCAATGGCAGGGAGCAGCGTGGTGAAACAAGATCATCTGAACCAGAACAGGTTTTGTGGTCCAGGTTGTTCATACGCTGGTTTGAAGTTCAGAGATGAAAGGGACAGGGTAGAATCTGTGACTGATCAAAGTCGTACAGAAAACACGGCAGGTACTGAATATTTAACGGCTCTGCAAATAGAGTTCCTGTGTGTGTGCGTGCATGTGTGTGTGTGTGTGTGTGTGTGTGCATGCACGTGCGGAGGGAACATACAGTACAAAGTGTATATGTGTTTGTGATCTGAGGTGAACGAGTGCTTTGTATGAAGATGTTAAAAGTAATGTTGCAGAACTGATATGACAGGCAGGGGAGTATAGACGCATCACAGCCATCTGCATTTTTTTTTTTTTTTTGAACCAGGGCTCAGATTACAATAGACAGTCCCTCACATTTCATCTGCCTCTTCCCCCCCCAAATATCTTCACTACTCTGTTGGTCGTGCACAGCAGCTTAAGGGGATATTCCAAAAAAGCTCCAGTCTCAATCCGCTGGCCGGCCGGCTCCAGCCTGTCCCCGTGAGTGGTGACGTCACGGCAGTGGTGGGTTTACCCGACGGCCAGACCATGATGACCGGTGACCCGAGCTGATTACATTATTTGTGCTCCAGATGGGCAGCATCATTTTCTGATGTGTCCTGCTCATAATATTGAATGTTTCAAGTCTTCTGCGACGCCGGCATCTGGAGCTCATAAAAAAACCACGTCCCAGTGGCTGCTGTGTGTGCTGACACACACACCCCCATGATCAACCCCCCCATCCATCCCTCCATCCCTCTGTCCCTATGGGAACATCCACAGCCTTCTTCCCTGTGTGCGTGCGTGTGTGTTTGGATACTTGGGGACATTTGTTGAGCTTGCGTGCGCAGCGAGTGGCTCTAATATGTGTGTGCAAATGTGTGTGTGTGTGTGTGTGTGTGTGTGTGTGTGCTTTGCCTACAAATGTTTGAAGTTAGTGGCAGAGAGCACCCCTGGGCACCGTAGTTCAGTAGATGCACCTTGATTGTTTGAGTGCATTAGTCACGGTCTGTATGATGTGATAATAAATCATGACGTTGTTTGTACTGCGAGTGCTCCGGGATTCCTCCGAAGATTTTCTTGTGCCAAATATTTATCTGGAGATGCTAGTTTCAGTGCCAGCCAACTGGGTTGTCTTTTCTTTTCTTTTCTTTTCTTCTCTTCTTCTATCTCCAGAATTGTGCCCCCTGCTGTACAGGACTAGCTTGTTTCAGCCACTTCAAGAAGAGTGGCAGACTTGACCCCCATCCCTCCCTCCCTCCTTCCAATGCTCTTATACTGTGACGTTTTCTTTCATTTCTAGAGGCTTCTTGTGACCACTTGAGCAAATTTCCTGCAGGCAAAATGGCAACTTCATAGCCGCTCCTTTCCTAATGAGACAGATTCCCTTCAGAGACGTCTATTTACAGAGCAGTGAGAACTGTAAATGCACAGAGATGAAAATAAAACAAGGCGAGAGATGTATCCTCTCGCAGAAGGAAGGAAGGAACTGCCACGTCTGTTAAATCCACTTATTGGCGGTGGGCCGCGGTCACCTTCCTCTATGAAGGTCGACCCGAGTTGCAGATTGAATTTTTCTATGACTAAGAAAGACGTCGGAATTAGAGTTAAGCCACGGGAAAGGCTGCTTCTCGACAGGTTTCAGCAAAAGGGATTTGAGAGCTGGACGGTGGCCATGAGAGTGGAGCGTCACCGTGGAGTCTGGACCCACCCACCCACTCCTCTTCACCCCCCACCAACAACAAAAAAAAGGCCTATTTTGCTCTCTATGTGCTGAGGAGATAAATACACATGGATCAGACAATTTACACCTCACTTAACAATGGGTAATTATCTCTCCCTGCTTTGTGCAGGAGAACACCAATTACACAGAAATATACTCATAAATCTATTTTCAAAGGGGTTAGACAGAGAGATGGTGTGCATGCATGCTGTGGTGTATGTAGAGTACAGTATGCTGGATGGAGCTGATACTGTAGTATACAGCGCGTGGCTTAAGAGCTGGCGATAAGAGAAGAGTCCGGCTTTATACAGTGTGGCACACTAGGACGGATGTGACTATGAAATAACTTAGATTCATGTCTTTAGGGTGGGAAACAGAGTAAATTGCTGCCAATGTTGAATAATGCAGTCTGCCAACAGCTTTTTTCTCCCTCTTCCCCCTCAAACTGTGGCTTGGCTCCACAGCTTTTCTAATTATGAAGTGGCTGAGAGATAGCTTCACAACTCCGATACTGTAGTGTGGCGGTGAGCGGCGGAAGCTGGCCGAATAGCAATCTAACTGAATTACCAACAAAGCCTGACAGACTTGTGGAGTTTAGCGAACATATTTACGAAAGTAACATCCCCCCCACCCCCCAACCACCACCATCTACCTATTCAGTCAGACGCACGGGCTAACACACATCTAAGAAGCGGGCGCACGTAAAAAACATACACAGTCACACACACAGAAGCACAAATGCAAGTAAACAAACACAGTACAAAGAGGGAAGGTGTACAGTTCTCCGCACGCTTCTCAGCACAATTTAACAAGATATATTAGTCACCCAGGAGGCAGCAGAAAGCCAGGCATCCACAGTGTGCAGCAGACTGCAGTCTGACAGTGGGAGATAGTGATTTACAACAAAGCCCTGTAGACCATGGCACAATTTCAGAGTTGCGGAAATGACACTGGTAAAGCAGGGGCATGAAAGTCTATCCACCAGCCACGTCTCATTTCTTACACCATTTGCCCCGGGAAGGGGGAAGGTGAAGAAGGAGGGGGCAGATGACAAACCCAGTATTGTGGCTACCAACACAAAGCCCAGTTGTGCCCGGGAGTTCAATTCTGTTCTGGTGCCGTCTAAAATCTGAGCAGAAAGCAAGCAAGCAAGGAAGGAAGGAAGGAAGGAAGGAAGGAAGCCATGTTCAAGGACGCACAACAGTCCCTCTTGCTTAAATTTGAGGTGAAATCGATTTCTTGACCCCACGAGCGTGCCGTTAGGCTTTGGATTGGATTTGGAATTAAATCTCAACATCCAATATGTGGGCGGGGGGAGAAACAATAATCATCTAATAGTGGAAATCACAGATCTAGATCACTATCAAAATCTAATCAAGTGTTCCTTGGCTCCAGGCTGATCGCTCCACTGAATTTCATGGAAATTCCTTTATGAGCTTATGGGACATAAAGGTGACAATACAACTTCCTTGGCTGGCGCTGTTAAAAAATAATACTCATTGATTAACAGTGGGACCAGCATGGGTTGAATTTGTTTTCACCTTCAGCCTCTGTGTGTGTGTGTGTGTGTATGTGTGTGTCATGAGGGCAAACCGTGTCCCTGGATCCACCTACTGCAGCAGGAACCAGCACAGAGGATTCAGTGGAGAAGTTTGGCAGGTGTTTATCTCTTAGAGATTTTGTCACAGTGACAGTGTCACATCCTGTAAGATACAGTCACTAAACTTTACAGGCGTGTAGCTGAGCTTGAGATGAAGGCTGAGTTTGAAGATGGGTGTGACTTCGACTACTTGCACCCCTGAGTGCTAAGTAGTCATGTAATACTGTAATACTAAGCACTGCAATAAAAATAACCTTTTAGTGATTCCATCACAAGATGGTGTCTTGTTTCCATTGAAAAAACTTTAAGATATTGTAAAACTAATTCCATTATGTGATAAAAATCATAATGATAGGAAATACATGTATGGAAAATCAGTTTTTTAGTTCCAGTGGCAATTCTGTTGAGTTTTGGGGCGAAAGGTAGATTATTTTAATTCCTCTAATCAGCTACTCTACTTTGTCCTACAATAAAGAAGATCAAATCCCACTAATGTCTCCTATGATGCGTGTGCTCCAGCTCTGCCTTGAGGTGGCTGGTGCAGGAGGAAGAGAGTGAGCGAGTGAGTGCAGCAGACAGATCATGTCCGCAGGTCCTGCCTTTCCCCCCCCTCTAGTTGGATTCCTGTCTGTGCAAAGCCCAGAGGCTTAACTCCGGCTGCAGTAAGTGGACTGAGGAACGCTAAACACTGTCTGGGGGAAGGCTGCAGAACATGACAGCCAGTTAATAAGAGTATGGAAGATGAGCAAGTGCATGAAGGAGTGGAGGAGGTGGGTGGGTGGAGGGGAGGCGAGGGGGCAAAACATTGTCTGTCTGACTTTTGAGACTTTTGTTGAAGCACAGGGTAGACGAGAGAAGGATTGGTTGAATAAGGAGCGGGGGGTTCGAGGGGGGTGGTGTAATATTGACTGTCGGATGACGAGAGGGTAATAGGAGATCAGAGAGTCCAGCCACAGGACAAGGAGCATTAGTGCCTGACTGGAGTACAATGAAGACAGAAGGCAGCGAAGGGAAAGGGGTCTGGTGGTGGATAAAAGAAGGCCGGCTCTGAGAGAGCGTTCCGCTTGTTCCAAGTAGAGAGAGGTATGGCGAGAGAAGGCGATAATGATGCTTACTTTACTCCTGCAAGGCAGCCGCAGCGAGAGCTGTCAGCTTCAGGCAACACTGGCTGGTGGGACGCTGTTGGGATGCCACTTGGTATGTTAACCCCCCAGACACCGCTGACAGTATGTGATAGATTGCGTTTGTGTAATTACGTGTGTGTTGTTTTTATTCTTTCCAGTTTTCGCGAGTCACGGTGACAGTGAAGGTGTTTGTGGGCCCTTTGTTGCGTGCGTGCGCATATATCGAGGTGTGTCTTTGTGTGACTTCTAGCGTGTCAGTTTTTCTTGGCAGCAGTGAAAGCAGAGTGATGTGATTTTCCCCCTCTAACAGCCTCCAGGAGTAATGACCCAGGTTATTGCGGATGACGTGTAACACCTCAACCCAGCGGGCAGTGGCGCTACAAAAACCTGTCCTTATAGGTTAAGGCTTCAGGGAGGCTGTTATCCTGGTGGCAGCACCTTGTGCACAATTCCTCTGTCTCCCAAACCTGTCACCTGCAGATGGGCCCCTCCTTCTGTGGATAATGGTCTCCTGTCTATGTTGTGAATGATATCTGGACTCCATTGTGCGTCTTTTTCCTCCACTGCGCTATTGTCCTGCAGAATGCCTTTGTGAGTTTTTCTTTTCATTTTTTTCCCCTTCGTAGAGGTACAATGTGCAAGCCGTATTCTGAGGTGCTGTAAATGAACAGGCAAACACATCAGCAAAGGTCCTGTTTACTTTCTATCCCCGGAGTGAAAAAGAGAGGTTTCTGCTATTGTTCTGCTACCTCTCAAAACATTAGGACGGTTCACTGTGAATGGGGTTGGATAGAAAGACCTCCACACAAACTGCCTGACAAATCAAAGCGCCCGTACCATTCAGGAACCATATATTCCTCCGGGACAGACACAATAGCAGCTTTCTGCAGCAACATGGGACATGCAGCAATAACAGTGCTCCACTGTATCAGGCTGAATAATACCCAGGGCGTCTTCTCAGGCAGAGGGGGAAACCCGTCCTCCTTTTAGAAAAGGTCATTCTTGGAGACCCCCTCACAGCTGAACACTCTTCTTGGACATGAATAACTGACAACGGATGTGTCTAGGTCTCAAAAGGCCTCCAATTACTGTTTGACGCCGCTGTCCGTCATAGACAAATGGGGCAGGACCTGCCAGAGGACCTTCAAGTCGCTAAAAGCAAGCTGCCTTCAGAACACACAAACCTGTGCTGGAGGAGCTGCAAGTGCTCTGCAATAATTGAGTTTGATCTAATGAAGGCGATGCCAAACTTGGGTTATTGTTTGCCCGAGGACAATGCAAGAGAGTCGAATTCGTTGTTGGGGGAAAATTGCCAGGGGAATTTCTTTGAAATGGAAAAATTGCATTAAACATTCCATTTGTATTAATTATATTGTGCCTCTCATTAACACTGGCGCTCTTAGCAGCTGCAGCAATGCTGCTGGTGGTATTAGGCTTAAAGCATCACTCCAAGCAATAATATTAAAGGCAACCATCCATGCCTGAGGCAACTCTGAAACCGCCTGTGATGTCACCGTGCGAATGAATATAGCTTTATTCTGAAGCATTGTGTCTAGACCTTTGGTCCTGCGAGACATCAGTCACTCAAGTTACTCACCACCAGATTCAATTAATCATAGCCTTAATTCAATCCGATGGTCGGGGCTCCCAGCTGTAAGCCTCTAAGTGGGTTTTAAGAGAGCTGGAGTCTGCTGGTCCTCCATGCAGGAGCTGAAGGGGCTGCTGTCTAGCAGGGATTTAGTGACACTCCAGGGGTCAAAGGTTAGACTCACAGAGGCAGGTGAAGTGGTTGCTTGGGTTTGGCGTGTACGCTGGAGCGAAAGTGCAAAACACAAATATACAAAAGCACACTCTCGTGCTATTGAGCAAATCTGGAAAAAAAAATGAAGAAAAAAAAACAGTGCACCTGTACATTCAGCTTCCCACTCATCAGCTTCCCACACAAACACAAGGAAGCAGCAGGATGTGTGTGTGTGCATGTGTGGACACACACGCAGAATACAATGTCAGAACTCGACCTACAGTAGCAGAAGCAGACACTTGTGAAATGCAGTGTGGATCTCCTCAGTCTCATAAATAATGGACGTTGGTGAAGCATCTGTCAACTTTTCTGTCAACCCTGTTCCAGATGGGAGTCAGACAGGCCAGGCCAGAGCAGCGTGTTACATACACATAACAAACCTTCATCCAGTGTGTCTCATGCACCCGCCGCCCTGTTTACATCAGCACACTGACACCCCGCGCTCACCTACACGCCTCAACCTATCTGCTGATTTATTAGGTCCTGCTCCCGCCTATCCTCCACCGCTTTCTTCTTGGACTTGCTCACCACATATACACACACACACACTAGGCATACGCACACAAACAAAATTCGATCATTGCGGGAAAAAGAGCAAACTTGCTCCGAAGACCTCCCCTCCGTTCAATAAACAGAAAGTACAAAAAAAAAAAAGATACAGTTTGGTCTCTATCTAAATACACACATTTCCCCCCCAAAAGCTGTCTGAGTAAACGCATCAGTGGCACCTCCTCGCTCGGTGGTGGGGAGGTGGTAAACACACACCTCCTCCAGTGCCCTACATGTTTGTTGACTTAAATATGGCACAGCTCACTTAACATTAAACACTCGCTGTGTGTTCCTTCTCCCAGTCGCAGCCTCGGAGCTTTGCGCTCACTAAGTCATACTTCCTTGGCATCTGGCTCGGGGAAATCTGGGTGTGTTGTCCACGGGCATGGGGCCAGGAAGAGTGAACAGCAAGGAAAAAAAAAAAAAAGAAAAGCAAAAACGAGCGAGCTCAGGGTTCGTGCACCCGGAACAAGTTTTCGGTTTCCACTCGGGTCTCCTGTCTTGCTTCAACTTCCTCCCCTCCGGCAGCCGGGGTGTCAGGATGAGTGGGTCGGGTGCTGGCGGGTGGCGGTTACTGTACGGTTGCTTTATGGACTAAAGCACTGTCTTCCCGGCCTTGTCGTAATAGAGGATTCAGCTCATAAAGCAGCATCATGATTTGCAATAAGCAGAGTTAGGGGAGAGTAATGAAGGTGTAAATCAACTGAGCCATTCTTTTTTTTTTCCTTTCCTCCTTCTTTTAATCTGACGTTGGCAGTCTCTCTCTCTCCTCTCTGTTGTGTCCCCCACCTCCTCTGCTTCTCACCCCCCCTTTCTCTTCTTCTCTCCCTTTGCAGTAATGGAAAGCCTGGCACTCTGTAATAAAGCAGAGTGAGCAGCAGTATTAGTAAACAGTCTCCACAATCATTCAGCCAAGTCCAACTCCTTTATTTTGTGTCTGTGTGCAAAGTATTTCATGCCCCCCATACGGTGGTAGGCTTGTGGGCGTGGGGGGCTAATGAATGAGGATGGAATGAGGAGTATTTAATTCCAAGTCTGGGAGAAGGAGAGGCAGGGCCTATTTGTGGAGCCTCCTCATAAGAACGCCTTTGTTTTCATTTTTTCACAGAGGTTCTGAACAAAAAGCCTCCTTTTTTTTTTTTTTTCTTCAATAGCGTTGGGAATGTAGATGCAAATGTGCTGCATGGCAGGCTTTGCAAAGAGCAATAAGGACCACACAGCCATCAGCGGGGCACTGCGGCTCGCCTCTCCTCAAACTGGACTCCCCTTATATAAAGATGTCATCAGAATTTTTTTTTTTTTTTTTTGAAATGGAGTAGTAAGTCGAGTTGGAAGCAGTCATCAAAAGAGTGGGTCCAATACTTCTGAGTTAAAATGCCTGGCTGGGAATCATGTTAAAATTTCCATTCCTCGCTCCAAATCGATCGTATGGGTCCCTGCTCTCCAATATCCATGGTCACCTTTGCTATAAAGTAGGGTATTACTTCTATAATGCAGCGGGCTTTCATTCTGTGACCAGTGAGGAGAGGAAGGAAAAGAAATGTATCTGGTGACCTCAAACACAAAGAAATGATGGCTGAGGATAATGAAAGAAAGTGGCCTGAATTTTTAAGGTGCTCTTGTGTGTATATAATATATATACGCACACACACACACACATTCATATATATATATATATATATATATATATATTTGGTTTGCCAGTTCATGAGCATGAGCAGCATGATTAGTTGCTTGAAGTCCACCCATGACATTGGGTTGAATTATTTTCCTCGTCTGCCTGTTTAACTCCAGGTAGCCTCCGTGGACACGTTAATGCAGTATTGATTGTTTATCTGTAATAACACCGTGGCTGTTGCCTTGCGCCGGTGACAACAGGGGAGGGAGGTGTAAGGGGGGGTAGGGAAACAGGAGAGGGTTCGGGGGATAGAGGGGGAGGGTGCCGCGGGTGGTAAGGTGGTGATAGATAACACACTATACCCTCTTTTGACTGGTGGCTGGCGATTGTGAATCTGGGGGTAAAACGAGGTGGCTGAACATATCCTATCTGGCAATAGTCCAGGTGTGAAATGGGAAATAGAAACTGGGGTGCAAAAGTCGGTGCAATGTGGCCGCGGCTCGATAAGGCTGTCTCCTGTCTCCGAATAATTCAATCTCCTGCTCTGACCATTCTGGTAACTTCCACGATGCCAGTGCCTGCGTCCCACCCACTCCATGCCCCTGGGCCCGGAGCCCATATGGCCGGCTACAGTGTCTCTCCCTGACCTATGGCCGGGGCCTGTTGTTGAGCCAACCCTCCCGAGGAGCTTGGTAATTACAAATAAGCTGGAAGTCGCACCAGCCACGAGAAAAAGGTGAGTGTGATTAAAGATGTGTGTACAGCAGAGTTCAAGGGGGTGCTCCACCGGCATGCCAGCATATTGAATCGTGTGTCTCCGCAGGGCCGTGGAATCAAATGCTAACCTGGATCAATCAGGCTTCTTTGTTCATTAGAGTCGTCCGTTCCCAGGAGTGGCAATAAAAAAATAAATAAAAAAAACACCCATCACAGCGCTCATTTCAGTGATGAGGCAGCCGTCCCTCGGGGATAACTAGCCGAGGTAAATAAACATGAGTCACAGTTAAGGTCAGAGGAGATCATGGCCGTCTGTTGTTCATCTCAGAGGACATTCGAATCCCTTTTGACGTGACTGGATTGAGAACGGTGCAGAAAAGACTCGTATTCAAGCAGGAGCTGAAAAGGCTGCAAATACATACCTTTAATTAATTTCACAAACAAAAAATGCACATCCATACGAGGCAGTCTGAACGCAGATGCCATCTTGATGAAAGCTGCGCAGCTTACTCTTGAATGGTATTCATGCAATTCATATTATTTCCATTTGTTTTTTATCCCAAGGCCAGGCTGATACCCTGGCAGAAGTCCTGCCTGTGACAAATGGCTTTCTTAACACTTCAGTGCCTCAGTGGCTTTAGTCTGGTGCAGTTTTAGTTTTTTTTTTTTTTTTTGCTCCAATTTAAGAACAGTCAAAAGCAAGTATCAGTGCCCCTCTCTAGCTTCTGAGTGTGTGAAGCCTCCACTATTAATAATGTAAAAACAGGTGCTCCTAACTGTCTGTGTTATTTTATGGTGGGCTTCGGGGAAAGGTCATTACTCTTAGTTGTAGGTGGGGTGGGGGCACGTTTTCTCCGCGCAGTCTTTTTATTGGGACCATATTTTAGGTATGTGATGTCTTTATTTTAGCTCCATGTATTATTTAGTGTTGTGTGACAATTGTGTTTGTAGCTGTCTCACCGCTGACCCGCTGTTACAGTCGATATACGCCTGAATGGAAATGTGCTTCCACGTCGTTCCCTCTCATGTAATTGTCACAACGGGGAGGCTGAGACAAACGTGGGAACACAACTCCCTCGCTGATTTTCAATTCTCCGTGCAAGTTTGACCTTTGTGGAGTCCAATCAGCGCTTCTACTTCCAGAGACGCACTATTCATTGAATGGCAAAGACTGCAGCATGATCTAATATCCTGGTCGGGCAATAATATTAGGACTCAAACAACATTATTGATATAGAAACAACAAGCCTTTAATTAACAGATTTATAGCGAGTATTATTCCTACTTTGATGCAGCTCTGGCCTTTCGCTTCAGACTTTGCAAAACCCGATGTACGGAAAAAACAGGCTCTTGCGCTTCACTGCACATGGCACACACAAACACTTGGGTAGCAAACACTGATTTGCATAGAGACGGAGGCTCCCATAACCACCAGTGTATTACCACAAAGGCCACAGTGGGGAAAGCAGGAAGCCGGCAGACCTCTTCCATTGAGCCTCCTCCGTCCTCCCATCCCTCCCCCCGCTGTCATTGTCAGTCCCCTCAGAAGAGAGCCGTGTTAGACCACACGGCCGCTGGTGACAAAACATGTGCTCTGGTGAACACACAGGAAAGCAAACAACCGAGGATGTCTCATCTGCTAAACGTGTCACAGGATGAATGCCAGTAAGCTATTATTTCTTTGCTCTTTATTTGCGAGGACGTCTTGTGCCCATTTGTTCTGCCATCGAGCAAGGATGACCACATCTGTTTGCCACCGGGGCACTGGGCGTTATTAATCTGCGAGAGGACATTTAGCGAAATCAAACCTCGATTTATTAGCCCCTAGTGCAGGGCTGGAGAACTGGCAAGGGGAGATAATGACTTTAAGCTCCCATTTAGTCAATTAATTCTGAGAAGTGGAATCAGAAACTGCTCGCTAAAAAGTGAGGGACTCTGTTGTTTATGATGGCACAGTTCAATACCATATTTCAGGGCTGTAAGTCATTATTTGGCACTAGAGCTGGAACAAAACTGTGCCACCCCGATACACTAAGAGAATCAGAAGTGACTTTGGAGAGGAGGGACGCTTTAAAATAATATGCTGAGAGGGTCCTCTTCAGCTGCCTGTTTTGCTCGATTGCAAACACTGCCATAAACACTGGCGCAGGTTCACAGGAGCCCATCTTTGTTTTTGTCAAAGTGACAACAGGGAGAAAGAAAAAGGGAGTGAGCTGGAGAAGAGAGAGGGAGAGAGAGAGCGGTGCGTGGAGAGCTGGCAACCCGCAATTTAGTCCAGACTGCGGAGACATAAAAATCAAGTGCACTAGAGGAAGGGTTACTTCAGGAGCCCTCTGTGGGTTCTAAACTGGGCCACTCCGGCGACGTCTGCGAGAGCCTCGGACTGAGTGATGCGAGCTCGGCTGAATGATGGCACTGTGGAAATAAGCAGAAAACAGGGAAAATAGGGGGCTCTCATTGACTTGGCCCAGATTGTATGATTTATATGGGTTATTTGGTATGCATTTGGGCAGCGAGGCAAGGTAATGTGTTTGCAGTGAGCTCTGGAGCGGTGCACTGGGATGAATGCCGTGGGCACACCCCTGCCTTTGACAGGCACAGTATGAGCTAATTTGTTTGGATTACTGTCATTCAGTCAAAGGCACGGTGTCACCTCTGTCACGTATGATCAGGGGAACTGATTAACTACATAAGTCAGTAATTTGAGGTTTTCATATCAAAGACTTTGTGTATCTTTTGTGGAGGAAAAAAAGCTGCTGCCTGAAGGTTTGTTTTTTTTTCTTTCCCATATTTCCTCAGGCATGCTACAAGTTTGTGGATAAATATCCAATAAGCATTTTTAACTCCAACGATATCGGAGAGAGTGACTTGAAATGTTGGTAACATATCTGGTAGTGAAACTTAATGTGCTATTTAGAAGCAGAAAGAGGGTTTAGAGAACCGTTAACTAAATCTTGGTGCTATTCCAGTGTTGTAGGTTGAATCCTAATTTGGACTGGAGGACTCGGTGTGTTTTGCACTACAGTGCTGACATTCACTCAGGAATTTTGGTTCAGCTTTGCATTCCAATTTGACCGGGGATTTTCAGCTGTTTATTCGCCCGCATTTTATGATGATGATTTTTGCCCTCCTCAATCTGTAGACATGTTTTATTTTCCTTTGTGGTAATATCCCCCATCTGTCTGAAATCTCCTTTTAGTGATCAATTTCCTCGCCTTAATCTGTGAGGCGTGTGCGTCGCAACGTAATATTGGAGTGGGGTGAAGTTATTTTCAAGACAATGCGGCAGTGTGTCTAGACTGTGTTTCTCAGCTAAACAAAAGATCAATATATATTGACAGGCTTCTGAGGGAATTTTTTTTTTTTTCCCTCCTCTGTTTGGTCGCATCTGTGTCCATTTTGCTGCAAGGACAAGGGACACGCCGGGCTTGTTTTTACTCAGTTTGTGAACCACTAACCCACATGGGCAATAAGACAAATGGAGAGTCCCAGATTCGGTGGCGAGCGCACGGTTCCCCAATTTACACCTGGGATTTGGCTGTAAATTTCTCCAGCGAGCAGCATGACGTGTATTGTGAATGACATCTACTCTGAGTCTGAGTCCTCTGAACAAACTCAGTCTGAGATGAGGTGAGGAGGAGGAGGAGGAGGAGGAGGAAGGTGGTTCAGGTGGGAGGAAACGAGGAGGCCAAAGAGAGCAGAGATGGTGAAACAACTTACTGCTGACACCTCCATGCATTAGCAGCCTTTAAGGGCCTCCTCTGTGGATTGTAACATGACCACGTTACCTGTGGCACCAGTGCCATACCCTCACCCCCCCCCCACCCCCCTCCCTCTCTCCCTCACCCCCTCTCCTCTCCCTTTGCTCGCCCCCTGGCTGACATTCTCCTCTCTCACTTTTAATTGCACCCCTGGGGCTCTTTCTGGGTTGCTGTGGAAGTCTTCGGCTCAACGGGCGCGATAGGGTGCTTTGCCGTGTCGCTCATACCCCTCGTTAGGAAAAAATAAAAAAATAAAACGAATAGAAGAAAAAACACAGGAAGAGAAGGTGGGAGAGGCAGAGGAAGGTAAGAAGGAGAGAAGAGGAGTAGGTCTTGCTCTAAGAGGTCACTCACAAGTCTAGATTTACCTGAAATGCCACCCAGGCCTATTGTCTTTAATAGCACATGTGCAGTGGAAAGGCCATTAGCTGGCCAGATCCAATATGTATTGACAAATGCATTTGTGTGACTCTCTGTGTCCCTGTCTCTATCCTCACAGCCCTGTGTTCGATAAAGCCAATAGATACATTTAATATCTAATTGTTCTGATTAAAAATGTTATCCAAGGCAATTCTTTGAGTGTGGAATCACAGGGCATTCGAAACAAATTGGCAGCAGACACATTAATCTTGCTTACCCCAACATCCAACACAATGCACAAGTCTTATTGCTCGATGGCAACTCCACACAATCTGTGACAGGCAATTTAAAGCAATTTACTTTTTTTCATTTTTTCATCAAGCATTTTTTTTTTAAATGCAATTAAATGGCACATGATATGAAGCGTAGACGGGGCAGGCGAGAGAGCGAGACAAAGAAGAGAGTGAGTGCGTGAAGGGAGGGAGAAAATAAAGGCAGCCCCGTGCTTGTTGTAAACACTGCCTCTTAACTGGGAGAATATAATTATGGTGTCATGTTCTATTACACACCTTCATTATGACGATGGTGCTCCCTGAGAAGGCGAACAGGGAAAGACGAGACCTGTGGCTCTTTAAAAAAAAAAAAAAAAAAAAAAAATTACCTACAGCGACGAGTGTTTCTGGAAGATGGCTGCGAACAAGAACACTCTTTCTCTGTCATGGTTACCGTCTCGCTCCACTTTGGCTTTCTTTGGACTTGTTTCTGCTTGGATTCACTTGTTTCTGGTGGTTTTAAAGGTCCCATATTGTTTAATGTGATTTCCTTGTCTTATTTGATTATTAAGCAGGTCTAGGCTGTATATTTATACTGTGAAAGTGTTGCACTGCTCAGTCCACAGAGAAGTGGACACAGCCTGTATTCAGAAATTAAGCCTCAAAATGAGTTATCAGAATTTATGTATATTTGACTGAAAGCAATCCTTGTTTCTTTGTTCCAGTTAAGTCATTCCAAACATTGCAGCATTTGATTTCTGATTTTTTCCTTAAATCTGCTACATTTTTTCTGTATCACTAAAAAAACAGTCAGCCAATCAGGAAAGAGTTTCTCGAGATCCAGAGAGAAGCCTGAGAGAGGAGATGTAAAACTACACAGAGATGGTTTTTCACATAAAATAAAACACAGGGAATGTATAAAATGTGGCCTTAGACGGCTTCATATTGTCACAGTGATATTGTCACAATAAAGTGTAATGGGTCAGAGAGCTGTATTTAGAAGTAAATCTGAAACAGAGTGCACCTGAAATGTTGAGAATAATCAGTAGTAAACCTGCCCACAGAAACAGAAAGTACAGGAGGTCAAAGATGAATTGACTCCAGGCTGTGAAGAGGGGTGGACATTTGCAACTGATATTTGAGTAATAATTCTACTGCTGTGGTTTGTTTTCTTTTCCAAATCACGGAAGCTATGCTGGGTTTAGTGTGGCATGTACAACTTGTCTCGTTGTCTGGACTGTTTGTGCTTCTTGATCTCTTCTTCGCAGCGTTGCCATATTTTCATCATCATTAACCCAAGTAATTAACTTGGTGCCAACAGAAATGAAGGCCAGTGTCATGACTAAAACCCAAGCTGAAAGAAACCGGGCCTTTAACTCCCTTCAAGTCTGCTGCCATCTTTTTTCTTTTGTACTTCACTCTCGTACAGTACAAATGTAAAGAGGCAGGCATTTTGTCATAGCCACCGGGCTACATGTGGCACCATAGCATTCTTAACCGGCCGTGACACTTTTTGACGTGGCAAAATAAAGCTTTAGCTGACTTACTCCTGGTCGTGGTCCCTTGTCAAGAGAATTATCAGGGCAGGGAGCGGTACAATATGGCTTCCAGGGTATGACAAATGTGGTCAAGGGGCGAACGCTCCTTAGGGACGGCGGAGCCCTCCATACAGTGAAAGCATTAGCTTTCTACGGTGACATTATGAAGAAATCCATTGAAAAGGCCGGCTTCCCAGTGCTGGGGGACTCGAGGTAGAAAGCTTCATGAGTCCACCCAAGAGACTGACTGGTATTTCCAACCACGCTGAAGCCTAGAGCAAATCAATAGCTCAAAGTCCCACATGCTCCTCACCAGCGTCAATTAAGTAAATTCATAAAGTCGAGTGTGCTGGGAGTTGAAGGGAGGGAAATAAAAAGGGAAATACTGGAGAGAGAGAAGGGGGGAAAAAATCATCCAGTCATCTTGCAAATTTGGATAGGAAACAGAGCTTCTGTCGAGAGAGTTGCAGCTTAGAGGAAGTAGAGTGTTGGTCTGAGAGACTATTTCTCTGCGGGTGTTATTAAGAAGCCTGACAGTCCATCTCACTTTCACCTGCCTCCATCAGCACACGCACTGTTGACCCGGGAGTCCCCCCCCCACCCTCCCCGCATCCCCACATCCCCACATCCCCACATCCCCACCCCTTCTCTGTGCTGAGCCAGGCAGAGGACACATGCAAAGTGACTGGCTTTCAGCAAAAAAAAAAAAAGCCCTGCGATAATGCATATCAGCTCAGGCCTATGCAAGCAAAGTAGGCAGAGACAAGGGTGGGGGGATGGGGATGGGACGTTGGAGGCAAAGAAGGGGGAGGGGTGGGGTGGGGTGGTGCTATAAACTGCAACGCACGGGGGAAAAGAGAACGAGGGGACCTAACCCCTCGGCTTCATCCGCCTGCAATTTGCCTCATAAGGGGAAAGCAGGGCATGCCTTGGCTGCCACTGGAAGACAGGTAGCGTAATGGATGGGCCAGTCTCCCAGCCTGACTGCTGACACTGCTCTGACAGGACGTTCCTACCTCTCCTTCACTCCCCCTCTCAATCTCTCTCTCTTTTCCCTACCCCCTGTTTGCCCCCGAGTGTCCTCACGCTAACTACATCTGATATCGAAAAACTTTTTTTTAAGCAAGTGTCTCGGCGGCGTGCTGGAAAAGGAAACAAACACACCTCGCCGTCACATCCAGAGGGTGTAAACAAACACCGGGGCTGGAATTTGTTTAAAGAAGTTTGCGAAAAAGACAATTTGACGTCACCGTGTTTGCTCAGAAAGTCATCCAACACTTGGCAATGCACTATACACACACACACACACACACAAACCTGCTGTCTGCTGGTCCTCCAGCAGCACATACACTCCTCCACTATGTTTCTTGACACAAATACAAGCAGCCTGAACTGCTCAGCTTGCTGCTTTTTATTTTGAAAAGGCCCAAGATCATCTCCATTCAACTTGTATCCATTGGCGAATTGATTAGCTGTTAGTTTGTGCTTGAGAATTAATCGACGTTGGTTTTGTTTATATGACAGTCTCTATTTTCAGCCTCCTGGATACCGAGGGGCTGTGATGAGCGCTGTTACACCGCGGCATTGTTGATAAAAGAATAGTTCGCTGTCGACAAGCGTCTCTACATGACGTTGGAGTCTGTGCCCTTGGCGCACTCTTGGATGGGTTTGTCGGAGGGAAAGTAAACAAGGTAGTCAAACTGTCTTTATGAGCCAGTGGAACAGACAGAGGCAAATAGCTGAAAACACGCTGACTATCAAACCCTCCATTATGTTTTGAACTGAATCCGTCTTTTTACCGCGAGTGGCTTGACAGACGGGCACAGGAGTGAAATGTGCAGCTACTGTATTTTTTGTTTTATCGAGCCAACAAAGACACCCAGTCGACATCAAAACCTCCACCGCCACAAAAGTTGCTACAAAGCCAGCAGTCCCAGTCGATGGCGGTGAGACATGTGTTTGTGTAAAGCTCAGCGGTTGTTCTGTGACACCGCTTGATGGTGTTTTCTTTATTTCTGTTGGATCAAGATTTTCAGATACTAAACTTAGCGCCGGTATCTAAGAGAAAGTTGGTGGGTATTGTGACAGCTTCCACTGCCGCCTGCCGCTCCCCCTCAGCCGCCACCTTTCCCTCTCGCTCCACTCTTCTCTCGCTCCATTTCCCTCCTCGCTCCCCTTCAGCCTGTCTGGCTCCACTTCTGCATGCAGGTCAGGATACTTAATTCATGTCCGGAGACATCGTTTCCTCATTCCCCAACGCGGTGTGTGAGGGAAGCCGACCAGACCTGCCATACATCGTCTCTGGACTGCTCTCCCTCTGTCCTCCCATCGCTGCCCCCAGCCCCCCCCCTTTTCCCCACGTCTTCTGAGAACGTGCGATACGGAGGAACGTTGCAGACGCTCCCCCAGCGGGCCCTCTGATAACCCTCCCACCAAACCCCAGCCGAGGAACACTGGCAGCCTGGATATCGCCCAGCCTGTGAGGAATAATGAGAACAAAAGCAGAATACATGGCCTTCTTTCTCTTTTCTGCCTACCCCCCTCCTCCTCCTCCTCCTCCTCCTCCTCCACCACCACCTCCGTCCCACGTTGTTCCTCTTGTTCCGCTTCCTTCTCACATTTGCCAGCGCTTTCTTGCTCTGGCCTTCGGAGGACGGTGGACAGAAGACAGCGCAGAAAGGGAAGGGGCGGGAGAAAACGATTGAGAGTCGGAGAGCAGAGATATTCCACTGCCAACATCAGGGCCCTTCTCTGTGGTTTGCAAACAGTCATTTTGTTCAGTATCTTTACACTGATCTTAAGGTAATAAACTGGGGTTGACATTGCCCAGGGTCTCCATTGGCATTCTGCTGGGTCTGATAACAAAGTGTTCCGAAACAGATTGTTTAAAAAGATAGAACAGGCAGCTCCACATAGAGCCGTGCACTCTATTAGATGTTGATTCAGGGGCTTAATGGAGATAAAATAGCTCTACATGTGCTGTACAAGATGTAAGCCTATACATTGATGTGTAAAAAATTCTAATCTGATATTTATCAGGTTAGGCAGCACTCAGCCTGCCCATCAATCAGATGACTGACATTCAACATACAGCATGCGTGTGCACATGAATGTATATCAGGGCTTGTGTGGATGGGGATATGTGTGTGAACTGGGAAATCAATCACACACACAGAGCTGTGGTACAGGTTTCAACTCTTCTGTCCACAGTCACAGCTTTGACCATTTTGTTTGGCCTGAAGTTGATTAATCAAAATCCTCTTCCTTCAGTGTTCCCACGTTAATGAACAGATTTCTTGGAGATGGATTTGTAAGAGGACAAGGCAGCAATTAAAGGTTATGTTTGTTTTTTTATTGGATTGAACCCTTTGGTTTGGGAGAGAATCTCAAGGTGATGTGTGTTGTGTGTTTTTTTTTTTAATGGCTTGTTTTCCATTAGTCCTGAAATGAGAAAATCTTTATTTAAAACAACATAAAAGAGAGAGAGAAGCAAAAAAAAAAAAAAATCCACACGTGTGAAACTGAATCCAAGTGAAGTTTGGTACGTTCATTTGATAAGTGACTTGGTTAACAAAATCATTTGACTAATTATTTCAGCGCTTTATTTGAACTCAGTTTGGGGCCAAAACATTTGATGGAACTAAGAAATGAAAATCATAAGAAACCCGAACTGAAAACAAGACCGAATCTTAGGAAACAAAGAAAAAATGGTCCATAAATAAAAAGAGGAAACAAGAAATTTGAAGGCTGCAAGCATGCGGGTGCTTCTTTGTTTTTAATTATGTGCATTTAGTCTTGGATTTTTGCTACATTTCAATGTGGGGAAGGCTTTGTAAAGTGAACTGCCTTGTTAATGACATGCCTGTTGATATTTGATGGATCAAACTAAACTGAGTTATTAGTCCCATAGTTATAAGGCCACTTCATTTCAATATCAGAAACTGCCTGTGTGTACAGGAGTGAATTGTAATTGGAGTTAACTTGTGTTAAGTTGACAGTCTTGCAATTTTGTCCCATGTTTTTTAGTTTATTCATGTACTATATATAATATCCATTCCTTGTGTATAATGCTGTTTCATTTGATCTATTTTAAATGTCAGACCTTGTGACTCTAAATCAAATTAACATGATTCTTAAACTCCATCGTTTTTTGAGAAGCATCTGCAGGCGAGTGTGTGTGTGTGTGTTTTGTACTCGGGTCTTTTCACTTCATCTGCACTTGGACTTGATTTAGTTTCAACTCCACTGCATCTTCAAAAAGCTCCGAACTCCGGCGACTTGGTCTTGACTAACAGGTTGTGAAACAAGACGGGAGCTTGTGCGGTAACAAATTGCCGCCTCCCCTCCCAGTATTGACTCTCTGTTTTTCTGTGTAAATGTTCCAGGTGCTGGTTGCCACCCTATGTGAGCCTGGGGAGCCGTTCCTGCTTCAGTAGATTGCAGCATGACGACTGATCCGATACTCTGACCAAAGACCACTGGACACAGACCACTGAGGGTGGGGGGAGAAGACAGAAGGCTGTGGTGGTGTGGCCATGGATAGAAGGAAAGTTTGCGTATTGATGTTGCTGTGGGCCATGGCCCACCTCAGCTCTCCAGGGTACGGGCTCAGGGCCCTGCGAAGGACTACAGGGGGGAGGAGGGGGTCCGCGGGACTGACGGGAGAGGACGCCAACGGTGTGCCGCTCAGGCGCTCCAAACGAGGTTGGATGTGGAACCAGTTCTTTTTGTTGGAGGAGTACACCGGGACGGACCTGCAGTATGTCGGAAAGGTAATTCAAGAATGTGTTTTTCTATTATTTTAATTTTCCTCCAGCTGCTCTGTTACACCACAGCCTGTTGTTGACTTATCACTGCAGCTTCATGTGACCATCATACATGAGGCCGCTTCAGGCCAGATCACTTGATCAACAAACTCATGATTGTTACACATAGACTAAAGAAAACAACACAAAACATTAGAATATCTGCATCAGTTAGTCGGCACAGATTTGCCTTTGTATAAGTCAGATGAGTTTGTGGAGCTTTTCACATTTATTTTGTACTTTTTGAATGACTCACTGCCACAGTGTAATTTCTTGTAGAGCAGATAGTGCCTTAAAATGTGACAGATGCATATGAGGAAGGGAATGAAACGTACACAGAAAAAGCTGCACCTAATGTCAGTGTAAAAAGATCAGATTTGTAATCTTGTTTACCGAAGATTGTTTGATGAGACTGTTCCTGATTTGAATGAAAATACTAGTGTTACAGCGCAGAGCTCTGGGAAAGCTGCTTATGCATTTGCACAGTTTAACATTTCAGTAGTTTAGCTTTTTCAAATTAAACAAGCCAACAACAACAAAAAATGCTCAAACCAACTTAAACCACATGCAGACAAAATATTCTTAGTAAGGGTGTGTTGGAGTTTTTCAACATTTTGAAGTTGCAGACTAATATCTGATGTACTGTATAGGCTACAGTAAAGCCATGTTACTAGTTAGTAGAGTGAATAAGTGAGGGTCAGTTTTTGTCCAGGGCAGTGGTGAACCCAGTCCAGCAAAGGTGCTTTAATGAAGTGCTACAGTCTGTACAGTGTCCTGCTTATTTAACTGAAGCTAGGAAATAAATGTACTGGAGTAGAAAGTACAATATTTCCCTCTGAAATTGAGTGGAGTGGAGGAGTAGAGTAGCTGAAAATGGAAATACTGAAGTACAAGTGTCTCAAAATTACACTTAAACATAGTACTTACAGTAAATGTACTCAATTACTTTCCACTGCTCTTAGGACAGCTACTTCTAAGGGTTGAGCACACATGGATTTCAGTCTTGGTTGAAAGGAAACTGCTGGATTTTTGTGTGAAAATAAAGATGGATGTTGAAAGAACAGGTAGAAGACAATCAAGAAAACTGTTAAAATGACAATTATTCCTCATTGTTCACAAAAATTTGACAAATGAGAGCCAAGAGCTTAGCTGTAACTTAAGGCTTAAGGTAGAAACTAACTAAAAATTAATGTTCAACCTTTGATACTTGGCAGAGTCTAATCAATAAGGTAAGATACATACATAGTTAGCCTCTGCTAATTACATGTAATGCCAATTATTGACACAAACCTAACATTAAGGTTAAGAAAACTTGTTGTTTTTACTGCAATTTCAACAAAGGAATCCAACCATGCTAGTTGTCACATAATTTAAACCCTGTTTCTACCCTGTTGCCCGCATTGTGTTTCAATGTGTATCTCCTTTAGCTAGCTCTTTCAGGCTGCACTTGAAAGTAAGAATTTTGTTCTTAATTTGCTTGTCTGGGTAAATAAAGGTTAAAAAATAAATAATTTAGTACTGGTGGAATTGTCTCCGTTTATATTCTGGACGGCATATTGTCACTTCTTCTGACCCATCCAAACTTGCAGTTTGCAGAGCCTAGGCTTAGATCTGTGGAAGGAGCTTAGCCCAGTTCCTAACTCCCTCAGAATTTAAACTCCTTCCCTTTTTCAATTTCAGCAGCAGTTTGTTCAGAATGAAAGAATGAAAGTACCCAGTGGTTGGTGTGAGGAGCCATAGCCGCCCACAAAAAGGCTGAACAGAGAAAAGAGAAAGGGGCACCATACTCTAAACTTCATCATTAGACAGCTCAGGGTGACTGGCTGCACTGTTGAGCTGATAAGTGGTCTCTAAGAAGTGAAGACACCACACAGAGGTCATCACTTTAACAACAAAAGCTAGAGCCACAACTTCCATCTCACAAATTATAACTTTAAACTCAAAAAAGCATCTTTGGTCACTGTGCATCCAGCCTACAACTCTCAGCCTCCTGGAGTTTCTCTCCTCCTATTTGGTGTATTCTCCCCAATTGCCTCTGTTTGTTTATTCTACTGGGAGTTCTTTCTTTCTTTTTTTTTTGTTTCCAGAAAGCCACTATCAACACAACACAACTTGAACTTGAACTTTTTACATGGCGGCATTTGGAAAGTTGCCATTTTCTGTTCATTTAAAAATGTCTCATTATGTACTGTCTTGTCAATACATATTTATGAAGACACAGTACTTTTTTTTCCCTTTTTTTTCCTTTTAAATTCTTCCCATCCATCAAACCAAACAAATGCAAATTCCACCAGATACTGCCTCATTTGCATATTACAATAACACACAGATACAAATCTGAATTTGTGATACAACTCTTCTAATGTTAACTTTCTATAAGGCGGCCTAACTACCTGTTGGGTCTTTACTTGGTGGCACATTGGGTTTCTGGATAACATGATCATCCTTTTACAGACTTAAATGCGAATCATCCCATCAACTGTTACTAGACATGACGTGATACTTTGGACGTCTGATGCTCTTAAATCTGACTTCCATTCCATTGGTCCATCCGTCAGTCCTCGGGCTTTGTTTTTTTCTGTTGGCTGTCTGATACACTTTGTGCTTACTGTCAGCTCGGTGACTGCCCGCACAATGTCCATTCCACTCACATCAAGCCATCCTAAAGCAGCCGTCCTGCCCTAAAGTAAAATATGACTTCCTCCGAAGGTATTATTTGTTCAACAAAATGAAAATACAATGTCGACCCAGATAACACTGGAGGGAGGTACACGAAGACGGGCCAAATAATGCTTGCTTTACATGCAGCGGAGCGGAAGTCAAGATATCTGTCTCCTCTTCCAACCTACTGTAATTGAGGAGATTGTGAAGCGTCGTGGCAAGGTCAGGATGACTGAGGAGGAAGAAAGGCTGTTTTGTGCGAGGAGTTGAATGGGGCCAGTGCTTTGCATTCCTATCATGTGTCCACGGAGGATAGAGTCATCCAACCAAATGAGATTCTGCAACATACGTCCTCCCGGAGTGAGGGTTGACTTTCAGCCCCGGTCTAAAAGGATTACATTGCTCGCTATAGTACGAGGCGAGCAAATACAAGAATGAACAAAAAAAAAAAGCTGGAAAGACAAAAAAAAAACACACACAGAGTGAATGAAGATCAAAAGTAAGTACCAAGCATGATCAAACCACTTTGTCTTTAGAGAGTGGTGATTGATGTGCCACTCGTCCTTTTAGGTTGTAAAAGGACTAATAGCAAAAGAAGAATGGATTATCTGAGTGCGGTGTACACTTAGAAAGCCAGGGGCTGCAGCCTAAGAGCCCGGCTCCTGAAGACGCCATTAAGGCATCAACCTTCGAGTACCACACTTAATCATGACTCCAAGCGCTTGTTGTTTCCCCAAAGTACATGCAGCTGGGCGCTTTCCCTCATTGTCGGCTCACTAGCCGGTTGTCACATAGGACCGCAGTACGTAGATCTTATCTGATTGCAATTACTGTTTGTTAATTGCGAGATAAAGTACAAGTGATGAATTGGGCCCTAAAGGGAATGAATAGCTTTTGAGTTGAACACATGGCTCAACACGGAGAACAACCATCTGCATCTGTATCCTCAGGTGGAGGCCATATTTTCACAATGTAGTGGTTTCTGAAAGAAGACGGGAGGGGGGTGGGGAAACACAAAAGAGAGGGGTTTTTTTTGTCATTGCAAGTGACATCATTACAACCAGTGAGCGCAGCATGGAACAAAACCACTTTTGTTTGTGCCGGGAAAAAAAAAGAATTGGAAATAACACAATGGCATGTTATTACAAACAAGGGAGCAGCTCTTGACACACAGTAGAAGATAGAATGATGAAACTGCACTTGAATTACAACATCCTGTCTCCAGTTATTTGGTAAACTCACTCTCTCCCCCAGTTGGCTTTTTTCTCTTCTTTTTTTTTCATTTTTTAACGACGGCTTTATCATGTTGTGAAGAGCTAACAAATCAAATTGCAATCTTTCCTGAACAAGCGTAACAAAAGCAGTTGGAACAGGAAGGAATTAAGAGAAGCAATCGAGAGGAGAGGAAGAAGGAGAAGGAGACTCTGGCAGTGTCTTGTTGGGGAGCTGGTTGGCTGCTAATCTTGCTAATCTTGCTGTATTGGCCAATGATTTTTTTCTTTCTTTTCTTTTTTTTCTTGTTTTTTTTTTTTTTCCTCCTGCAGGAGGAGAATCGTACACTGCCTCTCATTAGCAGGCAAGCTGCATACAGGCCTCGGAGGGCCTGAGCTGTCACTGGGGGAAGAGAATGTTTGTTTATTTCATTATTTCTTACTTTACCAAAGGGCACATATCCACCGAAAATGGTTAATGGCCTGTGGTTGAAGAGTGTTTGTGCTGCACTATCATATCTCATAAAGTATTTACAGCCCCTGATAGGCCCCAGTGGTTCTGGGCCTGGTGGGTAGACTCCTCAACATAGTCCCTAGCAAGTGAGCAGTGTTCTCCGTATTGAACAAACACATCCGCGTGCACGCAAGCACACACGCCTGCAAACGCTAGCCTCCAGTAATGGGCTGGAAATCAGAAGAAAGAAATAATAAAAAAAAAAAAAAGAAAAAGGCAGATGAACACAGACATAATATGCTTCCCAGTCCTGTACGACTCAGCGGCTGAGGCATCCTGGGGGAGAGACTGGAGCATCTTATGGCAGCGGAGTGGAAAGGTGCAGGGTTTTTGTGTGTTTGTTTGTGGGGGGTGGGGTGATTTTTGGTTTCCGTTCATGCTCCCCCATTACCAGCTGCTCACCTTGGCAGAGAGGCAAGGAGTTTGCAATATGGCGCAGGCCTGGCCGTACCCGCGCCATGGCAACCCCTGCGGTCCCCAGCGGCGACCTGGAGCACACAACGGCCGTGTTTGTTGATTAGGCAATAAGTTCCCGCTTGTGCACCGGGAGGGGGGTGACTTCAATTACACTCCCCCTCCTTCACAGCATGAGCAGTGGAGGGAGAGGGTGTGATGAGGTCGTGCGGCGCCGCAAACATCTGTCTGACGGAGTCGCAGGGGCGAGGCGATGTCTGGGCGAGATATGCTGCCGCCGTCACCGCGGCACCTCGCAATTGTCTCAATAATGTCACACGCCTGCTACTGCTTCAGACACCTGTTGCTTTAACAGGGTGGGATTAATTGATTTCCTATCATTAAACACTCAGGCGTCTCCTCTACATTTCACTATGGAGTTGGCCAGGTTGTTTTCTAATGAGGGGGGAGTGGGTATGACAGAGGGGCGGGGCTGTAGCCAGGATTCAGCCTGAGGTCATGAGTCCAGAGTCCCCCATGCAGACATCACCACCTGAATGAAGTTTTGACCCAGAAATGCCAATTTCAGATAATTACACATTTTTTAGACTAATTTAACTTAATTTAATCATGTATCATGTTCTTATCATCAGCCTATATAATGATCTGTTATTTCAGCATAGATCTCAATGTTGCTGTTGCTGTTTATCATCATTACAAGTTTTTTTTTTTTTTTAATGCAATCTTACATACAGGTAATATTTGAAATAGTTTTTCAGTAGAAATAAAAACAAACCCCCCCCCCCCCAGATTTTATTGTGTATAATTTAAAAAAGATAAGACAAATGCAAAATATGAATTTGCATTTGAAATTAGTAAATTTCTTGTGGGTTTGGTTCTTTTTTCTACAAAACATGACAGAATTAATCACAATTTTTGCAGTGTAAAATGACAAGTGTACAGATACTGAGTCTAAAATCCTTTTATAAAAACACTGTGGTTTGTAAACAACCATCTCAGGTTGTTTAAAGCCCTAAATCCTCTGCAACAACACGAGGACGTGACCTCACTGTCCTGATTTGTAGCCTCGGCCCTGTAGCAAAGTAAATAGAAACGCTTGAGAATTGTCCATGATTAAAGGGAAGCATGCTGTAAATTATGCATGGGACACAGAACAAAAGATGTCCACAAGAGAGAAATGTATGGTGGCTGACATTTCACCTTTAAGTCTCTGCAGCTCTTGACCGCGTGTCTCAACTTTACACATCATCAGACATTTGATAGGCTATTTTTGTGCACAGTCTGAGGCTACCATCTGGCTATGGAGAAGGCAGCCAGTTCTCGACAGGCCAGGACACAAGGCCTTAAAGGCTAACTGGCTAATTGCCCTAAGCAGCCCATTTCCAAGTGCCATCTTTTTGGCCTAACTTGAGTGAAGCACAAATGGCGTCCAGATCGAGCCTGCACTAACATTTGCTGCACTTGAAACTGATTAATTTCACAAACAAAGACGGCTCGCTTATAAGTTCTCACGCACAGATGTCTGATGAGTACCACTTCACTTCTCAGCCCACTTCAGACTGGGAGATGAAGCACGTAGGGGAAAAAAATAAATATCTTCCACTGTGAAAAAGTGCCAACCGTTGGAAATGGTGTGGTATCACTCAGCGGAGAAGGCTAATTGAGTGGGAGCTTTTGAAATGTATAGCATTTCATTGATGATATAATGGTGTCTACGTAAATGCCTTAAAGTTTGCTTCACAGCTGAGTCACAGCAAAGAAATCTGTCTCTCAAGTCAGTTATG
The DNA here is from genome assembly GCF_045865225.1 of Trachurus japonicus. Lineage (NCBI taxonomy): Eukaryota > Metazoa > Chordata > Actinopteri > Carangiformes > Carangidae > Trachurus > Trachurus japonicus. The sequence goes on along the minus strand of NC_140926.1, from coordinate 18,675,153 downwards.
ACTGTAATTGAGTCATCCAAAGCCTTATTTCCTCACAGTATGGTGGGATACTGTTTCCAGTGCTAATGAAGTTGTTTCCAGTTTTCTCTTAAATTGCCTTATTTTTCTTAATTTGTCCTTTTTTTCTGTCATGATTATTCTCTGAAAATGACTGAAAGTCTGAAGAAAAGGAGTTGAAATAATTGAGAATGACTCACCAAATTGGTCTGTACTAAAACAACGTCCAAGCTAAGCTAAGCTAACCAGCTCATGATTGCAGCCTTGTATTTTCCAAGACGGATACAAAAGCTGATATCAATCTTCTCATCTTCTCATCCCCGCGAGACAGAAAATATTTCTCTAAATGCCACTCTGTTCCTTTAGGGAAACGTGGCTTCTATAGCAGACAGAATAATTGGATAATATGGAGGGTTTTTTTTTTTCTTCTTCTAGTGTGCTCCTCTCTCTTGAAAAGACCAAAAGTCTCAGTGTTAATGGATATAGCGTCATGCTCTCTGCCTTTTTTACGATTTGGTACCGTAGGAGGTTAGAGGAAAAAAGCCTCACTATCGATGTTCCCGGGCTTCTTGGTGACCATGCTGAATGCACATGTGGGTTTCTTTTCTCACCCTGTGACAGTTTAATTGTATTTTCGATATAAATTGATCAAAGGGCCATTGTGAATGCACGTTGGGCTGCCACATTGATTTCCGGGAGAGGTTTTTTTTTTTCTCCCCCCAACCCCTCCTCTTAATTTGAGTAGAAGGGCAGCAGTAAATTCTCCTCACCGGCAAGGTGGGCAACCGGGAGGGACGGGGTCACTGCAGCAGCCGCTATAGAGTTCGATACTCGGAGCTGCCTTGTAATATCCTTCAGGGGGAGAGAGGAGGAACCCTTCAGAACCACAAGATCTCTCTGTTTCCATAGAAATGACAGTCGACACAGCGTATGTCACACTGTCTATCTCCCATCTCAGTCGAAAGGAGAGGACTCAACAGTTATTAACTGAATTGTCGTGCCGGCAGAGATAGGCGGCTTGATAGACAATCATAGAAAAGGACATTGCAGCTATAACAGCAGGAGGAAGATAATAATTTTGAAGTGGATTGTTTTCAGCCAGAGTCTCTATTTGGGAGCATGTACTGTAAAGCAGAACAGAAAACAAATAAAATTCTGCAGGAGATTCTCCTGGCTTGGTTAGACAGGGAGAATAAAAAAACAAAAAAAAACAAAAAGACAAAGCAAGAGTTGTTTTGACCAGAATTCAAGTGGGTGAATGAAACAGTGCTCCTCACTAGATCCTAATCCGAAGATGCAAAAATTCTGCAACACACTCGACTGGCTCTGTTAGACAGAGAAAGGAATGAAAACAGTCATTTTTTACCAGCATTCAAGCAGGCGAACAAAATAGTGTTAAAGATGCTAATCCACAAAGCTGTTCATCTCACATGTGCCAGCTTTGCCCTGATAAAACAGCATGAATTAGTAAAGCTTCCGAGCACCTGGGATGAAAAGCTTTTTAATATATGATGAGAAGGGAGATTTTGCAATGTGCTCCCACGTGACCCAGCTGCAACGCTCAATATCCCCCCTCAGTCTGTCCACCGGCGGAGCCAAGAACGTTTGTAGACCCGACAACAACAACAAGAACAAAAACAAAAAAAAGTCAAACTGGAGAGGAAAACACGCACTCAACCCATCAAAATCAAATGTTGTCGGCTCAGTCGAGTTAACGAGGTGTCAGTAACTCGTCTCAGCGCCCACTTATCTGCAGGAAAACATTCAGATGGCATTTGCCTCATTTTGTGCTTGACGTGTTTGCCCATGTCTGCAAACATGTGCTCTCCTTTTGCCCTTTACTTCGCCCTGCAATTATTACCATGTCCTCGGTTATTAAAAGCAGGAGGAACGGGAAGTAGTCAGGGAAGCAGTGGGAGGGGAAAACCGCTGGACAAGCTTTTGATGAGTTCCCTGAGATAAATATGTTGGGAGGGGGGAGGATTTGGCGGCGGAATTAAAATGTCAGAGCATGCTAAGCTGCTATTCATGCAGGAAAAAAAAATAAAACGGGAGATATAGAGAGAGAGAGCAAATAATAATGAGCAGCTCCACGGACAAGTGGACTCTCGTGGTCCTCTGGCATGTCGCTCATGTTGCTGATCCATCAGGGATTGGCAGGCGGCGGAGGGGATGGCGGACTCGCTTGCTCTCACGCTGGTACTTCACAGACTCCGACCCACTGGCATTCTGTTTTACAGCGCTGTGAAAATGCCACTGTGGCCCTGCGGTAAGAAAAAAAAAAAAAAAAAAAAGTAATGTAACAATACCAGTACCACACAACAGCACTTTCAACGCTCAGTGCTCGTGTGCGCGTTCTGTTCTTGGCAGGAGGCGAGTGTCGGCGAGATGAGGTGAAGCCACGGATGTGTATCGTCGCCGACAGTTTACTAAAGATGATGGGAATGTGTTAAATAACACCCAGTGCACTTATCAAAGCTGTCAGTGTTTCTGTGCCAGGGCCCAGATTGGTCAGATCTGTGGTTCTGTTGCACAGAGCAGCCGAAATACTCGAGTGGAAAAAACTGAGATTCCGCTTTGAAATGAGGTTTTCCATTAAGTTACAGGCAAAGTTCACATTTCCTGGATGTGTTTTTGCACTTCTCTGAGATCACCTGTCAATCAATTTTTTTTTCCCAGTGCAGCTTAATCTTCACTGTGGCTGTTTCTGCTCATGCTAACCACTGCAGGAGATTTCTCTCAGGAAAGAGCGAGCTGACACTCTGTGCTCATAAGAGCAAATTAAGCAAATGTGAAAGCTTTCATAAACCAGAGTTTGAATCACTGTTGTGCTATAACAATTAGCAATAGAGAGCGGCAAAGTGGGAATTTATTAAAATGAAAACACCACAAACCGTTGCTTGAAATTGTTGTTTTGGAGCTGCAGGGATCCATGTTATTATCTTTCTTGATTTTTTTCTTTTCTTTTCTTTTTTTTTCACCACACAGCTTCATTCAGACGGAGACCGAGGAGATGGAAGTACGAGGTACGTCCTCACCGGGGAGGGGGCGGGGAGACTGTTCAAGATCGACGAGAAGTCGGGGGACATCCACGCCACCAAGAGGCTGGACAGGGAGGAGAAGGCCTACTACATCCTCCGCGCCAAGGCCGTCAACCGCTTCACCAACGAGGCGCTGGAGGGCGAGTCCGAGTTCATCATCAAGATCCACGACATCAACGACAACGAGCCGCGCTTCACCAAGGACCCCTACTTCGCCCGGGTCCCTGAAATGTCCGACATCGGTAAGTCCCCGCTACCGCCGCCACTGACCCAATGGTCACCAATAAGTACAAAGGCTCATCCACGCTCAAGGTCGACTACAAACACGGTCTTTACCAGAAGATGCTTCATCCATCTACAGAGGATGAGATGTGGTTTGAATACAATGTTAATAATCACAGGCAAATTAACTAAATTTGCATAATTTCTCATACATTTATTACATTATAAAAATTAGCTCTGTGATCTGGATTTTGAGCATGTTGCTCAAATATATTGTAGTATTTTCAATATTACAATAATATTGTATGGAGACACAGGTCTTTATACAATACGATGCAATACGATACAATACAATATGATATTGTATCACAGAGCCTCTGGTGATTCCCACCCGTAGTATATATCATTATCATATCATATATCCAAGACCTTGAATATGTTTATTGTTTATTAGTGTTAGCTTGGCCACTTTCTGTAATACAGTTGTTTTCAGTTTTAGAGAATAATTGAGTCAAAATGAGTCTGGATGTTGCTGTGGTGTATTTTTAATTTTGATTTTATTTTTGTCTCTTGTTCATAACCTGATTTCTACATCGGTTTCCCACACATATTAAACGTTAATTTTCTGAGCACTTTACTTGTTTGGACTCAAGTTAGATGCAAAACGTTTTCTTTCGACTGTACTTTGTGCAATGACAATACAGATTAATCTAATCTTATCTGACACATTATAATGAGTATTTTCATTTTTTGTTTTATTTCATTTTTATTTTTTAATTTATTTTAAATTGTTAAATGGCCTACTCGTAACTACGTAACTACTATTGTGTTAATAGTTAGCACAGTGAAAATAAATTCATCGCTTCTTACCTGAAGTTCAGATTCCCCTCCACTCGGCGGCCGCGGGTCTCTCCTCCTCCTGCCTCCCCTTCCCCTCATCCACCTGACAGTCACCTCCGCCATTGTTACCTGCGGCTGCTGAAGAAGAAGCTCCGCCATAGTCACCAGCAAACATCTGTGTTATTTTAACACATTTGGCAGCATCTGCCTGAAGGGCTTGTCTCTTTTTGTCTCTTATTTTTTCCGCGCCTCCTTTCTGTTTTTTGCTGTTCTCCATTTTGTTGATCTCCTCTCCTCTGTATGAGTGATTGATTGGCAGCGAGGCCCAAGAGGGAGGGGGCATCGGCCCTCGGCTGTAATTGGTCCAGCCCAGAATCAATCATGACTAATGGGCCGATCTACCAGTTTTGTGTACCAATAGGTATTATGACTAATACCATTACTAATACTAGTCGTTTTAGTAAAAAAATTGTAAAAGAAAAAAAGAAAAAAAAAAAAAAAAAGGCCCGGCCCAAAATCACCATCTGCCCACCGGGCAAATGCCAGTATGCCCGATGGCCAGTCCAGCGGTTAGGCCTAACGGTAATGCTAAGTTAGCAAGGGATACTAACCTAAAGGCGGATCATATGGTAACCCTTTGAACAGCATTTTTAGCATCTGCACATTGTTCCCTCCTCCACACTCAACTGACTAACAAAAAACTAATTAATTGATAAATGACAATAATAGCCTACGTATATGAAAAAGAAAGTAAATACATAAACAGTCATAATTGATGCTAGCGTTTGGAGTGTGTGCAGCTGTCAAAGCAAATTCTATTCAGAAACCAAATGTAGGATATTGATCATAAAACAGACAATAATTAAGTGTTTACACACAATAAGGTGTGTGTGTGTGCGTGAGTGCAGGGAGCTGGATTAAAAGGCTTATGATTCAAATAGGATAAAGACGCCAGTCTTACTGGATCAATGGGACTTTATCAATCATAATAATGACGCCGACTCAACAAAGAGGGCCCGGCTAATTAAATGAGGAAAAGCGGGGAGCTGTTTTCTGACCAGAGAATAAACAAGGTAAAGCATCTGTGTGATGGTTACAGCACTTGTGCAGATAATCTTTTAAATACAGTATTGTATCTTATTAAAACAGTATTTAATTTAATTACCAGCATTGTCAGCTGTGTCATCACAGTGAATAATTGCGGATTCTATTTCTGGAGTGCCAGTTTCTGAGACAGTACCATTTGCTGTTTTCGTATTATCATTTGTTCTTGTCATTCAGCACCAAATTAAACTTTAATTCACCATGCACTCTGGCTCTCGCTCCTCGTCCAAAAAGTACATACTGGCCTCATGAATATAGATAAACAATATAAAAAGGCTCCTAATCAATACTTGCATGAAAACATGGAGTGAACTCTGTGTTCTGCTGCTACTGCTGCTGCTGCTGTGCTTCGGGGACTGAGGGACATCGCTCTCACAGCCCCGACATGTGACAGAGTCGTCACTTGGTTCAGCAACCCCGAGAGAGAGGACGGCACTTATCTAAGGGCAGCACGGGCGCCCATGGCAACAACCGAGGTGTGATGTCACTGCTCGGCAGAGCATGTGTTCACGAGCGACTGCGTCGAGACACTGCCCCTTTAAATGTGACATACACTTTGAGTTTTATTATAGTCTCACGGCTGTGACATTCGTCTCTCGGACACTCAGTCGGGGACGATGGCGTTGACGCGCACCCCCACCTCCCCACCTCATCCTTTGACAACTGAATGATTACAGTCAAGGTAATTTACCCCGCCTGCACAAAAACTGTGATTATTCCTGACTTGTTTGTCAGAAAATTCTTCTCTCAAAAGCTTAAAGTCGGCGATGAGATGGCTGATGTGGATCAGTGATATTTTCTAAAAGCCGCCATGTCAGAAAAGCCTCTTTGAGTCTAATTCCCTAGTTAAAGGTATTAGTGATCAAGGTTCGGTGAACTTGCTCAGGGATTCTCCTCCGAACTGTCACTTACACCAAATCAGACAGCCGTGGTCTTCCTCTCTCTGCCTTCAGCATCCCTCATCCATAGAAATGACATTGATCCTAAGAGAAGGAAACTCTCCCCTCATCCTCTCGGATCTCGGCCGACATCGAATTAGAGAACTTTCATGAGGTCGTTATCCCATTGTATTGCACAATTCTATATTTATACCACTTTGCCATTAAATATTTCTACTCAATTAATTTTCTTCTGCATGTAATGAGGCAACACTTGGCCCTGCAAGGCGCCATTTGGGAGGTAGCACTTGGCTAACCGCTTCCCTTTGTTCTGCTGAAATCGGGCCTCAGCCTCTCTGGAAGAGAAAATGGATCACAGTCATTCGCCCGCTATCAGATATTTGGCTTCTTAGACACTCCAGATATGTGGATGCACTAATAGGCTTCTTGGGGTTTTGCAAAGAGCTGGTATTGGTGCCGCTTGTATTCTTAGAGAGATATACTTAGAAAAATACATTAGGACTTATCGATTACCCGCAAAAATCAATCACGTGTAAGGGTATAAGTGCCCCAGGAATAAGGATTGGTTTGGGTAATGTAAAGGGACAGAAATGATCAGTCACATTCTGCATGAGCGTGATTAGAAGAGGATCCGACACCTCATCAGAAGGTGCATCAGCTTAACCAATTATCCAGCAGGCAATTTTTTTTTTCCAGCAGTATTGAGGAGTTGATCTAAATCATTGTCATGAATCTCTCCCTCCCTCCCTCTTCCCCCCTCCCACAGGCACCTCGGTAATTCAGGTGACAGCCACGGACGCAGACGACGCCACATACGGGAACAGCGCCAGGGTGGTGTACAGCATCCTGGAGGGCCAGCCCTACTTCTCCGTGGACCCAGACACCGGTCAGTGGAGACATTAATGTGAAACCCACCCGGGTGTGTGTGTGTGTGGGGGGGGGGATACTATTACACACACAGTCAATACACAGATATCTCTGGTGGTATTTGTGGAGTGTTGTTTTTCCTCCTTCAAACATGATGTCATTTTTCTGTTTAATTGAGCCCTAAACTCAGTTTTACTTTGGGCCCGTCCACACAGAGACAGGTTCAGGGGTATCCACAAAAAAAGTTTTTTATTGTTTTGGCTTTTTGGTAGCCTTTTTCAAAGAGGTCCCAGAGGGAATACATCTCAAAACACCACCCAAGGGTTTTCATGTAGACAACCAAAACGCGAAACAATGATGTCATTGCCTCACCTCTCTAACCTGTAACCTGAGCCACACCGCGCAGACGTCACCTAACAACAATGGTGGACTGTAAATCACTGTCTGTAAGTCACTTCATTTTCGTCTTTTCATCACCAGTTTTACTGTTTCTTTTAAACAGACGACAAACAAGTCAGGAAATGTTATTTTACCTTTACATGTTTCGACTGTCAACCTGTAGTCTTCCTCTAAAGTGACAGCTGACGACTGTGATGTGTCATTCATCAGCAAAAAGAAAAGGCAGGCATTAAAATCAGCCATATCGGATCATTGCAAGAGAAAGAAACAAATCATGGACTGGGACAGAACAAAAGTCAGTGGGTCAGAGTCAAACATAAATGTTGGACCAAAGAGACAATGGAAATATGAAAGTAGGCAAAAGACACCATCAACAGAGACCAGTGGACGGCGGCCAGCCTGCCAGGTCTGTCAAGTCCGCCAGGCTGGCCACATCAGCTGATAAACAACACATCACACGCCCTCAGCTGACGCTTGTGAGGAAGACTGCAGGAACATGTAAAGGTAGAAGAACATCTCTGAACATATTGTCTGTTCAAAAGAAATACCATATTGACCCCAATATAAGATAAAATCAAATGTTGATTTTGTAAAATGTTGACCTAATCAAAAGTTTTCAGTTTTCAGTATCAGTGAAATAACACCTGGTAGATTGCAGCGACCACTGGTCTGTACTGAGACTGTTGTTATTCTGACACATAAGTTACATGACAGCTGTGTTGAAAACCACACTGTGCTCTGTAATCGCGGTGCAGAAAAGTGAGTTTGGAGCTGACGAGAGGAGAGAAAAAAGAGAGTGAGACGGCGCAGCCTTAACTGCTGTGATATGACGACCCCACCCTCTCTAAGGAGGAACTGTGAAGGAGTCAGCTGTGATGGAAAAGCACCTAAATCAAGTCGAGTAGATCCGAACTGTAGTGGAGAAGGGGCAACACACACATGCACAATCGTCCTCTCAGATGCGGCTGCATCTCTCCAGGTCGCTGGTGTATGTGAGTGTGAGAGAAAGAAAAGCTCTGACTTGCTTGGGCAGACGTTGTTTGGTGCTACCGGCTGATTTGCATATAAATATCTAGACCCAGAATATAAGATGACCCGTTTTTTTCAGACTTTTTTCGACGGAAAAAGTACCGTCTTATATTCAGGTCAATACGGTAGTAAAACTAATCCATTAAATCGTCATATCTGGGCTGTCACAACTCCTGGTCAACATTTAGTGTTTCATCGACCTATAATTTTTGGAGTTTGTATCTGTTTTTTTGTGTATGTGTGTGACAGACTTACAGCACCACCACATACAGGCCTGGCATATGGACTACAAAGCTTAGAATAATTTTCAGTGGTGTTGTGCATTTACAAAAAAACTGTTTAAGAATGCACAAGAAAAAGAACGTTTTCGAAAAGCTCTGTCTCGGTGTGGACAAGGCCTTAGAGCTAGAACAATCTGACATGTTCTGGAGGTGATTGCCCGTGTCGTGAAGAAACAACAACAACAACAACAACAGCAGCAGCAAGAAGAAAAGACCAGCATGCACTGCAGTCACAAAGACTGGCTGTTTCCTGACAAATGTGCACAACTCCCCAGTCCTCCTCCGGTGGAACCGCTCTCATCCTCCTGCTCTAACTATGCCACTGCCAGCGCTGCTCTCCACCTACATATGTAACCTGCAGCTTGAATGTAACAAGTTTTTACACCCTTTGTCTGGAGGTGGCCGATCTGGGAGGGAGGAAACCATAACAAATCACTAACTGGAGCAGAAATAGAGAAGGCAAGCTGAGCTTTATCGGGAAGGTAAATTAAAACAATTTATCACAAAATAACTCCTGGAATGCAGGAAGTTTTCCTTTAACCAGAACAAAGGAGAAAACACATCACATCAGCCTCCCCCTGATGGACGAGGAAGGTTGGGATATACTGTAGTAGAGAGAGAGAGTGGCAAATTACCAACCCCAAATTCTAGCCGCTTGCTAGTTTTAATCATTAATGTGCGCTTTGGAACACATCCCGCTCGTGTCTTTTTTTTTTTTTTTTTTTTGCTTAAACAAAAGGGAAACGACACAAAAAAAAGCCATTTGGAGATTAGCGGAGGGATTAACAGTAATATGGTTTATCCCACATGTGGTATGTAAGCTGACATCCCCTCTTACACAAAGACATGCCTGGACATCACATTATAAGCAGGATTTGTTTCCCCTCTCCTCCTACTCCTCAGCGCGCGTGTGTGTATTGTAGTCATTAAGCAATAACAAAGGTAGACGGAGATACAAGAGCGAGCGCGATGCTGCTATACGTTTGGCTTCCTGTCCCGCCACGATGCCTCAGTGATCGCTGTCCCGTTAACTATGTGAGATAAATTGCACATCTTGTAAAGAAAGAGAAAGATAGAGAGACAGGAAGGGGGTTGAGCTGCATTATGGCTGCTCTTCCTTTTTTGCCGTATAGAAGGAAAAAGAATAAGAATAAGAATAAGTTACAGAGTGCAGGCCGGTGTGATCTGGGCCTGAGCGATGTGCTACGTCAGCCTCCTTGTTGTTTGATGTGCACTGAATCATCTATCACCCTGGAAGAGGTGGAAGTTTGTCAAAGCGGTTTATTTAGGGTGATTTTTTTTTTTCACCTTTTATTCTCCCACTCTATTTCTGCCCGCCCCCTCTCACCCCCCTCCTCGCTCACTCTCTCTCTCCACCTGCTTCTCTTTTTATGAAGCTTCAATTTCAAACGTGTAATAGCAGACAGGATTTAAGACCGGCTCTGATGGGAGATGGAGCACACCTTTTGAATATGCTGCCAATTACCGCTTCACTCGGTCTCTGTCCTGACTCCAAACTAGAGATCTAACGCGTCAGAGCCGAGAAGTAAGCAACTGCAACGACACTTGAAAGGCTGAACATTAACGGAGTCTTAATTCCAAAGAGGAGATAAATGATGTGGAATACATTTGGAGGGGCCAAACGCTACACTTAGAAAATTAAAGGAAGGCGCTGTGGTTTTTGGTCAGACCAGCCCTTTGGTCCACTTACCAGATAAATCATGAGAACACAGACACCAAAATGTGCTCCTGGGTGGCCACTGAGCTCCACGCTGCCGCGCATACTGAGCAAGAGCACTGACCTTTCAGTAATAAAATGTTCTTAGTGGTTTAATTATCTGGCCTGTAGATGCATAAATCTCAAAAATGAAACATCATTAATTCAATACAGCTGATGTAAAATCTTTTAGATGAGCAAAGGGATACATACAGTATATAAATATATATTTTTTTAGATATATGCACTCCACCTGCAACAATTCACTGCTCTATGTCACACAGAGGGTTGGTTTTTTATGAATGTTGCACACTGCCCTGTCAGTCTGGCATGGTTTAAAAGCGACCTACCACCGAGCTAAAGAGCAATAGCTGCGTTGTTTATTTTCATAGTCTACTGTACACACACTGTGTGGCTTAATTATACATGAATCCTCTCATGATTGTTTGCAGGAATTAAGCCAGATTTTGATGTTAAAAAAAGCTTAAAAAAACAGGAACAAATGTCCATATAAACGTCTTTTTTTTTGTCCAACTAAGACCAAAACACATTCAGTTTCATATCATATACAGTAGTTATCTAAAAATAGAAAAGCAGCTACATATTCACACTGGAGATGCTTTAATTAGAGATAATAAGGCATATCAAATCAAACATTACTTAAATAATTGAATTATGGTCAAACTCTGTCATGTTTATGTGTCAGCTGATGAATGGACTAATTGTTTCAGCTCCACACTGTTTAGTGGGTTAATGTTAATGCTGTCACATGCACTGTTTATTGGTTTATTGTTCATGTTAATGTAGCATTCATCTTCATCTACTCTCTATATGTGGGCATTTTGCTCATGTTTGCACCCTGTGGTTAAACAAATAATCAGGTTATACGCTAACAAGAAACATTATTCTAATGTGATCAAATGCGATGCAGAGAGGCTGTATCTAATATTATCTACATATGTTTGAGTAATGGCGAGATAACAAATGTGCTGCACAACTGAAGGTCACCGGTTTGTGTCTTTTTCATGGATTTGAATAGAAAAATACCTTGATTGTTGAAAAGCAGCAGGTTTTAAGTGATGCTCACTCCGATTTAATGTTCCCACACAATCCCAGAGTTCATGTTTGCCGCTCCGAAAATGACACAGGTGACCGCAGGCGGGGTGTCGACGAGGTCGCGGGGTCCTCCGGTGTCGAGCGCTCCTCAGAAAAATGATTCTAGTTACAGAAAAGTGAAGAGAAAAATGGACAAACGAGCCGCTGATTGTTCAACCGGAGTCTGTGTGAATACTGGAAATAAGTGGTTTGATTACAGTTTGAGTTCTGTGCGGTGGATTTCCTCCAAGATTTTTTTTTGTGTTATACTGTTTGTTTGTGTTTCCCAGATTCTCACCACTCGACAAAGCAAACACTAATGGATCCATTGGAGCCATAGACGCTGCTTTACCACTGCTTTATGAAAATAGACTTGACTTGATACGATGGATGTTTTTTTTTTTTTACACTGAACACTCTCTGTTTATATTTTCTTTTTTCCTCAGGCCTGATCAAAACAGCCCTGCCTGGCATGGACAGAGAAGTCAAGGAAAACTACCAGGTTGTGATCCAGGCTAAAGACATGGCCGGACAGATGGGCGGCCTCTCAGGAACCACCACGGTCAGCATCACCCTCTCCGACGTGAACGACAACCCGCCACGCTTCACCAAGAGTGAGTCAAACCTCCTGGAACCAGCTCACACACACACACACACACACACACAAACACACGACTAAACACACACATGGAGTGACCAATCCCCGGGCCACGAGAAAACCACGCGTCGGTTGTGAGCCGGTGCCAGGCAGGCAGCCCCCATCTGGTGTCAGTTTCAGAATGAATTTGGATTATGGCAGGGAGATCTGGGTTTTTTTGCGCCACTAAGGCGGGCCTCTTAAAGGCAGTGAATAATTAAATATAGAGCCATATGACAGAGCGAAGGGTCCTGCAAAGTGCATCAGATCATCCCTGTAATCCCTATTAAATGAAGAGAGTACATTCAGTGGGTTTTATCTCCCCTGCTCCTCCCCTCTCTTTTGTCTATCTGACACTATTAAGTCTTTCTTCTGCTGCCTTTTACTCCATAAAACCAATGTTCTCAATTTAGTGCTCCAACTGCCCTTGCTGCACCCACCCAACAACCCCCCTCCCCCACACTTTTTTTTCCCTTTTTTTTTTTGTTCCACTCTCACTCATCAATCATCAATCCTTCCTTCCTTATTCTCTCTCAGTCTCACACATTTTCCCCTCCCGCCCGTCTGACTTCCTCCCGCGCACGTGGCAACAAACAGCATCGGCAGCCAGATCAGATTGACAGATTACTGGTGTCGTCGCACCCCCCCCCATCCCCCCACCCCACACACACACACACACACACACACACAACCCCTCCCTTTAGTAACAGCAAAAGCGCAGAGTGTACAGTTGGCGACGCGTGCGCACAGCCGCCAACTCAAGGCAAACACGCGACCGCAAGAACTGTCCCCCTCCATGTTGTTGGTGTTGGTGGGTGGGGGGTGGGGGGTGGGGGGGCTCGGGGAGGGAGACAGGCACTGTCATCTCAGCTTCACCGCCAATAAATGAACGTTGAGAGGGGAGTGGGGAGGGGGAGGGAGATGGATACGACAGGGATGGAGGAGATGACAGGAGGTGGAAGATAGCGGAAGAAAGAGGAAGAGTGAGGCAGACGACAGAGAGACAGCCAGTGATGGAGGGGCTAGGTGGGAGGGTGGGTGGAGGGGGGGGGGGGGTTGAAAGAGGGAGAAAGAGAAAGAAATATTGTAATGGGACACCCAGAGGAGGTAGAGTGTCAGGAAGCGATATCATTGTTGTCTGCCGGAGTGATGCCTCTTCTTTTCCACCCAATGCTAAATACCTGTTAGCCTAGGGAAGCCTTCTCGCGTTGTGTCACTTCCAGTGTGTGTGTGTGTTGCGTGTGTGTTTGTGTGTGGAGGCAAGTGTCAGCGTCACGGCGACCTGCCGACTCAGGCGTTGCCAAAACACTGTCAGCATGTTTTATTAGTGTGTCAGTGCTGTTTGTCTCCGCAGGCAGTGTGTATATCACGCCCGCTCCCTCCTGCAGTCCAGCTATTTATTTAAGCATACGAGATGCAGCCGGGGCGCCGCCGCGGCCGACAGGCAGCCATCAATTCATCCGGCCTCAAACCAGGAAATCATCTCGCAAAATAAAAACCAGAAAAAAAAAGAAAAAGAAGGAGAAGAAGAAGAAGAAGAAGCAATTAATTTACGTCGAGCAAATTGGCCCAGAATTTATGTCACATCCTAAACTTCCGAGCACTGAGTCAATATCGCTTGTAGCAACTTCTGTTGAAAGGCCAAATGTCTGTTTGGGAAATGAAATATGTTTTACCGCATATGAAATGTCTGCTCCACAGCTGATCTACAAATGTTGCAGCACTAAATCTCCCACTCGGCTTCTTCCTTTCACACACTCTTCCCTCCCCGGCTGCCTCTTCCATCGCCGCTCTCTGATTGGCTCTGACTCACTTCTCCTCCTGACCTGCTCTCTTGTATTCTTGCTCTGTGACTCACCCGCTCACAGTCTTTCTTTATTCACTAACGGGGTCATAAAACATGTTCAGGCTGTGACGTTTGCTGGGTGTCAGGGGCGATGGTGTTTGTCTTTTTGGCCGCCGCGTCCTTGTTTTCTGTCTTATTATGTTGAGCTGCACTTTAGGCCGTTAGTGCTTCTAGATTAGCCTTGAGATTTTCATAAAATCTGTAATGGCGCCATTGATGCGCCTGTTACATGAACTGCGTCTTTGTGTGGGGAAAATGGAACAGGACATGAAAAGAAGTGTCAAGGACATAATTTTGGTTGTCATGGCCGTGCTCGCACACTCGATTTCAGCCCTTGTGCCTTTTCTTTCTCCAGCTTTTCACATCGATTGACCAATTTCTTCTTTTGGTGCAACCGCCTAAATCACAAAAAAGATTCAAATTCTTCCTCCGCAGCCCTGTACGAGTTCAGAGTGCCCGAGTCCGTGGAGCTCGGGGGCGTGGTGGGACTGATCCGCGCCATGGACGCAGACATCGGCGAGAACGAGGAGATGGACTACAGGATCACCGGGAGCGACGGCCCCGGGATGTTCGATATCGTCACCAACAGGAGCACGCAGGAGGGCGTCATCGTGCTGAGGAAGGTCAGGGACTCTCTGTTGTTTTTATAGTGTGTGGGAGGGGCCCAGATGAGAGGAGGTGAGGTAAAGGAGCAGCTCCCACTGGGGACCGATGGGCGTGGCTGTGTCTTCTATTTTTCAAAATCCACATTTTTACTGTGTCAAATAAAGAAGAAGAAAAAATAATGGTTCAGAAGATGGCCACCATCTTGTTTTGTTGACACACTAACACTGTATTCCATTTTCACAATAAAAGCCACTCAGTGTTTCGGTGCAGTGCTGACAGGAAGAGAGTCAGACACTCACTCTGGTTCACAGTCATTCATTGTTTCCTGTGAGTCCATGAGAGAACAGTCTGGTGGACTCCAACACTAACACTACATGAATTTCCAGTAACCTGCTTAGCGCACAATTTGAAATTTAAACTAAATTAATAAATAAAATACTGATGGAATTTGAAATTTTCAAATTTAGTGCAATTTTCAAATTGTAGGAGCATAATGTTAACACACAAGATAATGTTAACACATAAGAGCATGATGCTTGCACATAATGTAAGCCTATATATTATGGTGATAAGATATAATGTTAGCACATAAAATCATTATGCTAGCACATGATGTAAGCACCATAATGTGTATAATGTTGGCACATAATGTTAGTACCATAAGTGTTGGTTATAGAGATGTCTTGGTCTGTAAACACATTATCCTGTCATATGTTTATTTAACGTCCAGTGTGTAATAATTGTCAAGGTTTATTGGCAAAATCTGAATATACTACCCATGAATATATTAATAATAATAATAATACATTTTATTTGTAACACGCTTTTCCAAGTGCTCAAAGACGCTTATATTAGTATATAATATATTAATTTGTATATATTAGTGCTATAATCACTATTAAATAAAATTTGTTTGGTTTTCGTAGCGTATTATTCTCTACATATAGCAAGGGTCTTGCTTCAGAGAGTGTCGCCATCTTGCGCCGCCATGGTTGTACGGCAGCCCGAATCCAGCCAGCCAGCCAGAGAGCATGTTTCAAGAGTTTCACGTTCATAATTACACCAACAAAGAAGGTGGAAGGAAATAAATAGGAGTAGGAAACCGCAGACCTTAAAATGGTTTAGATCTTAAACCTCCTGAAATACTCCAAGTCATCCCAGTCGTGGTAAACAAGTTTTTTTGTCCTCGGAGGCCACCATCACGAGCGAGGGAGTGAGCGCTGCAATCTAGAATCTGAACGCTAGATGTAACGGTTTTACCCCCATTTTACACACTGGACCTTTAATGCAACAAAAAACAGATTGTCATTTAAAATTGTTTTTCTTTGACAATGAAATGCAAATGCCATGAAATCATTCCAACTGAAATTGTGACAGAATGTCTGCGAGTCGTGTTACCTGGAAATCTGTCCAATAAGAGCAATATTAGAGAGAAAACCAGGCTTTATTCACATTATATCAAACATATGCAGCCATTTGCAACTTTGTGTGGTTTCGACAAAAAAAAAACTGCTTCTGTATATTAAAACCGCAATTACTTTCCTAAATAGTTACTACAGATTACAGGATGTGAATGGCTGCTGTCAAACAACTTTGACCATTAGCTGTAGTCACTCATCTACAGGGTTTGATTTTAGATATGACTTTTGAGGACAGTGTAGTTTCCATATAGATGTTATCATTACAGTATATTCAGGCTCTATCAATGAAACACAGAGTTTTCTACTACACTGATATATAAATGCAGGGAATAATATTCTCATAGTTTCAGTTACAGCTTTGCTTTCTATTGCTGTTCAAGGACCATCCACTTCATTATGCTCCCTCAGAACAAATCTACTTGCGCTGCTCACTCTGACAAAGAAAACTTTTTTTATTTCCATATGCTCACACAGCCAGAAGATAGACAGTAGGGTTATTAGATTTCAGCTTACACATTGCCCACACTTCCACTACATGTGTTTTGAGCGAGATTCATTCTTCCTCTCAGCTGAGACCAAAGCAGAAATATTGATGCTCAGTATGGATCGCAGCATTCAGCGCTGTGCCGTGGTGTGTTTCTGATGTATTCAACAGAATCTGGCAGTTGCCTTATCAAGCGCCCTCTCTGCAGCCTCCGATCGATCGCTTCCATCATGCCATCATTAAGTGGAAGATGACATAATTGCCGTTTGTAGCCGCGGAGGTGCTGTAGTGGATGTGCTGTATGGGCGAAGTGTGTGTGTGTGTGTGTGTGTGTGTGTGTGTGTGTGTGTGTGCGTGTGTGGGGAACGAGCATGCCCTAATTCTGAACCTACTAATTAAATGGGCTTGTCAAGTGGGAGTGTGTCCCATCTCCACATGCATAGGTCCTTCAAAGCAACATATTCCCCCGGTTGACGTGCACACACACACACACACACACACACACACACATGCCATCTCTTTCCCTTAACAGGTAACAGCAGAAATCAATGAGTCACATTATGTTATTATTCATGGCTTCAGAAAACGGTTTGTTCCATCTGGATTCTTCAAGCTTTCATGGGCTGTTTCCAGCGATCACGGACGCGGCATCCTTTCATATGTACAGCAGTCAGCCCGCGAGGAGACTCAGCTCTGATCCGGCTGCTCCTGCTCAGCACGGGGCGAACAGTCATTATAATGCACCGCTCCCCAATTATTTCCATCAATAGGCGGATACCTTCAGTGGATACAACTTCAAAAAAAAAAAAAAAAAAAGAAGAAGAAGAAGAAAAAAAAGTTCAGGAAAGGAACATAAAAGAGAAAAAACAAAAAACATAACCGCTAAAATGCACGACGACAGAAAACTTTAGCAGCCGTGCAGGAATCAGGCTACTAATCATCTTGCACTGCCCATAAATTACAGGATGTAAGAGTAGTGTACAGTGGATGCACAGTCATACATTAAAAGCAACAAAGCTGCTCTCCTTTAAGCAAACAAATGGATGAAATGAAATCCTGTATGCCAACAACAAAGGTCCAGTATAAATAGAACCGAACCACTTACTGTCTAAAGCAGCAAACACAAAATAAAGCCTTATTAAGCTTTTAAGGAGGTTGCGATTTCCAAACTTTAAAATTGTGTTGCTCAATACCCATGTCTGCAAGGGAGTTCACTGAAGGCTTTATCACTAAATATATTATCTAAATATTAACAGAGAAATAGTGGATGTGTCCTTCACCGCAGCACCTCCTGAGATCTTGTGTTTTCGTACTCCGATAATCATTTTCTAAACATCTTTATTTATTTAGAAATGTGGAAAACCTTGACACAAGTTACCAAATTAAAAACCGAACAATTCATATGTTTCCCTCATAGTGAAAGTCAGAGAGCAGCGCCCCCCAAGGTCAATGCCAAACAACAAGCAGCACACTCAATGGGAAAAAGAAAATACAACTTTTTATACTTAAGTAGATCTTAATCTGGCACAACATTTAATGAGTCCATCGCTGTCCACTGAGACCGCATGGCGCAAATTGGCTCAGTGCTTTTTGCGCAATCCTGTTAACGCACACATGGATGGAAACACAACAGGCTCAGCAGAGGTAATGAAACACTGCAAAATTGTGTCTGCGTGCAAGACTAATCTGCCATACTGATCTCTTCATTTAGCAAAAAGAAAAAAAAACACACCAAAATGAACAGATGTCACCCAGCGAACACGGAGAGACGACTTTGATTTATTGTTTCATAGAGTGTGGAAGGGATCAGGAAATCAGCTGAAAAACACAAACATCAAAGAAATTGATTGAAAATGTGGCAAGTGTTTGTCTGGGAAAAGAAAATGAAACTAAAACATGTATATACTCTCTCAAACTGCACCTGAATCATAAAGTTTATGCTAGTTTATGTCTCAACAGATTTCTAACCTTAGAATGACAGTTTTTTTCTTTGTTTTCCTTGTATTTTGTAAATGAACCCGACTGTGATCTTGTTAAACTCCACTGAAATGCCACATCAGTCACATTATTCAGGTTGTGCTGGCAGTTAGAGAGCAGCCTTACCATGGCCAGAGGAGCACAGGTCTGATGTGTGCAGCTGCTCATGTGTGTCCACCTTGAACACGACACTGAGCCCCGTCACTGGCGCTCATTAGGAGATGCTCTGGAAAAAGAAAAAAAAAAAAGATTGTCAATTTAATGAATAAAATCCCAATCTGACCTCAAGTTTAATGTGGCAGGATGCCACGAGCGGAGATTAGTTTTCCTGAAAATCAACAGCTGATCGTGCCGCCGCATACAAATGGATGTTTAAAAGTAAATATTAAAGGACAAAGGCTGTGATTAAAGTAAAGAAGGGAAACATGGCAGAAGAAAACAGTAAAGTTACAGTGTTAAACAGCTCTTCTCTTTCTGTTTTTGGTAGCCCATGGACTACGAGAGGAAGCGTCAGTACAGCCTCCGCGTTCAGGTGGAGAACGTCCACATCAACCCCCGCTTCTTCTCCATGGGCCCGTTCAGGGACGAGGCCACCATCAGGATCATCGTGGAGGACGTGGACGAGCCGCCGGTGTTCCAGCAAGCCAGCTACGATATGAAGGTCAGGGAGGACGCGGCCAGGAACACGATCATCGGCTCCGTCAGCGCCGCCGATCCCGACGACAAGAAAAGTCTCGTCAGGTACAGAATGCTTGTCTTTTTGACTTTACCCTAATAGCTTCACCAAAAACATGACGTAACACCACAAACCATCTAAAATGTTTAAAATTATGCAAAAGAAAAGTGTGGTGATTGAAGTTTTTGAGCTGTTTTCGTAGCTTTTGGTAGGCTATCTCTGAAGGAAATGACTAAGAGCTACCAAAAAACCAAGTCAGTGCTCTTTGAGTTTTAACAAAAGAGTTGTAATCTTGATGTACAGCGCTTGTGGAACTTAATACGTTCCATATTCATTTGATTCAGGAGCTCCTAGTAGGCCAAGTGAATTATTTAAACCTAAACTTTAAGGTGAAATATGGTTAAAAGCTCTGGAGGTAGTAAATGGACCATATGCATTATGGTGCATTATGAGGCCTTGGAAGAGAGAGACATCATTCTGTTAGACATAAAAAAAAATGCTACTAAATACTGAAATGTGACAAAAGTTCACTTACACAACTCAGTTCATGGGGATACAAAATTATGCAAGGACTCTGTTAAATGGGAGCCATGGCAGCGAGGTGTGAGGCTGTGCCGTCGACCCCGTCTCAAAGACTTTTTTCATTTTTATGATGCACTAAGGGAGCTGGCTCTCAAGGTTGAAGTTCCACCACTTTATTGCAGGTGTCAAATATGATATCATTCTCTTTTATCGCCCATCATCAAGGAGGTAGCTACCCCGTGGCATTTAGAGCCGCACGGCGGAGGAGGAAGAGCGCCGGGAAGCCTGAGGGCTGCCTGGCATGAGGAAGTCACGGAGACGGTTATCTTTATTAGCACGCATGGCCGGCCACCACACACGTGCACACTTTTAAGGCCTGGGTGCACACACACACACACACACACACACACACACACACACACACACACGTACATGTAAATTCCTCTGAACGTGCACACCCTTCAAGATCAAGGTTTAGCTGATGCATCAGGGCCATCGTGAGCTGTTTTACAGCTGATTAGTTAGTCAGCGTGGCTGTGATGGAAGTCAACCCCTGGTTTTTTTTTCGAGGTGGTGAAATTTGAAATTGTTGGATGAAAAGCTTTTGTTCTCCTTTCACACATTAACACATGTTATTTCTTTTCAAGTCACAAGCCGATCCCACAGTTCCTCCCGCTGTAGGCATGATGGGTCACGCTGTCTTAAAAAAGCTGCCAACTCTTTTATTAGAATTTTATTAGTCCTTTTTTCAATGGAGCCTTTTAATGCTGTGATACTCTAAATGCTGTTTCCAGTCTGCAGCTTACCAAGGGGCGAACCCAGGAAATAAACACTAAAAACCTTTTAATAGTTTGGCATGAAAAAGAGCATTTTTATAGACCGAATATTCATTGGGAATATCATTCATCCTCCAGTTTGAAAATGCAACCACGTACAAAGACTATGTTCATACACAAGTGCCCAATAAGCTTGGTTCTAATAACAGGAGAGAATTGGGCTAAATTTGAGGTTTATTTAACCCTGGTGGAAAGAGCTTAACCTCTGGATCCCTGCTGTAAATATTCAGATGCTTTCAATCAGAGGTTCAGCAGCGGACCATGTCAGAAGACCTTGAAATAAAAACTGGAATTTGAATGATAAATAGCAAATGATGAAGTTCAGCCGCTGATAGATCAAAAGTTCAAGGGAACGTACCACACGGAATTTTGAGGATTGTTTTGTACACTGAGTTTTTTGGTTATCAATGTTCCATGCTTTTCAATGGACTATATTGTGTATTGTGTGTAGTAAGGACCTTCTTGGGACTGAAATAATGAACACCTGCAAAAACTGGTTAAGCAGAGCTCATGTGATTGTAATAATATTGAATTAACACCGGCACCTTTGCCGTCAGGTGACATATTTTACAAATGTTTCATTTGAGGTGAGGTGATCCACAAGAAGATATATTTTTAGTTTGTGTAGTTCGGCATCTCCTCCATCAGGCTTGTACAGCGCTGGGAAAAAAAAAAAAAAAGGTCAGTGAACCAATCAGAAGAGAGGATCAGAGACTGTTTTCTGATTTCTGAGTGATTTCATTGAAATGTAGCAGATTTCAGGAAAAGAGTCAGAGAAACCAAATCTAGCATGGCCAGGTGGGCGGAGTCTGGGGCCTGAGAGCAATATCTGCTTTGTTGTGACATCACAAAGTTACAGGGGAAATTATGGAATTATCACTTTTTGAAGGCTCTTTTGTTTGACTTGCCCCTAAAATGTGATTTCTGTAATTTGCAGGCTCCTGAGGTTAAAATCCTTGTGGTTTTATGAGCCAACAGATGAAAAGAGTGATGGGATGTTTGATCCTTGGGGTATTTTGCCCAAAGCATGACACAGGCATGTCTTTAAGACACCTGGAAACTATTTTAATTTGTGGAAAAGGGGCAGAATATGTCTCCTTTAAGGCTCAGTTTCTAAACACAGGCTGTGTGTGTTAAATTTTGATACTTTGACAGTATTAATATAGAACCTGAACAGGATTTATCATAAAAAAAAAATACATGGAAACCTGCGTGTACTGTACATTATATCTGAGCTTGAAAAGAACTTTCCTCCAAGTTTAGCCCAGGTCAAACTATCTAAATACCTCTTCATGTGCGCATCCTGAAATAAACACTGAAGTCCCACAGAGTCCTGTTCTCTGAGCGTGTCTTCTGAAAATACTGTAGAGAGCCAGGCGGTCATGTAGCCTCTGTAAAGAGGAAAGAGGAAATATGTCCCAACACGCTGATCACTAACATTTCTGTAACCCTCCGTGTCCTTCTGCCTGGCCTCCCATCCAGCCAGCTGCCTGCCTGCTGAGAGCAGCACTTTGGATGCCCGGTCAGGACGAGGCGCGCTGTTATCTCTCAGTCATTAATCAGGGGAAAGGGTTAGAGCCCAGCCAGCTGAATTATTGGGAATATTAGAAAAGCAATTAGTAAAGCCCACGGCCGACGGAGATTTAACGAGGTTAGAGTTACTGTCGGTGCGGGCTAGGTGGTGGGGAGCGGGGGGGGGGAGAGGGGACGGGCGGGCGCAGCAGACGAGGAGGGAGTGTTTAGATAAAGACACTAAAATGGTTGATGCTGGAGAAGGAGCAGGGAGGGGCGGAGGCGGGGGTGGAGGGGGAGGGTGGATCTGCAGAGAGAGGACAGTAGCCATTGGTGCATTGAGAGCCCTGGTTCATAGTCGCCCCTTGGGGGTCTCCTTCCTCTTACGTGGACCCTCCTGATGCCTGCTACTCCATTAATCACACTGATGTATCACAGGAGTCTGGGAAGGAGAGAAAAACAACACGACTGGATAACCTGTTGGCTCCTGTGTGAGTGTGACTCTACCGCTTACATAAATCTGTCATCACCACATGAAAAGACCGTTGGTGTCAGAAAAGAAGACCGTATATACCATAAAAGGGACAGTTCACCCAAACCACTTGCAGAGAGTTTCAGCTTTGCGTTGCCCTTCTTATTCATTCTTGTCACTCATTCTAATGCGGAAAGGTTGTTCAAACCTTTATATCTTGAAAGGTCGTCACAGTCGGCTGCAGTATTTTGCATGTGACGAATACGCCTAAGCAGAAATGGAAAAGGCAGCATAATCCATTTTGATCAGACACTGATCTAACTCGGTTGCATCGCTGGCTCAGCTCTGGCGCAGAGCATTTCAATTCCATGTGAAATTCAGTGGGAGACAATGGGCTGTGTTTAAAAAATCAATGAGCCAAAGCAGCTGAGAGAGTGTGTGAAGGAGAGACAGCAGCGTCCAGGTCCAGGCATCGGTTTGGGTTCCAGGTGTGGGCAGGACGCCACACTTCACACTGGATCAGGATTGAATCTTTGAACGCGGTGGAGATGTAAAAAAAAAAAAACTGAAAAGAAACAATGTCCTGATAAGTCTGGGTCATCGATAGAAAACCTAGGCTACTGCCTTAAAGGATAATACGTTTTTCATATGACAACATTTTTTTCATGTTTTAAACCTTTATTGCACTTGTAAGAAATCAACCTGACACTATTAGCTTAAAAGGTAAGTGAGAAAATGTGTTTCTCTGTGATTTGTGTAACTGAACCCTCAACACAATAGTCTAAATGTTTACACACTCTTCATGAACTCCTGTGGTTCGGCTCAGCTGCAGGTGCAAAACCAATTTTATTCTTTTCCTCAAAGCCGGTCTTCATTGTGAGGGCAAACCGCCGCCTGAATACAGCGCCGGATTGATAATAAAGTATAGCCTTTTCTTAACGCATTCTGGAGTAGTATGAGTAACAAAGAGAGGAAATAATGGCAGAGTGCGTCCATGTTGAGTTGTGTTGAGTATCCTGCCTGCTGAAACCCACACGGCGCCAACTTAACCAAGTAAATGTGAGCGTTTCCTCTCAGGTTCACACCTGAGGAAGTCTGTAAATGCGACTTCACCCCGGGAACACAGCACACTTCCCACCACCAAGCCTCGGTGCACAAGTTTAGTGAGTCTGTGTGTGTTCTTGTGTGCAGGTACTCTATTGATCGGCACATGGACATGGACAGAGTGTTCAACATCCATGCAGGCAACGGGTCAGTGTTCATCCTCAGGGAGCTGGACAGAGAAGAGAACGCCTGGCACAACATCTCCGTCTTCGCCACAGAGTTCAGTAAGTGCAGCAGGACGGGAGGCAGACGATTCCGCTCACCCACCTCCGAGTACTCTGCCAGCCTTAATTGGATTTTTTGGAAAAGATGCTAACCTCTGAATGTTGTGTGGCCATGTGAAAAAGTGTGGTGGCTTGTGGAGCACTAAAGGCAAGACACTTCCAGTTCAGCCAGTTTTGGCTGGGAGCTGATGTTTGTTCCTTCAGAACATTCACACTCTCGAAAAGCGTCAGCGGCTTCTTATTTATTTTTAACCCAAGAAAGAACCAGACCTCTTTAAACCTAAGAAGCTTGTATTAGAAACTTGCATTGAATCCAAATTTCCCCTCTTTTGAAACCATATTTTTATAACTCCAACAAACTTTTTTTTTTGTTAGAAAAAAAGAGAAAATACCAAGGCACTCATCTTGAATAAAAAATATAAAATGCCTTTATTGTATTAAGGGCCAAACACAGTAACAAAAAAAGACGCTTTGACGCATTTCGGCTGAGAGCCTTCGTCACTTTTTTCAAACTTTTTTGTTTGACAACTTCCCCGTTTCTATATTTAAAGGACTAATTCCATCTGTAGAACCGTGGTCAGACCACCGTCACCACTTGGCTAGTCTGAGTTACCCAATTTATCATAAATGTCATGTTCAGTGTAAAGCTCCAATCAACACTTCCTACAGTGAGTTGACACCTTAAACTCTATCCAGGGCACAGATTCTCACTTTTTTATGTCTTTTGGCTGTTACTGTTAAACATTAGCAGGAAACAAGTGACTGGAAAAAACAAAATTAAGCAAAATTAATGAGTTAGAAATAAATAAAAAATGTTGTTGATTTGCTGTGGTAGTACCTACACATCTTATTACCTGTCTCTTATTTGCTCACGCTGCTTCATTAGTAATCAAGATGTGCCATTCAAAAAAATGAATTATGACTTTGTGTTGAAACCAATTAAAACCTATACAGTTTCTCTTTTGGGCTGATTTATTTGCTGTACTAATCTATATATAGTGATTTCAACATTTTCTTTCTTCATGTCACATTTCATTTATTTACTTTCAGACACAGCACACAATGTACGCTACAATTCTGCCAGGTGAGGAAATAATTATTGGTCTAACCTCAGTGTGTCTACCTTTGTGTCGCCTAGACAACCCGCAACAGATCAGCCGCGTGCCTGTATACATCAGAGTGCTGGACGTCAACGACAACGCTCCAACATTTGCCACCAATTACGAGACGTTTGTGTGCGAGAATGCAAAGGCTAATCAGGTTGGTATGATAACACAAAGTGGTAGTCATGGTTTCATGTTCTTTTTCTTTTTTTTTTTTTTGTTTCCTGCAGCTCAGCATGTAATTAGCAATCCTCTGAGAGAATTTGTACATCTGTCACGTGTTTAAAGCTACAGTAGTAAATGCCTAATACATCTGGGGGCTTGTTTTGCATAAGCTCAAACCTCAGGTGGAGAAATACAGTTTGCACAAGTCCACGTACGCCTAAGATTAAAGCAGCCAAGAGCACATCCGCTGTCAAAGAGATGTCAAGAGGTTCAAAAGGAAGCTGCCGGATTAGAGACTATTTACCGTACAACACTCGAACGCAACATCACTGTCTCCTTCAGTTGTTCTCCTGCTGTGGCTGAAAAACCCCAAAATGCGGCGACAAGACGAGACATGAACCCGTGACACAGAGCCGTCAGCTTCGGTGTCGTTTGTAAATTCTGCCGCACACACTTTGTGTTCACACTTCAGTGTGACGCTGTCTTAGAGTTTATTGGCGCTCGCAGGAAGTGCGGTGACCCCCGAGGCTCGGCTGATTTGTCAAGATTGAATTCCGGAGTATTCAAAGAAAAGAAAAGAGGAAAAAAGTCTATTCACAATCGACAGCGTTATCTTGTAGATGCTGGACCTCGGCTGTGCTGCTGGAAGATCATTCAGACATTGTTACAGCAGTTTAGCAGTAAATTAGGCTTCAATTCAGAAACATAAAAAAAATCATTATCCATCATTTCAAAATAACATATAATTGGATTATAACTAGGCCTACAATAATATATCTTCAGTTATCTGATTATACTTTTTATTAATACTCTGCAACCATCAGATGAATACAGTTGGATAAATGGAAAGAAGATGGAACACACTGATCTTTATAAACAGATGTTTTGTGTCTTTGTTCACAGCCTCAATACATATTTGTTAGCACAATCAATGAGGCCGTTAGCTCGCTAAAACATCTGTCTTCGCTTTAACCTGGATTAACATATTAGAGTTACAGTAAATGCTAAAGTAATCAATCGTGTTTGATAATTACATGGGTCAGTTATTGTGAGACAACATGAATTTATCAACTGTGTAAATGTGCCACGATTGATTGATTCACAGTTTTTCATCAATCGTTGCATCACCTCGACTTGTCTGGTATTTGATTCACTGGTTTCAACCATAAGCAGCCTCATTGGATTTTATTCACACATGTAATGATTTAGTATGAAGTGATAGAATTCCCACTCTTGTTCTTCCCTCAGTGTGGCTCCTGCAGAAGGTTTATGTATTACGTACCTGTCTTGTTTTCTTATCTCAGAGGATACAAACCGTGAGCGCCACAGATCCCGACGATCCCATCGGAGGACAAAGCTTCTTCTTCAGCCTCGCACAAGAGGCTGCTGGGAAGGCTAACTTCTCCGTCCGTGATAACAAAGGTAATAAACTCTCCACTCACGTTTCCAGCTCATCAGATTAACTTCCACCTTCCATATTATGCTCCCACAAGGCTCTTACAGTGGATCCGGATTCGCTGTTGCGTTTAACCACGTCCACCGTTGTACACTGCATGTTGTGATTTATTGATATTCTGGAGTTCTTCATCCCACACAGCACTAAAAGCACATTCACAGACCAAATGAAATTTCTAGTCGGAGTTCATTGAAATATTTATTCAGGTTTATCGATCGCCCTCCGCCGCCGGTAACCAGATATCCGACTGTTTTCAGACAACACGGCCTGGATCCTCACGCGCAGGAACAGCTACAACAGCCTGCAGAAGAGCGTCTACCACGTGCCCGTGGTCATCTCCGACAACGACCTGCCCAAGCAGAGCAGCACCAACACGCTGACCATCAGGGTGTGCACCTGCGACCGCGAGGGCAACATGAAGCTGTGCAACGCCGAGGCGCTGACGGCGAGGGCGGGACTCAGCACGGGAGCCCTGGTGGCCATCCTGCTTTGTGTCATCATTCTGCTCAGTGAGTAATGGCTGCAAGAAAACCACCCA
This sequence comes from Trachurus japonicus, assembly GCF_045865225.1. Classification (NCBI taxonomy): domain Eukaryota; kingdom Metazoa; phylum Chordata; class Actinopteri; order Carangiformes; family Carangidae; genus Trachurus; species Trachurus japonicus. The sequence continues at coordinate 18,648,083 of NC_140926.1, read as the reverse complement.
CAATGCACCTGCATGTCTTTTTTTTCCCCAAACATGTGTTTTTTGATTTTTTTTTTTTCTTAATTGCCAAATAAAATGAGAATTCTGACAGCTTCAGAGCTTCTCACCGCGGCAAAGCACCTCTCACAGGTGTTAGAGAGACAGGTTTCACTCCTTAATTAGACTCATCACTTTCTTTAGGTGGAAAATCTAAACATATTGGTTTGAACAGCTCCCCACACTGAGCTTTGCTGTGTCTTCAATCAGCAGTGTCGCTACGCTACTGTACCTGAGGGAATATCATCATTACATGTTCTTCTAGGTGCTTTTGTTGAATGTTGAATGTGCTTTTTCACTTGAATCGATATATAATTATAATAGGACACTCCATAAATAAAGACAGGGCTTGGTCAAATGTTTTACAAACCAAGCTTCAGGGTAATGGTTTCAATTGCACATTTTCAATTTTGCAGCTTGATTTGAAACTAAAGATCCTTCATTTGCTTTGAAAAACACCTTAATGGTACTCAAGGTGTGTGTTCTTAAACTGCATCCCTTTGTGCTCTCGAGCAGCCGTGGCCTCGAAAAAAAGAAAAATACATAATGCATCCTGGTGGTAGCTGAGCCTGTTCTACAAAGTCAGACAAAGTCCCTGAACATCAGTGAACATCAACAATTCCCCCTGGACACTCACTTGGCCGTCAGAGCGAGAAGAAGGAGCGAAGAAACAACAAAAAAAAAAGTCACCAAACTCTTGATATTTGTTCTCTTTATTTATTTTTTTTGTCTTGTTCTTGCTGTAGTGATCGTGGTGCTGTTTGCTGCCCTGAGGAGACAGAGGAAGAAGGAGCCTCTGATCATCTCCAAAGAGGATGTCAGAGACAACGTTGTCAGCTACAACGATGAAGGGGGTGGAGAGGAGGACACTCAGGCCTTTGATATCGGCACGCTGCGCAACCCAGAGGCCATCGAGGAGAGCAAGCAGCGGCGGGACATCGTCCCCGAGACCTTCTACCCTCCGGCCGCCCGGCGACCCGTCCTGCCCCCGACGCGGGACAACAACGGGGACGTGAGGGACTTCATCAACCAGAGGCTCCAGGACAACGACAGCGACCCGACGGCGCCGCCTTACGACTCCCTGGCCACCTACGCGTACGAGGGGAACGGCTCGGTGGCCGAGTCCCTCAGCTCGCTGGAGTCGGCCACCACCGAGGGCGACCAGGACTACAACTACCTGAGCGAGTGGGGGCCGCGGTTTAAGAAACTGGCCGACATGTACGGGGGCGACGACAGCGACAGGGATTCCTAACGAGAACCTGGCACACAGGACGGGGCAGAAGAGGAAGAAACGCGACGTGGGAAAACACATGTTTGAAAACTCGTGACGCGCGTGTTTTGTTTGTGTGTGTGTGGCGGGGGGAAAAAAATGGCGCAGGGACCGAGAAAGGAGCGCTAGCTGTCAGTCCAGGTGCTCTTTCACCGCCATTGATCACCATTCAGTTGTCCCTCGGGTGACCAGACGTAGGCTTTGTGTGTCCAGTCAGTGTTAGTTGCGTTTTTCTTTTGCGAGGGCACAGTAAAAAGAGACCTTGTGTCGAGACTGTTTTTTTTGTTTGTTCTTTTGTGTGTGTATATGGGGTGTACATGAGGCCCAAATATATCTATACCGATATTTTTTTTGTTTGTTTTTCCAAAGCTGCCTGTGATGATGGACACGTTCAACAAGCAGTTTTGTAAACCAACAGATATGCCTATTGTATTTTTCAGTGTTTCTGGGACTAAAAAAAACATGCTGCATATTGTGAGTTCTATCTTAGCTTGTGTACGTACGGTAATATGATACAATACGCTGTACAGTTGTTTTGTTTTTCTAGGGATTTCTATTGTCCAGACGATCCCCATCCAACCCCCACTCCCGACCTCCTCCTCCTCCGTTTACCGACGGCCTCCTGCCGTTGGCCGCTGATCTACAGCCGTGCTCGAGCCACAAGAAGATTTTTCTATGGTCACTGCTGACTCTGGAACTTGAACTCTGGACAGAGACCGGATGGAAGGAGGGTGAAACATCAGAGAAAGTCTGTGTTTGTTGTGGCATCTGGCTGCTGACAAGTGGCTAATGTTCTTTAAAGCTTACCTGTGGTAAAGGACTGTGGGATTTAAAGGGGGGTGGGGGTGGGGGTGGGGTTGGGCACAAGAAACACTTGCAAACATGTCATTTTTTTGCAGTATCTGATTTTCATCTCCACACAGCTTTTTTTTTTTTTTTGCATTTGCTGTGCGGTGAGCTGAAATACCAAATATTTCCTTACTGAGCTGAATGTCGTCAGAACCATTTTCTCTGTGCAGCCGACTGCTTGAAAAATGAAGTACACATATACAATAGTGTTATTTTTTATGCTACGCTGATAAAAAAAAGTCACCGATCTAATATGTGGCAGGCTCAGTTAAGGGGAAAATACTGGTCTTGTTGGACTTTTCTCGCCCGTCTCCTCTCGCAAAGCTAAAACGTTTCACTTTGTGCAGCGTGATGGCGCTTCACTGACTGCTGAGCCTGAAACCACAACATCAAATTAGATTAGATGGAACGTCTCATGGACAGTTACTGTTAAAATTCATTGTGCGATTTTATTTTCTCCCCTTAAATGGTTTGTTTTACCACTTCAGATTACAGAGGAGGACCAGGGCCGCACCGAGTGGGAGCACTGATATTGTTGGGAATCATAGAAACAGCCTGTGTGTGTTTAAGCATCTGTAAACTTTCATACCTTCATGTGACAAAGAATCAAAGTCCATGATGTGAATCAGAGGAGCTGCCTTAGATTATGAAGAAAAAAAAAAGGCCAACAGACTAAAGGTCGGATTCTTCTCGCGATGAAAAGAATTCATCTAAACGACCATTTCAGTATCAAAAAATAAACCCAAAATAAAAATGTTTCTCTTCCTTTCAAGATAAAATCTTCACTCGTGTGATCAGGACTTCACGTCCTAGAAACGGCTCCGTCCTGCACAGTTGAATGTATCATACTGCAACACACAGCATGAATTGAAATGTGCCAACAAGCGAAGAACACCAGTATTTTCCTTTCCAGATAATCCTGCTCTGACTGTACTCTGCTCCCTGCCCTTCATTACATGTACTGTACGTAGTGTCGAACATGAAGCCGGTCCGAGTGTTGGGGGCTTTACTCGGCTGATTTCCTGTGGGACGAACAGCCTTTTCCATAAAGATGCTTATCAAGGGGCACCTGACCTTTGGAGTTCCGCGGAATAAGGTCCTTAAACCCAGAGGTGTGTCCTCTGCTCCGAGAGAAGGTCAAAACATTATTCTGCAGTCAGGACACACTGCACAGTTTAGTTTTAACTGTGATTTAGAAGAAGAAAAAAAAACAGAAAAAGATCCTTAGTTAGCAATATAGTCAAATTACTGTTGTGTTAAGAGCTAAAACTATGAATAAACAGCTTTGGAATAAAGTGGGCTGGTTGAACTGGGAGGGCAGAATGATATCAGTGAGGGGAAAAAAAACAGTCCAGATGAAACAAGCTCTGCCCTCACTTCAGCTAAAAGGCCAACCCGTGAAGAGGCTGACATTTATCAGACGTTTGAAACAGTAATAACAAAACACAACGGCATAATTGCCAAAGTGCTACTTTTTTCTTCCTGTCCTCTGAATCAGGCCTGACTTCACACACGCTGCTGTGCATTCAACAATCTGGTTGCTAAACTATTCTTTACGCTCCGTTATATTATAATACACATGCCTTTTGTTCATGAGCTCGTTGCAGGAACTTCCCCCCCCATTTGTAGAAGTGGCCGTTCTCAGACTGTGTGATTAAGCATTTAAAGGGTTTGAAAACCTGTCACTCTAAGAGAAAAAAACAACAAAAAAAACTGCTTTTCTGCCTCCAGGTGCGACGCGAGGCCTCGAATGGAAATCAACATGACAGCAGCACTCATCGAAAAGTGTTTTTACTTCATCCCTCACTCTTCTCTCCGTCTCCGTACGAGATGTCAGCGTATTGCCGTTTACGAGGACCTGCTTGTGTTTTCTTACCCGCGGAGACAATAATTGCCTCCGAGCGGCAGCGGTGCCGCGCTCGGCTAAGATAACAGTAAAACGTTGCACGCCGTAACGGGCGCATCTCCGGGTTCCTTTGTTTTGTTTTTTTCTTTTTCTTTTTTAAAGTTGAGGCAACTAGATGGTGACGCTGATGTCTTCTTTCTCCAGATACAATAGATCTGTGGTTGTTGATGTGTAGACACGGTTGGCCCCGGGGCCTCACCTCTACTACGCTATATTATGTTGGTGACAATGTGATTGAGCAGTCGAGTTTTGTCAATGTAGAAACAATTTGAGAGGTTGTGGTAGTGTAAGGGGCCCGATGTCATTGGCCATCCATCAATCTGCTTTGTAAAACGTGATATTTTGTACTGAATATTTATATGACACAATTAAATATCTTTAAAATCATCCCTCTCTGTTTTATTTGCGAGGTACGCTCACAAAAAATAACACTGGGTGCTTTATCATTTGACAGGTTTCCAGCAGCTTTAAAATGCACATTTCTTCTGGTTATGGAGGGAAATATTTTTTACTTATCTGAAGGATGTGATTGCAGCCACAGGCTCACAGGCAAGTAATTTACCACCGTCCTAGGTATGTATATAATATCTACAATAACTCACAGAATAAAAAGACTCACCTCGACGTCTGATAGTTATTAATATGACGGTGGCTGTTAAATAGCTGGATCCAGAGGCTACTGAGCTGAGGAAATTGTTAATTAGACAATCTATAATTAAGATCTGTTTGACAGCCAATCAGATTTGGAGAAAGGTTAAAAAAAAGAGAGAAGGGGGAATGGAAAAAAAAAATCACATTTTGATTATTAGAGGATGAGTGGCAGATATGAGACAAATGTGGCTGAATATAATCGACTCAACCTTCTTTCTCTTGGAGCAGCACTGGGAGGTTTACAATCAAGGCAAAGAGCCTGGTTTTTGACCAATCACAACAGAATGTGAAACTTTATTTACAATATTTTGATAGTTTATTTAACATTTCATAGTCCTTTTAAAAATGCACTTTTTCTTTTTTTTTTTGGCATGTGTCAGTAACAGTGAACCTGCTGTAGTGTCAGTCATCAGTCATCAGCTCAATACTTAGTCAACAAGTATCACACATATATGTTAACACAAGTATCACACATATATGTTAACACAAGGCCACCTCTGACAGGGCTACAGGACTAAACAAAATATGTTTCTTCACTTCTAAGTCTGGCTGTTTTAATCCTGCTTTTACTTTGAAAAGAGGTATTTCACTCCAACACGTCATGTTTGGAGTCACATACCATGAAACCCTCACCTGTGTCCCACTAAAGTTTACGTGGAACTTTTAGGAACAGTTGCTCATCCCCTCTAAACTACACACCTCCATGATCACCTTGTGGCTGGCGCCTCCGCGTTACCGACTCCTGCGCCAGCGGTTGCCTCAGTTGTAGACTCGCGTCCTGATTGGCTCCCCTCCTCCCCCCAAAAACGGGCACTGTCACTTCCTACATTCCTCCACCTCGTCGGTCTCCTTCTCCTGCCGCTCCCGCTCTCGTCTCATCTCCTTCAGCTCCTGTCTGTATTTCCGCTCGATGAAGCGCTTCTGATGAGCCATCTGTGGGAAGTTATCTGGTACAGGGAGAGGCAGAGCGGGAAACAGAGGTTGACCAAGGAGAACAGATAAAGAGAGAGTCACAGAGGCAGGGGTGTGAGGAGACAAGGTCAGCTTCCAACCAGGCCATGGCGGCAATTTTCAGGCTCAAATCGTGCCGACGATAGTTTACATAGCAAGTAAGTGTCATGCTGTCACTTTGGTCAAATGAGGGGAAGCGTTGCAGGCGGTATTGTGGTTAAATTGCCCTCGTGTTGTTATTTCATTAATAATGATGAAGAAACAAGAAATTAGACAGGCCTTGTTTGGTTTCAGCACAGTGACTCTGAGATCTGATAACGTGATTGCAAGTGAACATTTCTAAATGAGATCTCTAATAAGATGTTGTAGTGTGACGGCATTAAAAAAACACACACACACACACAACAAAACCAGATACAAGATGATTGGATGCTAACATACAGTTAGTAGACAAACTAACAAAAGAGCTTGTTTCCTCCGCAGCCGGAGCAAAGACGATCTTTAAATTGGTTTAATATTCTCATGTTAATTGTCTGGTTGCCAGTCGTCTTTGTACAGCTGACAAATGCTGCTACTTGGCTTTCAAACAGGAAACTGTAGAAAAACCTGAATGTAGCATTGACTACACCAGACATTTGTTTCTAAATAGGAGTTCTGAAGCCACAGTTTGTCTTTTTTGTCTTTTTTTTTTTTTAACTCGCTGCCAACTTGGCTGCAGCAACATGATCCAAAATTTTGGCAAATTCGAAGAGAGAGCCTGGGTGGCAACCATGGCGACGGAATCAAAGAACCAAAGACACACACCTGAACTTTTTCAAATTCTTTTTGAAATCTGAAATTAGCTTTAAGCTAGAGGTGTTGTTTAAAATCAGCTTTGTTACTTAATAAAGCAATGAGCAATCTCCGATTCTCTTTTGCCTGCATCTAGTGGTCAGTGGTCAGTGGTGAGTGGTGGTACTGCAGGCTCTGTCATCTCCACACAGTGACCATGTCCGAGGGAAACCACCTATCTCCAAAATGTCAGGCTCTCATTAAACAGCCATACTTGGAACTTAGTATTGACCTAACGTCTGTTCAGATTTATTGATGAATTAAATCTACAGCTGTAATGTATTTCCATCACTGATGAGATCATTATCCTGATGAATCAACTGTTTGGTCTGAACTCTGTTAGAGAAAACAGCCATCAGGATTCTGCTTGTTTTGTTTGACCAAAAGTCCAAACCAACTCTATCTTAGATCACTGATGACAACAACAACAACAAAAATCAATTAATCCAGAAACTCATTTTATGAATCACCTTTCTGGGAGTCCATGACAATGCCTTGAAATGTATTTACTAAACACCAGGGTATTTAAATTACAGGGAATGAATGCCCAAATTATAGCGGAGCCCTCAATTCTAGCTCCAGAGTTCAGTCATGACAGTGGGGGTCCTTTTTAATTTTTATATTCATAGCTTAGGCAATTTTCTATTATGTGTTTACCTTCGTCAGTCTACCCGCTGTACACTTCAATTTCAAACAGCATGCATGACAGCTGCCCGGTGGTTTGTGTCGACTCGCTGAGACACAAACATGACGGTGCAGTTTTTCCAGCCGCTGACCATTATCATGCAAAGTCCATTAAAGAGCCTCTCAGTGGCTTTGAGTTTTTTAGAGTCACATGTACCTGAATAAAAGAATATCGATTTTATAACATATGTGATCATTATTTGGAAATGTCTTCTGTTGAGACAAACAACAACTGGGCCCAAAAAAACACATCATACATCTGGGACGATCCTGTTTCATAGGCTAACCTGTGTATAAAGGTTGACTAATATGTGAGTGGATGTAAACACACTAAAACACCCTTAAAGCTGAGTCAGCACTTTAACCTCACACACTGTTTCATTTCAATTCCAATATCCTGCAGTTCAGAGCCAAAACAACAAAGAATGTGTCTCTGTCTAAATACTCAGGGCCTGCACTGTATCATGAGCAGATAGTGTATATCGTCCTCCGATAAATGGGAAAATTTAATTATGACGATTGTCCAGACAGTGGACTCACAGCTGATAATGTGTTGCCTCGGGGCTTGAGCCAACTATTGGACTATCTGGCGTAGATATTGTGTTTTTTCTGGAAACTGCCGCTGCTGCACCGCTGCAGACCCAGATCCATGGTTGGGGAAGCACACGGCAGGAGCCCCGGGTAAAAACGGCTCCTACACGTTGGAGGCATGCATTATCCATCTGGACTGTGTTTAACCTCTCTCTCTGGTGCCGACGAGCATTTAGTCAGCAAATCAGTCGTTTGAAAACAGATCACTGCGATGGTTTATTTGAAGAATCCCTCGTCGTGATGTGTAATAAACAGCACGGCCGGAAATAATCATTGTTGTTCTTGTGTTAAATGCTCAGCTTCTGCTTTTAAATCACTGACAGATTTGCAAATGCAATACATTCTGTAAATGTGAAGATTTTCATCATCTCAGTAACTATTTATAGGTTTCAAACTGTTGGTTATACAAGGGACATTTTGACATGTGTCACAATGGACTCTGGGAAGCTGTGTATATGTTTTTTTTTTAATATCTGCCTTTTTATGAAGTCATCAGTACTTGGCTTCAGTCTGGGCCTGATGGTGCGTTCAATTTGCAGACACATCAACTGGAATGTCCCATAGAGAATGATGTCTGACTGCTCAGCATATCAAACGGTACAAATATACTGTTAAATAGCACTTACATGATATTTGTATCAGATTGAATCAGTCTTAAAATAAAAAAAGTAGTATCCAACTTCTATCTGTGGACACATTGCTACGATGTATGCGGAAACCACTGCATTGTGACCTGATAATGCAACAACAACAGTTTCTTTCTCATACTGGAACACAATTAACATGGTTATGACATTCCCAGTCATTCACGGCTGCGGCAGTAATTGAAACGCAGCAGAAGAACAACACATTCTTCAGCTGATTGTCATGAGGAATGGGCCCTGAACATCTTAAGGCCGTGTATTGCTTTGGCTGTCTGCGGCAAGCTCTTGTAATCACAGTTCTTCAAACGCTGGCAGAGACCGCCGTTCACATAACATACGTGTCTGACTAGTGAATAGAGGAGGAGAACGTCTTATTTCTCTTGCAACACTCTAATTTGTCATTACGGCAACAGAGAGGAAAATGCAAGATAACAGCAATATCCTATTAAAAAAAGGAGACGCATCAAGTAGGGGAAAGAAAAAAAAATCACGGAGAAAAAATACGCTGAGAAAAACAAAAATCATTCGTAGGGAAATTTGAGATATACACACATGCATGGACGTACACGGAAACACACAATCAATTTCAATATGCTTTCAGTGAGTAAGCAACACTTGGTGAGCCTCGGAGAGAAAACTACATATTGCAGTTAAAATATGGAAATCACCAGCATTTTTCCCTGGGAGATGACTTGAGAATAACCCACTTGAGAGGGGAGGAAAAAGAAGAGAAAAAATAAAAAAAAACAGCTTTGGCCATTTACATTGTTTAACATGCGGCACAAGAGCGGGGCCTCAAAGTATGGGGTTGCTAAAGAATACACAAGGCTTTTCATTTCAGCCTGTGTTGGGCATCACAAAGACAGATTGAGAATTCTCAGCCGCCCTGGCGTTGTGGAGGAAAAAGCACCTTTGAGGAGCGGTGCACTCTGCATACTGATTACCTTTGTTTAAGGTGTTAACGCACTTAGCGCCGCACTGGTCTTTTGTTTATCGACAATGCAGTGATTCCTCTCAAGGACGGAGATGGCAGGTTAGGGTTTCTGTTTTTTTTTTTTTTTTTTTTGGGGGGGGGGGTGTTGTAGCTGCAGCTTTTTGGGTTGCGCCGCTGTTAGCTGAGGTCTGTGCAGCAACAACGCTGCCTGTTGTGCCCAACTGACGAATGCGCACGCACACACACACACAGCGGCTGGATGTGGAGTCTGTGATGAGGGATCAGCCCCCCCCCCTCCTCCCACACACACACTTTTCTACGGGGCACGAGAACATACTGTGTTCCTTTCACTATTCAGCCTCAGCTCAGGCTGTGAGACGACTCCACAATGCGTCGCGCCGGCTGAGTCTATCACCTACAGCTCACGTGCCCCCACATCAGTCAACAAGCCAATAGCGCGCCTTTATGGCGGTGCTGATGAAGGGATTTCCCTGCCATGCCAAAGGGCAAAGAAAAGACTCCAACCAGCGAATAAAGATCCTGCATACTGTACTTTACTTTGCCTCTATCCATCCAATGCTTTTATCCTGAGATTAAGGGGTTTAGAGAAAGCCGAGAGAAGAATGTAGTTCCCTTCTAGCTGCTAGCCAGACCGAGCTTCCTTCTCTTATTCAACAGATATTGCATTGTTTGAGAAACAAGCAGCTGCGAGGACGCTGAAAAAAAATGGTTCGGGGAGGGGAGTCTTAGAGAGAGACTGGAGACTTTAAACAGAGACGGTACTATCTGTGAGGATGAATGATAAATGGTTAAGCCGTTTCCATGTATATTTGATGTCGCCTTAGACCTAACGGCGCGTGGTGCACCGAGCCCCCGCGAAACTCTGCACCGCCGCCTCTTTCTCTTTCCGTCGGTTTCTGTTCCCCCTACCTGGCTGCTCTCAGCTCGATTTGTTTGCACTCATGTTTCTCCCGGCCCGGGCCTTGGTTAACATTTAATTCTGCCTTGACAGATACAGGCAGGAGACTGTCAAAACGCGGGGGCCATCAAATAATGAAATGTGAAGCGGCCGAGCCACCAGCGGATCGGCTGCAGACAGCGCACACACCAAATATTGGGGGCCCAGGCCTCTTTAATGAGCTCTGAGCTGTCTGACTGAACACAGCCATGTCTCTCACCTCTCCGACACCGCTGGAGCCGCCGATCCTGTCAGCCAGGAAGGGCTCTACAGCAGAAACAAAAACTTCAGTCCTGCTCAAAGCGCTGCTGATACCTGAGGAGGCCTTAAATAAAACATGGAAATGAATCCTGACACGTTGCGGGGAGGTTTCTTTTTTTTTTTTTTTTCGATCCGAAGAGTAACACAAGGCAGGGCTGTTGTACAAGAGGAGTAATGGTGTAGCCAATGCTGCAGTGAGGGCCAACAAGACAATCAATGACGAATTACATGACACCGAGGCTAATGTCCTTGATTAGTCTTGCTATGCGAACAAATGAAGCGAGGCCCTTGACAATCACATGAGAGACAATGCGGCTCCAATAGGAGTTGATGCGCTAGGCGGTTCCGCAGCAGATGAGCTCCGGTCTCATTATAGAAGCTCATGGTCAGGAGACACACACATCCTTCAAAGGCGTGTTTGAACCCCGCTCACTGACCTTGCATATTTATCTCAACGAGAAGCCGTTCCAACAACGGAAGAACAGAATCCAAACACTACGGCCCGACCGCCAACACCAGAGTGATTCTTTTTTACGTCTGACTGCTGAATTCTGAAAATTAGAAAAAAAATAATTGTCCCAGCTTCACCCCATGAGGGAAACACGACCTCTAGATGATGAGCACAAACTGTGAATGATCAGATCTGATCAACCACAACCGATACATTCACTGGTGGTCATTTTTTCAGTCGGGTGCATTCCTATTAGGGCAACAACTGATTATTTTCAGTATTGATTTCTCAGTTTTGATAAGATTATCAAGAGACTAATCTACGACCATGCCGAGGTCTTTAAATTGTGTATTTCAAACATAACGATATTCAATTTTCAATTATAAAAAGAGCAAATACTGAAATTGATAAATAACAGTTTGTCAGTAACTTGGCAGTCGATCAGCTAATCAATACACTGTCCTTATTTTCTCTCGAGACCAATCAGCGTATTAGGAATCTATTAAAGTGAGCAGCTTATCTGATTTTTTCTGGTGAATCATTTAATAGAATAACGTCATGACTCACCTCGCCACAGGTGAAAGAGGAGGGCGCTCCGAGCAGAGTTGTAAATTGGAGGAGTTAAATTAAGTGACAACACAAAGTCAAACAAAGCCCTCAAACTGGAAGCATTTCTGCACCAAAGGGAGGACGACTTGGAGAGATGATTTTAAATTAACTGACCTTTTAAAAGGCATTGCTAATCTAGTCACATGAAACCGCAATTTATGAGGGGGGAAATGTTCATTTACTAGCAATGAGCATATATCAATCATGGTGACAGAGGTGTACACTGGGGAGAGGAAATGGGAGGAATTAAGGGAGGGAGGAAGACACATGAGAGAGAGTGTGTGCACTGAACTACGCCCCCTGATAAGGAGGGAGAGGGAGGTGAGGGAAAGGGGGAGGGGGGACTAAGATCAACAGTTTTAAATAGTAACACCCCAACACTAATGTTTCATAAAAAAAGGAGCTAAAGCTTGGGTGCACAAACAGAATCAATCACAAGTGGCTGGAGGCCTCATTTATGAGCCAAATGAAATCAAAGTTTGACCTCCCTGCCCTCCGCAAGTTCTACAGGTCTGTTCCAACAAAGCCATTTGTGTTCACCTCCAGCTAATTAGTTGAGTAATGAACAAACTGTACATTTGATTAATGCGGCGGTCACAGGGATGGCGATGGAGTCTGGTTCCAAGAACTATTCTAGAGCACATACCCAACTCTTAACAAGCCGAAATCTAACTCGTGGTGTTATGCACCCGCATGCATATGCATCGGGCATAAGAGGCGAATGGGAGATGATGGAAATGGTCCGTGGATGTGTTCCTGAGAGCACTGTAATTGTGTTTTTACTTGGCAGCGAACAAGTCATTGTAAATGCCTAAAAAAATCACTATCTATTTTTCCTTAAGTGGTGGTTGATGACAAGATGAAAAACAGCCAAGGAGTGAAGCAGCACACAGGGGGAGGGGGGCAACGCATCAGCCACACTCCTTCAGACCTGAAGAGGAGAGTCGAGCAGGAGAGAGTGTGAAGCGGACGAACGCTCTCTAGTTTACAAAAGGGCTCGAAAACACAACAACACACAAAAAAAAGTCCAACTTCTCACAACCCTCAACGCAAACTTCCTGCGGTCCCTCAGGATGATGGACACGGTGGAGGATGCTCAGCTCCCCCCACCCCCAGCTCCCTTCTTGTTTCATTGGTTCTCCATCTCTGGCTCGGCCCCATGCCTGTGCTCTGGGCGAGCACTTCAAACAGCCTAATGTCCTATATGCTGCAGCCAACCGGCTGGTCAGGCCACAGCTCTTCGCCAGCCATCTTGCGTACTGTACAGCCAAGGCTAATATTCAACACTGAGGCAAAAGCCTGTGAGAGGCTTAAAGTGTGAAAATGCGTATGTGTGTGTGTGTGTGGAGAGGAGGGAGGGTCCACGTTGCCAAATAACTCACATTTTTCGAGTGCATCCATCGCAGCTCCCATTTCCGCCTGTTGGATGCTAGATTAGAAGTATTTTTTAAAAGGGAGGGAGAGAGGGAGAGAGAAAGAGAGAGAGAGGTCTTTAGCATATTCAAAATTGTCCCTATTCTGAAATTCTGTCAAAAAAAAAAAAAGAACGGCCCAATATCGAGAGGATTATGAAAAGTGCTTTTTATTTGTTTTGAAAGAGCCCCTTTCTGCCAAACAATCCCAGGTAACACAGTGCACACATTTCAATAAGGTAAGCCTATTGGCGGCTCTGTGCCGGGCACTGTTTATGCCTCCAATTCACAGTCCCTCCGTATACATTATGTGCTGTGTGATCATAGCCCACAGCGGAGGTGGCTGGGAGCTTAAGTCATGTAAATACAAAAACAGTAAGCTGTCAAAGATTCTATGGAAGGGGACAAACTTATCGCCAGCTTAGAGCAAGAGAGAGCGCTTTCAAGTAGGGGGCCGTGGAAGGGGGGGGGGGGGTTCCACATGTGGAAGTAGAGGAGGGGAGGAGGGGGGCAAAAAGATGTTTGATGGATTTAGGTTTCATTTCTCGCAGGCTCAGCCGAGGCTTTATCGTCAACCCCTCCAACCCTGAAAGCGGCCTCCGTGTGGAGATTCACTTTCTTTACTTTACAAAAGGCGTGAATTTGTGAGCATGCACAAAAAGGTGCGCGGTTTAACACAAACACACACATTATACACACACGTCTTTATCCCCGCTGTGCAGGTTTAGACCTGAACTTAGCGGTACAGTGGATGCGGCGTCAGCCTCATCACAGACCCTTCTCCTGCACAAAGTGATATTTCCATAACACAATTTATGTCAAATCAATAATGAATCGATTCATTTTCATTCTGCATAATGTCTCTCCTGATAGAATAGGCCAACAAGAGCTTAATTGCTATAATAAACACCATCAATAAAGTGCAGCCATTATTCTCGAGCCCATTAGCGGTGCATTGAGAGGCAGAGCGCCTTGTCCTGTTGTGTCTTATTATATCGTACTGTCATACTCACCTTGGGCCTTTGCCACAGCCGATACGCTCCCCTTTGAAATATACGGCGACGGTGTAGGTCCGGGCGTGTGAGGGCCCCACTGTCTGCAGCGTCCTGCAGATTCAAACACACACACATACAGAAAGTGAGAGGGAGGAGGGAAGAGTTGAAAAATAACAAATAACACCCAGGAGAAAGGTGCAAGGACACTCTGGGACATTGTCATTCAGAGAGATAGCATTAGAAAGGGAGGTTAAAAAAAAAAGGTTTCAATTGGAACAAAAATAATTCATCTCAAGCGGTGGTTTGAGAGGAGGGGAATAGCTCTTTGATTCACTAGTGTGCTTTGAGAGGCTGCAGAAGCAATCTGAGGGACATATAAACAACTTTTAAAGGCTCCCAACTCCCCACACCCATCATCTTCAGATACCAAAGATCTGTGTTTGGTTAAAGAAAGAAAGAAAGAAAAAAAAAGATATGACATGTTGGGAGAGGAAGTGAAATTAAAGAATGACAATAGTCTTTGAGAGACCCACGAGCTTTTGGTGCGCTTGAAGGGTAAACAATGAGAGAGAAAAGATAAAAGCGGGACCAAGGAATCTGAGAGAGGGATGATAAGAGAGTATCACTCAGCTAATTTACAGATGTTTGAAAGACAAAAAAAAAAAAAAATCAAGCTGTCAATTCTGTTGCGTTCCTGCAGGGACGTACGAACAAGACAGCAGACAAAACTTGGGAGATGTTTGAAATGTTAACATTAGCATAAACATCTCAGGCCCAAGCTGTGAGTCACCTAAATTATTCACAGACAATTTACTTATTTCAGGAGAGCGATCCATTTTTAATGCAATGTGGTCACTTATGACACTTTATCAATAATTCAGTCTCCTTTCTCACTCACAAATGAAGAGGCGGCGTGGCGTGGCGCGTCGAGCTGATACGACTCCCGTGCGCAACGTTGTAGCCAAATCTCAACACGCGGGCGCGAGTGTCACTAGGAATTATCGCGGCGCTGAAATAACACGGAAGGAGACGCGGCGAGGAGGGGATCGGGGAGGCTGCTGGGAAGTTGTCGGCTTTGGCGCGGCACACAGATGGAAGAAGAAAGGACGCCGCAGAGGGTTCAGCTCGCGCTAAAAGCAGCTACTCACTGACTCAGGCCGTTCTCTGCACAATGTTAACATGTGTGTGTGCATATGTGTGTGTGTGCTCCCTGGTGTGTCCCTGCCCAGACTAGATGTACGGTAAAGTGATGGTGCTGGGGTTGAGGTGTGGATCTGTCATCAGCTAGACACATTCACCAGGGAACCTTTAGCAGGGGGCTCGGTGCATTAACTCCTTTTCTTCTCCCCCCCACCTTCCCCGTGTCCTTTCCTGCCCTGCCGCGGTCATTTAGCCGCTTTCTGTCTGACTCACACTCTCTCTCCATTTATTTTTTTATTTATTTATTTTCTCCTCTTGCTCTTCACACTTGCAAACAAATTAGATGGAACCTCCAGACCGCTTGACAGATATCGAAAACCGGCGACTGGCGTATGAAATCCTATAAAAGCCGACGTGTGACTCTTGCATATCGACCAACAGGGGTCAGGTCATCTCCTGAGGAGGGTGAAGGAAGTCCTGGAGATGATCATCAGGAACAAAGGAAGCGGTAATTACACACACACACACACACACACACACACACACACACACACACACACACACACACACACACACACACACACACACACACACACACACACACACACACACACACACACACACACACACACACACACACACACACACACACACACACACACACACACACACACACACACACACACACACACACACACACACACACACACACACAAGGGTGTGGCCCAAGCCTGGGATTCATCTGTGGCTGGCTTTATGCAAGTTTAACTCTGTTTTTGTTGTGTGCCGAAATGTTGAAATTCAAGTCACCCAGGAGCTCTATTTGTTTCTCGTTCACGTTTCTCGTGGGCAATTGAGTTGGAGGGAAGTGTTGATTGTAGTGTCAGAGTTGTGCTGTGTCAAAAATCACCATCCGTCAGGCTGATAGACAGAATAATAAACAGAGGAGAGCTGAAAAGACGTTCAAATGAATACAAGGAGGTGAGAGAGAGAGAGAGAGAGAGAGAGAGAGAGAGTTGATAAAATGCCTGAGTTTATTGCACAGAAAAGTGCTCCATCCCTGACCGCCTTTACACATTGAGCCGCTGCCCCGCTTTTTTTTTCTTTTTGTTTAAATCAGGAAAAAAAATAAAGTAAAAAATCACTGTTTGCCAGTTTCCATGGTGACAAACACACTTCACGGCGGCTCTCGAAAGCATTCTGTCAAATGACACTTGCTCCTTGACCTTTTGTCAAATAGGAGGTCTCTTTGGGCGTGTTTATTTACCACAACAACAGAGACCTTTACACAGTTATTCACAATGTTCAGGGATCAATAACAAGAAAGAAAAGTCCTCTAAATTTTGTTTGTGCCATTTCATTTCCCAGCTTGTGCACTCTGGCCCGTGTGACGCCTGAATAAACCCGCCTCTGCTCTGGACTGTGGTTCCACTCTGAAAAGAGGGACATGTGTGCTTTTGTTAGCTTACACGTGAATACCGATCTCGGGTTTTTCAAAATAAAACTGATAACTAATCAGACATAAATAGAATCCCTTACAATGGATGATATTGAGGATAGAGATTTAGGATGATATATAATGCATACAAAACAGTCAGATAAAGACCTGAGAACTGTGCATGAACATGGAGAGCTTCAAGTGATGGAGAAACAGACAAATTAGCTTGAATCTACATGGAAGCTAAATGGACTACATTTATGTAATGCTCCTCTAGTCTTAATGACCACTAAAAGCACTTTACTCCACAGGTCACATTCACCCATTCACTCAGCACTTGTTCTATACATAGCACTACTTCTCTAACACACACACAGACACACAGAAACACACATGGTACAACAATAGGGTTAATTTGGGATTCAAGATCTTGCCCGAGGACACTTCAAAGCGTGGACTCGAGGAGCCGACAATCGAACCACCGACCTTCTGATTAGCGGGACGACCCTCTCCACCTTCCTGAGCCACGGCCCGTCCCGATCAAATGGATTAATGGACCAAAAACATACGGCTTTAAGTAGTGGATAAAGTGTTTAAGTAGCTACAGTAAATGATGGTTAGATGGTTGAAGTTGTTATAATTTACAGAATTAACAATTGACATAGCTAAAAGTAGCTGTAACAAAGGGCGTAGTCACAGAGGGGACACTTATCATCTCTATCAGTGTAACTGATGTGAGGAAATAACTTGATTTGTCAAGTATGAAAACCTTAAATTATCTCAGTAGTTAGTATCCTTACTGCTAGATTCATGTGTCCTTAAAGGACAATTCCGGGCGAATTCAACTCTGGGGTGTATTTTCATATCATTTTAGGTCTAAAAGAATGAATCTGAAGATTTTCAGTTTAATCGCTCCTGTTTTGCGGTAGTTGCGTCTGTCCCCGCGTCCCCACGGCAGCAATGAATGGGAGTGGATGTAAGTTCCGCTGTTTAGGCTGTTTCCAGCCCTCAAAGCCGCAATTTTTTTCCACAGACAGCATATGACACAAGCGGTAGCTCCGACTGCGCCTGAATACACCAGCACTGCAACTTCGGGCTCGCGCGAGACTCCGGGAGACTTTGAATTAGATCGACTTTTACAAACATGCCGGCTTGCTTGAAGTAAATAAACTTCTCGGTGCATGTTTGAGTAGCCATCTGATGCTGTCTGTGGAAAAAAATTGCGGCTTTGAGGGCTGGAAACAGCCTAAACAGCGGAACTTACATCCACTCCCATTCATTGCTGCCGTGGGGACGCGGGGACAGACGCAACTACCGCAAAACAGGAGCGATTAAACTGAAAATCTTCAGATTCATTCTTTTAGACCTAAAATGATATGAAAATACACCCCAGAGTTGAATTCGCCCGGAATTGTCCTTTAAAAGAACATGGTTTAGATTAAACTTTTTTTTCAAAGGTAAAATTTAGTGAGTGGCAAAGTCAATTCAATCTCAAGATATATTGTGTAGAAAAAACACACCAACCTAAATCTGTGAAAAATGAAAAATCGATCTCTGCAGATACAGTGACTGTCTAGTGTCCAAAGGTTCACCACCTGTGTTAACTCCCAGCAGCCAGTCTCAGTGTGCCTGACAGTGTTTTCTTGAGTCTTACTTGTACAGTGGGATATCGGGCTCCTTGCCCTCTGTTCTCAGGGTCAGACAGCACTGCTGCAGCTGAGACTTGGGGTCATTCCAGTCCTGGTTCAGAATGAACTCCTGCAACACACACATCAAGCACAGCACACACGCAATCAGACGACTCAAACTTTGTTCAGAGAATCAGAAAACGTGAGGAACAGAGCTGCGGCTACAAACTCTCCTTCCCCCGGTCGCCCATGCTTTTATTTCATTCCTGCCGTGACCCTTTCCAACCTCTTCCCCCATCCTCCTCCTTTTGCACTCACTTATTTGCTCTCTCTCTCTCTCTGACTGGCTCTCCATCTGTTTCTCCACGTTGAGTACAAATCACAGGCTACTTAAGACAAAAGCCAATCCCCGGCCAGAAATAAAGAGCGTCTGGGAGTCTCCCAGGTGTGCAGCCCTGATACATTTCTCTTATCCAAGGGGGACTTCTAAAAGCCCTTCCATTAACAGGGAAGCAGCCTTGTCATAAAAAGGCAGACTTTGAATCCAGAACTGTCTGCTCCTATTAATTTTCTACAAAGATTGCTTCTGCTTCTGTTGCTCGCGCTCTTTCGCTTTACTGCCTCCCAACCCCTTCCATCTCTGCTGTTCTTGCTTCCGCGCTTTACTTCCCTTTTTCTCCTTCCCACTTTTCCCTCTCTCTGGGGGGCATCTACACTCCTTTTGCCTAAAGCAGAGAAATTTGGCTGTTTTGAAAAGAGCGCAGCATATAGCCCCGGCTCTGGTGTGAGCCATTTCAAGTGCACAGATGCACCAACGCTCACGCAAACCCCGCTCTATATGCGTAATCACACAGTGTAGCAGCAAAAAAAAAAAAAAAAAATCGGGAACATAAGGAAAGGAGCGTTTATGTCCCTAGTTTTGCCTCTCTATTTCCATCCAAATTGGATGAAGCAGCACAGTGTGCAACACTGTGGTTTCCAGAAGGCTATGTAAGGAGACATGCTGGCTGTTTCACAACTTTTCTCTTGGAAGTGGAAATGAGATGCTCTCTTGCAGCGACCATGACGCAAAGCTCAGCTCCTCCGGAGCTAGGGATTCTCCCTGGAGAGGCACACCAAGACAGCAATTAGCATGGTATATCAGACCACTGCAGCAGCCTCTCAAGGAGAGGTCCACACTGTGGTTACTTGTACATGAACATGTGTGCGCGCATGACTATTCGGACACTGGAGCGCATGTAATGGCCGGTGTTCAACCACAGAATCCGTATTAATGGGAAAATAGCAGTTTTTAGCCTCTTCTATCTAATTTTTTGGTCAATTCACTGGTGCTCGACAGCAGCATCCTCGCTCACATCTGGCCATGGGCATCTTGTCAGAGCTGTACGACTCCTGGAGCACTCCACAAGTGCAAGCCATCAACGGCACTTCTCGGATCAATGAAAAAACACTGACGACTAACGTCAACAACCCGATAAATGCGTCCAGCCGCCGTTGCGATTCCCATCAAAGAAGGCTAAAATAGCAACTCCAGCCCGCAATTGTGAGAGGCATTCAAGAGCCGAGCACCACTTCAGGCCTCACGTCGATGCTAGCACCATTAGGGCCCCAACCATTTGCCTGCTCTTCATCATCTGCCTGGCTCCTTTTCTCTGGGAGATGTCCAGTACGGCGGCTCATTGATCAGGTGTGGGTGGTGAATAACCATCAATAGGGACTCACCTTCAGCCGGGGGAAAAAGCAGACATTCATGAAGGTGTGCACAAACTCCAGATCTTTATCAATGTAGAGTGCGGCAATGAAAGCTGCAGAGACAAAAAAAAAAAAAGAAAAGGGAGTGTTTAGAAGAAAAAAAAATAATAGCTGATGTGAGGCATCTTTTCTTCTGCTCTGCTTAACAGTTGACTCCCTCCTGCTGAAGCAAATAAAACATTAACAAAGACCAGAGGACAGAGCTCAGCTGTGGCCCTTCACAGCAACTGATGTGATGTTAATGTAAACAATTGGAAAGGATGGCTCTGTAGCCGCCTGCCTTTTCCCATCAGACAGGAAATTGGTAAACCAAGGGCCACACAGAGTTCACCGAAACATCTATATAATATATAAGATAAAACTCAATGTCATGCTGAATTGAGGATACCTGGCAGTCTAAGTGAACTGAAGGAAAAAAAAATATTGGAAATGTAAGTGGTAGGTGCTGGGTGTCATCTTCATCTTGTGGCTTTCCTTTTGTTTTCCTCTTCCATTAACTGCCTCGGCATTCACTCATCTCCGTGACTAAGACAGCGGGACATGAGAGAGGAATAATAGGTAATATTTCAGGGGGCCAGTGAGGGCCCTGCCGTAGCTGCGGGGCACAACTGTTCATATGCGGAAGAGCTGCGCTCATTTCCAGAGCTGACCCTCGTCCTCTTCCTGTGTCATCCACTCTTGCTCCGGCCTGAACTCTGAAGGATCATTTGGAAGGCAAATGATATGAAGCTCTGTGTTGTCCTTGTGTGTGTGTGAATGTGTGTTATTCATGCATTAAAGTCTGCCTATTGAATGCTGACCTGGAGCACATTGATGTTTTTTTGTTCTTTCTTTGTCTTTTCTCAGTTCTTTTCTGATGGTCCATTTCTTATCTTCCCGTTATATTTAAGTCTCTATTGTTGCTACTAGTGCCCTCTTTAGGTCTAATGTGGACTGCATCAGGTCTCCAATGATGCATGAGCTCAGGGCCACAAAGGCCTTCCTGCCTCGGGCTCCGTCACCTCATTCTCTTTGGACATGCACATAAACTTTTGCTTAACTTTCCTTAGACTTCCTTTTAGTAGCGGCATTAAAATTGGGGGAAATGCACAGTTAAGTTTAAATACAAAGCACCATCATTTTGTCTCTTGATGTGCATCAATAAAGGAAGAATAGTTTGTGGAGGCAGGTTTGTGGGTTCGTCTCAGGAGCTGGGAACAGTCGGCTATGAAATAAAACTCAAAATGTGAGCGAGAAAATTGTTCCCATTATTCCAACAATATTGGATGTTTTTAAAGATGAAACTATTATTAATACATGGGAATGTAATCAAAAAGGGTTTGTGTTAATGGAAACTGACTGATAATGATGATTTTATTTTTATAATGTGAAATATCAGTATGGTGACCTTATTTGCAGTACACACTGGAAATACAAATGTGTTCAATGGTCTCTGGTGGACAGGAATTCTGCAAGCAATGGAAACAGTACAGTGTTTCTAAATGACCTTGAACATATTTGACTAATTAGTTTTCCGTAATTTCTTTTTATCGAGCTGAAAAACACAGCGACACCTGCACATCTAGAAGAAGCCAACATCTGCTTTATTCTCCTGTGGAGAGAGCCCACTCCACAGTTTGCCACGTCAGAAGCCACGGTTAACCTCGGACTCCACACCAGGATGAGTGTGACTTCATAGAATTAAAGGTCAGCAGGGATTGCTCTGTGAAAAAGGTCCTGGATTTCTTCTTCCACGTGTCAGGGGAGAAATTCACCAGGACAAAACTGACAAAATCATAATCCCTCACAGGCTTCCCACACACACACACACTCTGCCAAACACATTGTTTCACTATGGTAGTAAACCTAACAAGAGTCCTCAGTTGTCACTGCACATTATTTTCCTTTTATTACACAAAACAAAAACGCAATGCTACTATAAGAAGCGATTTAAAGGAGAACCCTTTGACTTTCTACATGGGATCCTTTTTAATAGGATATGGTTTCTGTACAGCTCCAATCACATGCAGCTTGAAACATTATGTAATATAGGAAGTTAAATAGGACTGAATTATGAGCAATGCAGTTTGACTGTCAGGGTTTAAACAGGAGGGAAGCTGACACACAGAACTGGTGATACAGTGTCAATGTGTTTTCCGTTGGAATTTTTCTAATGCTTTAATGATGAGACTCTCTGCCTTCCAACACAACTGCCCACTCTAATCTTTTTTAAATAATATCCTGCAACCAACAAGGTCTTGAGGTCCACCTGGTGCAGGGTGAAAAAAACAACCACAAGACAAAGCTGAACATCTTCTGTAAAGGTGACAAACTCTTTCACCATCCGCTTATTCCAAGCAAATTTTCAATGTCTTATTCTACTAAAAAAAAACAAAAAAAAAAACTATTAGGCTGGTAGAAAACCACACACACAGGAAAAATCATCTCAAACTCCTGCCGTCACACTAAGCGCATTGGGAGCATCTTCCATGTCTCCAGCAGAGAAGTGGCTGTTTGACATGCAGCGAGGAAAGGGAACCAGGAAATTAATAAAGGTACTTTATGTTGAAATCTTGCACATTCTGGAGACACAAAGCAAAAAAAACAAAAAAAGAAGATAGAAGATATAAATGAATGAACATACATTCCAACAAGTCAGCCAGAGTTTTGGTCCTCAGTGCCACTGGTCGTTTGGTTTTGTCGTTGGTGATTGCGAACTCCTGCATGCCCAGCTCCTCTGCCACTTTGGCCTGGGTGCGGTTGTTCACCAGCGAACTGCGGAGCAGCTGGGGACAGACACACAGACACACAAACACACACACACAGCGCGTCACTTTTTTCATGTCCACCTGTCAGGATCACACTCAAGGTGTCAACATGTGACCGCGTGGAGACATCACACAGATGTGCGCTTGCGTAGAAATCAACAGAAGTGCAGCAGGAAAAAAAAAAAAAAAAACAAACACAAAAAAACATCAAAATAAACCACCACATGGAATAATTCATCAAAGACAGGAATGGTAATGCAGAGTAAATGTTTTAGGGAGATTGCACGTTGCTCTGTTAAATATTACATCGGGACTTGGAGCTGAGCGGATGACAACATGTTAGAATGGTCGAGGTGCATTTACGTCTCTAAAAGGAAAAACACAAACATGTTAAATATAGCTACAAGATGCGGGGAAAAAGGAGCAAATGGAATGAAATATGACTGTCTGACTCCGTCTCGCTGTGATGTGCCCTCCTTAACAGTACACACGCAATCACAATCAGAGCCACACTAGCACACACACACACATACAGAGACACACACAAGCACACTAGTTGAATGAGCACTTTTTCCCCGATTTGAAATCCATTTCAGATGTACCCCATCTTGACTCTTGGGCATACGCGTAGCTGAAGCTTTCAGTCTCTCAACGAAAAGCTCGCTGGAAGCTTTTATATAACTAACATCATAGCGTCTATCTATAAGGAATATCCACCAAGCAGCGTCTAACTGCAGAAGGTTCTTTTTCGGTTTTAGACCAGTTCAATCCCTCCAGCCTTGAGTAGTCAGCCTTCTAAAGAGAAACGCTGATGCTGGAATGAAAAGAGGAGAGATGTAATGCTGTTTGACGCTGTCAGAAAATGGACTTGCATGTTCAAAGTGTGATCATTTGCTTTGTACCTGTGTTCCAAGCTGTGTGAGCTGCTCCACACACACACACACATACACGGAGCAGCGCAACTTTATTTTTCAGACACTTGACAGCTTCAGCAAAAATGTGCCAACAAAGATGTGTTATTGAAAACCACTGTACAATTTTGTCTCATGACAATGCCCATCACCGGGAGCGCAGCAAACACACAGGCACAGTGTGGGGTGAGGAGTGGAAGAGAGTTATTTGGTGGAAACAAGAAAAAGAGGAAAAAGGGGGCTGGGTACCTGGCTGGCACTTTGAGATTCAGAGATTGATGGGGGCGAAGGAAGGAGGGAGGAAGAAAAAAAGAAAAAAACAGACACAGAAAAAAGAAAAAAAAGCTCAGCTGTGACTTCATTTCACGTAAACTTGTTGTGAACTGTGGTTTCAGGGAGCTTCAGACAGCAGAAGCAGATAAAACACAGATGCAGACCAAGATGTAAAGTGTGATGATATAAAAGTGATTGGAGCTTACTGTTAAATGTCCTTCATGATGGTCTGGGAAGTGGATGAAAAGGTACTCTGTAGCCACCAGCTGCATGATCGAGTCTCCCAGAAACTCCATCCTCTGATTGTGGCCCCTGGACAAGAGACGGGAAAAAAAATGGATGGATGAAGTTCAGGTACAAGAAGGAGGGGAAAAAAAGAAGAAAAAGGTTACAGGGGGAAATTAAACGGCAAAAAGGGTAAGATGGGAGGGGTTATGGGAGAACTGGGGTAAATAAGAGGGGGGCGGGGAAGGTTTCACATGAGGTTATGCAGTCGCGTATCAGCGAGGCATGAAAAGGCATCATGCTCTCTCGACAAATCTACCAGGCTTTTAGTCTTTTAACAGAAAACGGTGAAGTTGGCTGATGTACATTTCATGGGTGGCCTCTGGGAACAGCTGTACTGACAGGCTGTGTGACAACTTGGAGGCTGCCTGAAGTAGCAAGCCCCTTCTGAGGAAAATGCTGGGCTTTGATTGCAATTCAAATATAAATGGAAAAAAAAAAAATGCTTTTGAAAAAAACCTCCGGTACACCTGCAGGAGTGCTTGTCAAAAATCCTAAGCCCATAAAAGCAGCCGTGGCGTGTGCAAGAGAACAACTTTTTAAACCTTCTAACAATTCCTAGAAAATGCTAATGGCAGCTCTGTGATACTGTACATCAGCTTCCTGCCTTCCTCACCATCACTGAGAGGCAGGGAGCACACTGTAACTCTCTGTACACTGCTCCACAGGGCAGTGCCACTGAGTGTGAGTGTGTGTGTGTGTGTGCTACTGCTGCCGCTGTAATGGTCATTAATTAAACAGAATTATAGATTAGCATTGCAGATGTGGGCTGGTGCTGTGCCAGACAGGCAGGGAGTGTTGGGTTGTGGGGTGAGGGGGGATGCATGCAGTGAGGTGTATATATATATATATATATGTGTATATATGTGTATATATGTGTATATATATATATATATATATATATATATATATATATATATATATATATATATATATACACATATATACACACATATATACACACATATATACACACAGCAGCAGAGCATATATCCATCTATAGCTATGAGCTCCTGGCAGGAGAGGGGGAGTCTGAAGATGAGAGAGAGAGAAGCAGAGGCAGAAGACGAGGAGGAGGCGGACATCAAAGGGAGAGAAAGGTCAAAGTTTATTGTCCGATTCCTGGCGCCGCTACCTTTTATGAGCTGCGGCGCATCTGAGCCAGAGAGATGCGCACTAAAGAATGAGTGAAACAGCAGTTTAAGCACCTTCAGCAGGGCTGGAATATATCTATTTTGGTCGTCAATTAATGTCATTCTTGTATTTTCCGTGGTCTAAATGTTTAATGGATGGAAGCCTGAAAAAAAGTCTCATATTCAGGTACTCAGTGTGTGATGGAGGGAAAACAGAGAGGTCTCATATTCGATAAAATACAACTTTGCTGTTCCCCAGAACAGGATTTGTTTAAAAATGTATTTATTAACTACAGTTAAATATTTATTCTAAAAACAAAGTGAGCATGGGGTTTCTGAAGACCCACAGTGATTATGAGGACTGACGTTCCTGTCAACGTGGCTGTTGTATAATAAAGCTGAAGAAACCACACTGACAGCACGAAAGTGTGCAAAAACTTTTTCTTTTTTGTGTGTGTGTGTGTGTCTAAGCGATATCAGTTCATTTGTTGATTGATTTGATTTTTCAAACACACACTGTTTACTTCAGGAAATGTCTGGCAACAGATAAAAGTGACCAAAATGACATCTTCAGATCACTCGTTCCGCTCGACCAACAGCCCAGATCGCAAAGATACTTAATCCACAACAGCAGCAAACACACACTATGTACAAATCCTCACACTTGAGAGCACAGCAGAATAAATGTTCGGCTTTCTTTTTTTTTGTTTTTTTGGCAGGGGGGGGGGGGGGTCTGCCTTTATTTGATAGCATAGTTGAGAGAGACAGGAAATGGGGAGGGAGAGGGAGGGAGAATGACATGCAGTAAAGGGCCGGATTCAAACCCTCTGCATATGGGGCACCTGCTCAACCCACTGCACCACACGGCACCCCATAGTTTGGCCTTTTTTTGCTGAAAAAATGACCAATGATCAACATTGTTCATTTATATTGCGTGAATTGATTGATCAATGTAGCGCCTACAGATACTGCAGCTACTTTACTCCTGCACTGTGAGACCTTGGACTGAGCTTCATTAGGAGGGAAGGGACATTGTAAAAGTACACTCCGACCAAGAAAGAAAAAAAAAAAATCATAGAAGTTCTTAATGAAAAGGCTCACACACACACACACACACGGGGGCTCCAAGGGTCGAGGACAAGACGATAAGAGAGCTCTCCCCTCGTCAGCACCGTACAACATGAGATTTGAGGGTTTTTTCTCAGAATCGAGCCTATATGTTGTATGAGAGCTGAGAACATGCACAGAGGGGCTCACGCTGTGCAGGAACAGATCCAGAAGGTCAAGTCTGAGCTAATTTCACAGCCAATAGGAAGCAGAGGAGACAAGGTGAGGGAACAGAGGAGTGACGTGTCAGTGAGAGACCGAGGGGGGGTGTGTGTGAAAAAAATAGAAGAGATAGAAAAGAGAAGGAGAGATAGAGCGGGTCAAAGAGGGAATGTGTCGCCGTGTGAAGCAGCACAAAGAGCCATCCCTTATTCACTTCAACAGCGGAGGCACAATGCTCCGGTAAGGTGGGGGGAAATTGAAGTAAAGTGTGGAGCCGAGGTCTTTATTCGCCTTTGACTTTGATCTAAAATACCTTTAACAGCCCCTCTGAAGAGGCGGCAACAGGCTGGCCACTCCAAAAGAGGGGAGCGCTTCATTTTGTCAGGCCATTTCTCCTCCCGCTTCTTAGGGAAATTATGTTCTTGTTTCGTATGTGCAGGCCAGTGTAAGGTTCAGATGTGCACACTGCAGCTATTTGGGATGAAGTGTTACTGGGAGGGGGGGGCGAGTGGACCGGAGTCAAACACCAAGTGCAATTTTGGAGAAATAGGAGGCAATAGCAGGAAAAAAAGAAATCTAACGTATGATAATACACTTTGCAACTTCAAAAGATCAATATAAACTGCAAATAGTGCTTCAATATAATGAAATCTTTTCTAGCAAAAAAAAGCATTTAACAAAAAATGAATTAAGGGAAGAGGCTGTGTTGGATCTAAAGTCTTCATAGACGAGCTATTTGATCAACTAATCACACAAGTCAGTTTCCTTCAAACAGAAAATTAGGTCTCATCATCATTAAACATTATTTTGCACTAAAAATAAAAGTTAGAGTCGGTTTCTTTACTTTCCAGGTAATTGCAAGTCTCAGAAATGTTGCATTCACTGATTTACATAACTTCCCCTTTTTATGTAACCCAAATCTATTCAATAAAATTTAACTGAATGTGCAAATGTTCAAATAACTACTGTGAAAGCGGCACAGTGAAGTGTGCTTTGATTTAAAAAACAATACTGAACATGAAGAGAGATGGAGCCTTTTTCACTAACGGTGAAATTCTTGCAACACCCAGCCTTTCCGCTGTGAGAGGAGATAGGAAGCCCGGCGCCTGGGGGCCCGCGGCTCTGAGTTTGCGCTGTCTGATGGAAGCCTCCGGTCTCCGCTGACTCTCGACAGGGTCAGCTCCCATCCCTGTCTTCTTCTAGGTCGGTCTGTCCTCTACTTGTGCATAAAGTGATAGGCCGAAGGCCAACCTGGGTCCTGTCTCCTCATCTGCTGCCTACCTTATTGTCTGACCTTACTTTCTGTTATCTGACCTCGTTCTTCTCCCCATCACGACAGCGTGACCTACTTTGGTGTAACCTTTGGTCCTCGTGGGTAGCCGTAGCTCAGTTCCAGCTTTCAAGTCAGTCGGCTCTATTTGGGTCAACCTGCCTTTGGCCACTAATGAGCTAATGAACATAAATTACCCTGGAAAGAAATATATGAATTCTTTCCTTTTTCTGCTCCGGGAAAAGTAACAATACAATTGTGTGAAATAAAAATATACATCGGGGTAGAAAGTATCATTGGCATCAACCTTGAGCTGGAAAAGTCTTCAAAGTAAAGCTCAGTGGGAGACGAACCTCTGGACCTCTAATCGACTTCCCTGACCAAGAGTGTGGAGAGGTTTGACATTTAAGTGATGGATTAGAACATACACAGCTGTGTACAGTATGGGTGTACGTGTGCACATGATGCTCTCTCTCTCTCTCACACACACACACACACACACAGAGAAATGTCCTTGTGGCAAAACTAAGCAAGCAATTACAGAGTGCAGCCTGCCAATAAGATATCAGAGGTGTGCTGCCAAGGCTAATTTGCTGGAGCTGTCAGACTCACTATTGTGTTGTAAAGCTCAGAAGTGAGTTAAGCCTCCATTGCAAATAACCCTCTCATTCTCTGAATCTGAAACACCTCAAATTGGAGTGAACGCTCTCATTAGCAGAAACAATTTCATATGAAAATAGCGGTCGCCTCGACTCGCGGCCGCACGTTTGTCCATGAGCGAGCGAGGTTGCGCTCCGGCCGACACGTTTGTTACAGACAGACCCAGCCGCTCCCGTCTCAGATCAATTCAGAGTCTTCTTCTGCTGTAAGTTTGTAAGTTTGCTCACTATCGAATGAAAGTTGCACAGGCGGCCGGGGGAGGGAGGGGGGTGGGGAAAACAACTTGCAGCGTCAGAGCTAAATCACTGTAGCATCACGGCGATGCGTTGCAATTAAGCGAAAAACACACCCCAAACAAAAACTCATATCTCTCCGAACAGAGGAGCGTATTGTGAGATTCTATCTGGAAGCGGTTGAAAATTAAATCTGGATTGAGTTAAGTGAGAATCCGGGAATTTACAAGGTGGAATGAAGCATGACAATGAGATGGAGGGGATAAAAAAAAATAAAATAAAAAAAGTCTGTCAAATAAGAGATGTGGCCCCAGTGAATGAAAAAAAGAGAAATTCTAAAGCTCCTGCACTGGACAACCCAGTGAATCAAAACCCCATTTCCCATGGGGCAGCAGGGTTATGGCCTCACAGGTACAGGCAGACTACAGACAGGGGGACTTCAGAGTCTCTTGGGTCTCTCTCTCTCTTTCTCTCTCTCTTAGCTGAGGCGCATGGTCAAAAAGCGGTGAAATAGTCCATATTCCATTATGGCACTTTAAACATGACATCCGAGACATAGCTTGTCACGGAGGCAGAAGTAGAGACTGCAAGAAAATGTATACGCTGCAGGGGGCCGACATAATAATGATGATGTGGGAGGAGGAGGCTGCCACATTCACAACAGTCGCAACCATTTAAAATGCCCCATGTATAGAGAAAACTCCCAGTCTCTCCGATCGCATTATATATTATAATGCATCAGGCTGCATCGCCTGTGAAGGGAGCAGCAGACAAACTGTGGATACTTCTGCAGCATCCTTGCTAATTACATCTGGCCAACTAGTGCCTCGCTTTGCATTTTTATTGGCTGCGTAACTCTATTACCGGCGAAAGCAAACTGCCACTGTACTTACAGGGTGAGGTGGTTGAAGCCCACAGTCCTCAAGGTGAAAGCTCTGGCCAGCAGACGCACGTGCGTGAACAAAACCCCGATGGCGTCCTCGAAGCTGGTCAGTTTCTGGAGGACCGGGGACGTCTCGATCAGCTGTCGGTCTGTCTGAGGCTCCTGGACCTGTGGGAAAACATATTACACAGGAGGTTTAGTAGAGCTCTAGGTGTTATAGGTCATACTGGAGGTATTTCTTTAGGTTCAATTCAATTTCAATTACAAGCAATTAGCTTAAATAGCAACTTTCATTTTCACACTAGAGCTCTTGTAATGAGCTGGTGACCTTTGCAAATTGTACAACACTGTCAACTGATTCATGTCAATCGTAAAGGGATAGTTCAACATTTTGGCAAATTGGCCCATTGCCATAATCCCTATAGTCTTATGAGTAGGTTTGTAATTGTCGGTGGTAGCTCATTTTAGAACGGCGGAACTGAGCTGCGAGCTGCTCAGAGCTACGCTACGGAGGCTGACAGGATTTCTTGGTTTCCCTCATCAAACTCATCAGGGATCAGATGAGATGGAGATGTTCAACTGTCACAAAGTGTCACGTTCAGCTGTCCACAAACTTGGCAATGTGTTGACATTCATGAGTCAATGCTTGAAACAGTTCTGCTGAAGAGGAGCATAGACTAGAGAAAATATAACCTGGTGAAAAAAACAAAAAAACTAGAGTATTTCAAACTTGTGTATTAAGTAGGCCTACTTGTTACTACTATTGTCCATTATACATACAACTAACTTAAAGTGTTTTATTCTAAGCCTGTACTAAAAGACAGCAGTTTGCTCTATGAATTAGAGGGAGGGAAAGTTTGGTTGTGTAACTTTGGGTAGCTAATGTGTGTTCAATGCTTTTGCGATTCTGTTGGTCTTTAGTGTGTAGATCCCATAATCTACTCTCAGTCTCTCAGTAACAACCAGTGTGTCCACTCCGAGGATTCTTAAACCAGACACACACATGTACACACACAAAAAAGAAACACTACTTAATAAAGTCGTTCTGCATAAGAGCGTCAGATGAATTCCTTAAATGAGATGAACCTCTACACTGTGTGCTGCTGGAGGGCCTGTTTAGAGTGTGTGTTTTTACTCCGCCTCAAAACAAACTCTGATGATCTGCAGCAGATGGAATCTCTTAGTCATTAAGTTTTAAGTCAAACAGCTCGGTTTAGTCTCTCTCTCTCTCTCGCTCTCTTTCTCTAAATCTGGTGATTCAAACGGTCAATTAATACGATATGACTCAGTCGCGCTGTACGTCTCCTCGCTTGTTTCAAAGCGGAATGTATCCGAGACTCTTGCCCTCGGGACTTTGATGAGCCTTGAAAGAACGCTTTTTAGGCTCTTGTTGTGAAAACGGCTGTAGATTGCGCTTTCAACAATAGCTGTAGGGCACGGTGAGTTCAGAGGTAGACGGGTTCGCCGGAATCACGTGGCTCCGTTTTAACTGCAGTATTTGCTCTTGCCTATGCTCGTTAGTAAAAAGAAATGATATGCTAAGAAAATATGTGCACCGATGTTTGTTGAATCAAGAGATATCCTTATGGGTGCATTAATTAGGCAGCTAGAAACATCTAATTGGTCTCTGTGTGGTGCAGCTGTAAGCTTGACCAAGACATCTTTTCCAAAGAAAACAGTAGAATTGAGCCACATGATTTCATGTGGACACTTAAAGCACATTAGCCTGGTCCATTTAGCTGCAAAGTGCAAAGTATCCCAAAAAATAAAAGGAATAAAGAAAGCAACTTTTCAAGGCTCTCCGGGAAAGATTGCCACTTTCTTCATTTCTCGAGCATCTTTGTCTGTTTTGATGAAGAAATGACAAGTAAACAGTTTTCTCTCCCATGTCAAGACAGTGCGCAGAGCAGAGATGTATTTTTAAACTCAGTATTTTAATTGGAGCGCTGCCGGTAATGTCATGGTTCCATCATCCAATATGTCCTGAGAAACACTCCATTCCTGTCTTTTTTTCCACTCTGTTAATTAACGAAAGGCGTTTAAATGTCATGCATCACAACTAACGACATCTGACGAGTTCAGCACTCAGAGGCGCAAGCTATCCTTCAGGGGGAATGGCCGGCAGCAAGGCTTCAAACGCAGAGGAGAGAGGAGGGGAGAAAAAAAAATCAACAGCAGTTATGGGGGGAAAAAAATAAAAAAAAATAATACACATACACACACATGCACTCACACACACATACACACACACTTTTGAAAAGGCTTCAAAGCATCACTTTCAGCTCAGTCCAGACAGAAAGCGGAATCAGAGCCGAGGTCTTTTGAGGCCCAAAAAGCCTGACACTCATGTATCTCCCTGATAAACCAAAGGAGAAATTTTGAAATCCAGACTCAACGTAAATGACGTTCTGGTAAATTATTCTGGAGAGCTGGTGTGAGTGTGTGTGTGTGGTGATGCGCTGGAGCGAATCGAGCGAACACGAAAGACATAAAGATGTGCCTGTCAACCACGAAAGCGTTACCAGCGCGCTCTGCAGGGCACGGCGGTGGCAGGGCTAATGTATGCGCGCACGCCGAAGACGGGTGTACGCATAATTACCCACGCCGCGGCGAGCTGCCACCGCCATCCGCTCAAACCTCATTACGGCGGGTCCTCTTCACCTCCGTTTTGTCATCGTCATCTTGTTGAGCAGGGGGGGAGTGGGTGACACCTTGTTGCCTCACATTAACTATTTTTGGGAGTAATTTTCTCCCCGTCCTCCGGGGGCTTTTATCAATTAGAGAGTAAATAAATAATCAAGAGAGCTGTTTTTTTTTTTTCTTCATGTGGAACTGCATGGATTATATCTTCTCAAGCCAAAAGGTCATGATGCTATCAAGCTTCCAAGAGGTTGGCACAATTTAACAGGCCTTAGCCCACTTGCAGGGGACCACCCAGAGGAAGGCTCAGCCACGCACAGTGAGTGGTAATGAGGCTGTGGCTCTGAAGCGGCTAATCACTACTCATGCAGCACACTGTGGAGGTTCATCCTCGCACCGCAGAGCGGTTGCAGGGGCTGACCCCGGGGCTCCACCCCGACCGCGGCGCCCACCGCTGGGGCGTCCGCCGCGCAGCCCACCAGGTAAACAACAAGACTGCTGGATACAATGTGTTTATTCTGAGCGCCGGCGCTGCAAACTCCAACAATGAAAAAGAAAAAAACATCCAGATGCTTTGTGCATCTGCAACGTTCAGGGATGAAAAAATACAGAGGTGAGGAGGCAAATACGTGGAGACACAAATATATTATGTATACACTCTGAAGTATGTAAACAGAAACACAATGTTATTTTGGGCCAAACATGGATATGCAAAAAATAAATAAATAAATAAAATAAATGCACATGAGAAAATGCAGCGACACACGCAGGGAGATGAAGAGAATGAACTGCTTAAAGACGAGCCTCGGCAAACACACAAAGAAACACTTTCTCCTCACAGACACATCAGAGAGAAGGATGCCTGACGGTCCCTGGAGGCCCCATGTGATTCGGGACTGTAATCCTGTTATGGCATCTTTGATCTCTCCTTCCAAATCCTAATTTCAAACAAACACTGCTGACATGTTCAATGTTTCTGGGCAGATCATGTAAAGCAAAGAACGACAGCACAGAGGGAGAGCGAAGAGAGGGATTGCAAAAATAAAAAATAAAAACCTGATAGTGGAGAAGGGCAGAATGGCGCAGCAGAGAGAGGGGCAATGGAAGGGAAGAAGAAGATGAGAGAGGGAAGAAGAAGATGAAGTGAATGAAAAAGAGGATTACGGTCTTGACCAAAATGGAGAGCAGCAAGACATGGGGGCAGACAATGCAGACTAGTGGAGGGCTACTGTGGGCCTTGTGACAGCTATAAAGCACTCGGTCAGCCTCAGGCAGAAAAACTAACAGCCTGCCCACCTCTGGCAACACACACACACACACATGAGAAAAAACATACATTCTGGCTGGAAAACTTCAAAGATGGGAGAACGCTTTTGTGTCTTGGGGGTGAGGTGAGTTTTAATGAGCGGCATCAAGCCAAAATAAACATCAATAATGAAACATATCTCAACCCACCTGCAGGGGGTGTGGTGGGAAGTTGAGCCAGACCTCCCGTAGGTCCTGTGAAGACAGAAGAGGAGGGGGGAGGAGGGGGGGAGGGAGGAGAGAGTACAAGGTTTCTCTTGTCATTAGGGTCATCTCATCTGCGTTTATAAATATCATTCTAACAGTTCATTAACATTAACACTAATGAATTTTTAAGTACAATGTTAAAACCAATACATAATATATAAAGAACTTAATTCTCTACAGGTGCCTTGGTGACTTGAGCATTACAAAAAAAAAAAAGTGTGTAATCTTCCCTTCCTCCCCAGGAGGTAATTAGAGCTCCAAATATTTATTCACCCCACCATTAAGGTCCCAGCATCAGAGTAAAAACATTGTGTTTAAATGTGGATATTTATTGAATTTCAGCACTTTCAGGGACATAATAGCGCAGTGAAACATACTGTATATTATTTGGCTCCTCTAACAAACACGTAGCGATGTCGCTCAGGTAAGATTTCTATAGACTGCTGCTGTTACATGGCTAATTTGTATAGATGTTGAGGTAAACAGGCTGGGGAGTACGCCGTCTCCTCAGAGCCACAGATGTACATTGCGATGGATATAACGCTGTCCACAACGATAACAAGGAGCATCTCTCTCTTGGCTTCTGTTAACTACTTTCATCCCGGTTAACCACGTTCATTAAAGCTGGATTCATTGATTTTCTTTTGGGGGGGAAGCCACACGGGGGCAATGAAACAAACTGTAAACACAATATTGGCAGATTATCACCTTATAGATAGGAATTATTAGTTCTTAATTGGCTGTTTAGTTACACATGCAGCAGTAATATTAGCATTCATTCAGAGTCATTTCTGCTCAATATAGCGCTGCTTTGCTTTTCAACCCAATACCTGCAGGAAATATCTGACTCTTTTGCAACTTAAGTGCTCCGCCAGCTTGTTGTTAACTTTGTCTGCCTGCCATTTGGTGCTGGGTGGGGAGTGCAGAGTATATTTACCAGAGCTTTTCGGCTGCCTGCTGCTGCGAGACACTGGTTAATAAGAACAGCGAGAGGAAATCAAACAGAAATAAAACTAAAACAATGGGCCAAGAGACTAAAATACTTAATACAGATGGGAAAAACTGGACAGTCTATGCATAATCCTGTGTGGGTCATTACTCTGAGCAACCTCTATCACATTACACACAGTCATTTGATCCATTGCTAATATAAAAATATTGATTAGAGCAGCTTTAAAACGCCTCAGAGGCTTCACCTTTGGGCCCTGACAACCTGGTCCTCGCCAGCAGACAGCAGCTCTGTTTCACAACATTAAGAATCAATTTAACACCTAATGCTTAAATTGTGTTATTTATATATCTATCTGTGTTATTATGTATGAACGTATATATATCTATGGTGGAATAAAAAAAATAAAAAAAACTGACTGTGATGATATGCCACTGATGCCTCTGTGTAGGGGACTCTCTAGATTCCTCAGTGCAGGTTATTTAAGGTGCCTTCACTGGCCCCATATGGGGGTGTAAGAATAACAGCAAATGAGTCAGCATCTCATTTTCAGACCTAGAGGGCTGTATATTGACCACCCACTGGGGAGTTACATGAAGGGGGGGGTTGCAGATCTGAGCAGAAGGGGAGGGGTGATGCTGGTGGAGGGGTTGTGGGATTTGGCTTTGAGAGGTGTGTTGTCTCAGGAGACACACATTGACAGTGCTGGACTCCCTTTTCCCCCCCCCCGGGAGTGAAATATGTGCAAGATCAACATGTTTCCTCAACCCTGCTCTGAGGTAACCACGCAAGATTGAATGGTAGAGAGACAGAGGCTGTAAAACAAGACAGGAAAGGGAGAGAGAGAGAGAGAGAGGAGGAGAAGCTGTGGCTCTCAAGTTATCGCCATGGACGACACAGGCATCGACAGCTTCGGGGCCTGGGGTCTGACGTTGGTTGAGTCGTAGGGGCGATGCAGATGTGGTGAGCAACCTCTTAAGTACAGTAACGCTCAGGTGTTTAACAGGTTCAAGGAGATAGACCTTTTTAAAAATGCAGCGCTGGCTCATCAGGGAGCGGTGTGTGGTCAGCGGCATCGGATGGGCGCCTCATCTTCTCAACCCACCCAGCTGGCAAACCATCGCCTTGAGCAGCCGATGAAAAATTCATGAAAGCAGTCAATACGGAGCAAATGCTTCCTTTTGGTTCGCTTGTCTCTTAGCCTCGGACTGGAGTTGAAAAGCACTAAGTTCATGGCCGGTATCAAGTCGACGCCGATCCTGCGCGTGAATACAATACAAGGTTTCTTGGCTGCGGAGGGTGGCATCACTTAAAGGGAAAAGTCAATAAGCGCCCGCTAATGGATCACTTTGCTTTCCACTGTGGTTTTGCTGCAACCAAACACATACGAGAAAGAAACGCAGCTAAAAAAAACGTATTCGTACAGCTGAGTGTATGGGGATGAAGAAGAAACAGAGGGGACGTGAAGTATGCACAAGTTGCTTGGGCTTGTGATCGAGGCTTATGATTAAAATCCGTCCACAGGGCGCACGCGAGCCGCCCACACGCTGTATATAGACCCGAACAGCTAATGTTTCAATTACAGCCATTCCAAAGACAAGGCAGACAATGATTAAGCCAGCATCGAGTGGGGATTTAAGAATAACAACAGGTTTTTTTTTTCTTTCTCTCTCTTTCCCTCCCAGCACGTGGAAGGTATAATTACTGGGGGCACAAATCATCATGTGCAGCAGCTGAATCACAGCCATTTGGAGGATGAAGCTCTTGTGCTCGAAACAGAAAAAAAGGAGGGGGTGGTGGTGGTGGGGAACATATGCAAACATGTTTATTTGAGTGTCAACGGCCTAGCCATAATGAGAGTGGAAATTAAAAGCAGAATGAAAGGCAACTTGGTGGAACTGCGTATGAGCTGTGTTTTAAGGTGGACTTCAATCAGTGCTGCTCTAACCCACGGGGGAGTCTGGTCTTACACATACTCAGGGCTCACAAGCCATCCGTGAATAGGCAAGACCGCTACTCCCTTACTCCCCCACACCCACACACCAGCACACACACACCACCCCTGGGATTGTTGGCCATCCATGATTGGGACATAATGGTGTTCTTCTCTGACAAGGTCCAGTGCTCCCTGACAAATTAGTCTCTAGCTACAGGCTGCCAATCAATCCATCAAACGCAGTAGTGCAGCGGAGGGATCGATAAGAGATAGCGCTGCTGATCAATACCAACATAAAAGCAGCCCTAACTCCAAAACGGAGGCTTCTATCAGCCAACGGTCAAGGTGCTCTTCCAAAATACGGGGAGGGGGGGAATAATGTCCGCACACCTTTTTACAGTTCCCTGCGAGCGCGGGCAGAGTGAGCAAGCGAATGGGAGAAAGTGGCTTGGTGAATGTGCCCGTGCTTTTTGGTTTTCTATTTTCTCTTTTCTGAAGAGAAGATGTATACGCTACCTCATTCAAACACTGGAAATATTAGCCGCAGCTGTCGCGGGGTAAGGGTGCAGACTGCACAGATCTCGGCAGGAAAAGAGAAAAAAAAAAGTGAAAAGAAAAGTGTTTCATGCAACAGAAAATAGAAACTCTCACTCATTAGAACGACTTCTGTTGGGTAAAAATAACAGATCCGGATCAGTGTTATTGCTGTAAGAACTGGCTTGAATCCAGCCAACACAGGCAGAGGTTACTGTTGCTGCCAGCAAGATGGGCGGCCTTCATATGTAGGGAGCTGTCAGCCAGGCGTTCACCTGGATGAGCATGTAAGCCTAGCACACTCTACCGGCGTGCCAAGAGACCAGAATGATGATGTGACAGGAAGTCAGGACTATCAAATACAGTTAAAACCTTGTTTACAGGCAATTTCTGCAAAGCCACACAAACCACACTACATAGCAGCCCTGTTAAGACTGTCAAAATTGAAAGGTTTAAAAAGATTCAGACTGTTAGCTGCTAGCTCGGCTCGAGTCGAGGGCTGAAAGCAGGCTGCCCTGAAACCCTTTCTTTGGCATTGCACCCAGAAAAGAAATGAGAGGGAGGCAGCAAAAAGGCTGCACCGCCGCTCACACTATCCAGAAGCAACAGTCACGGCGCCTGACGGTGACCCATCTCGGTTGTCACAGCAACCTCGGCTACATTTGGCGTTTTTGAGTGTGTAAGCATTGCGGGGCGGTGTTAATAAAAGCTAACAGATTAGCCCATAGGCAACTAAGTGAGATCATCATCGTCGTCGTAGTGATTGCTCCTCATAACAGGCACTTCCCTCAGGACATCGCAGTGCCATCAACATCTTTTTTTCCCCCTTTTTTCCCAGAAACACCACACTGCTGTTGTTGAGTCCAGGTTGGGAACAATCGAACACCCCCCCCACCCCTCCCCTCCCGAAGAAGCCGCTTCCTGCCTCTCTGCTGATGCTTTAATAACCTCCACAGTAATGTCATTAGCAAATTAGAATCTATTGTTTCCTCCAGGCCTCTGTGTGCAATGAAGCTAGATTCCATCCGCGGCTAGAGCACTGTTGTTGGGGAACCAGTGCCAGCGAAGGTGATGTGTTGAGAGAAAAACAAGGGGACGGAAATAACTGTTGCGCTCCAGTCATGAATGCCATACCAATTAGGGAATAACAGAGATAGACAGGGGAAGGAAAAAAAAAAAAAAAACTGGGGCCACTGTTTGTCTGGCAAGATCTTGAGGTGGAAATTACACGCATGCTTTGCCTTAGGTAGGTAATTCTGAATTTTACCTCCGGAGTTGTGAAGCCTTTGTTTTGACTTGTCATAAGAGAGCTAGAGTGAAAC
The DNA here is from genome assembly GCF_045865225.1 of Trachurus japonicus. Classification (NCBI taxonomy): domain Eukaryota; kingdom Metazoa; phylum Chordata; class Actinopteri; order Carangiformes; family Carangidae; genus Trachurus; species Trachurus japonicus. The sequence goes on along the minus strand of NC_140926.1, from coordinate 18,609,535 downwards.
AGCTGTGGGGGTAATGACATCCTGGAGTGTTAGAGAGGAGAGAATGGAAAGGAATGGCAAAGAAAAAAAAGAAAGAAAGAAAAAAATAGACACCAACCAGCATCCTGTTGTTCCAGAGAGGAAAGGAGGGTATGGCACTGATCACCCATGTGTGAACGAATGAAATACCATATCAAGGAACGGGAGCGGTAAAAGCTTCCAGGGTGTGATAAGAGAAAAAAAAAAGTATCGTCCTTCAGTTTTGCACTGCATCTCATTACGTCTGTGTAATGTGCTGTGTGAAGACCCGTTCTACCACCGTGAGCTGGAGACACACAAAAAAAATAAAAGCGCCGGAGCGGTCCTGCATGAACCGCAAGAAATGTATCTCACCCTCTTGTCCGTCCATCTCCCTGGTCTGCCCCACAGTCCCCCCCCCCCCCCCCTCCCCACCCATCTGTGTCCATCTGCTTCCCCTCAGTTTGTGTGACAGGGCAGCCATCAGGAGGATTCAGCAGGGGGGTAGGTGGGAGGGTGGGGGTGACCAGCCATACTATTTCCATCCTCAGTCTGCACGTCTGAAAACTTAAAAACCAAAGTTGAAAATGACTCAACTTTGCTTTGTGCAAATTCTCTCAGTCTCAGAGCCCGTCCACACGTATACGGGTTTCAGTCAATCTGCATACGTTTTTTTTAATCGTTTCTGCATTTCATCTACACAGAAACACCTTTTTTTTTTTTTTTTTTTTTGGGGGGGGGGGGGTAAAAACTGTATCTTTTGGAAACGGGTCCCAGAGTGGGGAAATCTAAAAACCTCGCCCCAGCATCTTTTGTGAAACAATGATGTCATACTGCCCACCACTGTGTGACACTGATACTGAGTATACAGTTTGACACTATACAGTCTATGGACGTAATGTAACAACGTCAACGACCCACTACTGTTGGTCCCTCACATACTGGGGCTGAATCATGCCCAATGAATCATCACTGATTGTAATTTTTACCCTGGCACGACTACCAGTCAACATTTACGACCTATAATGTTTAGAGTTTGAATAGAGCAGAGAAGTTTTCAGTCTTCTTCTCTGTTTCTGATGTGTTTGGCAGCGTTACAGGGCCACAGACGCTCCACACAGGCCTGGAGTATGTACTACAGCGTTTTGAGTCGTTTCATTGGATCTGTGTGTACATGCAGATATTAATTGAAACGATGCCACGTTTACAGAAAACTTTTTCAAAACGAACAAAAAAAAAGAGACCTTTTTTGGTGAAGCTCCATTCCGTGTGGACAAGGCCTCAGGGTGTATAGAGAGTCTAAGCGGAAGCAGGAAGTAACGTCGCCATGGGACCTCAACTCTGAAAAACTATCCATGCAAGTGAACGGGACTAAAAGTTTTATTTTGTGATCCAATTGAATTGTGCCATGAGAAAAAAATATGACCTCTACCTGTTTAAAACATCACGTTTCATCTGGAAAAAAAAGCAGTTTATCGTAAAACGGCAACGGAAGAATGTATTTTGTGTGAAGACTGCTCTACGGACTACAGATCTGGTGTCCCACAAAAAATACGTCACCAACTGACACGGGAAAGGGCGGCATTTGGTGTGTGACGTCACCTACGTGACTTGTAGTCTTTCTGGTTACAGATTCTTCCGAATTTTATTCTACAATAGTTTTACGATAAACTGCTGGTTTCTCTTCATGAAACGTGATGTTTTAAACAGGTAGAGGTCATATTTTTTTCTCATGGCGCAATTCTATCGGATCACGAAATAAAACTTTCAGTCCCGTTCACTTGCATGGATAGTTTTTCAGAGGTGATGGTGACCGTTACTTCCTGCTTCCGCTTAGGCTCTCTATTCAGACCTAGCTCATTTGGAGCAGTTGTTCCGAAACAAGGAGCGTTTCAGCCCAAGGAGCGGTTTGTTTGGTCATAGGTCATATGAAAATATAACTGACACAAAAGACTTGTCAGGTCTAGACTTCAACCGCAGAACGGACCAGGTTGTGTTTTAATTTTCAGGCCTGTTGAGACCTCTCTTCCATGTTTTTTGTTTTCCCAGGTAACCTCCTCCTCCTTCTGAGTAAGATTTCTGACCAATGAGAGAACAGTTGGTTCATGCAAGACATTTTGTCTACACTTTTGGACTGTTGGCAGTTGTTACCTTGTGGACACAAATGACCCAAAAGAAAAATGCAACAATTGTATTGTTTTAGCCCCTGAATGGGAACAAAGCAAACGGGCCACAGGTCTGAATACATCCTCAGCCTCCCTCTGCATCCGTGGTTGTGCTGTCCTCTTTACAGCCTGAGCTGTACTGTACTTTATATGCTGTAAAGGTTTTTTTTGGTGCACCTTGGAGTGTACATAAAGCTGCCACAGGTCCATATTTGACATTATAGGCTTTCAGGTTGAAGGGGATTGGACTGGTTAATAAGAGGGTGAGCTGAAGTGAAGTAGAGACTCTTTCTTTTCAAAGCCTCCTTGAAGACTTGAGTGGGGTATGACAAGTACTCATGTTTTTCTTTTCTTTTTTTGCCATAGGAAGGTTTCTTGTGTTTCCATTTACAGTTACACTGTGTGGTAAGTCCTGAACAGTTATGATGGAGGACGGTGTTGGTCAGCTGAGTGATGGGAGAGCAGAGGCAGCGCAGTCAGAGCTGGAACACAAGGTGCTGGGCGATCAAGGACATTGACGATTTCATTTTGGGTACATCTGATAATATCAAATTCTTTTTTTAAAAACATTTTCCTGAGGTTTATCTGTGATTTACTGTGACTATTGAAACCTCACTTTGAGTTGAAGGCTGTTCAATAAACAGTGAACAAAAAGCTTAAACAACGTTACTACGCTGTTTACTTCCTAGATTCTCTAACAGTTTACTGTTGTTCCCTGAGTTCCTCAAGGTTTCATTTTGAGTTGAGTGACTTATGGTGTATTATTCCTCACCTTCTTTTACAATTTGTACAACGTTATTTATGCTTTTATTTCTCATGTATTGACCACTTGAATCCCAGATTGTATTACACATGCTGTAAAGCTCACACTCATCCCCAGTGAATCTGAAATTCTAAGAAGGCTTTTATAAGTAGAACAAAGAATATAGATCACATACAGCCTCCTTTTCACAGGCTCCCTTTTAGCATTCATTCTAAAATCTCACTGATTAGTTTTGTATTATAAATCATATTAGATGGTCCGCTGTTTAAACATTTCCGCATCTGTTATATTCACTTTCTACTTTTTGCTGCAGATCCACCCCGTCCTTGTCTTTTTTTGTTTCCCTTCGTACACGGATGCTCCATCTGGAAACTCTGTCATCAGCACGTCTAACTTTCCTCTCATCTGTTGTCTCTCTGAGCGATGAAACAAACACTACACTCCATGTCCCATCATCAGTGAGACCATCACAGAGACGCGTAGCAGCAGGGCATCTTTTGTAGCCATGGGATACCGATGTGCTCGATGCCGTTTGGTTTCTTTTTGCTTCACAGGACGAATCTGCATCTGCGTGTTTCTCGTCATCTACTGTATATATTGACAACAGTGAACCTTTTCCTCTGTCCGCTCCAATTGATGCTGTACTACTCTGAAATTTAGATATATTTTTTTTCACATCTGTTCAGCAGCTCCGAAAGAAAAAAAAGTCCTTATCTGAGAATCTGTCATTGTACAAATACAGACCTCTACATTGGGACGACTCAGTAAACTGCTGTCAACCCTCACGGCCAAGAAGTGACAGTAAAACAGCACCAAGGATGTTCCAGCTTTCTACTGTACGCTCAACACTCACAACACAGCTGCTGGTCACAAAGTATAACAGACTCAGAGTAAATTCAGCCGTGTGTACAAACAACCCAAGGCCAAATGTTGCAGTGCTTAAAGAAAGAAAAAAAAATGCAAATAAAAAAAAAACATACTTCTCTCTCTCTCTTGTTTTTTCCTTTGAGAGAATTTATTTCGATTTCTAATTAACAATAATCTCCCCCCTTTTGTTTCACTCCTGATGTCTCTGATCTGATTTGGATCAAACGTATTTGATGGATCGCCGTGTGTTCCTGTAGTCGTGTGTGTGTGTGGGAGTCGCCAACTGAACCTCAGACAAACACGCTCAACAGCCAATTAGAAGCGGGCCTGCTGCTACATACTAGACCTGCTGCAATCGTTTAACTGAGTCCTAGCGCTTCTCGCCAAGACAAACGCAAATACTGATTCATTCATCAATTATTCAGGCCTGCTGATCACACACACACACACACGAGCGCACACTCGCAAACAATAGCAGGTGTCCCGCTCAAGACTGGCACGCTGCAACGTTCAACACCTCCAGTTCATTTTGCAGAATATACAAGCCGTGCTCATCCTGTTTTTTACTGCCATGGCTTTATCCAAATCTCCTTTTTTTTCTCCTTCTCATTGTTTTATCTTTATGCATATCAGTGTACACACAATGTGCAGCTACTCAAAAGTACTACGGGATAAAGCCAGATTATGGAAGATTTCAGGTTGGAGAGGCTGGCAGGGCCTCAATATTGTGCAATACATGGCTTGTTGCCAAATCATGAAGTGTGTGGGTTTGAACAAATAAAAAAGACCAGATTGGTGAAACATCACAGTTCGGTCTGCCACGGTTCAGGATAGGAATATCTCGTGTTGAGCGTCTGCGGCTGTTCTCCGTGACTGATGTGTACATTCATGTGTGTGTCGACACTGTAAGTGACGCTCATCCTGCACATAAAACAATGTGACAGGAGGCAGATATCAAATTAGAGCTCAGTTATAAATTTTCGCCAGTTACCTCGGTGTTGAAAAGCAATCTACCAAAGAGCTGTCGAGCCTCGTCCAAGCCTCCTTCCAAATACACAGCACCTGGAGGGGGGGAGAAAAAAAACACAGATGAAAAACAGGAAACAAGGAAGCCGAGGATGGCTTGAGTCAAAATCAATACAGCAAAGTTTATTCAGGAAAGAAGTGTGCACTCTGAGTGGAGTGTTTGCTGGAAACTGTGCAGGGATACTTTCTATAACATGTGAAACGGTAAATTAGCAGCCAACCTCCCACCCACACAATTTTAAAGTAACTGTGAAAAAGCATGACATTCCACCAGTACATTGCTGGTGTAAAAAAAAAAAAAAATTCTAGCAATTCTGAGGCAATTTCAGACTTCTCTCCTAATGGAAAACTTAAAATTAATTGAACTCGGCAATGAGTTATAATTGCTTTATTAAAAGTAGGAGTGCATTTTTATTGCTTTTTGACGGTGAAATGACCCCGGGGTTCCTGTGCAGATCCACCTCCCCCTTGTTGGAGCGCAGGAGGACGAGAAGGAGGAGGAGGGGAAGGAAGAGTTGTATTGCGACTAGAACCGACGAAGGTCACATAAACATCCTCGTTGAATTAACAATAGTAGTGTGTGTCACGTGCGCAGGTATAATAGGCCTGACAAACACACAGAAGCTCGCTCAAGTATGTCATGCTCGCACCCCACTCATGGACAGTGTGAACAAAAGTATTATGTCCTTTATGACTCACCTACACTCTGGGATATGACTTATCTGTGCAGGATTTTCTACAACTTGTACACACACACACACACAAGGCAAGGGACAAAGGGAGAACTTCACAGCTGTCACAGCGAGTAGCCCAAATTCCTCCATCTATAAGGACGATATGCAGCGTCTCCAGATCCATTGTACGTGTCACCTCTATGTGGCGTTCTGTTGCTTTGCTTCTTCTTCCTCCATTTCTGATAAAAATCAAGAGGCGCCATCATCGTCCCTTTAAGCCGCGAACAAGTTCGAACCATCACACTTAGGGCGGCTCATTCAATTTAGAAAGCAATAACCACCTGGCAAATTGGGTATACAATCGTGCAGCGGTTTTTATTATGTGCATAAATGAGCCGGTGGAAATGGGGCGCGGTGCGGTCGCCAGTCTAAATGCGCAAACTGCTTTCATGGATGGCATCAAAAACATATGAGGGATTCATCATCTGGGGAGGGAAACTGCTTTCAGATGGCTAACAGGCCATTTACACACGGGCGTGCACACACCCACACACACGCGCACAAAGAGTGAAGATGCAGCCTACATGACCAAAACACTATAAAGAAATACAAACAAACCACCTAGCTCAAAGACAAACACATTTGCACACCCACTCTATCTGCCTCTCTTTGCCCTTTGCTTCTAACCACGGTGGAAATTACCCCCCCCCGAACATTCGCAAAATTTGATTAAGCCTGACAACTTTGTCTCACCCAGCAGCCACTTTGGCACATAACAGACTGTCATTCATTTTGGAGGCTCTTTACTAACATCGGATTCTAGTTGAGTGGTGGAGTAATGAAAATAGCTTGTGAATGTAAGAGGGTATCATCCATTGTGGTTTTTTAGACCGCGCATTTACTGAAACGCTTATGACCATTCAGATCTGGAAGACAACAAAAGCCCATCAATATAAACTCTTTTCAGTCCACAAACACACAGGGAGCGCCACTGCAGATGTGCAGGAGCGAAGAGAGAGCCTCTGTAATCTTTGGCGTGACTGGGCGAGCGTCTCGCTGAGGCAGACCACAGGAGGCCCCCTCGGGAGGGGAGCGGTTCTTCGCAGGATGTTTTCCACTAAGCGCCGGCGCTGAGATCCGTGGTTTCACCGCGATGTGGACCTCGGTTCCAGACGCTGCTACGGAGCAGATGTTTCCTCTGGGGACCAGATGTGGGAGGATGAGAGCTCCCTCAAAGGACTGACGCTCTGAATGTCTTTCACCTACCACTCATCAGTGCATTCATGTGTGAATACTGAGGCTATTCAGGAGTGGGTGGGGCTGGCAGTGCAGTTTTCTTCATGTTTTGATGATACAGCACATTTGGAAAGTTCCCCAAATGGAGGCCTCAAAGTTGTTGAAACTCACAAGTTTTTGCTTCTGATTAGATTTTCAAAACTTTTTTTTTTTTTTTCCTCAGAGAAGAAGGAGAAGGTGGGGAGTACATAGGGGAGGGAGGGAGAAACCAAGAGAGCCTCGAGGGATTTAAAACAGTATTAAAAATCTCAAAGCAACACCTTTGGTGTCAATCAAAGGGCCTGAAGATGAAGAAACCAAGATATGCGGTTAATTCCAGCGAGAACACTCTTGACAAGGAGGCTGTCCGTGCAAAAAGTGTTCCCCAAAGCGATTCAATCAATCGCACAACTTGCCGTAATCATTAAACGGAGATCTGCGTCTCGCAGTCCACCTATATCGGCTCGCGAGACGATGTGAGCTGACGCCATGAATACACACGGCCCACGAAGACGCCCAGCCGGCAATTATATGCTAGCACCTCTCCGCAGCTCATCTTGCAGTAACATCATGCCCAACACAAATCACTCTGCAGTCTCAGTGCAGCGGCACATCCAATCCGCTGAGTTCCTGACCCTGCCAGGGAAGCCAACACAAAACACAGGAAGTCTACGACTGAGATCAAACTGCCTAGAATATGTATATGAAGACTCATGAAGGATCTGAGTGTGTGCTTGTTGCCCTTTGACACCTAAAAACACTGATTTGATCCCTGAGCTCTTTTCAAACTTAATAAAACCTCTATAGGAATGATGTACAAAACATCAAAGTCTGGCCTTTTTTTGTTTCAAGGTAGATAACCTGTCTAATAACCATGAACGCCGACTGTTTGCAATCTTTAACTTTGAGATTCATTAGGTAGTGAGGGTAATGAAGCTGGGGTTTTTCCACAACTTTGAACTGGACTTAAAACTGGACCCATAGTTTAATGATGCCCAACCCAAAGCTGATGAATTAAGAAACTTTAACTTATAAATGTGATTCAGGTTCAGAGAGAGGAAGAACAGCGTGCAAACTTGGACCAAGTTTCCATCCAGTGCTGTGGAGAGAGTATCAGTCACGGCCAGAGAAGGCCAGACACTAATGAATCTCCACATCTGTCACACGTCTAATTCAGACAGCCATGCCGACTGTACAGTGTTATGTTTAGGAATAGAATTCCAATGTCTGTGGGCTTTCAGTGACCAATAAAAAGCCAGAGTCAGGGGCATATGAAACACCAGCGGCTGACAGTCACATTAATAACCTAGAATGAATTATTCAAAAACGCTCAGGCTCTAATCCATCAAATAATATATTAAGCCGCTCCCTCTCAGCTCAATGGGGACTGAGGCAGCAGACGGACACAGAAAACCACGCATTAGAAAGGCAAAAAAAAATAAATGAATAAACCAAACCAAAAACATGAAAATAGAATTTTCACCACAGAAGCAACAAAGGCGGCCTTGCGTGCATTGTCACATCAAACATCTTACTTTCCAAATATGAGGCTCGGAGCAGAGGCTGAGATGGAGAAACAAAAAAAAGAAAAAGAGAGAAAAGAAAGAGGGCACTCAAGAAACTCCACTACTGCTACCATCGCAGCAATTAACAAAGGGAACAGTACTTGCTCAATGAATACAGAGGCTGCATTGTGTATGAATCTGATATTCAGCAAGTGAGAGATAATCCTTTCTCTCCGTTCTTTTAATAGGGAGAGCTTAGAGAGGGCCCTCACAAAGGTTCACCATCTGTATCCCCCATGGCTGCTGGCAGCGTATAATCCACCGATCAACTGTACAAGGAAATTAGGGCCATAAAAACAGAGTGGGGCCTCTTTTCTTCTTCTCTCGATTCTTTTTTTTTTCAAACAGCTTGGTAAGAAGGAAGCGACGCGGCTTATCTATCGGCAGAGAAGACCTGAGAGGGAGAAACAGGAGGGCAACAGACGCGCAGGGTTTCTATGAATAAGCAGGGGAAAGTGGTTTCTAAAAAGACGTAGAGGTAAAGTGGGCGAGAGCAAAAGTACAGAGGGAGAGGGTGAGCGAGAGCGACGGCGGGGGGGAGGGAGGGAGGGAGAGAGGCTGGTACAGAATGGGAGGCGCGCAGGCCAAAAGAGCCCAAATGAGAATGGCCCACTCCGGCAGAAGTTAATGACGGGGGATCAGAAAAGCAAGATTTCCATTCAACACTTTGAATTATTCAGGGTTGCAGGGCACCCATTTGCATTGCAGATGCCTTTGCTTTCCATTCCTCTACAGCTCTCCCTCCATTCTTCCTCCCTCTCCCCGGCTCTCTCCGGTTTTTCTTTCTCTCTGTGTCTCCAGCAAGAGAATGGCCCTGCCTCGGGGTTAGGAGATAGACACATTCTCGGCTCCATGGAGGGAAAAGCTTTGCCCATGCAAAGCAGGAGATTATCTGCCATTTCCAACACAGACCAGGTTCAACGGTCATCGTGGCTGAGAAACAAATAAAACAAAAGGTCAGAAAACATGCACAGTAAGCCGTTAGAGCTATCTGCCAGGGCCTTGGAAATATTATGAGCATGTCATATTCCATCAGGGCTTTCAAAAGAGTGTATAGAAAGAGGACCATTTGAATTCTACACTTGGAGGAGAAAAAAAATGTGTGAAAAAAGGGGGGAAAAAGAAAGAGAAATGACGATAGCTTTAGACAACAAGGCAGCATGTCTGCAAGTGAACGCAGTGCCTGCTGCTTTTACGGCAAAGTGGTGGTTTTTGACAGGCGTGTCAGTTGGAAAGGTACGTGAGGATGAAATGACAGCGTCTGCGTGCCCCTTGTACCATCCCGCGGCACGTGAGTGTGAACGATCCGAGTTTGTCTTGTAAGGAGGAAAAAGAAGAAGAAGAGAAAAAAATGTGCCTGTTCAAGTGAGAGAGTTGGCGGGCAGGAGGAGGGGGGTGACAGAGTGACAGGATGACTCATCATCTGCGTGGCACATCTTTCACCTAATAACACCCAAACTCTAGATCACAGTGGGAGGGTGGTGGTGGAGGAGGAGGGGGAGGAGAAGGGGAGGGGGGGGCGGTGGGGATGGAGAGAGACAGAAGAATGCAAAGGATCATAAAGAGTAAGTCAGAGACGAGGGGGGGGGGGTGGAGGGGAAAAAAAAGAAAGAAGACAGACTGCTCGACAACAAGGTTTTAAAAGGAGGCGTTTGAGCTAAAAAAACTGAAATGAAGATGACAAAAGTCTCGGTGAAAGGGAAGGAGGCAACATCAGACGGCATTCTCGATGCGAGTGACTTTGAATCTGTGTGTGTGTGCGCGTTTCGCCCCTCAGCGTGTGTGAGTGTGTGTGTCTGCGGTGAGATGAGGGTTGATATTTTTGAGTTAACTAATCCAGAACTCATCACCACAGGGTGCTCTCTGACAGCGGTTTTCTCACAGGTTTCCGATACAACAGCAGCCCTGTTTATTCATCACTTTTATTAAGTTGAAGCTTTCAGATAGAGGAGGAGGAGAGAAAGAAAAGAAGAAGAAGAAGAGCACCCAGTGTCGTGGCCCTGCTACCTAGCTGGGATGTGTGCAGCAATGAGGCGGTGACAGCCACGGGACAGAATAGATTATGACTTTCGTCTCTGCTGATAATGAACCCGTAACAAGAACGGGGGGCCCCGGGGCCGACAGGGGGCCGTGGTGCCAGTCAGCACTTTTCCTCCGTCGCTCTTTTGCGCACTGCTGTTTTTTTTTTCTTTTTCTTTTTTTGGTGCGGTGGGGCTGTTGGAGGGGAAGAGAGAGAGAGAGGGAGAGAGGGAGGGAGGCGAGGAGGATCTCTTTAAAGCCACCCACTTTCTGTATCTATCATCAGGGGAGCGCAGAGATGGCTGAACTGGTTCAATCAAGATGGTGATAAGATGAGGAAAGCTGCCGACTCTGCAGCTCTCCAGGAGCGGGGGCCTCGGCTTAGCGCTGCCCATGGGGTGGGATGGAAGGGAGAGGGAGATCGACCCCGGCGAGAGGTTTCCCGCGCGTGAGTGCGTTTTTGAGTGTTTTGTGTGTGTGTGTGGTTTCCAGTACGGGGGCCCCTTAATCACTGCACAAACTCTATCACCCAACTGCGAGGCAAGATGAATAGCGAGCTTGTGTATGTGTTTGGTGCGGGGCCGAAGGCGAGCGGCGCTCTGGGGGATTGCCTGTCCGGCTCAGAGGTCAAACCGCATCTCCTGAGATCGATACATCTGTGTAATGTTTCCCTGGGACTAATGGGAGATCCACTGCAGCTATTTACACTGTTTAACACGTGCGCAAAACCTGATATAAACTATTAAAGGATTCAATTTTATTCACAGCGCATGAAGTTAGTAGAGGAATTTAACACATTTACGCTTAAAAGCATTCCAGATTAAATACATCCATGCTACGGCGGAGTCCAGCCAAGCAGCACTCCACTAAAACTAGCGGTATTAAAGCGCATTAAACCCCCTACTAATTTTTGTGTTGTGCTCATAAGAGCGGAGAGACAGTATTTGTTTTCAGTGTATGTAAATCTGTCCTTTTAGGAATAGATTTACATATTTAGTTCACTCAAAATGGATTCCTCTTTTTTTTTGTTTTTGTTCTCCTGCACAACCATCACCGTGGCGTCTATCTCCGTCTCACGGCTGGGGGAAAACCTCACCGATAAGAGCTTCGAAGCAGTTGGCCATGGCGTGTCGCAGGTCCGACTCCCGGCACAGATCCGGCCCGTGAGCGTAGAGCATGAAGCGATCCAACTCCAGCTTCTGTAAAAGAAAGAAGAAAAAAAAAGACAAACACATTCATATCAGTGTGCTGCCACCGACACCTCGGTAATAGCCTCTTGAAAAAGTAATAGCATTTTTTGGTATTGCACATTTTCACAGGTCCCTCCATGGAAAATAAAAAGGGAGAGAGAGAAAAAAAAGGGGGCCAAAAAACTCAAGGGAAATGAGAAAGATTGCCTTGCCCTTGCTGGAAAAGGTTCTACTTCATGGCACTGACAGATGTGCCCATGTGTTGTCCAGCTGTGGCATGATGCACTAAGCCGACACAGGAGGAAAGTGTTCACACATGTGCATACATGCACACACAAAATTACATTGGCACACACTCTCACTCTCTCACACACACACACACAGAGGGACTCGCTGGTTAATCCCAAGATAAATTGTGAAATAGTACAGTGACCTTGATTCTCTGAATGGTAGTCGGTACATCGCATCCCCGTTTCATTACATAGCTGAATTCAACCTACCTCTACCTGGGACTGTGTTTACAATACATCACATCTACATGTTTACAATACACTCTGCTTATTGTATATCAATATGTACAAGATCAATATAATCATTTGCCACAGTGATCAATGTTGTGTGAATATAGATAGATAGAAAGTGTGGTGCTAGTTTTTACTTCACATCTCTATTCTCTGTATCTTGTTTATTATATGAAGCTTCTTCAGTCTCCTACCCACATTATCTCCTCCAGTGTCCATTTGTTTTATGATTCATGTGACTAAGCTGTTGTAACACCATCTTTTCCCATTGGGATTATTATGGTACTCAGAGTACCTTTTTTTTTTTTTCCTTTCTACTGTCCCTATTGCATTTTCATTTTATTCTGGGACTTTTTTTGTCATAGGACTTGGACTGGTCTGGGAACAATTGTTCATGTGGGCCTGCAAAGACCATTGACACAGTTTATGTCATAACTGCGTCTGTACGAATAAACCTTAGTAGAGACATGCATGGAAAATATAGAAAATATGTCCTAAAAACCTCAATGAGAAACTCTCTCCAAACTGACCCAGGAACAGCAAACAAGTTACTGCTGAACTTCCAGTGGAGCTGGTTTGATAAAAACTTGGTTAGATCCCTATAAGTTACTGTATTGTAAAATTACTTTCCCCATGACTTCATAGACAACACACACAGATTCATCAGTACACACTCATTCTCATCTACATTAATGTGTGCCAACTCTAATGATGATGATAATAACAGTGTTTACATTCCATGTAGATGTGTGTGTCTGATGTGTGGGTCAGTCAAACTTTCTCCAACACTTCCTCTGAGCCAAGTCAAAAGTAGCCCAACTTGACTTCACTGGCAGTGCACCACAGATGAATACCCAACAAAAAACAGTCAGGGTGCTATTTAATTACGGCTGCTAACTGTCGGTGGTATCCCACCCCCCGCGATTGCACACACAAATTAAATCACGATTCATAAATACTCCAACTCAGAGGGAACCCGTTCTGACTTTTAAGCCTTCCAAGTGAAGTGGTGGATTGTGCCGTCGCTCGCTGACGATATTTTTTGAAAGATAATTGCAAGTGTTCTTGAGCAGACGGCTTTAGAGGAGCCTGGTAAACAACTTGGCAACGTCGAACACTGTATCACACTCACTTTACCGCGAGCGGCAAATTGAAACAAGCCAAACTGCTACACAGCACTAATGCAGATTCGGGCGGCTGCATCTTTGTATTCAGCGGGGAGCAACATGAAAGATTGAAGTTTTTAATTGCTTTCTTCACATCACGGGACGATTATTGTTGTGTTCTTTACAAACGTGCCAGTGAGTGCGGCTTGGCTCTACAGCGCTGCCAGCCAGAGAGAGGGAGGGAAGCAAGGGGGCCTAGCGATAACAGGAACTGGAGAGTGTTTCAGGAAGACCTCTAGGGGCCCACTGGGACCCCAGCCGCACCAGTCTAGTCCTCCAAAACAACAACCTTTTATCTCCAATTACAAACCTGAAGGGGGCAAAAAAAAAAAGGGTGCGAATGGCAGCGAGACAAAATTACTCTTTTCCCCAGTGCCCCCTTAGAAAGAAGCTAAGTCATGACGGTAAGACAGAAAACAATAAGAACTGTCTCAGGCGTGTTCTCCTGTCAGTTCGCAGACCTTTCACTGTGTTGACCTGCGGAGGGACGGCTTGTTATGAGGTGCAGAAGGTGGGGGGGGGGTTACCTTGGCTAGCATGGCTAGGTGCTGGTTCTGCACGATGGCTGTTCTGTACGTGGCCAGGCCGCCCTCCTCTAAACTGGGGAAGAGGTAGTACAGATGGACACTGAGGACGGAGAAGTGAAACATGGATCAGACAAACTGAAGAGCAGGTCAGTGCATCTCACATTTCATGGTTAACAGTTGAAGAATATTCCACATTTTTTTTCCCATTAGTTTAATTTCTTGTCTGAAATAAGCAACAGTGATAAGACCGATACGAAACCCACTTAAAGTTATTCTTCACGCTGACAAATACATGCGTGTCCGTTCTTGCTCATCTTGCATTTGCCTTTTTTTTTTCCAATACCCCGCCTAATTAATTTTCCAGAGATTTCCAGCCTCTCCAGGTCTGTGCTGGAACCCGGGAACGGCCGCAGACGCTTCAGTGGTTCCACAGCTGGGTTCCGGGCGAACAGGTTCCATTTTCATTACGGTCCAGCATCTCCCCAAATCGCAGCGTGTCATTTGATTTCATTTGAATTAAAACAGGCCATTTAATTCAGTCATTTTTAATCAATGCAAAGAGAGGAAAGCAGGTGGCGTTCTGTTTTTTTTGTTTTTTTTTTCCCACTAAATCCATGAGAGGTCTATTTGTCAGGGTATTGTGATCTTAGTCTGGAAACAAAGCACTTGGAATTAATAAATACCAATTTATGTAATAAAAAATAATTACACTAGAGACACTCGGTTTGCTGGCACGAGTGTCAGTCACACACAAACTGAATGATTGGACCGATATGCTCTGTCCCGGTAAGTCCGGTTTATTAATCAGAAGCAGACTGGCCGTACTTTGTGGATAACCTAAAATTCACAAATGGTTTTCAAATATATTCTTTATGATGCGGTGAACTACTGACCCCAGTGACCACGCAATACATCAAAGGGTCCTTAAGTGAACATAAAAACTAACTGAGCTTCTTTCCAGCCAATAACTCTGAGGCTGATCTGTAATCAGTTTCTCATGTGCTCTCCCTTACATGTTCTGCGGCAACGAATCTCAAATTTTCCCAAAAGGCCTTTATAGTTAATAATTATTACTAATTTAAAACTTACCTGGGAAATTCATAAGTCTTACATAAAAGGAAAAGGATGACAAATATAGGATTTTTTTTTGTAAAGTCTGCTCATCCTTTTAAGATAAATCATCCCACGACCCCCTGTGACCCCTGAACGCACCTCCTGGTTCAACTCTTTGGGTCTGAACTCAGATGTGCAAAATATTCCGTTGGCTGGGAAAGCAGCGGCGCAGAGAGCCTCCAAGGGCAGGCGCACACACGCTGGAGGTGCACGAGGCAGCTGGCTGGATCTGCTGTACCCATTTAACTGGACAAGAGGCTGATAAATAATTCAGAGGGCCAGAGTGTAGGCCAAGCATGTCTCGTCAGACGCTAACAATCAAAAGAAGGAAGGCAGAGGGAAACGGAGGGGGAAGAAGGAAGAGAAAAGTGGCAAAACATGCCCGCAGATATCCAGAGAAACAGAGGCTAACCACCTTCCTTTGTAACGCTGTTCTCGCTGCATAAAGAGCGGAGGCAGTGTCCTGTATACCCCAGTGTCAGCTCCTATTAAGGTTTAATCCTGCTCGTGAATGTTCACTGTTGTGGAAGTGTTAGCACTGAGGCTTACAAATTAGATTTTGGGTAGTAGAAGTTATGCTGTTGGGCAAATGAAAGTCAGATAAAAATCTGCACTTCCTTTTTTTTGCAACCTGTGTGTGTACATGAGCGAGTTGAGCGCTGAACCCTGTGGCAAGAAAGAGGAGGGCCCTTTTGTTGTATGTTCTAATAGTGATACCCAGTCAGAGGGAAGAGTACGATGGACAGGGGGTGGGTGGGTGGACTCTGCTTTGCTCACACACACACACACACCTCGCATCTTGCTGGGCAGTGTATGAGAATAATAATAGCTACATATAATTAGCGCTGTGCTTAGGTAAGTGCTGGGCAACAGCGTCCGCTCTCACCTGGGAGTCAATAACACAGTCAGCATTCCAGACAGCCGTCCTAGACAGCTAATTGCAAGTTGTCATGGAGAATTTCGGGCCGTTAACGGGGAGAAAGGAGGTGGGGGGGGGGAGAGAAAAATTACATCCCAGTTCCAATTACCAGTGAATCACTGTCTTGAATGAGTCCAAAGTACGAGAGGAGCGTGGATGTGACAGACACAGATAGATGTAGACAATGAGAGAGAGGGAGGGGAATAGAGTGAGAGGGTGGGGGGGTGGGGGGGTAAGAAAGGCTGATAGTGTTGTAGTCAGCTTCAATTAGCGATCGTGTCCATCAAAGATGTGCAGACGCGTTCTCACCTGGTGAGGAACTCGACGACGGCGTCGCCCAGGAACTCCAGTCTCTCGTTGTGATTGATCCTAAAGGTGGGAAGGAGACAAGTGGGTAAGAGGTGGACAGGTGGAGACGGAGACGTGGCAGTTGAGGAAGCGGCGAGACAGGTAGGCAAACACACACACACACACACATAGTACATACACACATATAGTCACACACACATGGCTGCTCACCTCATCAGTGCTCTGAGAATAACAGCAGCTCACATTCAATAATAAGTAGTGGCTGCCCTTAAAATTAGCTCATTTCATTTCCCCTGAGATATCCCTTCCTTTCACAGTTAAAGTTAATTTTCTTGTCAGCAGGCCTGCCGGGTATATTAATCACAAGAATCGTCCCTTTGATTGCTCCTGTGGTCAGTGATAGCATGAACAGATATGTGCCCGCAGGCAGCCTACCTTGAGGGGGAGGGGTCATCCTGCCCCAGACGAGACATGATGTTAATCAATGTGTTGATTCCTGAAAAAAAAGAAAGAAAAAACCCACAGGATTGAAGGGTTAGAGACTATTATAGACAGAGTGGTCATTTAACAAGAGAGACAAGAAACCAGACAGGGAGACAGTGGGATAACAGGGGTGAAAATGACCCACCCTTCTTCCTCATGTACATGTGGTGGACCTTCCTGTCCCCGTACTTGGGCTGCCGGATGCCGCAATTAGAGAGGGAGTTGCGGGCATGATCGGGATTCATGCCGAAGTTGAGGTGGTGGCTGGGGTGAGTCATGGCCAGCTGGAGGAAGGAGAGGGAAACATGGGTGAGCAACCACGAGTGATTTAACACTTGTTCGACCACGGGGACTATTTTCAGGAAGCAGGGAGGGCTGTGTGAGGACAGTCGATTCTAAGAGAGTGAATCAGCGGAGTTAGTTTCTAAAGCAGGGAGAAAAGGAAAAATAAACACTTTCCAGTAAAGCTGTCGCTTGATACGAAATTCAGACTCTAATTCTAATATGGGGGGGAAATGTCAACTTTAATGATCTGTCGGGATTGGGGTTTATAAGTTCACTACCAGAGGGCAGTCATAAAATGTACTGTGACTTATTGTTGGCTTGTCGGTTTCCTGGGACTTCTCCTCTTTGTTTAGTTATGTGGAAGAAGTTGGCGAGCTGCACTGAACAAGAAGTGCCATGTAAAAGCAGCGTGGACTCTGCATCACAGGTGGAGAAATGGAGGGTAAATGCAAATGCATGACAGCAACATTTTCCGAAGCAACAAATGTGAAGTGACCTGTTGAGCAAGCGGCGTGCTTCCACTGAACTTCTGGTGGTACACTGCCCAAACCACATCCATATTAAACCTTTCTGACATCTCCCACCACTTTCTATGTATGACTGTTCCAACATTCACACCCACTTCATCACACTGTGGTTGGCCTGACGTGTGGAGGTGAGAAAGTTTCTAGGGATTCTTTGCTTCTCTTTTGCCCTGTTTTTTTTTTATTCATTCCTGACAAAATTATTTTTGTCACTTTTCAAGTAAAACACCACAAATGCCCTCCAGGAGAGACTGTCTGACAATGTGCACTGTTATCCCCATATTCAAACAATATTACACTGTATTGTACAGACAGCAATTAAAGATAATCTTAGGGTGTATTCAGACCCGGCTTGTTTGGAGCAGTTGTTCCCAAACATAGAGCATTTGAGACCAAATATCTGTTCATTTGTGCATGTGAATACAGTGATCGTGCTCGGGTGTGGGATAAAACAACGGAGCCAGTAAAAAAAGGCAAACCGGAACTTGGCATTTTGTCTTTGTCTCTGATTCCACCTCTGCTTTCCAGCATCAACTCAAACATTAGAGTTGCTGAGCAGTGAATTACAAAATACAAAGACACAGTGTTGTTGTTGTCTAACATCGTGACAAAGAAATTCACACCTTATTTGGATTAGACAGCATTTAGACATCAACAGTATGGCTCAACCCCAGGCACTGTGAAAAGCCTTCAAAGAGTTTGATCTATTCCATTTCTTCTTGTGCCTGATTACAAACCGCAATAATGGTCAAAGCAAATCTGTCTGATAATGTTTGATCAGCAATTTGCTCAAAGGGAAAAGAGAGGGAGGTGAGCAACTGAGAGGGAATCGGTGTCCCTCAGCCTCTTTGTCACAGCCAAAAGTTGTTTGTATGAAAATTAATGATTAAACTTTCAAACTTGTGAAGAGACTGAAAAGTGGGAATTAAAGGTAAAATAACCCCGAAGCAAACGCATTAGTCGACATTCAGCTTTGTTTGAAAGGAGGACAAAAACTGCTGTGCCTGGAAAGACTGCCGCGGCTGAACTCAAACTCGCTGAGGGAAGAAAAAGGGAAAAGATAGGGCTCAGTAGGATATGTCAAGCCTTTATCAATCTTACATTATGAGAATGTTAATCTCAGCCAAAAAAAAAAAAAAAAATGAAATCCATCTACTCTCCCCCCCTGGGCTTGCTTTTCAAAATGCTTGTCTCCTTTCAGCCAACTTCAAATCAATTTCAAGCTCCAATGAGATATATATGTAAAACGTTAACACAGAGGTTTCAATATTTATAGTTGCTCAAGAGGCCCTCAGCTTTGTAGCCTTGAACACAGACGACAAATTCACCAGCAGTTGTAATTTTTTTTTTTCCAGTGTTTTTTTTGAGGGAGGAAGGAGCCAGTTATTTGACATGACACAAGCAGAAATCTAGCATTTCTCAGCGCCATGTCGACAGTTTGATACAAACAAAATACAAATAAAAACAACAACCACCACATCGGCCTCCTATTTCAACTCCCCCATTGTGCAGTGTCAGATACAAGTCAATGACTGCCTACTGCACAGACTCAACTACAGAGTTCGGTGCGCTGAAGGAAATGTATCAAGCGAAATACATCAGTAATTTTGTAAACACTGCAGGTCCCTCACAGTTGAGGACGACATCAAACAACGGCTCTTAAGCTGAATCTGCGGAGAGGATTGACGTCTGCAACTGTTCCTGTCAACATAATGACTGCGTAAAGTATCGCAGGGATTTGGATTTAGTGATCACTGCCTCAGCTGCTGCTCAACTGCCTTTGGCTAAACAGGAATAAACATCATCGCTCAGTGGAGAGCGACAGGCTCGACTGGAAGGAGTGCGCCTCTTGTACCCGTGTGCAGCGGAAACTAATGGGCAAAGTGCCTGCTATACAAACACAACTCGACAATGCAGTTACTGTGTACAGTGTGCGCAGGTGAATGAGGGTTCAGGCTTTAAAAAAACAAAAAAACAAAGGAACTGGGAACATGTTTTTTAATTCGATCCTCTCCATTTTAAAGTAAATGAAACAGAGTGTACTTCTAATAAAACTTCCGTCCCTTGGACTCACTGATCTACACAATCACACCACTGACTTCCAACAAGTTACGAAAGCCAGAACGAGCCAACTGCTTCGGATATTTATGGAGGCCGCAGAACATGAAATATGGAAGGAAATTTTAACAACTTCACCAGTTGGCAAAAAAGTTTGAATTATCTGTTCTGTGGACTTTTTTGTTCTTCTCAGATCAGACAAAGTGGTGAGTTACTTTTGATTTATCGCCGTAAGTGTTTGCTAGTAGTTTGTCCTGATTAAGCTGTGAAGAGGGTTCCAACATTATTACAGTTTCTTTAAGTGGCTATAATTAATATTTTCTATAACTACAATCTATTAAACGACAGTGTGAAAACAATCTGAAAGATGTTGCTCATAGTGATAAAAACAGTTATCACCTGGATTTGCAGTTCCACTTTCTGCTCTTTTTTTAGCTGTGTGGTCCAAATATACATTCCTGTTTTCCTGTGTGGAGCAAGAGCTCTAAAAACCCCACTGCCTGCTCAGCACCAAATAACAGACAGATATAGTTAACAACAGGCTGTTGAACAAATTAGAACAATCAGTAGCTAAACATAGTTCCCACAAGACAAGTCTGAGAACAAAAGCTGAGCTAAAAGGAAGAGACTACTGGGCTGAAGTTTGGCAGTCATCCAGCAACATGTCTGCAAATTAAACTTAACGCTACAGTTGGCAACAGTTATTTAGTCATATTTGCTGGAACTGTCACTATATTCTGATAGTAGTACATGAAATGGGTAATTTAGGAAAAAAATCGGACTCCTCTAGCTCCACCTACAGCCTGTAATGGAGCTGTTCCACCAGTTAGGTTGAGGGGGCAGGAGGAGCAGCCACAGCTCGTTGCGGTGCAGGCAGGTACTGCAGAGCATCACTATCAGCTTGTCAAACGCAACGGAGAAGTAGCCGAAAAATATAAAAATGCTGATGCCCGCGTTGACAATGACTGACTAAACAGCACAACTGAGTAAGAGGATGACTGTTGTTACAGTTAGCTAGCTTTGCCCGTGTGTTCCATGCTGGGAGAGATGTGAGATGGTTAGCGTTAGGGTGCGTGCCCTCCGGGACCGTTGAGCCCTTTTGAAATTTCTGACTAACTACCCGAATTTTGCTATAACTTCTGGATGTGTAAATGAGGAACTGTTTGTTAACGAGTTCATGATATGTCAGTGTTTTTAGTGAACTTATTCACTCTCGAGCTAAATTGGAGGTTACATGTTGGTGAATCATAGCACAAAAATTAGTTCATGTGGAAAGTATAAGAGCCTCAAGACATACATGACATCCGTTTGCTGTTGCTCTGGTGTTACAGTCTGGTGAAATGAAAAGCTGCTGAGATGCTGTGCAAAAAGTATAAATTTAGCTTTAGCTGTGACTTCAGTTGGTGCGTGTGGGTTCAGCTCTAACAGTTTACAGATGGGTCTGTGCTGGCATCAATCATTTTTTAACTGATGTGTAATTTTGCTTGATATATTGATGTGTGTCAAAACTGTCTGGTCTATATTGTTAATATGGGCCATATGCTTGACATAGGGGAGGTGGTATGAGGCAGTACATGAACATGCCTTCCATTGTTTCATAAAATATGCAACATCATTATTGTCCTTTAATAATGAGCAGTGTTCAAATATTCACTCAGAAATGCAAGAAAATATTCAAAGCCTGTAAAATGGTATTCAAGCCAGCCCTACTTGAGGAAAAAAAAAGATGGACACCTCAATCACATGGCCAGGCATGCATTGCCATGAATAACAAAACAAATAAAATACCCTTGTACTCTGTATACAGAGTCACAGGCGTATTCATGGGGGCACATAAACAAAAGCATGCGATATCAGAGCCGGGGCCGAGGACTTGTACAGTTAAATTATTGAGATCCTCTGTGATGCCTCTCGTTCTGCCAGCATGGGGCAAAAGTGAGGAATGGGGATGAAACAATAGGGGGCGGGTAGGATTATGAGGCTCTGGTTGATGTGGGGATGCGGGAGCATGTGGCGACCATGAACACATGTCTCTCCAAACCCACCCCACCCCCTAAGTTTTAAATGTTAAATGTTTAACGGGGAGGCTCTCAGAAGAGAAGCTTCAAAGGACCGTTGCTCCGCTGGTGCCGGGGCGGGGGGAAGCGCCGAGCGCAGAGGCTCCCGGTTTCAGGCTGGGCTTTTGTCGGTTGCCTCATGCCAGGGTCATGTTACTCTTTAGTGCTGCAATAACAGGTGTGGTTGCTGCATAGGGAATGATCAAATGATGTTCTCGTGTCTTTCCCGGCCGAGTATCGTGATGATAATTCATTTACGACATATGTTCTACTCACGATTTTCATTTGCCGAAATGCCTTGATTAAAACATTACAGAGAATGAGCTGGAAACAAGCATTGATTCTGTACAGACCCACCCAACTCTCTGGGTTCCCAGATGATCAACTGCTTTCATCTCTTCTAAGGAAAATATGAAAAAAGGGGAGATAAATTCTCTTTCCTTTAATGGGAGTACAGCTCATTACTCCTCACAGCCAGAGCCAAAATTCCCATTCTGAAGTACCAATTCGCCTTTCCCAGACCAATGATGACCACACAGGCTCTGTTCCTCCCAAAAACACTTTGACAGGCTTTCACTAAGACCAAGTGTGTGTTAAAATAAAACATCTTTATCAGTATTTTCTAAGTATATATTTGGCTTTTAGTGAGTGTTGTGTCCCTAACACACATATGCATTGAGGTGATCACCATATTCTCCTGGGAAAACTCACTCAACCCAGTCCGCATTAGTATTCTTTCAATTGGCCGATGTCCATCATTCTGGGCAAGTCCTCAGAAGGAGCCAAAGGCTCAGCCATTGTTCAAGAGAATGTTTCTCAAGTTGGTGCTTTGCATGAAGATGAGTCCATCTGTAATATATCTAGTTCCTGGCCATCACAGCTTGCCTGAACTGGAATGCATCGCAAACTTATTGGAGATGAGATGAGCATGGGTCTGGGGAAGGTGTATTCACCACCGACTGACTTCCAAGAGGCGTGACCAGAGGACGTCGATCAAAATGCCTCTGTAAACAATTGGACAGAGCTCAAACCAAATCGACAACATCTTGCTAATTCTATTTCCTGTTCAAAAGCAATAGCAGAGTCCCTCAAAATCAAAGCAACAGCCAAACCAAACAATAGCTGCTGTTCGGTGGCCGCCATGTTGCATGTAAACAAAAGCTGCCAGACATCAGTTCTCTGTCATCATCGTGTTAAGCCTGCCTATATGTAAAAAAGCTGTTTGTGATAGGTTGCCCAGTTTTTAAGATATTGGAAGTCGGCCTCAACGGCTTCTTATCCAGACTGATCTGTAAAGGGAAATGAGACCGCTGGCAGGTTTGTCTGATTTCACCCAGAAACCTCTTCAACCTGGTCAATCTTCAAGAAGGGACCCCTGCTGTTGGAAACATAGGAAGGTCTGTCTTTCAGGAAAACTACTTTTTAAACTACACTTGTCTTTTAAGGATCAAATACTCACATACTGTAGGCTTGAGGCTACGTGGCTTGGAGAAGTCATAAATCCTTCATGTTGCAAATCCAAAACACTGTAGAGCTGCTTGTTTGTTGTTCACTCATTTACAGAAAAACATGTGTTCTGGCACAAATGACAGCAACCTAACATGCAGGTGTCGGCCTGATGATTTCAATTCATTTTCTAAAAGAACAATTACATGGACAGTAGGGGACTGACCCACCAACCCTGTGATTATCTCCTGTATCACAGCCACGCAGAGCTTGTGTAGAGGATGTTGATGTTGAGTTGCAAAAATCCATCAAAATGCTCATTAGCATTCTCATTAGCTAAAATATATGACTTTTGTGTCTGGTCAAGTAGATGCTTAAAGTCCCAAATGTGGCTTTGAAAAGTTCACTTCCGCCCATACCTTACAAATAAACACAGTGAAATGAATTCTAAATACCCTAAGCTGTATCAGAGTTCCTGATCCAATAACTTATAATGCAATCAAAGAGTGGCACCGGATCCTCTCGCATTAGAAAATGAACTGACTGCCACTGGAAAACATTCAACTCATTAAATGTGATCATCCCATTAGAGTGGAGGCAAATGGGAAGTGATGGCCGATCTGAAATGAGTTCCGACTCGGAGAAGGCTGTTTGAACAAGCACCATTGCACTCCTGCAGCCGTTCTGTCCAGACCTATCTGGGCAGACAGAGTGTGTACTGTGGGACATTAGGCCACTGATGTGTGTGTGGAGCAGATGAGGAAGGTGCTATAAGCCCGGCTATGATGGCTCCCTACTTTGGCCATTTCGGTCCCGGTAGTGGTGAGCTGCTGACAGCTCTGGCTTCATCCACACAAACACACACATGCACACAAAGAGCAATGTCACGGTATTAACACCTCAGCGGATTGCAGTGTGATGCAGACAGATGGGCAACACACACTGCAGGGGCTTGGATGTGGGCTGTCATGATCAAACTGATTGCTTTACGTTTGTCTGTATATTAATATTGTTTTTGTTTTGTTTGTCTTTTTTGGTGGCAGAGGGGAATGAAGGAACTGAATGAGAAAGACAAAGAATAAATCCATTAACTTCTCCCCAAGGGACGGAGACGTCAGCCTCCGATGGGCGTCTCTCCGGTTAAAGGGCCACAGCTTGTCGGCTGCTGGCAGCAGGTCAGTGTTTCCTTTTTAGCATTCTTAATGACAGCTCGTCATTATACAAACGACAAAAAGGCCAATCGTTGATCGATACGTGCAAATCCCACCGCACATAAACACACCCGGAGTGCCGAGCGGCCGTGCGCGCCCTGCACACACACACAGCCTTGAGCGAATCTTAATGCATCTTTTCCCTTTTTAACTATGTATAGGCTACAACACATTGATTTCTAATGTATCAGGTTATGACAGCTCTTCAATATTGCTGGAGGCGGCCGTGGGGCTGGCTCCGAGAGCACAGAGCTTGAGGCTGCAGCCCTGACAGGGGAGAGCTGGCATTACGGAGGAGGCTGTTGTTGTCCTGACTACTGTCACTGCGGCTCACAGCAGACCCGGGCTGCTTCACTGCAGAGATATAACTCAGGCCGGTGTGTGGGTTACCTCAGCTGACTTCTAAGGGCCCCCGTTTCCACCTGAACTATCCCTGCAGAGGAGGAACGGGGCACAATAATGAGGCAAACTCTGAACAAAAAGGAAGCTCCAGCACAAAAATGTTTACCATTTTTATCTGGCAATCTAACCAGCAGTAGCTACACTGCAACCTGCCTAAAAGAACCACAGGGATTTGCCTACCTGTTAGTTATCAACTCTGCAAGGCTTTAAATAATGCAGCTCGGGTTGGGGGCACCGAGTCTCAGCGCTTTATAAATGGGATGCGGTCATGACTGTGTCTTACCTGAAGGAGGCAGCGCTCCTTGAAAATGTAGCCGATGAGTTTATCCAGATGCATCAGACACTGGTGGTACCGGATGTGATGTGTGAGAACGGGCAGCATCATGGCATGCTGTGGAACAGAGACAAAGAGAATTGGCAAAAAGGAGAATAAGAAAGACGGGATAGAGGAGAGAGAGATAGAAATTGGAGAGGGGAAAGAAACAGGAAGAGACAGAATCAGGATCGTGCCTCATACGAAGGAGCGGTGGTGAGAGCGCGGTTTTGAGAGAAAGTGTGATGAGGAGATTGTGAGAAAGAAGGGGAGAGGGTTGATAGAGGGAACGGGGAGGGAGAAATCAATCAGCCAGTCATTATTTATTAAGTGGTGCTCTGCAACAGAGAGATGAAATAATCAAAAACCCAATTGCTGCACTGTGAGAGGCGATGACAAGAGAGGAGGGAAACCCACATTTGGACCGGACAGTCAAATCAAAGGCCATTTCGACATGTTGACACACTTACATTCAGACAAACACTGACAGCCCCCCTGTGACCCTTCTATATTATATTAAAAGAAAAAGTTTGAGTGCAACACAAGTGAGGAAAGTGTGAGGGGGATGAGGGTGAGAGGAGGAGCTGGTGGATGAGCTGTGAGTGAAAGTGGAATGTGACACGGGGAAAGTGAGAATGAAAGCGAAGGAGAGAAAACAGCCAGTGGTCAGCAAATGAATGTGACAGTCAGAGAGCCAATCTACAGAATCATTAGCGGTGGCTTATCAAGTCAGCCAGTCGGAGTGGGCTGAGAAACTGTAGCAAAGGCTGGTGTACACACATTAACCCCGTGCCACCGCATGAGAGAGGAGGGAGCCATGCATGTTTTAATTAGTGCTACTGGGGAGGGTGAGCCCGAGGCCCGGCGGCTACAAGCGGTGCTGCCACGTAGCCCCGGGGCCATCACAGGGGCCGTGGTGACACACTCCCCAGGCCTTGTTAAGCAGCCAATTAACAAAGCCAGGCCCTGGTCGTGTCTACAGCTCCTGACCTGTTCTGATGACTGCCTGAGTGACTGGCTATGCATATGTGTGTGTATGTGTGAGTGGGAAAGAAAAGGAAAGGGTATGGGGGGGGCTTGTTAGAGTTGATATTCCAGTAATTAAAAGGCGGGAAATTTCTAATTTACAGTCACAGATGATGTTTGGGTGATTTGGACGGCATCCAGCTGCACCAGTGGCTGGAGTTTTCTTTTCCCCCTGGCTGAAATATTACCAGCATGAACTTTAAATTGCACTTGAACTAACTGTATCATCGTTTTATTAACTGGGATGCAATAAAACGTCAGTTTTTTTTCCAGGTTTCATCTTATCTGTTTCTTTTCTTATGGAGTAAAATGATCAAATAAAGTGCATCTTTTTGTTTAAAGGCTCATTTACTGTACTAGTGTGCGATGGAGATGTGAGTGTAAAGGTGAAGCCACACTATACATGACTAAATTGCAGAGTGACATGTCGCTCTCATTGAGAATACACTGGGTTGCACTGTTGGGCATCGCCTTCGTTGCGCTGGGCATGCTGGGATACCCGACAGCGCGACCCAATGTATTCTCAATGGGAACGACACGACACTCCGCAATTTTGTGGGGCATAGTGTGACTTCACCTTAAGGCTAAAAGCTTACGTTGCTCTGCTGCAACTGCATGTTCAGCGTTGCCAAGTATTAAAGGGATAGTTCAACATTTTCGCAAATTGGTGTCAGAGGTTTTGCATGAATTTACCTCAAAAACAACTCTGTCTCGTAACGTTCCCTTATTATCTCATATGGGTGGTGAATGTGCAAGTCACAAGTTGTCCACAAGAGCGTTTTGGAGTTGTTGGATTGTGTATTTGAAATTCCCTGAGCCTCCACAGCGTAGCTCTGAGCAGCTTGCAGCTCTGCTCCGCCGTTCTAAAAATATCTTGCACCAACAATTAAAGGTAACCTATTCCTAAAACTATAAGGATTATGGCAATGGGCCAATCTGCTAAAATGTTGAACTATCCCTTTAAAGCAGTTCAAATTTGCAGGAGAGATTTAATCCATTTCTTTGCTACTGCCATCAATAGGAACGGAGATAGCAGCATTCCTCCATGCTCCTGGCTCAGTCATATGATATTTAAGTCGGTGGATTAATGTATATGGTAAGTGATGACAAATAAATTAATGCATGGGGTGAATAAAGACCCACCCACACTTTTTTTTCTAGTAGTATAAGAGAAAACAAGCTGCCTTTCCCTTGAGATGATTTGGATTGACTGACGGGGCACACAAAAGAAGGAAGACAAAGCGGGAAGTCAGAAAATACACATGCAAATATAAAATTAAAACAGAAAATGCTGATGAATAAATAAATAAATCCCATCCCCTGCCTTTCGACGTGTGTGTGTGTGTGTGTAGCCTGGTCCTTGACGGAGCCTTTCAAGTGAAATAACCTTGGCGTAGCCAAGCGCTGTCGGTAACGAGTGGGCTGATTTTGTTCCAAACAGAGATCCTCGCTTTTTAGAATCAAGAAACTATAGGTCAGTATCGCCGTTATCTCTGGTGTGTGTCACATGTTGTGCAGGCTGTACCACTGAAGTTGGAGGTGAAATTATTCATGAACCAATTAGTTACAGCAGTACAGCTTGAAGCAAATATAATTGGGCAGCAATTATGGATTGGATCCTTCTTTGCTAGACCTCACTGGTCGGCTGGTCAAGAGAGGTCTGGTTTGCGAGGGTTAGAACTTTCTGTCATTCCCCTCCAAGTTTGAGCGCGGAGCTATCGGCTGTGGGCTATCTTTACTGCAACGTGGGGATGGGAAGATGCGTTCAGAGGGAGAGGACGTGCAACGCTGATGCCAATTATTTTCAAAGTAACAGGCAGAAAATAGTGGAGCGGACAATAAATGAAAGAATTAGAAAATAAGAGAAGAGTAGCGCATTTCATTACGTTCACAAATCCATGAACAAATGTGGCCGGGTATGTTTCAGTGGGCACGGCATGGGACTAACACAGCCGAGGTTATGGTTCGAGTCTCATTAGGGGCTGCTCATACTAACTTGTATGCACGCATGGAATGGTAAGCTGCATATGTTGTCCCACTTCCCCCGAGAACAAGATCACATACAGCACGAACCATGTGGAGATGGAGCCGCATCCTCCGTGTAGGAGATAATGGTACATGTGCTCTTACCATAGTGAGTGGTGGTGGTAGGGAAGTTGTATATAAATAAACTGTCAGGTCTGAGACATTACTTAATGAAGGGTATGGCTGCTGAGGCTCTGTGGGAGTCCACTTTCCTTACACAGATTTTGACACTTGAATGGAGAAGTGACGCAATTTGTGGAAAGATCAGAAGCCAAGTTTTTTTTTTTCTGAGCGTGGCTGCGCATCGAGCGCTGGACTGTGTCCGTCTGAGTGGATTTATGTATGTATCTGCCCATTTAAAGGATAATTGTGGAGTATTACAGATTTTTGGAGTTCTGGCCAATAAACCCAAACTGTGCACACCCTGAACGCCACATAAAATCTAACCGCACGGGGAGAAAGTGTATGTGGGAAATGGGACAGGTGTGTATAACAGATGGGTCCTGTGGTAATTTTACTGTCAGCACTTTACCTGGCAACTACAGCCCTATTATTACAGACAGGAAATGTGGCCAAAACCTAAACAATAAGCTGTTAGCAGGACAGAATTATCCATAAATAACTTCTAAGGCTGTCGTTTACATTGCTGGGACTCTGACCACATAAATAGAAGAGCACGGTCTAAAGTTTCCTAATGGTGTCCTCAATAGGTTTTTACAGTATTTGCAATTAGAACAATTTTAGTTCTCCAACAGTCTCAGTGCCTAAAGACCTTATTCCACAAGTGATTCATTAATTAAAATCAATTATCCCAAAAAAAAAAAAGTTAAAACACTCTTCAACCAGCTTCTTGAATGTGAAGATTTGCTCTTTTCATTGTTTCTTATCATTATTAAGTTGAATGTTTTGAGGATGTGAACTATTAGTCATTACAAAACAATGAATCTGAAGGCGTTTTTTTCAAGCTGTGGGAACTTGTGGAACTCCTTTTGTCTTTTTTTTTTTAACAGAATGACTTTTCTAACAAAATGATGAACTGATAATGAAACTAATGTCGATCTTCTGCCCGAGCACACTGTTCTTGTTTCTGTGCTTTATTTTTAATGATCTTAATGTTCCTCTTTCTTTTTTTAAAGCACTTTGTAAGAAGGTTTGTTTAACTTTATTTCTAATGTAGATGGTAGTGTCCAACTGTGTCAGTGAGGAAATCTGTACAATACTGTACGTATATCTATGAATCCTTTTGGAAACATCAATCTGCTGCGCTCTTGTTTTGGCAGGTAACATACCTGCTTTTACTGCACATGCTACACACGTATGTTATGTTTCTATTTACGCCTATGTGTTTCTACATTTACTAATCTAGTGACGCATGTGCTTTCGTGTAGTATTATTTTAGGGCTGTACCATGTATTTTGTATACAGTATGTAATGTTGTTTTGTCACAAGTAGGCAGTCAACACCTTGCCCAGGGACTACGGTGAAAAACTAGCTTCTTAGCTAATACTGGCACATTTACAGAAATGTCAATTAATGCACTGTCCCTGTGAAAATCAACAAATAAAAGTAAAAAAAAAAGAAAGTAATATGGTAAAATTAATCCATGACTGCAGCAGGTTTACATGTGCCTGGGTGGATGGGTGTTACCTGACAGACGTCGGAGCGGATGCCAGTCTTCCAGAAGCCCTGACTGCTGAGCTCCACCGTCACCTCACGGCGCATGGTGTTCTTCTGACGGATCTTCTGAAGAGCTTCCTGCCAAACAACCAGCCAGTCAATTATTGATCTGCAGGAGCACAGCCTACGGGGACAGCTCCCAACCTCAAAGCCCCACCCCGCCCTCACCCCTCCCTCTCCCTTCGCTCCTGCTCTCCCAACAGATAGGCTGGCACATGCAATAAAGTGAAACCTCAGTGGCATGACACGCATTCGGTATGTTGGCGGACAGGAGCAGCAGGGGAAGTGACAGCTCTGCTGGTCCTGGCTAATTGAAGCACCGCAATAGGTCAGCATGGCTGTGGGCAGTGGTAGCGATGGCGGTGGGTGCAGGGAGGCTGATGCCGAGGCTTCAGTCACCAGCAGCCATGAGCCAAGGCACCAGCCTGCCCATTAAGACCATCTCACTGGAGCCTAGAGGTAGCTCCATCATCATCATCATCATCGTCGTCATCATCAGCAGCAGCAGCAGCAGCAGCAGCAGCAGGGATCATTAGAGAAACATACACAGCATCATGTCAGCCCTCTAGCAAATAACTCAGAGAGAAAAGAGGGTCCTAGAAATAACTAAAATGGAAGAAATATTGACAGGCCGCCCCTCCTTAAT
Source organism: Trachurus japonicus (assembly GCF_045865225.1). Classification (NCBI taxonomy): domain Eukaryota; kingdom Metazoa; phylum Chordata; class Actinopteri; order Carangiformes; family Carangidae; genus Trachurus; species Trachurus japonicus. The sequence continues at coordinate 18,579,286 of NC_140926.1, read as the reverse complement.
GTCTGGGTGCACGCGTGTGTTTCATTCAACTAAGATGCTATCGACTCAGAGTCTGAGTTAGCCATGATCTGCCTAAAATGGAACGCCAGGAATTTTTGACTCGCAGAGAAAATAAGAACAACAAAGGCATGAATAAATAATGCCATCCTACTTTGAACTGTGCATCAAAGTGAACACGCTCGCCCACGCGCCGCACATGCATGCGCAACCACACACAGCAAATCTTCCCATGCACAGGCAGCAGCAACTGTATATATGGAAAGCAGTAATCACAGAGAAGTGCGAATGATATGTAAATAGTTTATTATGCTGGGATTTCTACAGGGTCAGGAAATGGACAGAAATGAAAAGAAAAAAAAACTAAATAATTGAGCAGGGATGGGAGGTAGAGAGAACAAACTTTCTGCTGGTCAAACAGACAAGTCATGGCACATTTGACTTATATCATGGCATCCTTCTGCTGAGAGGAGTGTTTGCCTCTTGGATCAGGTTGGGGTCAAACACCAAAGACACCGTCTGCAATTCAATGCCTGCAGACGGCGAGGGTACATCTGTTGCATGTGTGCTCCCTTTGCTTGCTCGTGCTTCTGCAGGTTCATTTGGTGGCTTTAGTTTATTCTCATCACATTTCTCGTATTGTTTGAACTAGGCAAAGCTTTGACGATTAAAACTGCTGCACTTGTAGGTCGTCCAGAATGAGGTCTCTCCTGAAATGAACCGTACACATTTACAGAAAAAAAAAAGATGTGCTGTAGATATTCATGGTTTCCATTGGACAGATCTAACCTTTACCTCTTAGGCCAGAATATTGTCTGTTTAAAAAGGGCTGCATTTACATTTTTGGTATGGAGGTTGAATGCACTTATCATAAGTCACAAAAGCAGCCCTCCAAATGAATGCAATGTGATGTAAAAAAAAATGTCAAATGTTCAAACAAGATAAAGTCAGACAGCAAACTACATGAAACACTGCAAATGACTGCAGATGAAGAAGAAGTGTCCCAATTCAGAGGCTGCATGGAGGCAGCATTTGAAGGCCAATTACGTCACAGTGTCGCGACAAGGCCTGTCTGAAATCGAAGACTTGCTGACAAATCTGTCCCTCCTTTGCCAGTTCTAGGAGGACACACCGTGCCTATCATTCCTGGCCTCCCGTATCCCAAGATTATTTGCACACCGTTATTATTAGCCACCTAGCATGCTAGCTTTCAAATGTTGAGGCGGCTCTATGCTGTAGCCATGGTCACCCCGCTCTGCTGTGGCGGGCTTGGAGGCATGGTCACCAGCTGAGTATGGCGCTGCTGGCTGCATAGCCCGAAGTGAGGAGCTGAGTAGCCGTTGGAATTGTAAAAAAGCTGCCACTTTCAAATGTTTAATGTTAAAACGTTGATTGCATTTGAACGGTTGATGGGGCCGTCAGAGGAGCCTCTGAAGCTGCTGCCTCCGTAGATGGCGTAGGCTGGGTCCTCTGAAGGCCGCAGCCGCTGAATTGGGTCACAGTTTGGCCCTTAAAAATCCTTTGCTTGCCCATGTTCAGGGGTCATAATGTTATGCCCAATCAGTGTATATGGGGAAAAACAAAAATGCAACTCTTCCTCAGGTGACTGAGAAAGTCACATTAGAGTTGCAATGAGACAGAACAGTCCATCCATGGTTACATAACGAGGGACATTATGGGGCTACAGTGAACAAACCTCTCATCACAAAGATGAAGGCACACTTGAGAGTGCAGTGGTGCATAAATCAGACGCACTGGTCAGACAGAGATGGAAAAAAAAAATGTGGTCAGATGAGTCACCCGTCACCAAGAGAACAGCACAGGCCTGAATGCTTGACCCCTGCAGTTAGGGGATATGTCGACTCTGTCGTGCCGTGGGGGGGGCATTTTGCTGGCATGGTTGGGGTCCACTTGTTCCCTTATAGGGGAAGGGTCACTGCTAGTCTGAGTGTTCACCTTTATTCTGTCCTCTTGGGAGTGCTCTCTTGCAGAATGACAATGCCTCTATCCAAAGGGTAAGAAGGGTCACTGATGAAAATGATGTGAATCATATGATGTGGCCTTCACACTCACCAAACCTCCACCCAACTGAAAAAAAAAACTATGGGAGATTGTGGACTAATATGTGAGGCAGCTCTCTCTACCGTCATTATCGAAATATCAAATGAGTGAATATCTTTTGAAAGAATTGTGTTCATCCTCCGGTAGAGTTGAGAGACTTGGACTATTACTGTGGTGCTGAGGAGTACTGAAGCTGCTCGGGCAGCACACAGTGATCCAACACCTTGCTAAGACACTTCATGTTCATTTTCTCTACGAGTTATATAACTTTTCCACTTTGATATATATATTGAATTTTTTTTTCAAAAAGTTTTGCTCTGACATTATCCCAAATATTTCCATCAATTCTCAAATCTGGAGAAATACATCCATCTCTGCTCCGAAGTGATTATAAAGCTTCTGCTTAATGTCGTTGTTAAATTTGTTCCTCAAGTCCACTAGATCCCGCTTGACTTCCGTTTTCATGCTGTCTTTGCTCAGATTTTGAAATCCTCCTCTTCACTGCCAGCTGCGTTGTCGCTCGTTGCTCCTTTTCCTTTCTTCTCATCTTGAGTTTAGTTTTCCTGTTTTTTGTTTCATTAATGCATGCAGTGCTTGTGAGAGCAATATTCGTAGTTTGGTGGGTTTTTGTATTAAATAGACGTGGAAAACGAAACGCTCGCCGGAAGTCGGAAGAAAATACTTCTAATCAATATTAATCGCCTGTCAATGTACAGTAATCACATTCCCTCTGTGTAGAATTTTAGTCATCGTCTGGATCTTAAGTTATCACAGATATAAGCTGAGTAAATGTTGCTATGCTGCACTAGTGAATCACTTATTTATATCTATTTATTTTATCTGAAGCGAAACTGCTTTATTTGTTTATTGGTTTTAATCCTCTTGTCTGCTCTTTATGGAGAGAGGAATATACATCTGTGGATAATTTGGCTCAGTGTTAAAAACTGCTGAACATCTGGTTAATAAGTTATTAAATAAACAAAGGTAAGCTGTCTCAGTTTCCAGCTACTACCAAATACACGTTGGCGAATCACTGATTTCTTTGTGAATCCGCTCTGCTCTTTTGCCTGCTTTAATCCCCTGGTGCATTTGTTGTGGAGAGGAGAACACCTCTGTGGATAATTTGGCTGCCAGCAAAAGCCTGTAGAACTTGTTCATAAGTTATTAAAGAAACAAAAACGAGCAGTTTCAATTTCCGGATGCTCTGTGTCCTCGGAAGAACATTGGTGAATCAATGATTTTTAAAGTGAGACTGCTTATTCATTTATCAGTATTAATCCAGTATTGGTCCAAAATAAAAACTAAAACTGCTGGCATCTCCTGTCTGTATTAGAGCAACAGTGAAACACTGAAACAAAGTTATAATTGCCAGCCCTGTTTGATTCCCTGAAGGAATCCTAACCAGGAGAGGCTTCTGGTAGTGAAGACAACAACTCCCACGACCCCCGTTATTTTATGACATCATCCCATTCCCAACCCAGTCTTTTACTGCTGTTTTGCTTCAGAGACCCCTCGCAGCAAAAGTTACAAACTGTGCTTTTCATTTGTAATACATCTGTATCTCATAATCTAATAGACAAGTTTCTATGAAACTATTCATCAGTTAACCATTTTTTAAACCCCAACACAACAGGACAGGGCAGCTGTCAACAGTCTATTTGTTTCTGCCCCAATAGAAAAAACAGTGTTATTATTTATTATTTTCTTTCCATTTCACACAACCTATATATCTTTCCACCACTTACTCTGTGTATCTTTCATAGACTGTTGAGGGCCGAGTAAATAAAATTTCTTATGAAAAGCCGGATCCGAGTGCCAAAATCTCAAGACTGCGCTGCAGCGGGACAATGATCCTTATGAACACATCCCAATCAACACTGGAATAGACTGAGAAAAACAGTCTTAAGTTCTTGTGTGGCCAAGACTGAAGCCCAGACTGCAAACCAAAGGGGGGGAGAAAAAAAATCTGTGGAATGAGTTGAAGATAGCTTTTCAAAAGATACTCCTCACACAGTTCGACCGAGCCTGGCCAAATCTGCGAGGAGGAATCAGAGCAAATCCTCAAATCCACATATGCTGAGCTGATAGAGAAGACTCGGAGCTGAATTCACTGCCAAAGGCACTGACTCGGAGCTGACTACTTATTCAAATTAGAGATGAGAGATAATAAAGTAACATACTTATGTATTTCATTTTCGGTGCGGTTTCGTTTTCACCTTGTTATTATAGGTTGTACTGTGCACGCTCTTAACTGAACGGGTGAAAACTCAGAGATGATTCACGGTGTAAAAGACATCAGACCGGAGGAGCTGGTTCATTTGTCTATTTGTACGTCTGAGGCCCAGACCAGAGTTTGGCTGAGGGACCCGCACGAGATCCATCTGGGCAGCACACACAGGCAGCCTGCATGTCACTCAACAACACCCCATCTCCACCCACACACACACACAAGCCTCCATCGTCTTAGCATGAGCTGTAGAAATGGACACTGAAGCGTACGCCGTGGTGTGAAGACCAGTTCTCACCAGAGCAGACACCTCCGGTTTCCCTGGAGCTCAGTGGACTTCAAACCAAGCATAAAGGTATCAAAGAGCCGGCCGGAGGAGCACAACATGGCTGTGAACACCTCTGACAGGATGATTCTTATGGGCAGCAAATGCCTATCAGAGGAACAGGTGTTTAGTCTTTCAGTGAAAGGCCATTTACACAGGAAGCTTCAGTATTCCCTCAGGCATTAGATAAGTAGCGATGCCACACTGCCACTGCAGTGAAAAGACACTGACATGGCTAATGTTTGTGGTGGAGCCTGATGCACCTGCTGTGTGTGTGTTGGTGTGCGTGTGCATGTGTTTGGGGTTCAGTAATTGCTCCAGTGCAGGCTGACAGTAGGATAGTCAGGGCCTGTTAGCTGGAGAGCTTTCGCCGAGTTACACCGGGAAACAAGCTAATTGAGCTCCGAGTTCTTCGTGGTTATTGGTTCAGAGTGTATCAGACAGACCGGGTGGGGAGGGGGGGGGGGGGGGGCTGTATCTGCAGCACACTCCAGACCTCAGAGGGAGGAAATGCACTATCTGCCGGTACGGCATTCCGCACAGGAGAGATACGGCGGGACGATTGAGCAGCTCGTGCTCGGGGGCCACACGCGGCGCACCTGTGATTCCCAGTGGCTACGTGGTCATTACTTCACTAAACCTTAAACCTTTTCCATTCTCCGTCCCCTAGAGGTGATTTGACCTTCACACTGGGCTCAGCGGAGAACGTGCCGCCATCTTATTCTGAGCGGTGCATTCATCTGAATTACGCATCAAAGGACAGGTTCACATTTTTCAAGTCACCTTAAAACAATAGTCAGGGGCCCAGATGAGTTAGTCTGCTCAGGCCTCATATTGCATTCACAACAACTTTGAGACATGTTTTATTCCTAACAGCCAGTGTGAACAGGAGGAAACACTCAGATATACACACACTGAAATATACTTCAACCTATGCTTTAAGCGGTTTAAGAGAGAAGCTGCCCCACCCTTCCACGTTATAATAAGAGCTGGAAATTGACTGTATATCTGAAGTTAAGATAAAAGGAAAGGAAGTTAATGACATATCTCTGAGCCAAATCTGAAACAGAAATCTGGAGCAACTGCCAGAAGAAAATTGATAAACAAAGACTCTCCGGAGTGTTCACTGAAAGTTAAGTGAATAAAGACGAAGCTGCTCGTGTAAAGACGGAGGATTTTGACTGTTCAGTCAAGGTGAGGCGACAGATAATAATAAAACCTTTCACTACATTTGAAGTGATTTTTCCAACATGTCTGGTTTACATGGTATTTATGTGCAAATCAACATTCAAACCCTGGATGCCGTATTTAAATGCTCCTCTGTTGCGGCTACATATTAAATCTGTGAAAGTGTGACTGTGCCGACTGTTGACCGCCATAACTGAATGAAGTTAAGATTGGGCTGTTGCATTTTTGTTTAGCGAGGCAGCGTCCTTGTTAGTTTGAGGCAATAACTCCCGACTACCAGCGGTGGATTCCAGATAAGCAGCATTTGAATCAGTGCACACAGCGGGAATAATAGTAACAGTAATAGTTTTGTTTTGGAATTAATGGCTGCAAATCTCTCATTTCTGCAGAGTGTGCAAGTGCCCCACTTTCATATCTGCAGGAAATGAACTTTCAATAGGTTTAAATTGAAAGCACACCGCAATACATCCAAACAAACAGAAACAGCCACCTGGCCATGTTAGAGTATTAGTACATCAATAGAAACACACACAAAGAAAAAAATCAAAGTGTGTTTGTTTTCTCTGAACCCACCTCTCTCTGTGTCAACTTCTGCTTGTCAATCTGCTTGACCTTGGGGCTGTTGGCCAGCAGGTGGCGTAGTTTCACATAGCTCTTCCACAGCTTCTGGTACCTGATAAAAGTAAAGGAAAAAAAAGAAAAAGAAAGAAAAGGTGGTGTCAGGCTGACAGGAGTCTATCTCCCCCTCTGCTCTCCGGCTTCGTGAAAACACATCAATATTTCATCTGCAGCTTGGCCGATATTAAACATAATTTAACAGTTGCCTGCGGCCGTTATTGCATTAGCTGTGTGTGCTTGTGTGTGTATGAGGGCAGTAGACACAGAAGATCCAGTGTTTTCAGATGTCGGCCGTTTGAACCGTGAGCAGAGGTCTGGCTGACCATTCGGTTTTCTTTTCTGGTGAGAAGATGTGAAGTTGTGGAGCGTCTGAACGGCCCCGACACGCGGCTCAGGAACAATCTCACAACCTCCTCGTTGCCATTTTCTACAAAACCCCATTGTCTTTGCTCTCATTTGCATCTGAAAGGAGGAAGGGAGTTATCGGCAAGGTGACATGTAGCCACCATACTAACCACCGCCGCCGCCCCCAACCCCACCCCCCTCCTCTCTGTCCCCCCACCCCCCTCTTTTCAATCAGACCTCCTGATTGATGCACTGAGGGCCAAGTGTGACCGTTCTGCTCCCATTCAGGAGACTTTCTCCTCATTTACCCAGAGTTATTCAATTATGATTGGTGGGATGGAGAGGTAAGGGTTGGGGGGGGGGGGTAGGATGGCGCTTTGACGGTGAGAAAGGGAGAGAGTTGTGAAGGGAGAGAATGAGAGAGAGAGAGAGAGAGAGAAACGGGGAAGGAAAAGAAGAAGCGAGGGAGGTGGGGGTGTACTGTGGAATGGAAGAATTATAGAGCTTTAATAGTGGGGACTTCATTAGAGACTGAGACGAGGGAATGAGACGGCTTTACCGCCCCGATTATCAGCTCACCACCACCTCCGCACCGAGGCAGACGAGAGACAGAGAGAGGAAGAGAGAGAAAGCGAGACAGACAGAGAGACAGAGAGGGAGAGAGAAAGTATGCAGCCTGGGAGGCCCCCTCGTCCCCAATCCGCTCCAATGACCTTTCCACAGATCCGCTGTGTGCTCTCAGGGTAGCACTGCCGCGGCTCTCGCCACTCCCTGCACATGCTTTCATTAGCATATGCTGCCTCTTCCTCTCTCTTCTCCCCCACTTCTTCTGCTTCCACTCTCTAAACCTTTTCAGACACAGCACCTCTAACATCGCTGGCTCCATCTATCTGCTCAAGTGAGCAGAATATATATTTATATATCGCTCTGTTCTGGTATAACAGCCATTGGAGGGAGCTCTCAAGGTCAGTGGGAAAATTAAGGTAACAAGTCATCGATTTTAAAACTTATTTTGCAGTTGAATCAGAAAGGTCCCCGAATAAATCTTCTCATTCACATCATCTTTATTAAGATTTATACTAGAATGTAGAATCTGTAATTACATAATCAATAATCGGAGAGTGCCAGAGGATTGTTAAAACCAACAGGACGTCAGGGCTGTGATTCATTCATTATTATATTATTATTATACTACAGGACGAGCCTTGCATTTGATAATTCTGGCAATCATTTACCTTTGCGCTGCTGCGGCCGAGACTCGACCAGCTGACACACGCTCAGGCAGCGGATGTGATAAAACGCCACTTGTTGAAGAGCAAACCTCTAAAAGCCTGCTGCCGCTGCCCACATCAACTCAAAGGCTCAAAAGACGCCCAGCAGTGGGAGGTGTGGACGTGTGGAAGGTGCGAATGGTTTCAGCATCTCTTGCAGATGTCCTCGCGCGGGAGAAAGAGAGGGCCTGGCAACAGCCAATCAGATTCATTTAGCTTTCACCGTGGATCAGCAACATGGAGGAGAAGATTTGAATTTATTTACACTATAATTTGAATAAGTTAGCGTAGAAAAACAATGCACAGAAACACGGTTGCTCAGGAAATGAACTGATTGACTGTACTGCCGGGGGCGGCGGGGAGAACGGCCCAATCGGAGCTGAGTGTGTAAATTACATGCTCAACTTGTGAGAGGAGAGAGACTTCGCTGCTCTGAATCTGCACAGTCAGGTGTAAATTCAAACTTGAGCCAGGTCGGAGGTGTTGCGGGAACGTCACCAGATCCGACTGAGCAAGACTGCAACCGCGACTCTCACAGAACAGAGACGGCGGCTTAGCGACGGAGCCCGATGCAGAGAGCTGACAGCACTTTCACACACACGTCTGAAAATAAGGAGGATTCTATCTCCTGGCCTCAACCTCCATCTCTTAAATTCCTCTGTTCTCACATCTCCTCATTTTTAGTTTTTTTTTTTTTTTACATCCTTTCATCTCCCTTCATTTCTCCATTATGTTTCACTCATGTTCCATCCCTCTCTCTCGCTGAAGTAGACAACACAGCTTCTTCAGTCTCCTGAGTTAATATATGCTGCTGCTGTGTCCAAGGCTCCCTCTCTGTGGCATTGCCGCCGCAATCAACACCGACTCCTGCCCTCGCTACACGCATCATTAGCAGTGGTAGGAAATCCTTTCCACTGGTCTCTTACTACTCGTGTCTGCATCAGCTAATGATGTCCCAGTCCATCCATAAATTTGTCGTAGTCTGCCACTTTGAGAAGTTTGACATGGCAGCAGGGCGTGCGGGGATGAAAGAGCTCGGCGGACAGACAGCTAAAATGTAGCAGCAGGGGAGAGGGGACATTAGTCAGAGGGAGGAAGCAAACTAGTTCTGCCTAAATGGATCTCCTACTGATCACCCTCTTGCTCGTGTCTTCATCATCGCCACATTCCTCCGGCGCCTCCTCCCGAACCATTGCGATCGAGACCAGACATTTGAGTTGAAAAGAAAAATCCACAGGTTTAAATTTAGAAGAGGACTGACTTTTTGATTGGTGCTTGGCGTGGTGTTGCCGCGTCTTTTTTCCTGAACACCTCGGAGACCAGCGGCTCAGATGATCTAATACACTGCTTTTCTTAATTATGCAGCGGCACAGTACAGTATTCCCCGACTGCAGCCCTGTGTGTGTGTGTGTTTGTGTGTATGTGTGTGTGTGGCATTACTATTCACAAGACATAAACCGCGGCAGCTCCCGTGGCGGAGGCACCCAGCGGAAACCTGGGACCCGTGACGACGCATGTGAAAATGTCATGCCACTTGTTTTCTCATCCTTCTATTCCCCTTTTCCATCTATCCGTCACCCCCCTCCCTCGCCATACGCCATTCACGTCCTCCCCAATGTGCCACACCAAGGATTTTGCCGTCAGTGTCCTGGGAGAGCGGCGGTGAATAAGGAGTAGGGGGAACGAGGGAGATGATGCCCAGCAGGTGGAAGCTATATGTGGAAAGAGCTGTGCGCGGATGGCTGATCGGCATTTATATGTGTGTGTATATGTGTGTGTGTCTGTGTGTGTGCACATGTATGTAATCTTACTGAGGGTCTCCGGCGTAGCTGAGCTGAGCCGGGCGGATCCCGAAATGGACGATGATGGGGAAGGTGATGACATCGGGGTTGAACTGCTCCCTGTCCAGTTGATCGATACGCACTGAGCTGGGTTTCTGTGGTGGTGGTGGGGGGGCAGGAGGGGGAGGAGGAAGTCAGTAAAGCCAGTCATGTTACAGTATAAACACATTCATCTAGCTACAAGGCAGCCATCATTCAATCATACCGCTACCAATACGCCGAGTAACAAATAATCCAGGCCAGGAGGGTCGTCTGTCACAGGGACGTAATGAGATGAGGCTCAGATCCGGAGCAACAATGATAAAGTGATGTTGGGGATGGGGCCGTGTGCTAACTTGTGACACTCTTATCAGGGAGGGAGATTGACATGCGACGCATCCTCAGCTGGCTTCCCCCAAATCACAGTTAGCCTGTCAGCCGTTTTTGTTTTTTTTGCAAGATCAGAAGAAGGGGGTTGTTGTAGCATAAGGCGTGATGAGCGGTGCGGCAGATGGCTCGAGGCCCGGGCTCACCTTGACATTAGCCGAGCACGCTCGTCACAGCCTGCATACAAACTCTGATCTGAGAGCCAGAGGTCACCGGGCAACTTTGATTCTCTCAGGAAAGCGACATAATCAGGTTAGATTGTCCTGATGGAAGGCTCCATGATTGCACATTGTTTACATTTGTCCCGACACAAGTACCACGTAAAGGCTAAAGTGTAACATTTAGCATCGACTGGCTCTTTAGATCAGCTTTAATGCTGACGCCATGAGCTATTTAAAGGCTGATGACATGTGTGCCCTGATTTTGTTTACCGTGCCTCAGTTTGAAATAATCACTTGAGAGTGTGGGGTTTGATTGGCATCATGTGGAAGAGGTATGTGACCTCAGCACGGCACATGAGTTGAGATGTCCACGAAGTAAGAGCATGTGTGGGCCGAGACGGGCCGCCGAGCTGAGAGGACAGTTTAGTGGATCAAATCTAAATGATTCTGTCAAGGCAACTTCTAGAGTTTTGATCATGACCAGTGAATGATTTATTGGTTAATCATTTCAGATAATTATAAGGCAAAAATGACTGGCTCCCACTTTTCAATTGCAAGACATGTGTCTTGGTTTCATTTGATGATTATAGGTTCTTTATGGGTTAATGAGTTAACATATACAGTGGGTAAAATAAGTATTGAACGCATCCATAGACTTGCATGGTGAGCATGCATAGAGGCCATGGCGGTTAAATGCATTACTCATTGTTTTTTCTTTTACAACTGTAGCTGCTAATTGCAGGTCTCTCTAAAGCTCTCTGTCAGGGCTCCTTGGCTCTTGGACAACTCCTCTTAGTTTTCGTTTGACTCTGTCAGAAATCTTGTGAAGACCTGGCTGTGTCCAGTTTATGGTGAAATGAAGTTCTGTTCAGTTCTGGATAACAGCACTAATAAATAAAATGGTGCATTCAGACACATATGTAACCGATGCCATCAGTATGTTCTGCAACACCTTGGTGATGAGAAACCTTTTAATAGGCAACAACTGGACTAAACCAGCTGATATTACTTTGCACTAATAGGGGACAGGATGACTTTCTAAATACTGACAGACTCCAGTTGCTTTCTTGGCTTTCCATTTTTGCACCTCCTTTTCTTCATGTGTTCAATACTTATTCCCTGTGTCATTTAACTTTATTACACATTACTTTATGGACATATATGTTTGGATTTAAATTATGAATAGCTTTAGAGGGTTAATCAATGGGGAGGTTTTGTGGTAGGGATTTAAAAGCTTAATAGCTTCAAATAGCTCTTTTTTATGAAATCCCATGTCTAACTATATGTGCAAAAATAAACTAGACTAAAAAAAAAGAACAAAAAAGACCTTTCTGTGTTTTAAAGTGGAATATCTCTGGGCTTTGGACTATTAGCTGGATAAAACAATGTTTTAAATATTCCCTTGAGTTTTAGGAACATGTGATTAGTGGAGCCCACAGGTCAGTTTCAGATTTCTGGAGTCGAGGCAGCCGGCGGTACTAAACCATGCACTCCCTTGCACATGTCGTGTTAGCTCAGCTCAACTACTGTACCTGGCTCTGATGTTCTACCTAGAAACTCGTGTTAAATGTCTTTGTTCATCATGCGAGATGTCAAGATATCAGGTTTCCACACAGAAACTTGAGAAAGTTTAGTTTGGTAACCCTACTACAGCACGAGTTGTGTCGGGTGTCTCCTGCTATGCCTCTGACAGCGCTGTCAGCCGGACACAACGGCTGAGAGGATCGTAGTGGCCGACAAAAACAGGTTGGCCTGCCCTGCTCCGCCCCACACTGTCCAGCACGCTGCAGCCTTCTGTTTACATTTTGATGTCTTCAGTTATAGGGGGTTTAACGTAGCTGGTTGGGCGGTTTGTCCACTCTGTCACTCCTGTGTTCCTGTGTACGCTGATGACAGCGCTACTAGTGATAAAATGTCTTTTCTGCTGTTGCTGATGAAACTGATTCAATCATGGCTGATCCAGACACGCCTGGTGTTGGCAGTAATTTGACATGTGACATTCAGTGACACTTATTTTAGAAGAATATTTAGATTTCAGTGAAACGTTAATAAAACAGCCTTTTAACCAATAAACAAACCACCAAACTCTGTCTGAGAGTGACAGTGAGGATGACTAATGTTGACCGTCACCACAACTCTATTTTCACAAAGTCTCTATATATAACCTTATTAATAGACTTTGTTTGACGGACAGAGCAATCTCTTAACTTGAGTCTAAGGATGGAAGACTATTATACACCCACCTACTGTATGTGGGGGGACCTGACAGCAACAATTCAGTCCTGCCAGAGGAGCCAGTTGACTCAATAACTCACCCACGCCAAAGGTTACACAATCATCTTCACTGTTCATATGCAGCCTTTTAGCTAGCGCTGACATCTTCACCTTTACCCAAACACAATTACTCTACATTCTTTAAAATATGGGCCAAGACAAGAAGGTTAACCAACTTCACCGAGACATAAAAGCTTCGGCCGGACTAGTGTTGATGACAGCAAACGCCCTTGGGGATAATAGGTGAGATTGCTCATGTCACAGGCTAACATGAACAGCCTTATTCCTGCGGTGCGAGCCGGGGGCCGCCGATGCCCTTGAAAGCGGCAGACAAGGCCACCTCCTGTCGTTAACAGAGAAGCTGAGGCCTCACCATGCCCGGGTTGGTGACGATCATGCCCTTGCACTCCTCCGCGTATTTCTGCCATTCCAGCTCCTCCCACTGCAGCATGTCTGCAATCTCCTCCTCGGGGACCAGGGGCTTGCTGCTGCGCAGCAGGTAGAGGAGCACCTGATGCATGGACAGCACCTCTTTCCCGCCATCTAAGACAGAAATATTTATTACATGAATACAAAAAAAAGAAGAAAAAAACAAAGATCTCAGTCTTTGTAGCTGCAGTTCGTGGAATGAAACGAGCTGTGACTTTTTCCTGGAGGTGAAATGTTTCACTTGAGCTTCCTTACAATGTATTCCCTCATTGTTCAGAAAAATCCTTGGCCCCAAATCAGCGTTCATGTTGGAGAAAGACTTTGTGTTTATACAAGCATCTCACCCCACCTCACCTCTGCCAACTCACAGTTTTTGAGCCAATATTACATACTGTGAAAAATGTCCCCGCGCATCACAATCGCATTGTTCAGGGAAACGCACAGGTGAACACGGGCTCTGATGAAAGGTTAGATGCCGCGCGATACGTGAAGGCGCATGAAATCACATTCAAATCTGTGTTGCAAAAAATCAAGAGCGAGGCCGACAGTCACATACGAGTGCGTGCGCAGGGAAATAAATCTGAGCACACATGCAATCTGCCGGGTCAGAGAGAGGCTACTTAATAGGCACTCATGCAAAATTGATTGACCTCCATTTAGGAGTGTCGGAATGGACAGACACACAAAAATGCACTCTGATCTCAGTCCTGGAAATGCATTAAGACAATAACAAATGCAGGCACATACACACACACACACACACACACACACACTCTCCCTCTAACTTCAAAATGCAGCATCATAATACTCTCAGTGTAGCTCCACATCTCCTCTCTCTCTCCCTCTCCCTCTCTACAGATCACATCAGTTTGGACCGTTGTTTTTTCCTTTCGTGAAAGAGGCATTTAAGTGTTTGTAGCAAACTAAATTGGGAAAAGCTGGGAGAGAAATCGTTTCATGATGGAACGAAGGTAGGTGGCACGGCTGTCATAACAAGCTCGGCGGCGATACCGTAGTGCACCAGCACCATCATGTGTATCGAAGGTGAATACCATGCGGCTGCACTAACTGCTCAGGCTCTGTGACTGCACACCACATACATCAACATCAGATGCAGAAATGCTGGGAGTAGACATTACACTGGAGATGGGCTTCCTTTTTTTCCCTTTTCTGTGGCAGGTTTGAACTGGAGAACTAAGCTGCCACCAGAGGGAGACAGGGAGCAGTCAAGTCTGTGCAGGTTGGTAATAAAGAGTCTTACCGGGTAAGAATCGGACAAAACGGGGCATGAAATGGAAGCGCTGGCATCCAGAGGCATCCTCCTCAAAATCGGGACCTGGACAAAGGAGCACACATTATTTCTTTTGATAATTTCTTCAGGTACAGAACAAACATATTTTTCTTGGAAATGAGACCCCATGTGTCAGTGAGACTGACTGTATAAATAAAGGTTAAAAAAACAAAAAAACTTTCAGAATAACAACACACAAAATTAATGTGCTTTCCTCAACCTCATCTATTTGTCACTGTACTGTATACTGTATAGACCCTTTCAGAGAGTATAAACAAAGACAGGTGTTACCAAGAATACTAATTAAGGCTCCATTCCATTTAGTGTACCAGAGCGTTTTCTAATGAGCCACACCTGTCTTTGTTTATACTCTCTGAAAGGGTCTATATGATGTATAGATGTTTCTTTTAATGGAGTCAGATTTAAGTGACAACAATGAACAAATGTCATCAATTTCAACTGATAACATGAACATCACTGTGATGTTCTAGTCCATACTGAATACATCATTCAAACTTTCACAGTGTATGATAGAATGTGAACCCCTATAGAACCACCCGAAATGAAGAAAATCAGCTCCCACAGTCAACAACAGAGGAAATTTGAATCCCAGTTCTTTGCATCCCGTTGTTCACTGTGCTGTCACTGGTTGGTGCTGATGTTGTTGTAACGATGCTGTTAAGATGAATGACTGTGGATGTCAGCAGCTGAATTTATTGTGTTTTTTATTTCATTTTATTCTTTTACTCTATTTATTATGAATGGGTTGACTATAATGAAAACGAACTGCCCTTCTGGGACCAATAAAGGAAACTGAATCTGAAGTGTGCAAGATAAGATCATTTCCTCGCTAACCTTAAATTATATATCTCATATGTATTATATACTATAAAAACAAATGTCACACATGCGACCCGTGCATAACCTTGAGAAGTCACTCCTGGTTAAACTGGGCCGTCTTTTGGGACTCGTACCTGTCAGGTTCCAGTCGTACAGCTCCAGAATGTCCTGGAATAAGTAGGAGGCGAACAGCTCCAGGCCTCGTACACAGTAGTTCTGTATGGAGGAGGGAGATGGGGTTTGATAGCAACATTTTGTGAGAACAGAGCTCAGACAAGACTCAAAAAGAGCGGGAGTGCATTCATGTAGATATGACTGATAAGCAAATCCAGTGCAACTTTATCACATAAGCCACCTTATCGATGTAATCAACTTCAGCAGGTTAAAAAGAATCTCCTCTCTCTCTTCTAAAAGGATTAGCACCTTCGCTCACCCAGGAGCCGAGGTGCGAGGGTTACGTGTGGCTCAGCTGTGCTCAGACTCAGCGTTTGAGATAAAAACAAAAAAAAAGGGGGGTGAGAAAGGGGAGAGAAAGAGCTGGGAGATAAAGTGGGGTTTTACTGACCTCCGGTGTCATCTCCTCTATGAAGTGAATGGTGTAATCTATGTTGAAGCGGATCACACGGCACAATGGAATCTGTGATGATGAAAGGAGCAGAGGACGAACAGAAGAAAGGACAGGCCGACTCATTACCATGGCGTTAGGCAGAGGTTACAGCTTTTCAAGGAAAACTCATTAAAACCTCATCTCTGATGCCGAGCTGGCCCCGAAAAAAATGGCGCTCGCAAAAAACCCATCACGTGTGTGCGTAAAGAAAAGAAGGGGCGCCCAAGAAATGCCACTCTTGGAACACGCACAAACTTAAAAAAAAAGAAAAGAAAGACTACATATGCTCCACCACTCACACACAGGCGGTGCACCTGACTCTTGAAAATTAAGTAACTCAAATCTCACTAAATAGATAAGCCTGCTCTTCTGTGTTTAATCTCCCTAGTTACACGGTCTTTGTTGCCGGAGCACAGGGGTCCATTTTAAGAGATTAACCTGGGAGTCACATTCATTCTTGCCCATCCCGGCGGCTAACTAGCAGGGAGGAGGGGGGGTGGCTAATATCACCACGCTCCGAGGTTCCTAATCCCCACACTGCCACGAAGCGTTTAGCCCAGCTTTTAACAAGGGCTGCTTAAATTATCCAGTTCAAATCATGCCTAATCCTCAGGGCTCTTTTCAAGCTAGAAGGATATTGACCAAGTAGTTTATTATTCAAACATGATGCAGGAATAACACACACACACGTGCGTGGCTGCTGATTTGGTTTTGTTGCCTCCTGTCGATGTCTTTTCGTCTTTTAACTTCCTCCTTGGAAATAAAAATAAGAAATAAAAGAAAAAGAAGTCGGGCCCACAGCTGAAATGGCTACAGAGAGAGAGAGAGAGAGAGGGTCCTTTTAAGTCACAACCTCTCTAATGTTTGACAGCCACTGATGGGCCTTCAAACGTGTGGGGAGAGGAGTTGGTGACAAGGTCACCACAGCGAGAGAGGAGCACTTTGTCCGGCAACAAAGAGGCCGACCCTGAGCCAGAAGCCGATTTTGAAGTTGTTGTTTTTTTTTTTCAAAGGAGAGCGGAGTTAAAGGAAGGAGGGGATTTTTCACTCAAACCCTGACCTAAATTATATGTGTTGCCTTAACAGACATGTAGAAGGAGAAATAGTGTCGTGCATGGCTGGGGAAGAGCAGCAATCCGCCTGTGTGTGAGTGGTAATAAAACCCATCATGAACCTGTTTCACACAGGCAGGCGCACACATGAGAGCAGAGAGAGAGCGGAGTTTACAGCAGACGTGGGAGGAACACCTGGACTCGGCCCGTACAACTGAAACTAATAGGCAGTATTAATAAAAACACCTCCTCCTGTAATAAAAGGTCGAAAAATATCATCAAATAGTGATGCACGCATTTCAATCATTTATTCTGTTTGTTTTGAATTAAGGGGAGATTAGGTACCTTGCATCGTGTCAGTCATGAGTAAATCTTATCTCATCTGACAATATAAATATCAGAGAAATCCGACACCCGAGTGAAATCAAATTACATCATGATGAAGGTTGGTCTCCTGAGATTTCCCAGATAAGTACAACAAGCCTTGTTCCCTCTCAGTCCTGTGCAACTATCAATTGAGAATTACTGGCATTCAAGGGTTAAGTCAAAGTTTTTAACTGTGAGACATGATTATATCATCATGATATGATTTTATTGAAGTTTGATTCTAAAGATATGCCTATGGCATAGCGGTTAAACAATAAATTTGTTCTTCCTGCTCCTATTAGATCAGGTTCATTGAGTCATAAATGAGATTATTTACAGTAAAAGCCTTCTTTTATGTGTATAAAACTCTGTGTCTGAGTATGAAACAGCTCTCTTGATAGTGAAATGTGGGTTTTAAAGCTCACAGAGAAGTTGTAAGTAACCGTGTAAACTTTTTTGATTTCATCTCAATACTTCCAAATACATAAAAAAAATAAACCCAGTGTGACACCTGCCTCAAGAAAAAAACATGCAAAAGAAACTCTGCAGACTCCAAGCAAAAAAGTAAATAACAATGACACAAAATATAAAAAAAATACAGGCGTAGCTGAGGAGAAGGACTGCGCAGCGACACCCACTTACTGTCAAACAAATCTGAAACTGTTGCAGTGTAAAAACTCACGGCCTGTATCGCCTACGTGGCTAACGACTGGCAGCAGGCTTACATTAGTGAGAGGCTTGTGGGAGAAGAGAGAGAAGCCTTCGAACAGGTACTCATGGTCGTCGTACTCGATTACCGTCGGCCTGTCGGTCTGAAACAGAGAACAGCTGGTCACACATGCTGCAGCTGGACGAATATGGTTAAAATGAACAAACAGCAGAAAACATATCTTCGATAAGAAAAAGAAAAAAAAGATCAGTTCTTACCAGGAAGTTGGTGGGAGGAGAGACAGTGATCCTGTAGTGGAACAGCTTCCCCGCGTTGTTGTTCATTAGACGGCACTGTTTGACAGACTGAGAGAGAGACACACAGACTCGGTTTAAAACTCAGTTCAGCACCTCACACATATTACATAATACACATTATACACAAGTCAAAAACGATTAGAGGAGATACAAATCATGAGGTATTTTTGTCTACCAATCAAGTGAATTGTCATTTTTAATTAACCTTGCCTTGTTTGCTACCTGGAAATAGAAGGTCAACTATTACCAGCATATAATGAAAAATATTCATCTCATTGTGTCTGACAAATGCCCAAAACCCCCAAAATAATCAATTTTCAATTATATAAAACAGAGAAAGGAAGCAAAACCTCCCAATTAAGAAGCTGTGGCTTTGAAATATTTGCCATTTGCTGATTCATTTTCTGTTAAATCGTGTATCTTAGAGTTTAAACCAATAGCTACTTTCCTAATGTGTTTTGTTTTTGTTTTTGTTTTTTTTACCTATGAGAATGATTGAAAAATTCCTGCTCAGACAGAGATGTGACAAACACGTCTCAGTGATGCCTGATCTCCATCTTTAAATGAATACAGCCATACTGCTCATTAAAAAACAATTAATTGACTAATAATAACCCAGTCAACCAAGATTGTAACGAGCAATTAAGTCAACTGCTCGACTAACAAGGGATCGTGCCCCATTCATTTTCAAACCCAAACAGTGTTTTAGGACACGACGTGACCTTCAAGTAACACACTAACGCTCGCAAAAGTGGCTGACGTTAATTTGCTTTAACGTAGATTATAAACCTCATCAGGTAATTAATGGCAAATGAAGCCTCCCTTTCATGAGCCATCGCATCGGCAACAGTTAAAGCAGCTTTGAGATCTGTTGCCGCTTTGTTGTCTTTGTTGCTGTGATGTGTTACACCGGTCAGCTGGAGATGCATCTACGTGGGAGTCTTTGTTCCAAAACACAGTCAAGACAAGAAAATGAGTCATGAAAACAAGAAATCTCCGCAGGTGGCCAAAAGAATCCATGAATCACTGGTATAGACCAACTCCCCTGCCAAATCCTTACAGATGTAATATCATCATTTGGCTCTTTGGGATGATAAACTCTTACTTACTTGTCCTCCGCTAATACAATAGAAAACGGCCTCTGTATAGAGAATGCATTTTGGTGGACTAGAATAACGTCCTTGCCCCCGCGTGGCACAACTTCAAGGTTATGAAAGGGTGATTTATTCACAGCGTGTCATACCTCCTCCCCCGGGTAGATGCTGTGGCGGATCCCTGTACGTCTGGCCTTGGCACTGCACTTGCACAGGGGACCATCATTCATCTGGACAGAAAGAAAATACGTAAATCAGACACACGACCGCTCCGTTTGCCATGTATAACGCCGGAGCCGCTGAACATTTTCCCACCTCTAAACCGCACGCTCCTGACCTTTACTCCTCCACAGGAGTTTGGAGTTTTTAAAGTTTTGCTTTGTGACAGTCCTCCCTGACAAAGTCTGACACAGCTGTTCAGTAAAATGACAAATTGCCAGCCCACGACCGCATTCAGACTTTCACTGACGGTGATGTTTTTATGCATTTTTTAAATGTATCAACAGCTGGTAATTAAGAGAATTTACAGGAGAAACAAACTGTTCATTAGTCTTTGAGCATTTTTTGCAGATCGCACAGTGTGAAGTCAGACTTCAAACTGTCTCATCTGATGAAAAATGGAAAATGTTAAGTAAGATGAGAAGCTGCCAGTGACCTGAACTTGGTGCTCACAATCCAGTCATGTTGGAAATGCACTTGTATCACACCATGTTGTGTATCTGTCTGCATTATAGACACACAGACACCAACTTGGACCGAAGTGGATCCAAGCATTAGTCTTGTGTTTTTTCTATGTTTATGTTTACTATTTGTGCCTTTTTTGAACTTGAATGAGATTAAAGTTTGGACTTTTTCATGTCCCCGCTGTAGAATTTAGTACAGTCTGTGATTAATTTATGCTTTTAATCATTTTGCTAATGTGCCAGTGTTTTCTCCCTGAGTTTTCCTGACAACAGCTTATTGGAAATCATTAAAATATAAACACAAGACAAAAACAATCTTGATAAGGAACTAGAAAAAGCATTTCCAAGAATGGAAATGGTGTGACTGCTGATAGCAACTGAACGCTGTTGCAGAATTAGCAAATAGTGCAAGCAGTGATCACCATACAAATGTTTGACCAAGGTCGGAATTGAACCCACAACCTCATGGTCATTAGACTTCCACTCTGCCTCTAGGCCACGGTGCACACACAGTTGCAGAGACTGTTGTCTGTTAATGATCTGCACACTGTCAACATCAAGAAAGCTTGAGAGTCAAGCTTGAATGACTTAGAATGAAAATTTCTGTGAATTTCAGGCTGAGAGCAGCAGTTTCAACATGAAGCAAGTTATCAGAAGTCAACAGAGGACAACTGGGAAAATAATTCACTATAATTGTTGTTGAGGCAAGAATTGAACCAGCAACCTTCAGGTCTCCAGACCAGCAAGCTAACCACTAGGCTACAGACAGAGACAGTATGTGAGGGGTAAAGAAAACCTTTGATAAGAGGATCACTGGCTTCTGCTTAAAAAAAAAAGTAAGGAATCGAACCCATGACCTCATGATCAATAAACCTTTACTCTGCCACTTCGCCACAGAGAGCACAGACATAAGCATGTTTCAGACAGAGTTGTGGAGAATTCTCAGCATTGGGCTGAATGAGAGCAGAGAGCTCCCTGGCTACATTTAAAAAATATTTAAAATTATTATCTAAGTCTCTTTGCATTTTTGACCAGAATTTTAGCCAGAAGACAAGTGTGGCTACAAAACTGGAGAAAATAATTTGTCTAGAGTTTAATTTGCAGAAAAAGTTAAATATTTTAAAAAGTATAAATAGTTAAAAAGAGAAAAGTAACGCCGATAAAGTTCAAAAAAAGCTGCACGTTTTGATATATGAATTGTTGAAATAGCACAACACCTAACACACTAACCATATGGCCACAGAGAACCTGAGTTACAATGAGCTTTATACTATGAGGAATCAAAGACTGTCCAATGACAGCTGAATAATTGGAATCAAAAGTCAAGCAATGATGTGCAATGACTGAGGCAGGAATCGAACCCGTGACCATATGATCACTAAACCTTTACTCTGCCACTCGGCTACAGAGAGCACACTGCTTTCAAGACTGTTGTCATTCATTGTAATGTGATGATGTGCTGCAAACTGGTACGAGTAATCAAGGAGATAACAAACACCTGTAACCAACTGAAGGCGGGGGAGGAGAGCAGAATTCAACATAACATAACAAGAATTCTTCCCTTGGATTCGAACCAGTGACCTTAGGGTTGGCAGGCAGTTACCCTAACCCCTACACTACAGAGGAGATATTAAGAAGAGAGGTTGAGACTTTGATGAATGTGAGATTTTTCAATGATGCTTAAAACAAAAATAAATTAATATAAATTAGCCACACCAAGTGAGAAGAGGACTTTTTTGTGACCTGTGACTATTTTTTGGTGAATTCAAATGAATTAAAAAGCACTTAACAGCAAGTTACAAAGTTGAGCTCCTTCTCCTGCTGATGTGAAAAAAATGCATTGAGCTTAATGAGAGCAGAGAGCTCCCTGGCTGCATTTAAAAAATATTTAAAATTATTATCTAAGTCTCTTTGCATTTTTGACCAGAATTTTAGCCAGAAGACAAGTGTGGCTACAAAACTGGAGAAAATAATTTGTCTAGAGTTTAATTTGTGGCCGTGCTGACAGTTTAGCCAGAAAAACTCTAGAATGTTTTTTTGCCTCTCTCCACTCTGACACCACTCTGGCTCTGCTCGTTAGACGCAATACACACACATTATAAAGCTGAAAAAAATCAGAAAAAGTTAAATATTTGAAAAAGTATAAATAGTTAAAAAGAGAAAAGTAATGCCGATAAAGTTCAAAAGAAGCTGCACGTTTTGATATATGAATTGTTGAAATAGCACAAAGTATGAAGGACTAGAAGAAGACCGTAAAAAGGCGGAAGAAAATGGCCAAACAGAAGAACAATAGTGTGACTGCTTCAGCAGTCACACTAATTAAGAAACTGAGACATTTTACAGAGACACAGTTTCTCAATTATTCTATACTACCTCCTCAACCTACCTGAGCTATACAAACATGGGAAAACTAAGGCTTGTGGGCCATATGTGGCCGTGGCCCGTTGGGCTTTTTAATCCAACCCTTCAAATATTGGTACGAAACTGTCCAAATTATAGCAAAGACCGCAAACTTTGATATAATTTGAATGTAAGTTTACTTTTAGGTCATGGCTTTTACATGTAATTAAATGAGTTCACACAAACACTCCATCCGATACCAGCCCTGTCGTCAAATTTTAAAACACATTGTGGCCCCTGAGCCACAGACTCTAGCATCACTGTCTTGCTTTGTTTTCTGTGGCAGATTCCCAGTGTAGCAGGTCTATAGGTTGAACATGCATCAGCTGTTTGTTTCTTTTAAAATAGATTCATAATTCTGTTGGTTTTCGGTTTGTATCCAACGGCAGAATCAGTTTTCCTTTAGTAAGTTAGGGTTAACAGAGTTACAGCAGCTTAGGCTCATTAACTAATAAAAAAAAATGACTCATATATGCAAATGCATGCTCTGTTTCTGCACTACGCACTCAACAAACAGTGGCCTGCTTCAGTGATGGCTGGATGAAAGTGCTGCTTTTGCTTTTGCCTCAGGAAAAAAATGTTATCAGCACAATTTCTGATAAAGCCGTAAAATTAGAACTGTGTTTAAAATTCAAGGGTTGCAGGTTTAATTTAAATTAATTGGATTATATTATTTGCTCGTTTTATTCATCTGTTTAAGTGTATGGCCTTCATTTGAGCAGAGTGTGCTGTTCAAATATCCTAGCACAGAGGCAGTGGTTTTTCTCATAGGGGCACAAGCACATGTTCCAAGATCATCTTTATCAGAATTTACATTAACACACACGTACAATATTATTCTATAGTAGCATTGGCTTACTGGGCACTCTTTGCCTGCCATTTATCTATTTCATAATACAGGATGTTTTTGTTTTGGTCTGTTTAGACAGATGTAGATGATGAAGATTTATTTCCGCAGCATAAGAAATTCTATATTCCTCCGTTAACACCGACCTGTCCTGGGTCGTTGTACCACAGCTCCTCATGCAGCCGGTCGGGATGAGCCTTCTTTCTCTTGATCTCAGCGATGACATCGAAAACCTCCGAGTCGGAGCTGCTGGAGCAGGTGCTTCCTTCACCGTCTGACTCGCAGTCTGACTCACTGCTGCTGTCGTCTGGAACCAAAGAGCAAAAAAAAAAAGGTCTTTAATCATTACAACGTTACAGGGCCAACGACTCAACACATAATTTGCCGGAGCCGGTCGAGTGGTTAAGCCCCCCCGCCCCCTCGCTCTGCTTTGCCTTCACAAAGTATTCTTGAACATAAAGTCTCAGTAAAGCAATGTGTTACAGTGTGTTCAAATGATGTGCACTCTCTGTCTTTGCCAGTTCTTGTAGAGGAATACTTTTCCGCACAATGGTGATGACACAGCAAACTTTCACATCTCAGTGTTCTTCAGGGGGACATCATGATTTACCAATCACTATGTTGGATTCATTTTCGAAGAAGTGGAAAATTCCCATACCTGGGGAAGCATATTAGCTGTGGATGGTGGGACAGATGAGGAAGTAAAGACTAGAATAGAGAAGGCAAGAACAACCTCCAACAGCCTAAACAAGATTTGGAAAACAACAAAACAAAAAGGTCACTTCCAACAAAGCTCAAGATCTTCAACTCCAGTGTTAAAACTGTACTTCTGTACGGATCCAGAACCTGGAGAACCACCACAAACCTCCCCAATAAACTTCAGACTTTCATCAACCACTGCCTAAACTCTAAACTCCACGCCGTAACTACGCCGGGGCCTTCAAAGTTCTGCATCGAGGGAATGTGTTGCTGTGCAATTCACCATCATAATGGTAGACATAGTGGACCAAGAACAAACCAGAGTAGACACGCACATCACACCAGCGAGGGCAGGTGCAGAGTACAAAAAATAGGCAACATAGAAAAAAACGAGGGTACTCGCAACTCTGCAGGACTCAGTGTATCAATTTATTGTAGTGACGTACGTTTCGAGCAGTGAAGAGCACACCTTCACTGCTCGAAACGTAAGTCACTACAATAAATTGATACGCTGAGTCCAGGCATAGTGGACCAATCACAGCCCTTGCGGTCTGCGTCGCCTCAGCACGTAGGGCTTCGCAGCGCCGCAGAGGGCTTGACACAGAAGTACAAATCAGCCTTAAGACACATCCTTGGAATCATCCAGCCCGATAGAATTAATAACATCAACCAGTGGGAACAAGGCAAACAAAAAACAATAGAAGTGCCGCTTGTACTGTAAAGGGAAGGGCTGGAAATCTTTTTCCCGGAGCATTTTTTACTGAATTGCCTGAAATCCTCTTCACTCCACCAAGTAGTTAAATGCTTTTTCACAAAAGTGAAAAAAAAGTCACCTGTGGAACAGACAACCCTGTGAAAACACCATCCAATCACGTTGAACGCCCAAGTTCAAGTCAATGGGCTTGCATTTCCTGTCTTACATAATTGGACCAACTAATTAATCCAGCCGGGTGTGCCTGACCATTGCTGTGAGGTCAGACACACCTGGATTAATCAGTTGCTCCAATAATGTAAGACAGGAAATAAAAGAGCTGTCTTATTTCAGGAAGTAGTGGAGCTGTGCATAAAGCCAATTGGAAGATGCGCCACACTGGCTGACTATGAGCGACGCAGCTTTGGGCGATACTGATGCGTGTAGCTGGGGCTTCACTGCACAGCATCGTATTCCTGTGCTCTGGAGGCATGGCTTCGGAGAAAAGTCTGAGGACAGGGGCTTGGACTTGGATTTTCAAATTGTGGCCTGTTCAAACCGTTTTTCCAGGATCACTAACCCTACCTGTAAGTGGAAAGTGGAGCTGGAATGGCCACACGCTGAGAAGGGACAAAACCGGAATAACTAAACAGGCACCAACATGAAATCCACAAGGTAAACAGGGCAGATGAAGAACCGAAAAAAGGAGCACAGATAAAGACAGACGAGGGGCGAAACAACTGATCAATGGCCTATGTTCTGAAAGGAATACAAAGGCCCAAGTACCGGTAAGTAAGTAAGTATGTTGGATTCACTGTTTAAATATTCAGGTTTATTACAATCTGCTTTTTCCTCCATCTGCAGATTTGAATCTCTATGAGAGCAGCACAGTTGCCAATATTGACATCTCACATTCTCTCCTTTTTTTGTTCTCTCTCTCTCACACTTGTCACTCTGCCTGACTGGAGAGAAACGTCACACTAAAATGAAGATTATAAATACAATTCCGCTGAATAGTTTGTGGCTTTAAGCGGAAGCAAAGTCTTCAATTCTTATCAAACATTTTTAACTTGAGCACTTGACTGTGAAGTCAGGGCCCTGAGCAACATATTTAGCAAAATTAGATCTCCCTGGGCGAGATTGATACCGTTGCAACGCTGAGAGAGACAATCCAGCTGACAGCCCCGCAGATAACATCATAAACACCGAACTTAATCTCTGTCTCAGCCCAATGCACCGCTGAGAACACAGCCAGTTTCTGTGCGCGCCCCATAACAAAGGCTTGTCGACGGGGTGTATTAACTGTTCATTGTTATTTAGCTGCCGCGCTTGCATCCACAACAACTTACGAAAGTAACAAGACAGGAAGTATGAGTCGGTACAAGATTCAATTACAGACTCAGTCGCAGTAGCTGCTGTGAGTAAAAAAGATGTGATCTTTAGGGCTGCAAGATTAAAGGAACAATTAAACCTCAGATTACTTTCTGAGTGCAGTATTGGCTTGGCTTTGATCTGTGTTAATTTCTCATATTAATTCAACAAATCTAAGCGATTGTAGTTTTTACACACTGAAAATCTTTTACTACTACAGGAATTATGATGTTTGAAAATCACAGAGAGAACACACCAATAATCTATATAGTCACTGTATAAATAATTGTATTACTATTATTATTATAACCAAGTATATTCAGTTCACAGTTAATCACCTACCCCAGGCTAAATCTAATGCAACAGTCCTGCAAGTGTGGATGAACTTGTGGTGCTATTGAACTGTATTACATTATATCTAGATTTAATTGAGAGGAAAGCCCCTTCAGATGCAGCATCTCATTTTCAAGTACACAAATAACGAATTACAAAACACATAACACATACATACTAACATCAAAAATAGTATTACAAAATAAACAATGCAAAAGGACAAAAACAATAACTACAAGTACACAGAAACAGATGCTCACTCGCCCTCTCCCACACACACCCCCAGTCCTCAAATGCTGTACAAGCTCAATTAAATACAATGAGCTGATTATACACAAGCTGTATGAACAGGTTGTTTTAAGAAAAGAAAGTTAAGATGACCTAAAGCAGTGAAAGGAGGTCAAGGATCTCAAATAAGGAGGAAAATTGTTCCAGTCAGAAGGAGCTTTATGTTGTGTGTTAAGACCTGCAACCGATTTCTTTGAGAATTCTGGGCACAAAAAAGAAGGGGCACTGCATATGTCTGAGTTTGTGCACTGCATGTTGTTCCCCCTCCCTCTGCCTCCCCTTTTCCTGTCTATCTTTACTGTCCTGTCAATTAAAGGCAAAAAGCTCAAAAAAATAAAAAACAATAAGAGGGACAGTGGAAATGAACAAAACCCAGTGAAATTGCCTTCTGAGCTGCAACCAATTAAGTTATTCATATAGATATTACACAGAGAGGTATGTCTGATTATTAATTTTAAAAAAAACACCTGTGAGCATAACTCCAAAATCCAAACTGCAGGCGCTAAAAATGTCAAACTCACTGAAGTACCACCTCTTTAACTGAATTACAGTCTGTATTTTTGGTTTAGATATTTCTCAGTTTAGTGTCTCAGCGTTACTCACCTGGATCCTCGTCCAGTTTGGTCTTGGGCGGCTCCCATTTGGGTCGAGCCTCCTTGGCTCGCTCCTGTCTCCTCCCCAGCTCCTCCTCAAAGCGCTCATACAGGTCCCGCAGTTTACTGGTCCCCACAACTGTTGAGTCTCCCTGTGATAAAACACATTTAAATAAAATACATGAAAATCTGTGACAGAGATGATTTTTTTTATTCATTTGGTATTTAAATGTTGTTGATAGAGACTGATGCTGTGTTAATGATATAAATGTTAGGGATCTTTCATGCCTTCACTGGATAATGAGCAAGATACAAGGAGAGCTCTGAGGTGTCGACATGAAATTAAGAAGCCAGTGACACTGAGATGACACCACCAGTGTCTTTAACCCACAGGCCACCAGGGAGGCAACGGCTTTTTTAAATTTAAGTACAAATGCAGCCGAGTGTGCAACCTTGGCTGACAAAATACAGTACTTGATGACTTGGTGTCACGAAAAGAAAAAAGGAAAAAGATCCGTTTACAAACACAGCTAGAAAATAATATCTAGACTTTGTCCTCACATAGATGATATCGCTGCATCCTGTTCTCTCAGTGACACCTGTATCCTCGCTGTCGCAGCAGCACAGAGAGAGTGGTACATCTGTAAAGAAATAGACTTGGACTCTGTCTCGACATTTTCCTTTGCTTTAATTTCACTGAAGGACGGGTCAGGTCTCTCCTAGAATATGTAATTTGCAGAGAAGAGGAAGTAGCTGAGGACAGCAGGAAGAAAGCGCTGAGAGACTCCCGGTAAAGGTCAAAGTTTTAGAGAATAAAAAAGAGGGCGCCTGCGCGATCCAAAAGCTCCAAAAGCGTTCGAGGAAGGCAGGTGGTGATTTGTAAAGGTCGACCAGGGAATGTGTTTTGAGTGCTCGCAATTAAGTGAGAGCCTGAGAACATATCGTCTTAAAGAGAAACTACACCAACAACACTTTGGAAGACAGGATTAATAAAAGGGACAGACACCAGGCTGGGGAAAGTCCCCTTCGGTCATCAGCTGGATACGACAATATGAAACCCATCTGTTGTCACTGTTAATGAGCGATGTGTTAAAGCTGTTCTTTTGTAACTAATGACATCAGACTGCAGGTAGTGATATTTTTATCGACTCTGTTGCAAAAGGGTACCAGGCAAAAAACAACAAATATCTATCATGACAGGCAATTAGCAGCCGAACAGGACAGATATAATTAGAAGCTAAATAAAGCGCCACAGTACCACTTGGTCCATGGGGTCGTTGGAGTAGTAGTTCTCAGCGTGGGTGCAGCGGATCCAGGCGGGCTTCAGCAGCTCCTCCTCCTCTTTCTCCTCATCCCCCTTCTCTCTATCCTTCTCTCGCTCTCGGTCTCGTTCCCTCTCTCGCTCTCGCTCTCGCTCTCTGTCGCTGAAGGCTTCGTCAGAGTCCCTGCTCCTGACGGAGGACGAGTAGCTGCGCTCTCTGCTCGGCCCCGACGAGGCCTCCGACCTCCTGTCCCGCTCCTCTTCCCAGCGGCCGCGTTTCCTGTCTCGGCTTGTGGACCGACTGCGAATAACAACAGAAAAGGAGGATCACAATGAGTTGAGATGACAGTGTCACATATAGATCTGCCTGATAGTATACACTGGTCTTTTTGAAAACTATTTATTAGTCATTGAAGGTGCTACAAAGCGAACATTAATGGTTGTAAAATATCTGATAGTGGCTCTGGGAGAACTTTGTCTGGGAAAATTACCTAAATTACATAATCTGCACTAAATCATCCGTAGTCCGGGAAAACATGGGGAATAAATAATGCTGGGGAAAGTGCTTGTATTTAAGAAAATTTGCTTGTGCTCTGATTTCCTACTCCAAATAACACAATGATAGATCTAGGAGTATTCAGTGTTCCATATGGTCTGCAACAACCTCAACAGTACAGTTCCTTCAGCTGTGATTAACCACGGTATGAAAAAGTCACGTTTCAAAACCACTAAAATTTTCCATCTTATCTGTGGCATGAGTTTATTATCTCATCAAAGACAGATTATCAACTATATGTCAACTGGGAGTCGTGCCGGTCCAATTCAACAGACATGTTTTGGCCATTGCTGTTACTGTTGTTGTTGTTGTTATGTTACATCTAGCGGTGTGGCTCATGTTACAGGTTAGAGAGGTGGGGCTGTTCCAACAAAAACTGTCTTCCCTTAAAGGACTGCATTTATTTTAATTTTATTTAGAAGAATATGATTATTTGTTTTATTATTTATTTTAACTTGATACACATGTACTAATGATCCAAATATTCTATATGTCACTGTATTTAACAATAAAAGACTGTGTTCAATGTAAAAGTTGTATTTACCCAGACATTTCAAAACAACACATTTTAGAGCTGTAATTGCAATACCGCAATATTGTGAAATCATGGAATTTGTCCTCATACCGGCCCATGTCTAGCTGTGATACTGAACATTTCCATTTAGAGCACAAAGTGTCTTCCATATATTTAAGTTCACAGAATGGGTGGAAGCTGAGCCACACTTACTAAGTGGTTATCTGGTAATGTTTGAAGGAGCTAAATATTTCACAACAGCTTTAAGAAAAGATACATAAGGGATTATATGTGTACCTCCGAGGCCTCTTCCTGTGTCTGTCAGGTGACTGGGATCTCCGGCCGTCTCTGTGACGATGCCTCTCTCTGTGGGCAAACACAGAGTAGTTGAGTAGTGAGAAGAAAAAGTTTCATAAATTAATTCCATTTAGGAAACTGCTCTCTGCGTACCTGCTGCGATCCCTGCTCCTGTGCCGGGGCGGGGTCCGGCCTCTGTCGTACTCAGACCTGTACCTCCCGCCCTCCGGCCGAACGCGCCTGTCTGGGCTTCTGCCTCGATCTTTCCTCTCCCCAGGAAACTCCATTTTGTGCCTATCGCCTTGGCTACTGTACCCATAGCCCTTCTGCCTGTGGTCGTCATGGCGGTACCCTCTCTCCGGAGACCTCCTGTTGTCCATGGGTTTTTCGTACTTATACTGCCCCCCGTGTCTGAAGCTGTGGTCTGGTTTGAATGAGCTGGCGCTCTGGGTGTAGCCGGGGCTGAAGGTGGGAGGGGGGAACGGAGGGTGGGGAGGATGGGGGTAGTTCATGGAGTACGGAGGGTGGTAGTTCATGGACTGAGAGGCCATGGGGTGAGGCATGGGCGGATGTGGTAATGGTGGAGGGGGCACAGGCGGCATCATGTAAGAGTGGTAAGCACTCTGAGCAGAAACCTGCGACCCCGAGGTCGGACCCCCCGTGGAACTAGGCAACGGAGGAGGAGGAAAGTTAGGCGGAGGTTCTAGGAAGCCCTGCCGGACCGGGGGCTTGGGGAAAGGCGGGCGAACTGGACACGTGTTGAGAGAGCTGGGGGTCTGGGACGCCGGCGGGGGAGGGTACTGCATGAAGTCAGAGTGCGGCGGCATGTAGCTGCTGTTTCCGTGGTACCCTGAGCTGGGGGGAGCCTGCGGGTCGTAGTGGTACGGAGGCACGGGGGGCTGGGGAGGAGGAGGCCTCAGGTTGGCAGGTCGGTAGCTTTGAGGGGAGTTGTGCTGACCTTGGGCCATGCCCCCTCTGGGACCCCCACGATCCTGATGGAAAGACATGACTGTGGACACGACAGAAGGATTGAGTTAGAACTGAGACTTACTTCATTTACATCATTAAACGCCTGCTCTTTACTAGATATTTAATTAAGTAAAAATCTAATTAATTCTTAACAGTGACTTCATACCATAGAATGGATTTTTAAATGACCAAGGCACCATCTGTAAACTATGGGAGAGTTGCCCTACAACGCAAGAAGGGCAACTCTTTTTTTTTCTTCAAAAATGAGATTTTGTCATTTCTGGGACATTAAAGGTCTGCTACATCATGTGGATAAATATCTTGACTCAACGTTATCTTATTTGGTATATATTGTGGGTGGTTTTCAGAGTAACACCCAAAAACTGCTGTGAAACACAAACAGACAGAGGTGTCTCTGAAATAAGGTAGGTAAAATGTTAAGTTAAATATTTTTACACAGTTCAATACAGTTGACTGGACAACAAAAATACTTTAAACTCATTTTTCTCAGAACTTCACTCTGAGGAGTTACCCCTTTCTTCCGTTGTAGGGCGTTTCCTCTTAACAGTGTTTCATGAGACTGCATTCTGTGGCTAAGGCTTGATGCAGGGTTTTCACCAGGAGGTTATGGTTAGAAATTACAGAGATGACTAGTTGGATTTAAGATAAGATAAAATAAAGGAAATTCACAGGGTTGCAGCAGCAAACAACGGCAAAGAAATAGCAGTAAAAAGAAAGCTTGACATTGAAAGACAATGGGGCGTTCAGTGTTTTCTACACAGAAGTTTAAGTATTCAGTGGTTCATTCTGTGAAGCTGTCACAGGGCTCCAGAAATGTGGGCATTTTGCCCCTAAAAATGTGCAACCAGTAAATTTAAGGGAATCCAATAATCTGCAATCTATCATAACAAGTGGCAGGCCAGTGTATGTGAGGATCATGAATGAAAAGGTGAATGATGAGGGAAATGTGAATACTTGCTTTGCAAGCTGAGGTGACCAATAATCTCTTGACAGATCATTATCACTACAGAGCTCCAGACTATCTTTTTTATTAGGAGCACAGTGGCCCCTAACTTAACATTTTAGGGGTCCAAGCTGAAAATGTAGGGTCACACTGACTTGCTTCAATCTACCCTCTTTACTAAATGTTTAAAATAAATAAATAAACACAGTTATCACATATTACAATGCAATGGCAATAATGTCACGTCATACGTAGTGATAAAGTTTACAGCATGAGCAAGAGCTGAGCATCGATTAAACAGTTTCGTCTTCTGCGTTACTAGTAGTAGTGAATACCAGAGATGGGAACTGTGGCTTCAACGAGTCATCTCCATGCCATGTATTTGTTCTGCTCAGTCACTGAACCAGGTGTAGGTGCATTCACTAATTAGCTCATCTTCCTGGCTGAAGAGCTGTGTTGATTGGAATCAGCTGGTTAAGTGTATGAGCGAAACAAATATGGTAACGTAACATAGCATGGAGATGACTTTTTGAAGCCACAATTACCACCTCTGGTGAAGCCGTCGTTTACGTTAAAACGCAAAACCTAAACAAAAGCAGCCACGTTTATGTTGCTGTAGGAAGAGGAAGTGGTCACTCTGGGCTAATATAAACATTATATTTATGAACTACTAGCAGCAGCTAGTTTAAGCATCCACTGGTAACTCCGCAACATGCTAACAAGCTAGCTAGCGCATCATGTCAGGATACATGGGAAAGAGAAAACGGGAGAAAATAAGAGGAGCTAGGAAATGACGTTCATCACTCCGTCTCTCTGCTAGTTCAAACCAGAACAATTATATCAGTCTAAATTATCTTGAACTTGTTTAATTACGCGAGGCTACGTGCAGCACAATGAGTTACCTTGCAGGTGTCACGCTTTCCGAGTGGCAGTGTTTCTGGTCGGACCCGTTAGGGTGTGCAGCGCGGATTGACCAATCACATTCAGGACCTCGGTCCTTCGGCCAATGAGAGAGCGTTACGGTCCCAGTTGTTTCTCGTCGGGTCGGTTTTCGTTGTAGCACATCAACAAACCATGGTTTTTATCAAGTAGAGTCACTGCGTTATGTGTCATTGCTTTGTTTTTATTATAATCAACATTGTTTTGATGTTTACAAGTGTCTTAAAACATAAGAGGAACATAATAGTCTGCAATTTCCACAGAAAATACTGAATCTGTGTTGTAGAGGTTGTAAACCACATAGAAACGTGACAGGATAATTAGTTTTAGTTATTGAAATCAAACTCGCCTCGTTTTGTCATCAAGTTTAATGTTTTGAGATGAAACGAATTAATGATTGACCAAAAACAAAGAAAGAAAACATGCATCTATAGGACCTAAACCGTTACAGTGTGCAATGGTTATACATCCACTAGAGGGTAGCAGTGTTTTTTCTTAAAAAAAAAAAAAAACATACAATAGGCTACCCATGTATCTGTATAACATTGCCATGGAAACACATCACAGTCCTTTCCAGAGTCAAAACTACACATGACATAGTACATTTATTTCTTAAGGCTAAACTTTGTTATTGAAATCTTGAAGAATCAGGGGAACAGTTTGGCCTCAGTCCAAGCAGCTTCTCCAGCATTATTCTGAATGGAGAATCTATTAAACCTCTGCTCTTCATTGATCTAAACCTGTCTCAGGAGATGGTGGTATGAATATGCGCCACAGCCCAGTTGTTAACCTCTGTGTGGTAGTACTGCCGCCAGTCCCTGCTGTGATCTGTTATGCACGGTGTATCCTCACTGGATGAATCACTGTTGGAAGAGCGAGGTCAAAGTGCACAAGCCCACACAGTTTGCTCGAAGAAACCACCTACGTTCTGTTCTGACCACTAATCACCTATCTTGGGAGATAGGGCGTCTGCTCACGCCAAAAGTATGTGGACACAGCTCATTTATTTTCAGTTTTGTTTTTTTTCCCCCAATGAAGGATCATTGCAGCATAGCCATATTTTATAGGCTATTTCAGCAGTTTGGGGAAGCCATTTCCTCTTTCAATCACCAGCTCGATAAAGAAATTGGTTTCCTAGTAGGCTTATTGATTTAGAAAAACTTTAGGCTACTGGCACAGAGCCCCAAACTAGATGAACTGGAACAGTGTAAGTGGCCACAATTAGCTCTTAGTTTGATAACAGGCTGATTTCTTTATTTCCTTGTTGTTGTTGTTGTTGTGATTGATTGATGTGGGCTAGCCTACTTAATCTTCCATCTGAATGGATTTTTTTTCTTCTTTTTTTTTGGGGGGGGGGGGGTGTTCCTAAGTAGCCTACAGTAAAAACACACACAACAGAACATTAAACCACAACATTTACTAAGCAGATAGCAGTGGTATACATCTTAGAAAATAACAAGACAACTAACAACCTCTGCCTGGTGCTGTCAGTTTGGGTTCAACGCCAGTATGACATATAGGGAATAAATGACTCCTGTGTATGCCCTGGCTGACCCTTTAAGGCCCTGCATCGACATCCAGACAGGTCAGACTCTGAGTGTACAGTGGGTGTGTGGTTTCTGCAGCGATGTGTTCATGGCGCATACAATAAAATAAATTCACACTTTGTTAAACTCCAAGAGAACAACTTTAAATTAATTTCCACTATTGCCCATGGATGAAATGTATTCAAATAGTTTATTTGGGTGCCGACATGCTTTTGGCCTTAAGTGACATTTAACCAACACATTAGGTTTGATTCATATTCTTAATACTTCTGGTAGTGTTTTGAGTGATGTTAAAAAGGAAGATAGGACAAACATGAGTTCTCCCAACCAAAGTCAAAGAATCTCTTAAAAGATAAAAGGTCATTTTTTCCTGTATGTATGTTGCTGTTTAATCAGCAGGGAAATATTCCATGGTTCCTCTTGAATTTAAAGCAGCATTTTAAGTTCACAGTTTTGCAGTATAGATGTCCACAATATGTGTTTTGTATTTTGGAGATAACAACTGAAGACTATGGATTTCCTCTTTAAACAGTCTGTGTGAAATGAGCCAATCGATCTGTATTCCATTCACCTTTTGGAGCAATGAACCCGTCATTTGTCTTTTTACCCTCCACAGGTGTGTGTTTTCCACCACAGTGTTTCAGCCGTCACTAAGTACAAGGTTCAAATGCCACACCTGTCATCCATGTCCATGCCAGAGGTGAGATGAACAGAATTCATGAGAAAAAATACATTTTAATCTGACTCCTGACTTTAATCTCTCCTTAGTTTTGCTCTGACACATCTGATGGTCAGGAGAGCTCAATTATGAGGCACTGCAGGTCTCCTCAAACAGCATTAATATTCTCCACCTTTTGTGCCGGTCTCTCACCCTCTCTACCTCAAAAGAAAGGGGAAAAAAAGTGATTTTCTCTTTCTCAAGAGGAATTCAAAACCAAGCATCATATTCACTTGACATGTTGAAAATATGTATTTAGAAAGAATGTGATGCCATGAGACAGGGGTGAGGGGTCACTTTCCACCGAAAATATAGTTTGCACTCCCTCCTCAGCAGATAAATGTCCTCTCTGCTTTTGTGAATTTTCAGATTTTTTTTTCCAAGTATTAAAAATTATTGGTAGGTTTCAAGGATCTGAAAAGTTGCATTTATAGATTTTTAGAAAGCAGATCCCTAGAGTGCTAGTCAGACTCTGAGGCTACGTTACGTAGATGTACACCACCTCTGCAACAACAAACATGTTGCACCATCTGAAAAAGGAAAAAAGTGTGTGTGTGGGGGGGGTTTGTTAGGTTTTTTTTTCATGTTTGAATGACTTGAAGTGAAAGTGGAGTAGAGTGTACTCATGTGAAGGTTGAGCCAGGGAACACTCGCATGCAACAGGTTTCCTAACACGAATGGATGAGCTCTGTGGCAACATTTCAGGAGGATTTACTTGATAGTTTCTGTGGACAGTACCAGAGAAAGATAACCTCAAATGTCACATTGTGAGTGGGCTTTTAATTGACATTTGCATTTTAAAATTGAATTTACAAGCAATTATATCTGACCAAATATGTCTAAGTTTTCTATTTGCAGAAGCCAAGGGAACATGTCTCCTCACAGCATCATTCAAATGCAAAATATATATTTGATATACGTCAAACAGCCTATCATGGCTCTAACAAAGATCAGTATGAATGCAGAACAAATTAGACCCCTGAGCTACCCAGCAACGAGGAGCACACAGCATGTGATACCTATAATCATCTTGTGAGATTCTCCTCTTTGATTAGACTGAGTAGCAGCAGTGGTAAGGGAGGCAACAACAGAGCATCTCAGCTGACGTATTAGACTCTGACTAATATGTTTTTGATTCATACTGCACCGTGATGATAAACTTGTAATCCTTTTTTTCTTATTCATTTATTTTGATTCAAGGTTGTTAATTGAAAATGGAGGAGTGCGTCTGACTCATCTGTGCCCCTGGTCCTTGCATTTACTCTTTTCTGCACATCTCACGTCTCCGTAATGCCGTTCTCAGCCTACACCATGTTGATGATAATTTCTTGGACATTTGATGTCCATGTTCCCTTGATGTTTTCTGCTTCTGCATTCATACAGTATGTGGTGAAAAGCTGAAAGCTTTCCTCACACAGAGGCTTTCTGCAAAATGATCATAATATGTGTGTATACATCACATGCCTCAGGGTATACCCTTTTGGAATAAAGGGGCACAGAGGTGAATAGGTTAAAAAATATATTTGCAAATTCTGCGTCTAACTGTGCACATTTGTTTGCATAAAGGAAAAACATACCAATGTTGGGTAAACCCTGGTATAGAGCTACAGGTCTTACAGCGGGGAAGAGATCAGTTTTTATCACTCCATAAATAAGAAAAATACTTTCCAAAAACCATGAAAATCCATTTTCCATGTTTTTGGAATAAAATCTTACTCATAAATCAAGCTATGAATGATATATGAGCAGACAACTCTGTCAAAAACCTTTAGAATATAAATGTGAATAAAATTGGAGAGTTTTCTGTGTCTAAGTGCTGTAGAAGTGGAGATCTCAGGCTCAAAAACTCCTTTTAAGAATGAAGATGGAAAAAAAATCTACAGATGCGAATAGACAAAGTGCAGTAAGCATGGCCACCTATATCCATATCTGGGTTGTTTTCTCACCAAGAAGCCATGTAAATGCATATATGCAAATGCAAAGTCTTGTTTTTGCCTGTAGTGCCAAAGAATAGTCTGACATGTGGGGAAATAATGTTTCTTTGTGATCTTGCATACAGATGAGTATTGGTACTATAGTAAAGATGAGGCTACAGCAGGAGTTGCTTAGTTTGGCTTAACGTTAAGACTCAAAACAAGGGAAAACCAGCCTTATAGAACTTCTGCAGGTCATCAGTTTGCATATCTGGACTATTTACAGTGATTAGGTTTCCCTTGGACCCTTGCTGTTTCCTCCCATCCCTTTCCTTTATATTAATCTAAGCTGCCCACTAAACTCACCTCCTGGATCCAGCTTAATATTTAACAGAATAGTTTTTCTAATTTAACCCATGGTCAGAACACGAACAAGCATATTATCTAGAATGTCAACCCATTAGTTTAATGTATGCATAGGTGAATAACTCCAATATCTGTGTGCTTTGTAAGTAGCCTGTATAAAAGGGAAATGAAGTTACTTGAATCTGGGTAGAACAGTTTTTCTCTCAATTATAAGCAGATAATGTAATTATTCAAAGAAAGAAAAAAAAGATTTAACAAATGATCAATTTCAAAACCGTCATAGTCAAACAGTCCAAGTATTATTATTTTTTAATATTATATTTTTTTTTTCTAATCTTTTTGGGCGAAAACCATGAAGAGCAGTCTTGAAAACTGTTGTTGACATCAAAGTGATTCATGAGAGCAAAGGTATTGGGAATGGGATAATCCCCAAGAAGACTCATCTTAAATTGGAGTTTGGGGATCAGCAAAGAGTTGATTTTATTGTTTGAAATCTAAAAGTGTAATAAGACCAAACAGGACCAAGAAGCACAATGACTCAGTTTCTGGACTTATGTTACTTCTCTGAGAAAGTCAGATTTGCACAGTTTATTATATCAGCCTCAAGCCTGCAGGGTGGCAAATGAAGGAGAGGGTAGAAGAGGCCTGAGCAGCATGGTGGAAAGCAATGTATTATCTGGGCTCAGGAATTAGAGAGGTGCACGGGAGCGGAAACAAGGACTCTGACAATGATCGTTGTATTGCCAAAGCAGTTTGGTATATGACTGGGCACAGCATTAGACCCTTCAGCAACTGGGCTGTTGATGAGATGTAAAAAACAAAACAAAGGCAGGCATATTTTTCTGATCATTGTAGCAAATAATAATTTTCAAAAAGTTCAGCTGTTTGTTACATTGAGCACTTCTCCATCCCCAGGAAACAACCTGGTATGATTTCATATATACACATATAAACTGTCATCTTGGCTCTAACTGAACTTTATTTGATGTATTTTAAGGCTTTTATGGAAGTCCTTCATAATCCACTGGTAATTTCATTGTTGTATGAAAATCAAAATCAAATCATTAAATCAAAGCTGTTTAACTCCACCCACCCCAATCAAAAGAAAAAATTACTTAAAATGCAAGGTGTAAAATCACCCTGGAGAATATTTGAAGAGTTATTTAATTTTCACAAGTGGGATAATTCAGCTACGGAGGTTACACATAGACTTTGAAGAAAGTTAATTGCCGTGCTAAATAAATTACCCACAGTTAGCGGTATGTGGAAGGATATGGTGGCCCTGGGAGTTCAACACAACACAAGAAAAACCATGCAAGCACGCTGCAAATATATTTGAAAATATCTTCATCGGCTTGACAGCACATGCTCCACAAGTTTGCACAACACACAAGTGTTTCCAGGGGACACTAATGCCCAAGTGTTACTGCGCAGCTTGAAAGCATTGATCAACACATGTGTCCCTACAGGATCATCCCCTTTTTTTTTTTACTTTAATTAGTGCTTTCTACAGTATACCTCAAAGAGAGAAAGAAAGGGAAGTCAGGGGGGATGATACGGTGCAAAAGGCCATTCATTCTTATTATTTGTAGCACATGTTGACAAATTGTTGATGCTGATTTGCATGACTTTATATTTGAAATCTCTTATTTTTTCTTTGTCCACTAGAGGACAGTGACAAGCAACTCTGTCTGAAAAGTCAGTGTTTGGAAAAAGAAAGAAAAGAGCAAAAAAGTAATAATTGACATCAGCAGACTTTTTCTTCACTTGATTAACTCCAAAGACATTTAACTGATATTCAGCCCTTGGTACAAAATCAGTCTCTTTGGCTGTCTAGACATATAATGCAGTGCAGTTATCCACCATTTAACGCTATAGTATAACTCTTGCAGCATATACTTTAGGACTGATTGCAAAGTGCATTTTCTCCTTACTATACCTGCACAAAACTTGTACAAAATGCGCACAAACTTTTAATTTGCATTTTTACATTGAATTTTCATAACTGTGCAGATGGAAGCTGTACCAGAGTGTGTGGTTTTTGTTTACGTGGAGCGTACCTGTGCTGTCTTAAGCCTCTAAATTACTTACCCAGAAGTCAACTATGTTCCCCCCCATTTCCACCAGGATCCTCCCTCTGTCTGTACATCTCATTATGTGAGGTTATAAAGTCCAGGGATAAACAGTTTGCGCTACACTGAGCACATTTACAAAACAAGTGACAGCAATTTAGATTCTTCAGATTATAATTTCAACTGCTGTTTGAAGCCATTTTCTGTTCAAAAGATAAAAAATATGTAGGCTAGACATTCTGGCTCTGATGACTGAAACCGGAGAAAGCCACTTTCTTAATTTTCCTTTTCAAGTGGAACATGCTCTTTATTGGTTGGCCTTCATCACATTTATTGTGCAGTGTAGTGCCTGTGCATACATGGAAACACATAATTACAGAGGTAACATGCAGAGATTGGTGCAATTTCCATCTGGCAAGAGATGATGGTTTGCTTGGAACAGGAAATTGATTTCACAGAAAAATAAGGGGTCGCAGAGTTGACTTTGATGTACTCAGCCTAAATCCTGAGGCTCTTGTTGATGCCATTATTTTATGTGATTATTGCAGTTGCCCATAATGCATTAAGTTTGAGGTCCCATATTACACTTTTATGGTGTTACTATATGTTTTAGGTTTTCATATCCACAAGAAGTGCAGATCTACATGTACAGTACTGTATGTGTGGTGTTGATGAAACTTCTCCAATATGTCTCCTCTGCCATTATTCTCCCTTGAGCTTTCTCAACAGGCCAGTCAGCCAGTCAGAGGGGATGATCTGTTTTCTGAGTGATGCGTGGTAGGATGATGGAATACTGAGCCATAAGTGTGACTTTTCCCACTTTGACCAATCAAATAAACAAAAAGGGGGGACATAGTACATTACAACACAACCTGCAACGTAGCTCAGTTTATAGCATGCAGCCACACTTGTTTTAAAGGCAAGCGTCCCCAAGGCCCATGTCGAAACCTTCCACTATTGCAATTGTGTATTTCTTACGGTTGGTGAAGTGTTTACATTAGCAAGGCAGGAACCCAAGAGGATTTGTTTTGTAACCTATAGCAACAGCACCATTATTCTGAAAAGAGAGAGAGAGTGCTCTACAAGTAAGGTCGAGGGCTTTGTCAGTGCAAAAAGCGTGATGGGTGGACACGACCCCTATATGGGGAAATTAAAACTCAAAATGTCATCCCTTCATCCATCGTCAGTGTGTTTAAACACTTGCACAAACCAAAGGCTGAGGGGACTGACCCCTGGTTTGGTTGGTGATGGCTTGTTTTATAGCTGTGTTTCTTTATAGACTGAAAGCTTTGCTGCTTTCACAGTATTCATACACCTGCTTTAATATCATAAAAGACACATTTAATTACAGGACCTTCAAAAGCAGCTAACACACAATATAGACAAAGATGTTTGAAAACACTTTTGTTCCTTGAGGTAATCTTTTTTATTGTTAAAATATTAATTGTTGAAGATTAAATTTTGGTAATGGAGTGATTCCAGGACAATCTTTGAATGAGTATTCTCCATTCTCCATCCATATCTCCAGTGGATGTTTGTAGAGGCAGCAGATAATTGCTAGAGAAATTGCACACAAGGGCAGCATAGCAATATACCTTAGAAATGAGGGAAATTGGACTTTTTCCGCAGTCGAGAGATGCTTGAGTCTAACCATAACCATTTAAGTGTTGCCATGATGAACTGCTGTGCTATCTACCAGCAGGATTGAAACTGATGGATCACTATTTTGTTGGAAAACAGTTTCATTGTGACTACGTTACTGTTATCTCCAGTCAACAGATTTACAAATTTACAGCTGGGACTGCTTGAGTCACTGATGTTGAAATCTCCATAAGATTTGTCCTTCAGTCTGGCTGTCATTACTATTTTTCTTTATTTCTCTTCTCTCCGACCAAAATGTTAGAATCTATCAGCAGGAACAACACAATCTCAGGCACAAAAGAAGGATCGATTCACACAGAGATGACAGATGAAAATGATTTTGGGACAAGCAGGTAA
The DNA here is from genome assembly GCF_045865225.1 of Trachurus japonicus. Lineage (NCBI taxonomy): Eukaryota > Metazoa > Chordata > Actinopteri > Carangiformes > Carangidae > Trachurus > Trachurus japonicus. The sequence goes on along the minus strand of NC_140926.1, from coordinate 18,537,948 downwards.
CAAAAAAACAAACCAATGAAAGAAGCTCCAGTTAAAATAACCAACATAGCACAAATGCATAACTCAAATAAAGGAGAAAATGATTCATCATGTTTCTCCCTCCCTCAGTCTGTCCTCTCTGTACAGTCTTGTAAAAGTGAGGTGGATACTCCCCAATTAAATATTGGAGCTTCTTTTATGTTGCTTTATCATCAGACACAACCTGTATGTTTCATTCATTCCTTCATTCTTCATCATAGATCTCACAACTGTATGTGTAAAAATAGTATGTCTATGAATATAATCTCTCTTTGAGAAACGTAGAAGCCCAGTGTGTTGCTAGATTTAAAGCAGAAGTAAGCAATATTTTTGTGTTAACTCATTGAGTGCCAACCACGTAATTTCTCGTTTTTCGTTCCCATGCGTTGAGTGCCAAAAACGAAATTTTTCGTTTTTTGCTTTTTTTTTAAATTATGAAAATAGACACTTTAATACACATTATATGTAAATTTGGGGACTCTACGACGAGGAGAACTGAAATAGATGACGATCAAAGTCACATGACAGCTCATGATCTGGAAGTTTTTATCATAACTCAGCTTCTGCAAACGGAGTTCTGCATGCAGATGCAGCAGCTGCTCCGCTGCTGCTCCGCTCTCACCCGCGAGGCTGCAGCAGCTGGGAGCTGAACCAGGAAGCTCTCAGCCCACTGTCCCGCCCGGTCTTCATCTGGAGCAACACCGTGTCCTCCCCAAAGTCCTCCCGCGGTAAAATCTGATGGTCTCTGGACCAAAGCAGACCGGCACCACCGACCCGTACCACAGAAGGACCGCGACCACCGGCGGGACCGGTGTTCCCGAGCCGCTGTGGCCGACAGAGCCTCACGTTCCGCGGCGAGAGGCTGTGACACGGCACGGTGCGTCTGTGTTATTGCTGTTTAGTGGCGCCCCCCCGCCCCCGATGGTGGTTTTGTGAATAGAACAACAATTGTTGTGTATATTTATCTTATACGAGCCCTTTGATCCAGAAATGCGAGTGTCTGAAGAGCGACAGGCACAAACAGCGCAGCTTTCATAAAAGACGCTCTATCTCCTTTTCTAGAAAAAAAGGAGGGATTTTGGTGAAACCCAGCCATGTTTAGCTTGACTTTTCTCAGGAACGGAGGCACGTAGAAACAAACGGTTTGTGGCCATTTGAAGGATAAAGTTAAACCTTTCAAATGAGCTACAGTATGTGTTGGTGGCAATAATATAGAATACACTATGGCTCTAAAATAAAAAGTCAAATATGGTCTAATTTGCCGGTACACTTGACTAAAACTTTGGAAAGGAGCGCGGCACTCAATGAGTTAATATAAGTCTTAAATAGTTCTATCTTCCGACAGCAACCAACAGAACATGACAGGAGTAACCATAACAAAACTAAAGTAATGGTATAATGCAAAGGTGGACAGTACAACAGTATGGAAGACATTCTCAACAAGCTCTTTTTTTTTTTGTTCTTGCAAGAACGTACACACAAATTAAATGTGCATTGGCGTATTCAGTTTATTTCTCTTTTTGAAATGTAGAAGCCCAGTGTGTTGATAGATTTAAAGCAGAAGTAAGCAATATTTTTGTGTTAATATAAGTCTTAAATAGTTCTATCTTCCGACAGCAATCACTTACATAGAGTGTTTGGACCGAAACACGGGTCTGTCAGTCCCTCTGCTCTGCTCTGAGCCGAGGAGAAAACTTTTCTTGTATCCTACAATTTTTATCCAATGAGGAGAGAGAACGGCATGAAGGGCTGTGTGTGCAGCCAAGGGATGCGCCTGAATGTGGTGACGTAGGGACGAGGACCAATAGATCCATGACGAGGGCGGGGGCTGCTAACTCCATCGGCTGACAAGACGTTATGGTGCGTTCAGGGCAACCCGTAACTCGTGTTTTTCCGACCTGTGAAGTCGTACCAGTTCGATCTGGTGCGAGTTCACAGGTCGGAAGTTACGAGTGGCCGTTATAGTGACTTTCACAGGCAACAGGTCGGAGAAACGCGAGTTGTGGGTTGCCTGGAACGCTACAAAGTCGTAAGTCGTGACTAGAAGCTGTAATTTACAGTTTCAAAAGCCTGCCTGGAACGCAGCATTAGCCAAAACGACCGGATCGCTTACTTCTGCTTTAAGCACTACAGTAAATCAACTTACATAATGATTTTCTATGACAGAGATCTCCAATACATCCAAACAAAAGTGATTTTCTATTTCCAAACATGTCATCACTGCAAAAATGATTTATGCAGGCAATTCTCATAACAAGGAAAAGTCATGTTGGTCGAGGACTAAGTAGAAGCAAACTTGTAGGGTTTGTTAGAGGGCCTGGGATTCCAAACAGAGCAGCGCCATTTGAACTAAGGGTTGTGTGTTTGAACACCAAACATCTCTTAGCAGAGGCTGACCCCCTTCACTTGTATGCACAGAGACGTGTTTTAGATGCTTGCTACTTGATTTGAGCCTCATTGCTGGAGTTCTGTGAACCAAGGAGTTAGAAAGACAAAGTTAAAGACTTTAAAGTGTTTAAAGGAGCTGTTTTGCTACTTGTACTAAGTTTAGGCTATATTGGCATTAATGTTAATGGTGGTGGAAGGCAGAAAGGCCTTCATTTCCTTTGCAGTCTAAACAAATGCTACATACTTCTCCTTTAGTTTGTACCGTATTTTTCATGTGATAAAACAGCATTCGAAATAATTCAGGTTCAAAATAAAAAGAGACAGGATGCTCAGGGACTGGGTTCAAATCCAACTGTCCCATCATAATAAAAATGCATAAAAAGCCCAAAATGCATAATTAAAATAAAAAGTTACATTCTCTTGTGGACATTGCACAAGCTTTAGTAGTTGTAGTAGCTTGTTGTATCCTGGCATTTACTGTAGGTGACATGTACATACCTCTATCCATTAGTAATGCATCTACTTGCTGAGTGCAGTGCCCCTGTAAATGAAGGTGTCGAGATGATGGTGTTGTTGAGAACACAATGTTCCATACAGAAATAGCAGCATCATGAAATGAGACATTCTGCATGGATGGTGTTTTTTCTTTGAAAGAAGATGAAGCCTCATCTGACTTAGAAGTGAGACTGAACATCTTTATCCTCAGAGGAATCAGACTGAGGAGTATTTCATCAAGAATGTGAGCAGCATGGGGCGGTGTTTAGCTCAGGAGGTAGAGCAGCCGCCCCATGTGTTGAGGCTACAGTCCTCACTGCAGGCCCTGGTCCGAATCCTGCATTGAGCGGCCCTTTCCTGCATGTCACCCCATTCATTCCTCTTAAAATTTAAATTATGGACCATGTTTCTCTCAGTTCATCCTTTGAAGATGTTCAAAGTCCTGGCTTTGTCTTTTTTTCTTCCTTTCTTTCTTTTTTTTTTAGATATTTCATGATGTTTTTGCTCAGGGCACAGGGTTAAATCAATCACATCAGAACAGAACTGAACGAACCGGCCGTGTACCGGCACTTCTAGATTTTAATCCCTGGTTTTTACAGCATCCCGGGGCGTACTGGGAGTCAGGAGTCAGGACATACCTGTTCTAACTCTGACCGACTCGTGACAGTGATGCTGCTCTCACACTGAACACCAAGGTCCTGTTGCCGCTCCTCTGTTCTCTCCTGCTCCTCTCTGTGACTCACTGAGGGGGGGACGCTCTCTCCATACTGTAGCTACATCCATGGCTCTCTCACATGCACATACCGCTGCCTGCCGCTGCCTCGTATAACTCCATGCATTGCAGACATACTGTAGATGAGACGTGAATGTGGAGCAACTTAAACCTTTGTGAGTTATAAAGCCATCAACATGACTTCCCAGTGCCAGGTTGCCTAGATACGAACACCTAGCCTACCAGTTATTTCACATTCTTATATGAGTCATACAGTACAGTATTTCAGAAAAGCGCCCATTTGTGCTTGTTTGGCTAACACTACTTGTTAGCACTGAAAAATGAAAGCTCTTATTGAGAAACATTGTGAAGCTTACAGTCAGCTTGTTAGGAACAACCTAAATGACAGCTGTCTGTGGAGGCTGTTTGTCTTAATTGCCACTTATCACAAAAACTTCTGGCTAAGACAAAGCCCCTGTGTTAACATTAGGCTACCTGAATGTAGTGAATCACAGCAACAATAGGAGGAATCAATCTTGGTGAAAATGTATCTTTGTTTCCAGATATTGAGTTTGTTATGACTTTGCTGTTGTAACGTTGCTATGTCTACTGTAGAAACAGTTACAGCAGTGAATAAACTCATGTTGGCAATAATTTGTTGACACAAAAGAAACGGCAATTAGGACAGGATGTCCGATTATTATTTGAAGTGGGTAAACTTCAAATAACAAACACTGATTTGTTTTCATAGATTATTCACAAATGGATTTTAACAAGAAAATACTTGTTACATTTTTTTGTGGAAAGTTCAATTGAACTATTTAAAAAAAAAAATCAGCATCATATTTGAATGTAGGGTAGACACTTTTTGCTTCTCAATTTTTGAACAGATTGTATTGTACAAAAACTGTGCTGAGTAAAAATGGTGGCTCAGGCTTGCAGCGGCAAGAAATTAAGGGTGTTTCAACTGTACACACATCTCAACTATACTCACTCCACCCTACAGTAGCTCATCACTTAATGATGTTCTGGTACCGAGCGCCCACCGCCCAATTTACCAGCCAACAGCTGGAAAGGGGAGTAGGCTATACCGACACTTATTTTTTCCCACTAAAGCACTGCGAATCAGGCAGGAACAGCCAGTCCCTGCTCGAGAGTGACAAGCTACAACACAATTTTCACAATTTCTCTGATTACTGAGTACTCAACAGGCATGTTGTACTTTTACTTGTGTGTGAGCACCACTGCAGCTTAGGAAGCAACCATGTCTCCTTTTCCTTTCCTATAGCTGCATGTCAGAATTTGTGAAATCATTTGAGAATTTGTGCAATGCTAACCCTACAGCAGTAAGCAATAGTGTTTTGTTTTATTTATTTCTATATTCATGACATCTCCATGTATGTTTTTATGAATTTATGTTGTATGAATGGCTCTATGATCGTGTAGCCTACTGTAGAAACTGAATTGCCCTTCAGGGATAAAGTTTTCTCTATCTCTAAATGTCAACTACAACTCAGACTGTCAGACTGAAGTTTTTTTTCTCTCTTCCGTTTGCAATTCTTACTGTTAAATGTTTTGTTTTTATGAAAAGCACATTGAGCTGCCCTTTGGTATGAAATGTGCTATATAAATAAAGCTGCCTTGCCTTTAAGTATGCTAAGGACAATAACAAAATAATAATAAAGCATACTGGAAGCATGTCATTTGGTCAGATGAGATGAAACTACAACTCTTTGACACATTGCTTATGTTTGGAGAAAGAAGGGAGAGGTGTATAACCCAAAGAACACAGTCCGCACAGTGAAACACAGTGGTGGGAGTATTAAGCTGTTGGGGTGTTTCAGTGCTTCTGGAAGTGGGAATCAGGTGGAAGGAATCAAAAGAATATGTGATGATTTTGAAAGAAAAGTTTATGCAGTCAGCAGTAAAACTGGGTCTGGGTTGTTGCTTTGTCTGGTTGGAAACTAAAACAAACAAATAGAGGCTGTTATCCAGCAAAAATGATACACAACTGACTATTAGCATCAGGGATCAGGAGGGTAATCATTTTGACACGGGTAGTTTTTGTTTTTTGTGAACTAATTCTGTTTCTGTGTGCAAAGTAAACCAATGCAAGCATCCAAAGTACACCTATGACGTTTGAAAAAAAAGCTGTGTTAAAAAATGATTTGCTCTGTTTAATGGCACTAACAAAAAAGTGAAATTGTCATAGGGGGGGTAATAATTTCGTCCTCAACTGTATAAGATCCAGCACAGAAAGGAAGGGAAACACACCTTATGCACAGAGGAAGGGGAAGAGCCAATGAGACACAGGTCATGGACATTAGCAATCACAAAGGAGAGAAACTTGACAGGTGAGGAATGACCCCAGACAAGCCAGAGACTGTCAAAATAAAACAGGAAGCGAGGGAAAACTGACAAAAATAAACAGACTAAAACAGATGATATAACTTCACGGACCTAGACAACTTACTTCAGAATATGTCGATGGTTTCTACAGGACTGAGTGGATTTTTGTCCCAAATCTTTGAGGGGAAGTCTCAGGCGAGAGCAGGAGCCGTTTGAACGGATTTGAGAACTTGCTCTTGTCACATCTCTCGTCTGCTTGGATTCACGTCGTGAATTCCAACAGTAACCCTGGTTCATGGTGAAGGCAAACCATACAAATGCCCAAGGAGGCTTTTTAAAATCACTCCTGCAGCACAGGCTGGATCCTTTTCTTCTCTCCTTGTGCTGACAATATGAAAACCAAAACTGTCATGATTAGATGTCTACCACAGACAGATTGATTTTTATGTTTTGTTAAAGAGGAAAATCAACATCATATCTGTGTGGACCAGACTGCGACATTCCTAAAATGAATATGAGAAAACTCTCCTGTTTGACAAATGTTACATCTATTATAACCTAATTATAGAGTTGCCACACTGTTTTAGCGTAACACAAGATTTCTAGGCTAATTTAAATACACTTAAAATGTGTGTTTTTACTGTCACTGTCAATCAGCTGACATGAATCTCTTTAAAAGCTTTCATCTTTACACACTGTCACGGTTTTCATTTCAGGATTCTGCTTCTGAAGGCTTTTCAGCAGCACCACAAAATGACAGCACTGATAGAGATGTTAGAGGGTCCTGGACAGTATCTGTTCCTAGGACCACACCTACGGACAGAGATCTTGGATGTTGTTCCTGGAATTAGTTGGAGCCACTCTCCCAGTTTGAGAGTCACAGCCCCGAGTGTCCAAGTTACCATGGGGACCACTGTTGCCTCCACTCTCCACCTCCTCTCTCCAATTCTTCTTCAGCCCTTTGTGTTTCTCCAGCTTCTGGTACTCCTTCTCTCTGATATTTCTGTGATATGTAAGGATTGATACATCTATCACTATAGCTTTTCTGTGCTACTTCTCCACCACTACTATGTCTGGTTTATCAGTCTGTGTCTGGAAGTCCCACATGGTCTTGGCTCAACCATCTTCAGAGGCGTGTCTCATTTCGACCACAGAACTTCCAGCCCATACTCAGCACAGATGCTGCTGTAGGCTACTGGTTCTCAAACTTTTTTTTTTTTGTTTTACATCAAGGACACCTAAATTGAAACAAATTAGACCACAGACCCCGGATTTTTCAAACCAGAAATACACAAACATTTGTTCTGAGACTGAAGAACGGATTACAGGGCCAAAGGCATGAAAATTTGGAAATATTGTAAAGACATTTCTGGAGAAAACTGGTACAACTTCTCCAAAAATGTAAAAAAAAAAAAAAAGTAAAAAAATAATAATTTTGAAAAAAGTGGTAAACATTTCTCAAAAAACTTTGTAGAAAATTCTAGAAAAAAAAGTGGTAAAATTTCAAGAAAAAGTTGGGGACCCCCTTTGGATATGGTGCTCCATGTGCACCCTGCCTAGCACCCTACCACGCCGCTGATGTGCTGGATTGTCTCAGGGGGGTCTTTGCACAGTCTACACCTGGGGGTGCTTCCTGGTGAGGTAGACCCCAGCTTCTATTGATCTTGTGATCAAAGACTGCTCCTGTGCTGCCATGATTACTGCCTTTATGCTGCCAAGCCTTTTCCAGCCACTGGTAGGGTTTTTCCACATGATCCACTCCTTCTATCTACATGAGGTACAAACCATGCAGGGGTTTGTCCTCCCATGACGGTTCTAGGGTTTTGATTCAAAATCAGGATGTGACCGATGAGGGTCCATTTATGCCTTAGTCACACCGGTAGTTTTCCAAACACATGTTTCAGGCTAAAAACATAGTGGATTTGTTGTTAAAATGTTTAGCTCACTGTTTTTTCTTGTGTCCGACCACTTCCTGGAGCGGATGCATGAGACCAGATCTGTCAAAACTCATCATCATGCGTGTCATTTTACATTCCCTACACAGCCAGCGTGTCAGTAGTAGAATAATTTCCAGCTCATCAGTGACATGGAAACAATACCAATACTACAACTACAACAGATCCCTCTTGATACTTTGTGTAATAAGTTGCAGCATGTTCCAGGTTTTTCCTCTAATGAAGACAGACTATTTACTTTTGATTTATACACATTAATCATTTAAACTTGTATTCTTTATCTAGGTTTATCTGTCCAATGCTGCTTTACTGTCTGTTGCACATCCAGAGCCTCTGTTTAAGGTATTGAATACACATGTATACATCCCTCCATTGTGTAGAGTTTTGTATTACTGTATACCCACCTGATTGTTGGGTTCTGCTGCATCCGTTTTGTATGTTTTGTTTGTTTAAACTATTGTGATTCTGAGAAGCTCCGATCAACTGCAGAGTGACAGCCAGCTGAAAGACATCTGAACAGAACTGTGATGAGAAAAACATGACAAAGAGCAAAACACAACAAAACAGACTCTGGAAAAGATATGTCTTCTCAGACAAAGCCTGTTGTATCAAATGTAACCAGACTGCAACAAAATGAAGTTGTGTTGAAAACATTGACACTCTATATAGCCACATAACTTTATTTAGTCAAAGTGAAACAGTATTGATTCTTTACACATGAAGGCCATTTTACCTATGAATACGAAAACAAATGATTTTATTTATCCCTGAAGGGAAATTCATTTATCTTTCAGCTCATCTGCCATATGCAGAAGAATAAAAAAAGCCTGATGACAAAGGACTTATCAAAGGATTTCTACTCTACCAGTGTAAAACAGTTACATAATGTCTTTCATGGCTCTGGAGGACTCAGCATGGACTTGGAGATCTCTCTTATATTATCTATATTGTCTAAAGATATATCTATTATACATTACTAACAGGGGTCATGGACTTGTGAACTGTAAAATATGTGTGCAAAGGAGGTTTATTGAAAGATGCTGTTAAGTTATAGAATCCAGCTTTGGCCAGGAACCAGCGGCTGAATGTTAGTTCATATGAGTCAGACGCAAGTTACTTTATCTGCAGAGAAATGTGACAAAAACAGTATGGTCAAGAGCTATTACTGTGTCTATGGTTTTCAGCTCCATTACGCATGGTAGACTTTTATCTCTATCAGCACTGGGAGCATTCATTTCTCTCATGGTGTCCATGTGAAAGCAGGAATATTATTAGCAGACCGCTCCACACCTGGGTTCGGGCAATTTGCCTCACACACCGTCTTTCTTCTTCTGTCATGACTCTTCCAGAAATAAACCAGAGAACAATATCCTGCATGCGATATCAAACGGCACTTAACGCATTAGAGGATGTACCGCATCTGGGCTGTTTACTTGGCAAGCAGAGGGACATGATGATCTAATTAGAAAAACACACACACTGAAAAAAATGTGCATAAGTTCACAAACATCCCAATTTCTGGAAGGGAAGGAGAGCAACAGGCAAAAAAAAACACGTAAAAATCTACTCCAATCAGCTGCAGCGAGTGTCACACACCACACGCTGCACATGTTCACACACATTTACATCCACATCACATTCTTTGATGTGGATGTTTGTGTCTGGTTGTAGAAAGGAGGGATTACCATCACGCAGGCTGAGCAGCGAAGTTACTGTGAACGGAAGCCATGAGGTTTATTAAAGGGTCTGTGACCGGCTGCTGGAGCAGGGCAGAACCAGAGCTCTGTCAGACGCCTGATAAAAGACACATCGCTGATCCTGGATCATAGGTAAACAAATCAAAGTTTGCCACTCTAATCTCCGGTCAGAACTGGTCAAAACATGTTCATCTTAGCACAATGCATGAGGTATTTTGCCTGTTGCATGCAGTGGGAAGTGGTTTTGTGCTGTAATGCTGCAGAGGGATGAATGGGCACAGAGTCAGTGAATGTTTTCCTCATGCTGTTTAGACTGCAGATTAAACAGGCTCTATGCCAACTATGCATATGAGTTGCTTTATATGCATGAGTGATGGACCCATGGTTTAGCATGAAGCATGTGACTCTAGCCTCAAAATGTTTATCCCAATGTTCCCATTTCCTAATATGACAGTAGCAGAGGATGGAAACTCACAATAATCTGCATTTACTGAGGCTACGTTTCTGAAAATGTGGTTAAAATTTGTGCTACATTTAAATTGGAAAGTTGATTTGTTTGTATAAATTCCATTGACTGTAAGGACCTCAGTCTATTTAGATGAACCTCATGAGGAATGAGATGAAGATGTGAGGAGAGGAAAAGAGAAGCAAGAAGCCAAAGCATGGTACAAATCTTAATAGCCTACAGTGGAATTTAAGCAGATGACTCAATCAAAAAAAAAAAAAATCAACTTTACCAACAGAACCACACAACAAGGATGGACTCATGTTTGAAAATGGTTATGTGGTCATTTTACGGTCAGATTAGATTGCCTGCTTGATGAATAACAAGCAATCTGATTGAATAATGCAGCTGCTCACAGAGATGATAGATATCTAGCATAATGTAAAATAAACCCAAAAGACCGTCGAGACTGATAACATTTCTAAATAGCCTACATTTGAGGTCGTTTCATATAAAAACTGCTGAATAAAACCAGGTATTTAACTCAACTATTCAAATCAAAATCAGTAGAAAGAGGGCAGTTGTGAGCTGGAGGCAGACACAGATTGGAGGTGGAGGTGCAAAGAAAATAGAAGTTAAACTTTTAAACCATTTCAATTTCTGTACTCATTTTGTGCTTCATTTGAATCAGTTACAAATCAGAGAACATTAAATGAATGCGCAACCCCGGGCACACCAAGAACTGAGCAGCAGAAGTAAAACCTACAGCAGAAATTGAAATAAATAACCCATAAGCAACTGATAATATTCTGCAGAGGAAATGTTCCAGCCTTTGGTTCACATGGGTCTGCATAACAGAAGTACCTGTTTTGCAATAGCCTCTATTTGCATGACATTGAAAAGCATTACTCTCTGTTACACCCACAGTCATTTTGATATTAGGCTTATGTAATGGTTCAAGAGGCAAGGCAATTTAATTTGTATAGGCTACTGTAGGCCATTTTTACAAGCAGTTTGTCTCAAAGGGCTTTACAGTACATAGCATCATAACAACATCCTCTGCCCTTAGATCCTCACATCCACTGAGGAAAAAACTCACAGGAAAATCCTTTTAACAGGGAAAAATTGGAGAAACCTCAGGGTGAGCAACAGAGGAGGGATCCATCACCCAGGACGGGCAGAGGTGCAGTAGATGTATACAGACAAGAAAACAGTTTATAACACAGAACATGGAAATGTTAACAAGAGCTGATGAAGGCAGCTTCTCGTGGGAGGAAAGGCAGGGGGAGCAGGCCAGCTTAATGAGTAGTGGATGGCAGACTGGTGCGTGAGAAGGGAGGGCAGGTTGGTTTAACAGCAGGGGAGAGGGGAAGGGGGTGGTTGATGCAGAGAGATTTTATTTTCCCCCCATATCCCCGCCGGACTGTAGAACTCTGGACGTCATTCATCTTTTCTTTCTTTCTCTCTTTCTCTCTCTCTCTCTTTTTTTCTCTCTCTCATGTTTGTCCCCTCTTCTTTGTGTGTATATGTTGTTGCTGCTTTCTTGGCCAGGCCATGCTTGTAAAAGAGATTTTTTTTTTATCTCAAGCAATTTGCCTGGTAAAAAAAAAGAGATGGAGCTCTGGTGGATCTGTGGAAACACAGACACCAAGGCCAAACTCAAGAGGGAGCTCAGATTTTTCATTTAATTTCAGTTCCAATTATCCCCAACAGCCAATTCCTGTCTGAACTCTTCCTGTCCCCAATCACACTAGAGATACATCTAACAATATTAAAACGATAAAGAATATTTCACTTTTTTTTTTTTACCCATAAACACAAGAGAGAATAACTGAATTGGTTGAAATGATGATGCATGTTGCAAATAACTAAATTAATAAAATAAACACTAACAACTAACAATTGTGCAAAATAAAACAATATAGGCCTACCTCTTTTTTAAAAATCATGTTTTGTTCCTTTAGCACCAATGTTGTATTGTATTGTATTAAATTATGTAGTACTGTTTTCTGTGTATCTCCTCTGTTTCCTGAACCTCGTGATTTCTCGTTTGTGTTTTTGTCCTTGTGGTTCTTCAGGTTTCCTTTGGCTTTTCAGATTTTTGGTTGTGTTTGACCCTTTGTTCCTTTTTTTTTGTTTCAGGACCCAGATCCATTGACCTTTTCTGTTGACACATTTTTAGAGCCTTCTTTGCCCCCCACCCCCTTTTTTTTTTTCAATAAATGACCTTTTGTTACCCATCGCCTCATTGATTTCTGTGTTTGACTCCAGCTCCTCCTGACCCGTGACAATAGGGTGCTGCAAGAAATGTATAATCCCGTCTTTAATGTTTAGACGAGTGTTTCGCAAACGTTCAGATCAAAGAACACATGAAAAAGAAATTCCTGCACCTAACTCCCCATACATTCCCAACTAAAAGCGTCTCTGCACCTTACTGTGGCCAGCTTGCATGAAAAATGTCACCATGGGATCAGCAGCCTCTGAGCTCTACACATGTATAATAAGTAGTGCAGTTTATGTAGCATCAAAGGTTTCACACCAAAAGCCATCAAACGCTATAAGTGTCAGCTGTAGTGACTAACTTTGTTTTAAAGGTTAAATTGAGGCAGTAACTCATTTCATATTAAATCAATCTTGTTTTTATCGGACAGCTCAACTTCCCCTGAAGCAGGAGTTTGGCAGAACTTTATCTGAACTTCTTTTACATAAAATGCCAGACAAAGAGAGTGAGCAACTATGACAACCTCTGCTGGTTCACAAAGCCATGCTGCCCACGATGGGTTCACTGGCACCTCGTGAACCTGGGAGATATCTGCCTCGAGCTTTTGCTAATCTCTGACCCTCAGTGAATCTCGTCTTTCTTGTTTTTCAGAACTGTAAAGAAGCCAATACTTTAGCGTGAAGGCTGGGCAGCTGTTTGATTATCCGCTCTGTTTATGCATTCAGCACCTGTCTTTTATCCACTGTTATTTGACCATTTACTTCGCTTCTCTTGCCAACTCTTCAATCACCTGAACCGGGTTAGAAAAAGGCTCACACAGACTGCAAGTCATGGAAAGCACTGCAGAGGAAATGAGCTTGTAAATTTTTACACACACCTGCCAGATTATGCAGAGAGAGCTTCTAATTCAAATATTCCAGTATTGTGCAATTGAAATTTTTGAAAATTCAGTCCATCTGGAAAACCCACAGTTCTTTGCAACGTCGCAACGTCCCGTCAACATGATTGCAATCATAAGGAGCCTAATAATTGTACAGGTTCGTAAATTACACGTAAAGCGTCTGTGGATGGGGGAAAGAAAGTACAAAAAGAAAATTTTGTCCAAAGAGAGTACAACCATTCTGTAAAGGAATTCAATGTAGCAGAGTTTGACAGAGCAATTTCAGCAATGTCCACTGACCATCTTTCAACTGTACCTCATTAGTTTGCCTCCTGACTCACTAGAGGTGGTCATGGAGAAGAGAGTAGGCAGGAAACTCAGGAGCATCCTGCACGATAAGGACAACCCACTGCATGATGTCTTTAGTGACATGAAGAGCTCATCTAGTGCTCAATAAGTGAAGCCATTGTGCTTCTTAGAAAGATTCAGAAGGTCCTTTATACCTGGTGCAGTGACGTTTTTTTAATGAATGAACATTGTTATTAACTGTTGATTGTTTGTATGATGGTGATGCGTTGCACTTATCTTGTTTCCTTGTTGTATGTTTGCTGTCTTTGTGTAAAGGTGACATCTAATTTCCCCTCTAAAGGATTAATGAAGTTCTACCAATTCCTGCCTGAACACCTCAGTCTTTGTCAGTGGATAGGGATTCCATCCCATGATGGAGTTTTGGGCCTACGATGACAGGTGGTTATCATTTGACAAATGTGCAACATCAGCTGTTGATGGAGATTGATGAAGGCAGCGAAGAAAGCTAGGGAAGTGGACCTTGAGTTGATAAGATTTGTCAGTTTTCCAAAGAAAAGAAAATAGTTATTCTGTATATATATTCTGTACACGCCTGACCTTTAGCCAATCACTTGTAAGCAGTCAGAGTGTAAGTGTTCTCTCTCTTACCTGTCATTTCCCCTTGTGAACACTTCCTGACACATCACCAACCCTTCACCACCTCAACATTCAAGGTCAAACATCTCCTATTTAACCATCCAGGATGTCTAATCATCCTTGAGCTCCATTCTCCATCCACCACCACCAGTGTCCAGTATTCAGGGGAGCTTTAGTCGACCTGAAACCCATGGACCACTTCTGCCAGAATATGTTCCATCTGTTCAAAATCAGTTCCATTTCACTTCACCTTCCTCTCTCTCTTCAGCTCCTCTGCTCAGTCTTCCATCTCAGCTTGAGAGCAGCTGCAAACTACATGCAAAAACCTCTCAGTTACAAGAAGTGAAATTCCCTTTTCTCTGTCAGTATAACAAGGGTAAATCAGGACACCTTAACGTATTATATGATTACGTAAATTGGAGTCATCATTAATGCTTTAAGGCCACAGGTTCCAGTAGCACTTGTAATGTACAAAAGCTTTTGGCCCTGTGCTGCAGCCAGAACAGGACGACTGAATCTGTCTGAATTTAACCATTTTTAGTTAATTGTCCTCGCAATATGAAACACTACATGACTGACCTGCAATCAATTAGTGAGCCCGCAATCTGGCACTCACACAAACACTTTACACAATTAGTGTAATGAGGAGCGAGTCTCCAGATAATGGATCAGAATGGGGGCAAAGAGGTCTGCAAAAGGACTAGCACCCTAATATTAATAAATAAATAAATAAATCACTGCACTTAATAATGCTTAGAAAAAGCTATTTGCGTTGTGGGTAAGTGTAAATGGTTCATTAGAGCTTCTAAAAAGCTCTGCCATATTCACCACCCTGCACTCTGCTCGGTCTGTGAGATGTTTTATCTTAGTTGATACTTCTGCCTTTGTAAAAAGAGTGAAAAGTGAAAGATCAGGTTTCTTGGTTTCTTAAAAAAAGAAAGAAAATCTTCTAAAGAAAATTCCATCAAAACCTCCAAAGCAATTCTATTTTTTTTCCAACAGTGTCTAAAGTGTCCAGCACTTAGTCTGAGGGTGGGTGGTTTTTTTTATCAAACACTTTGGAGTTTTGGAATGTCCAAAAGATTTATTTTTCTTTCTTTTAATGTCTACATACTCAGCAAAACTTTGCCTGCAAACTATGGAACTCTATTCATCTTTGTATACACAGTCAGATTGCCTGCCTCAGCAGTGGTGGTGGCTTTTAGTAAAGTTTTATAGTTTTTTTGAGTTGGTTACAAGTTGGCTCATGTCTAATGTGAATTTTAAAAGATGTCACTTTTGCCTTAGGCTACTTACAAGTGGCATCAATACTACTCTGGAGATTTAGTATCCTTAAACCTAGACTTCTAGACACACTGCAGCTTACTTTATAGTCTGGACTTGCAAGCACATAATTTGGTAGGGAATGGGATGATACAGAGACCTGCTTTGCCTCCTGATGGGGTCCCATCAGTCACAGCTACTAGTGGTGAATGGATCATGGGAAGTGAATTCCAAGTTATATTGACCTTGTTGTCTGTTGTGTAATTACATCATGCAATTTAACGCTAGAACTGTCTTGGCTGTTCCTACAATAGTATTTTCTGTAACTGATCATCTGCATGGTAAACAGTCATGAATGTTACTGTAATATGAATGGAGGTTATATTTGATACAGTGCTACAATGCTGGTCTGAAGAGAGATGGTTCATTGCTTAGTTGTGCTCATACATACAGATAGTCAAAGAGGCGAATGGCCGCATTATTGCATTTAGTTATTATGCTGGCCAGGATGTTGGGGGTTCACGGTCTTGTCCAAGGACAACACAAAGATCTGGGGATTGCTTTTGGACACACATCAAATTCTGCCCATACTCTTGGAGGGAGCTCATTTCAGGCCTTTGTATGTATAATCACATTATTTCAGTCAGAACCCAGAGCTCACGATCATGATGGTGAGTGCTGGGATGAAGATTGACCAGTAAATTGAAGAGCACTTTCCATCTGCTCTCAGCTCCCTCTTCACCAGCTGATGCTGCTCCAATTTCACCTGTTAAAAAAACTTAATTGTTTACTGTGTCATTGCGTTGTCTTGTGCTTCCTGTTTGCCTTTTATTTATTAGACCCTATAGTGGATCATCTGCACAGCTGAAAAAAACACCAACTGCCCACTACCCTCCCTCAATGATAGCCACTGCTTGCTACCTCAAAATAGCCTCCAACATTGCAATAGACTCCACTCACCCTGGCCATAACCTGTTTCAGCTGCTGCCGCTACCGGTCCATTAAGACACACACATCCAGATTCAGAAACAGTTTCCTCCCCCAGGCCATCACAGCACTAAACTCTCAATAAACACTGTTGCACTACAAATTCACAACATGACCATTCACTACTGTCATGCACTGTAGTATGGCAGCTGATGTCAATTTGCACTATGGATTATGATTATGATTATTTTATGTGTGATGTGTGAATGAGATGACTGCTGCTTTTTTTTTTTTTTTAATTAATTAATTAATTCTATTTAGCTATATATGCATTGTGTTTATGCACCACTAGGAGTAGCATCTCCAATGTTGTTATATCTGATAGTTAAGAGTATTGAGTTTTTTATCGATCAAAACTTTCAATAGCGCCCTACTGGGGTCTAACATCACATTAAAAGCCCCTGAAATGAATTTGCATAATCCTCTTTAAGGTAAGGCCATAAGGAGGTGTAAAATAATTACATTTTACCAGATTTACCTTTGCCTCAAGTTTTATGCACTCACTCAAAAACAACACATCTAACCCTCATCCAAACCATACCTATTTCCTTTTTTCTTTTTTTAAGGTAGATTGACAATAGCAAAGTCAAGTCACTCCTGGCATTCAGCAAGACCCCGTTCAAAGTGACAGAATTTATTCGGTACTCGGTTTTACCTTCAACAACAGAGAAGACTCCTCAGTATCCCGCCAAAGTCAGTCAGTCAGTCTGTTCCTTCTGTGTTTCCCTGAGAGACAGAAATACAATGACCTTTACAAGTGATGAGCAGCAGGGATTCCACTGTCATGAGGAGCAGGGCAGACGCCTGGCACAGCAGGGCTGGATAATACGTCTAACATCAAAGCCAGATGAGTGTAACATGGTTCATCGCACGGCTTCCTGAGTGGTGTGGATGGAGTTTTCACATAATAACAAGAGCTGTGGAGGACATAGACTTCATATGACATGTTTTCTGTACTAATAAAAATCATACTCTTATGACCCTGTATTATATCACACGTACATGTGTTTCTTAACTCATACGCTGCAAGTCAGAGAAAGATCTATTGAAACACCAGAGGGCCTGTCTTCCCTTTTAAGATCTACAAAAGATCAATTTAAATTGTCTTAATCAATCACAGCAAGACTGGAAAGCATATGGATCAGTCACCAAGGCTTCTAATAGCTACAAAGGCAGCAAAGAACACTTCATCTTGGACTGTGTAGAGTTGTTGGCACCGTTAAACAATGCTTCTTTGAAGGTTAGAAGGTCCTTTAGTCACAGTGTTAAACCACAATTGGACAGGATTAATATGACACATATTCCCCGTGGTAACTTAACTCATTGTTTCTGACAGGTGGACGACCTGCAGGAAAAAACTGTCAGAAAACAAGTTAGATTTATTTATGATGTTGTTTGTGAAGGCGAAGTCAACAAGAAAGTGCATAATTAACAGCAGCCTAATTAGTGAGACTATACTTTTCCTGATTACTGTAGTGTTTCAGTTTATCAAACTAGAAATGTACACAAAAAATGGCATTCACTAGATTGGTTTTGAACAGATTCAAAGTTCAACTTGATGATGATGCTATAGCTATGAACAGTCAGAATACTGTATACCCAAAAGCTTCTTTTAAACTATCAATCCATTCCATTGCTAAATGAATTTAAATTAAGTTGTGAATTATAATATAACTATGTGTTTAAATAATGGATGGATTGAGTCCTTGTCATGGACACTCATTCATAATAAGTAAGTCTGTTGGGAGATCTGAAACAGATTCATTTTGAATACTGATTTCTTCCTATAGTGACTCTGCCTCTGCTATACTATGATTTAAAATGACACTTGTTTCGCAATGATTTCCACAGGTGCTGATCATCAAATGAAGTTTTGCGTCACAAGCGATGATCTCTCAGTCGCCTGCCCCAGCGGGAGCATTGCATGATTTAACAGAGTGTGACTTACAGTGTTTACAACCTGTTGTGCTGCAGACACCTCTCCGTGATAAGTCAGACAGGAGGTTTAAATGAGGATGATTGAACCATCAGACAAATCCTGATCTGGGTATAAACCTACATCTATATCGTATTAACTGAGTCAAAACCAATTGACAAAGGTTTGAATTTTTATAAACTTAAGTTTTCAGTGAAAGTTCAAGCACAGTCATAGCAATACACGAACACACTTTCCACTTTCAGATTTCATTTCCTTATAAATGACAGAGATGTAATTTTAAAGCAGAGCCTCTCAAGCAACTGTCTCCTGAGGGAAACTCTGCTTTAATATCACATAGAATTATGTGTAATTTGCAGAAATAAGCCTCTGCCAAGAGGGTTATTTCCGTTGAAGAATATAAAATGTCTTTGATACTTTCTCATCAGTGGAGGAAAGCATCTATAGCTGAGATGTGGATTGGAAACCGCTATCAGTGCCGGCAAAGTCCTATTTATTTTCAGTTCACGTTGGATGAAGAGCTTTTTTCGGAGATGGCCCAAACAGAGAGGATTCACACTGTCCGGTGAAGCATGAGCAAGAAAAATAAAACATGATTAGTAGGCAGCTGAAGTTGTTTCGGCTTTTATTCATTATCCAAAAATACATCTGTGTCATTAAAGTAAATCGCAAAGTGGACCTGAAATGATTGTAATGACACCCTGCTGATTTTTCCATATTTGACCAGAGGAAAATAGTACTTTTGATCAGAGTCGAAAAAGAAAAAAATCAAGTTGCAAAGCTTGATAGCTGATGGCTGCCTCACAGTGCAACCAGTCAACCTTGCTCCTTTATTGTAACCTCTGTGAGACGGAAGAGAAAGGGTTGGACTTTGGAGCAAGGAGGTTAAATACACAGAACATGGAGTGACTGGATCATTCTGCAATTTGTGGTAAAAGAAGAGAAATGTTAAGGGTTTGAACCTGACGCAAGAGGTCAACAAATGTCTTGTGCTTATGTACTCGTAATACTGTAGGTGTAGGTTACAACTTGTTATAGCAACTGTAAAAGCACTCAGTATCAACTTTGTGTGCTGCAGAAAACATGATGAACAGAAATACAGCTTTCTAATACCACTTTACTTTAGATAACTTCTGTTATTTGTTTCTAGAGTTTTTTCAGGATCTAATATCCATCATGGAGACACCAAACAGTCAAAACTGGCAATATCTATGAGGACTGGTTTTTGATGGTGTGAGCAGCAAATCTGTGGTGTTATTATGGGTGCTACCATGAAAGTCAGAGGGATTCATCCTCTGGCGATGTCTGTGCAAAAGTAGCTGGACCAAATTTCAAGAAGGAACTAAAAACTTTCCTTTTTGCCAAAGCCTTCAATGAGTTTCATGTCTGAAAACTGAAGACTTTGTTTTTAATTAACTTTTTTTAGTCTCCTTGTTTTTTTCTTTTATGTATATCTATGTTTTCCTTTATAGCACTCTGAGATTTGTTTCATACTGTCTACAAATACATTTTATTATTATTGTTCAAATCGGCACACCAACAATGTAGCATTAATTAATCACACTGTTAGCACGGCAGCAACACTATCCAAATCAATGGAGCTAGTTGTCAACAGAGTACTGTTTGTGTTATTATAACTTTGCATATTCCATTAGGACATTCTAGCTTCATGTGTATGTGATTGTGAAAATGTCCCTCTAGTTCTTCTTTGCCTTTAAGCTCTTCCAATGTGTAAAAGCTATGGAATTCTAAGCAGACTTTAGCATAATGTATGTAAAGAGGAGGCCAGGTTGTTCTTTTTCAGGGAAAAAGAGCTTTCACTTTGCTTCAACAGAGAAAGGGAATTGATAAATAGAAAATGTGGGGGTGCTCCCAGCTGAATTCCTGCTGCCATTCATTATGCAGTCAGATCTTGAGGCTTTATAGTGCTTCTATTTACTGAGGTTTGGACATTATCTGTTACTAAGTTTAGAGGTGCTCCAGGATTTTTTTTCTTTTTTTTTTTCTGGTGTCAGTTGATGAGATATTACACATGTATAAGTAGAGAATAAGCCTCTTAGAGTCTATGAGGCTCAGTTACATTGCAACGTGATTATGATAATGATAACTTTCATTATGCAATACTTTTCCAAACAACAGTTGTGTGGTGCATCAGAGAAGGTATTAAGGTACAAAGAATGAAAACAACTCTTAAAATGAAAACAGGTACTCAACAATAAAGAAACACAGAAAATATGAATTTTATCTTATCTTATCTGGTGCAGTGTGGGGGATGCCACAGAGGGATTTGATGTGTGAAGGAAGATCTTACACAGAGACAAGGAAGCCAGTGTAAGTGGAACAGGGGTAATATGCTCTGCCTGTATTCATTCACTGTCTGTCACCAAACTGCAGGCTGCTACACTCAAGTGAAGTTGTAAAATCACAGATCTGCTGGAAGAAAAGTACAGCCATCCACACCTAAAGAGATACCGTAAATACCTTTCTCAATTACTCTACAGTGCTGCAATTTGGACCATATTTCTGAGCTTCAAACAACAAGATTGAACCAATTTCTTAATGCGATAGTGAGAAGTCAGGTTTTCATCAAACATGACGTAAGGAGTCCTTGTCGATGGTTTGATAACCCATGATAGACTGAATGACATCCTATTTAACTCATGCTCCAGATTTCTGTTTTGTCCGAATGCAGCTGTGAAGAATTCAGTGTTCTGTACTATGAAACGAAAATCCAGCCGTAAAGAATAGACAGGCTGATGTGAGAGCTGCACACAGTTGTGAATGAACTACTTAATGAAAAGTTTCAAACTTGCATTGAACATTCATTTCAGATTCCCTAATTGGTTTCATAGTAGCCTTTAGTTTTCAATTAATTATGGATATCTATGATTATTGTAATTATTTGTATTACTGAAATAGATTGACACACAAAAAGAGTATAAAAACACAAACACATACTTAATGTTCTTGTTTTGTTGCTGCTAACGCTATGCACCTACATTTTCATACCAACTTGGTTTTCTTTAAAACTAAGTATTAAGATGTGTATAATGTCTGCATATGTGTGTGTGAATGGCTGCTGCAGTATTTGAATGTTTTTTATTTATGTTTTTCCTACTTACAGCACCTTACACGAAAAGCACTCGTACATTTTGTTATATATATCTGACAATAAAAGGCAATCGACCCATCTTTGCACTTGACAAAGCCTATAGATAAAGTCACTCAGTTCACATAAGAACAATACATCACATCACACTGAGTGTTGTTCATAATGATATCCAGTGGCCGTGGCTCATCTGTTTCCATGTCCCATTCATTAATGCATTCAACAGCTTATGTAAATGTCGTGCGGAGCAAAATAACAGGCGGAGAGTTACCATGCCTACATTAACTGGAGCATGTCACATGTAACTAGCAAGTAAATACCATTTTCATAGCCGAGTCTCTCATTAACGTTCAGTGGTTCTATTTAGACGCTCTTTCTTAGAAATTCTACAGTAAGTGCTAAATGTGTCTGCCTGTGGTTAAATCTGCAGTCATTTGTCTCTGGGACTGATAAATGTACTTAATTGTCTAAATGGATTTATAATGATGTTTGTTTGAAGAAGTTTAGAGATGTGTATTATTAGCAATGACATAAAGCTGATGTCAGATAACTTATAGGCTTTGCTCTACAAAAAGTAAAAATAAATAAATAAAACAGAATAAAACATTCTGGTGTAGTTGCTAAATTAATTCTTGTGTGCTCGAGTGTTTTTATTCAGTATCACAAAGCCTGGTTACCCAGTGGGTAATTAACAGTTTGGGCAACAGAGCATCAAACCTGAATAAATAACAGACTCAAACAACACACTGAGAGACAACAGAGAGGATCAGTATGCCAGTAGCACGCATAAAGGCAGCAGGGGGAGTATGGAGGGGAGATGATCATGTCAGCTGCTGTCAGGAGGAAGAGAAAGGTTTCTGTTGCTGACGACCCCCCGGGACGGACGTGTCTCTCCTGCAGCCACGAGTGGTGAGAAACCGGCTCAGCTTTGCTACCAAGAACTGTAACCTCTTTGTGTTCTTTTGTTACAGCTCCCACAGAGGAAAGTAAAGCCTACAAACACGGTGGTTGATGATTTTACAGTAAATATTGACAGAACCTCCCAGGCAGTTCCTGTTGGCGGAGCAGCAATCGAAGGAGTTTATTACATTTCCACAAAATGAGAAGTTAGAGCTGGAGAGGATTCCTAGAGAAGTTCTTGGTTTTTCTCCAGAGCAAACTGCTGATCGGTGTTTTTATCAGTCCTTTACACCTGAGCGTCATCTCAGTGGGTCTGAACATTCATTTCAGCCAATTTCAGTTTCCACTATTCCATTTGCTTCAGTGCTACAGATGTGAGAATATAAGTGAGATGAAAAAATTGTGAGAGACTGTTTTTTTATTCTTTTTTTTTTCTCTACAGCTGTGCAAAAACAATTACAGGTGAGTATCAGGGTGTCAGAACACTTCACCTGCACTAACCTACTTTTGCAAACCATCGAATCCTGATAACTACTTCTGACTGGCAGGGCCGGCCCGTGGCGTAGGCAATATAGAGCAGGGGTGCTCACACTTTTTCAGCCTGAGAGCTACTTTTAAAGTGGCCAAGTCAAAATGATCTACCAATTTTTGGTTGTCGGACTATGCGACGGGGGGTTAATAGCGCTGCAGCTGCATTTACCGTGCGCCCCTGTCTGTATGTGAACCTGTGTCTGTCTATGTGCCGGCAGAGATGGGAGATGGTGTTTTTTTAATAATCATGCTAGCGTTTCACCATCTCTCATCTGTCAGCCGTCAGCCTCTCAACCTGCCGCCACTCTCGCGTGCGGGCGCACCGCACGTAAACACACGTGAGGAGAAAAAAATAAAATAAAATAATAAAAATTTTGGGACACTTTTTTTTTTTCTGTTAGTGGGAAACACTGATCAAGCTGTGCATACGCACAACTCTCTGCAATATTTCATTGATAAATCACACCGGACCCAAGAATGGTGCGGACATGAACACACCTCATACTCCGCCCCCAGAATGTCTCAGCACAACCATATATGGTCAGCACGTGCATAATTAAGTAGCCATGTGCGCTCTGTGGAGCAGCAACAAAGTAACAACAAAGACAACGGGCGGAGAGCGTGATTCACCCGGAATGATGCTTCGGCGGACCTGCCCTTTTGGGGTCCGTTGTGAGAAAAATGCCTACTGTCCAGACAACTGTGTTTTTATAAATATACTTTTTTTTTGTTGTTCTTCATCACGCGATCGACCCACACTGTCTTCGCGATCGACCGACGTAATGAGCACCCCTGGTATAGAGAGTGGAGTGGAAGCAGGAAGTAACGCTCGCCATGGGACCTCAATTCGGAAAAAATCACCATTTAAGTGAACAGGACTGAGAATTTTATTTTGTGATCCGATTGAATTGTGTCATGAGAAAAATATATGACCTCTACTTATTTAAAACATCACGTTTCATGCCAAGAAATTAGCAGTTTGTTGTAAAACTATTATAAAATAAAATTCCAAAAAATCCGTAACCAGAAAGACTACAGGTCGCGGAGCTGACATCACACACCTCATGTCACCCTTTCCCGTGTCAGTTGATAAGGTATTTTTTTGTGAGACACCCAATCTTGTACTGTAGTCTGTAGAGCGGTCTCCACACAAAATAAATTCTTCTGTTGCCGTTTTACGACAAACTGATAATTTTTTGGCATGAAACGCAATGTTTTCAGTAGGTTAAGGTCATATAATTTTCTCATGACACAAGTCAATCAGATCACAAAATAAAATGTTGACTCCCATTCACTTAAATGGAGGTTTTTCCTGAATTGAGGTCCCATGGCATACTTTTCTTCCGCTTCGGCTCTCTATAGGCAAATTCCAAATGGGGGCCCATATGACTTGTTTGACTCCGACTGCAGATTCTACTCACTTTGCCAGTTGCGCACTCAAACCCATAACTTTCAATGTAGACGTAGTATCATGCGCACTCACAACCCAAGCGACGCCGTAGCAGCGCGCATTTGGTGCGACACCCTTGTTTTTTTGTGCAAGTCCATGGCACACAGCTCCATGGACCTGCTTCTCCCTCCGGTGTTGTGCTCGTGTCTCTCCTACTGTTTCCTGCCGAGTTCAGCCCAGAGAAGGAAGAGAGGGAAGCCTGAATGTGGAAGACTACTCAGAGATGTAGAATGTCTATTTTAGAAGACAAACACAGCCTGAGAACAGACATATCCTGTGTATTTTTACCATCCTTTCATAATAGAGGGTTACCTGGCAGTAGTAATATTCTCAGCTGGATCAAGTCCAATGTCTAAATGTCTAAAAATCCAAGATAATGTCGAACTTGGTTGAATGACCTCAGCTATGCAAACAATGGCTAATGAACTGCTATTGTGCAGTTGAGTCTTAATTGGCTGTTTCTATTTCTGTTATTTTCTATTCTGTATGCCTGCACCCATGTCAGATACACTGTTAAGTCATTATACTGTATTGGCCTATAATGAGGTTAGGTTGGTTAACTCGACAGCACTTTGCTTATGCATTTTCCGTGTTGTTCACCCTTATTTTAGGCACAAAAAAACTTGGCTCGTAAAAAGTTGCTGTGGCAGGTGGCCAAAAAAGTTAACTTCAGGCCCTGGTAGTTACACATGTTTACCTATAATAATTTCCAATAGGTAAACAAAGTAATATGCAATAAATGATCAACTGAAAGTACATTATGATTATTATTAAGTGTAACGGAGGTCTGCGGGTATAGTCACAGTCACGAAGTACCAGTAAGGAGAAGTAACAGCGTGTGGCGGTTAGCGGTACTGAAGTTAAAGGAACAGTATGTGCCAGTTAATATCCTGCCTAGGGCACCAAACTGGCTAGGGCTGGCTCTGCTGACTGGTGTAACATTTTTAAGGCCGAGGTCATTATTCTTGTTTAAGAAGAAAACAGTCAACCTTCTTGTCTTTCAGTAACCAGGA
Source organism: Trachurus japonicus (assembly GCF_045865225.1). Taxonomy (NCBI): domain Eukaryota; kingdom Metazoa; phylum Chordata; class Actinopteri; order Carangiformes; family Carangidae; genus Trachurus; species Trachurus japonicus. The sequence goes on along the minus strand of NC_140926.1, from coordinate 18,512,654 downwards.
CGACTTCACAACCCTAATTCCTTTTTTATTTCTACCAGTCTGTCCTCTACTACCTCAGCTGAAATTGCTCTGACAGCATCTAGATGCGAGCGTGCCAAGTGCAAATGTCTAAACATCAAAGTGTTTCACCATGCTGTTATTCCAGATCTAGAAGATAAATGGACTGCATTTGCGTGGCACTTTGAATCTAAGGGTCTGTCCAATTTTGCCCCTCATTCGCACTCATATACCCCCAGCAGCAGGTTAGTGTCTGAGGCACTAGCTCAGACCATCGGGGGTAATCAAGGTTGCGTGTCTTGCTGTAGGACACATCGACGTGTTGACAGGAGGCGCTGGATATCGAGCCCATTAATTACTTAACGGCTGACTTGACTTACACAGCCACAAGCCACCAGCTCCAGATCTCTGGAGAGTCTGCACTTGTAATAAAAGCAGCATCTGACTGGAATTAAAGTTAAACTCAGAGATGAAGTGTTACAGATAATATGCCTTTTGTGCATACTCATTGCACCAAAGGAATTAAAATAAAATGGCCAATTAGATTGAAAACCATTGGATACATACAGCATTTCCACTTGTGATGAGCAAAAGTCTGTACACCGAGGCAGCAGCAAAAACAAACCATATGAAACTTGAGTTGACGTCTGTGCCCAAGAATCCTATGAGTCAGTGCAGGAAATGAATGAAATGACAGGGGATTTTGAAGCTATTTCAACATGGTGGAGCCATGGAGTCTGTACTGTCTGCATTGTAGTGAAAATGACTAGTGGCGAAGAATCAGACTACACAAATTAGATTTTCACACAGTTTTGTTGTGGCCGACAAATTTCCAGCGTGGGGCCCAATTATGAACGTCGGCAACGTCAAATGGTATGGTGCAACTGACGAACAGCGATTTTGCATCTAGGATGCTCTACGAAGCCCCAACAAGATGTCTAGCATGTAATTGGCTGAGATAGATTTTTGTGTTTTGGGTGTGAACTAAAATTCTTAAAGCAGAAGTAAGCGATCCGGTCGTTTTGGCTAACTTCTTGTCAGCTGATGGAGTTAGCAGTTCCCGCCCTCGTCCCTATGTCACCACATTCACGCGCATCCCTTGGCTGCACACACAGAGAGGACCGCCCCTTTATGCCCCTAAAGGTTGTAGCCTACAAGGAAAGTTTTCTCCTCGGCTTACTGTACAGCAGAGCAGAGTGACTGACAGACCCGTGTTTTGGACCAAACACTCTCTATAAGTGATTGCCGTCGGAAGATATGTAAGGGATTATGTATAGTTCGGAGGTTGTTATGGAGAAATAAACCCCGACAGGTTGTATGGAAACCTGACGCGAAGCGGAGGGGTTTCATACAACATGAAGGGGTTTATTTCTCCATAACAACCGACCAACTATACATTATCCCGCTTAGAACACGGCCTACAACTAAATCATTCATTAATGTAACACAAAATAATGTTCGTGTAAAATTATGCCGTTGCTAGGGACGCCGCTCTGAAAAGCGCAGCACAGAAAAGAGAAACTATGCAGGATATTTACTTTATGTTTAATTTTTACCGTCATTAAACAGCTTCGGACTAATTGTGATGTTAGATAAACGACTTGTAACCTGTTACAGGGAGAGTGGAGGCCGGAGTCTCCTTATTTCCACATCGTGGCTGAAAATCAAACTTGCATCAAAGCCTCTGACCCGTGTCACAGCTCCTCTCCTCCCCTGTCCTCTCCTCTGCGACACAAACGCACCCCATAATCGCTTGTTTTTGACAGATACGACTACACAAAATACACCGTAACGTGTATGGTAATCTATCGATCCACTGATTGATTATCAAAGGCTTCAAATGCACGAACGGGAGGAGGCTCAGCAAAACAGCGGCCGTGACCGGACATGCAGAGTCGGCCGTTGCTATGGAGTCCCTAGCAACGGTCCGCTCAGCGGTGGTCTATCGAGAAATAAACACCGCAGAATATTGGTGATTGACCAATCAGAATTGAGTATTCAAGAGAGCCGTGTTCTAAAACTATTTATTAACTTATATTAACACAAACATTCCGCTTACTTCTGCTTTAGGTTTTGAAGAAAAATTACTGTAGGCAAACAAATTATCTTTTGTTGAGACAACTTATGTAGTTGAAATAACTTAGAGTTTTAAGTTTACACTTAATATTCTAAACAATAATAGGGTTAGGGTGCCAACTTATTAATTGTGGTTCAAATAAATTACTTTTCAAATGTCTTAAAACTCAACATTTTGAATTATACATAACAAATTCAAGTTATTGTTTCTGACAGATTACAAACAACACTGCTGTTCACACCCCTGCATACAGTAGTATGATGATTAACTACTGTATGTCAAATCTGAATGTCGGTGTCCTACTGATATAAAGCAATCAGTGGAGTACAGGCATCTTTGAAGCTCCATTAGAATGGGAAGTAGTGATATTTTAGGCTGCATGACTTTGCACTGACACAACCACTGCTGGGATGTTGCTTGTTACTAATTAGTCTCTGTGCAGCTGAATATCAAGGTGATTAGAGCGATTGGATGGAACCTGCACTTAAGGCCAGTTGTTTCCACTTATTTCTTCATGTGTTGAATGATGAGCAATGAATAAAGATGTAATTACGGGCTGTGACTTTGTCAGTTTTTGCTTTTTTGATTGTCACAGTGAATCACGTCAAACAATTTCAATAACTCTGCTGCAGCACTTTTCTTACTTAACTATTTAATGTTGAGCCACGTCCCCATTACTGCAAAACTGGGTGCTTTGAAAACTAGACACATCAGCTCCCGGTGAAGTAATTACTGAATCAGCGGTATTTGTCAACAATCACATTAACACCCTGCAGATATATTTTGGCCATTTTCAGTTCATGCACTAAGCTTAATGTGTACTATTCAGCTGCAGTCATTCAAACAGCTTGAAGCAACGTTTGCTCTCTTGCTTAAATATTCTACCTCTTAAAAATACAATGTTACTTTGCTTTAGTTTGACCAACAAACCGATATATAAACCATATACAATTAATGAAAATGGCAACCATGGTAATTTCTCTTTTTTATGATGTAGCAGTTTTGGACTCCCAACTGAGACCAGGTCAGACTGAAACGACAGAATCATTTGTCAGTTTAAATTTTTAAGAAGTTGTGAGTTGCAGCACAAGTTTCCTCTGACAGTGTAAATAAATTAATAATGTTATAGCCTATAAGTTACAGTAAAGCAGAAGTAAGCGATCCGGTCGTTTTGGCTAACTTCTTGTCAGCCGATGGAGTTAGCAGTCCCCGCCCTCATCCCTACGTCACCACATTTACGTGCATCCCTTGGCTGCACACACAGAGAGGACCGCCCCTTTATGCCGTTCTCTCTCCTCATTGGATAAAGGTTGTAGGATACAAGGAAAGTTTTCTCCTCGGCTTACAGCAGAGCAGAGTGACTGACAGACCCGTGTTTCAGACCAAACACTCTATATAAGTGATTACTGTCAGAAGATATAACTATCTATTTATATTAACACAAACATTCCGCTTACTTCTGCTTTAATAAAGTCTAGTCTCATTGATTATGGCTTGGTCCAATCAGGGACAGATCCAAAGTATTTTCATTTCTGACTTCATTTAGCTTTAGCTGTCCACATAAACTTGTGTACATGCCTTTTCATTTTCCACGGTAAACACTAAACATCTGGGGCCGTATTCACAAAGAATCTTAAGGTTAAAAGTAGCTCCTAAGGGCCGAATTTAGGAGCAACTCCTAAAAAAAGTGGGCGCGTCAGTCTTAAATTTAGGACTCCTAGTTTTTTAAAATAAGAGTAATTCACAAAGTATTTTAGGCCTAAAAGTAGCTCCTAAGTCTGGGAGAGCTTAAAAGTCCTCGTGAGGACTCCTAACTCAGTAAGACCTATTCACAAAGAATCAGAAATGGCTGCAGCCAGGCAAATGTATGGAGGACTGCGAATTGCTGCAGAGGGGGGAGCTGGAGCACCTACCCCTTTGCCCTTTGATGCCCAAAGTGCCTTTTTGTCGGTGGTTTTTTTTTTTTTTTTGGGTCATCTACAACATTTTCGCTATAAAACGGGAGTAGTGACAGTGACAAACTGTCCAATATAGGCGTCACAACGGTCGGACCGAGGTAACTGCGACTGCTGCGATGCAGTCATGCTGATGTGAGCCAAAAATATTTTTAAAAAGTTGGTGGGTGCGCTAGACACACACATCTGTTAGTAGTAATAGCTCATGTGATAAGGCTGCTCCCCCAGTAAACTAAACTTATTGTTAGTCTGGGTCCAAATCCTATCAAATCACCATACAGGGCTGTCAACGAATGTGAAAATTAATATTAAAATGTGGGAAGAAAAAAAACCAGCGGCTGCTTTGCGAGTGGACGCACTGACCCTCATTGCATTTGCACAGCGTCACACTGCAGAAAGTGAGACGCGACAAAAACTGTAGGCTAGCAGAAAGATGCAGATGGCAGAGAGAAAGACAGAAAGTTCAGAGCCCAACTTGGCAGCAGAGAGAGTGGTTTGGACTCGAAGCTGTCTAAAAAGCCCCGTCGGACCTGACGGCAAAAAAAAAAAAAAAAAAGTGGAGCGGAGCGGCCGGCGGCGAGGAGGAGGAGGAGAAGGAGGAGGGAGGGGAGGGGAGGCGCCGCCGGCACTCAACAACCAATCACCGTGTTGAGCGCCTCGAATTCGGGCACGAGAATTGACGTAATCCATAGCAACGGGGCGTCACCAGGGGCGTCACTCTTAGTTTGCTCTTAGTGATTTATCCTTAGTAAGAGTAGGTCTCAGCGGCTTTGTGAATAGCTTTTAAGAAAAAACTCCTACGTAAAAACTTTTAGTGCGAGTTAGGAGCACTCCTAGCGGTAAGATAAAAGGCTTTGTGAATACGGCCCCTGATCAACATCTCTCCCTGTAACCTTCTCATCAACATCTGACTCTTCTGTGGGTGCGATGAATTGTGCAAGATCAAGACGTACACCACCGACACCTCTTTACTAAATAAATTAGTAGACTTAAGGATCAGACTACATGATATCGGCCCGATTTTCAAACGATTTTGTCGTGGCCAACAAATTTCCAGCTTTGGGATCAATAATGAACGCCAGGAATGACGAACGGATGTGTAGTGTAACTGAAGAACAGCAATTTTGTAATGGTGACCATCATGAAAGACACAAAAATCGTGTCTGAACCTGCCTTAAGCAGAATAAGCGGCACCAGGATGTCTACAAACACAATAAAAACTTGTGCTGTTTGATCATGTTGCAAAAAAGAGCCATTGCTGCAACAGTGAAGCGGTCCACCATGCTAATTTAGCTAACTTCAGTTAAACCAGATGGAATATTAATAAAATGTCAGCATTCTTATGTCGGATCTGGTGGGGCAGGTTACAGGAGGAGTGCAATGAAAGTGTTGCAACAATGCAAAGTCCAGTTCTGGGGGTGGGTCGGGGGTATAGAATGGGTTCAATCAATCAATTTGTTTATTTCGGGCATGTCAATGCAAATCATCATCATCACACTTCATCTTAGGGTTGTCAGTTGCCTGACAGTTTGAGGAAAGAGCCTCTGGGTCAGCCTGGTAGTTTTGGCACAAATTGACCTGTATCTAGCACCATTCCTTTACTTTGCATTCACTACCTGGTCTAACTTTCCATTTTAACATTGATTGATTGATTTGTTTATTCAAGTGTCATGCCCAGCCCATGGGCAAGATACTACACAATAAATACAAACATTCAGAGATGGCTAAAATAGAAGGGTGGGTGGCAACTTTACATAATCATCACTAAGAGCTTCACTATTAGGGTGCACACACGGCGGCCCATCAGATAACAGTGGGGCTGGTGACATCCTGTAAACTCTGCAGCTGAGTCAAATTCTTGAGTCACACTCAATTCCACAGATACTGTCATCCCCTTTCCTCTTCTATTCCCTGACCAGAATGAGGTGTAACCAAATGAATCACACACCAGCAAATGAGTGTCTCATACTACAGAGTAAGTCATCTCTATATTAATCCATGTTTGATAAATTGCAAATTTAGATTCATGACTATTAAAATACCCTTGCAATCAAAGGGTTAGATTCATTCATACTGTAGCATTCATTTTTAATCCACTGTTTTTCATAAGCAGTGCTCCCTGCATAACTGTTTAATATGGAAATCATTAAAAATGCTTCTTTGGAAAATACCAGCAAAGTGTTCACAGAAAAAGACAAACATCAGTGACGGTGAGATGTAATAATCTCAGACTCTCAGAAGATACTTTTAGAGTCAACACTGTGTCAAAATTCTGAGCCATGCGCTCACTGGTCTGTTTACTTCTGAGAAGCAGTGTTTTGTCAAGAGATACATTTTAAAACTGAGCAAATGTAACACTGGTTCTACAGGAAAAGTCGACAGGGTCTCCTAAATCAATAGATCACACTATATTACACTCCCACACACACACACACACGACACGCACACACACAAACACAAACACACACAGGTCCATCCCACTGTGATCAATACATGTAACCATGTTGCTCTGAGATATTTTGGACTGAGACTGGTGATAGAGTAAAGGTTATAGGTTCAACAAATCAATGGCTTCTCCCTCTTAGGAGTGTGAATGTGCATACATTTAGATTGTTATCTAGATATTAGCTTTTTTTTTTTATAAAACACTTTAACAGGTAGGCTAGTGCTTTGGGACCCAAAAGCAGCACAACAAAGAGGCCGTTTATGAGTGTTAAGACCGGATAGGGACAGGGACAGGGTGTGAGAGGTTTCTAGAGTATTAGCTGGCAACAGGTAAAGGCAGGGTTAGGAAGACCATAACATGTCTGGTTGAGGGTCAGAGTTCCTGAGGGGTCTGTAAATGAAGGGTGGGGCCGAAATCACATGGAGTACGTTCATGCAGTCAATATTCAGGTTAAGGTCAGTATTCCGGTATCTGAAACATTCGGAATAACCCATTTACATGCATGAGCAAACAGGGTTATTAAACTCACGTATCCCCCAATTGGGGGACTGGCCTACAATGTGTAAAAACCATGTTTATGACCCAAACACAGCCCAAACACTACTCAAATAAACAACTAAACATCAAACTTCATGAAGCACCTCTGTGTGGACCCAGTCACCACATTTCTGGCTCGTATACTACTGTATATTATGCAAAACACATCAGCTACCGCTCATATGAAAGAACCGGCTACAAAGATTCGAACGATACATAGCACCCGCAGCTACACAGAAGCACGGCAGAGAGAGAAGACAAAAACGAGCAAAGTCGAGCAAACACTGACACTGCTTGGCCAAAACATGGTTGTAAATTTCCTCTTACCTTTGCTGTTTTGCCGTGAAAAGTTTGTGTAACCCCTTTTTCCCTTAGTGTTTACAATTTACACTGTGGTCACACCCAATAAAATAAAACAGGTCCTAGGTTCTCAGCCATGGATGGTGAATTTGCTGTGGTTCTTAATTAAACAAGGGACTTTATCACTAGAGTGGGAAAAAGGAAAATACTAGCGCGGTGCCTCCACTGAAAACTTACTATGCTAGGTGTTAGCAAAAATTATGTAAGCCCTCAGAAATACAGATTACTCTAAAAGAATGTTAAACAACAATATGTAAAGGTAAGACACAAATATTTATTTTATTAAACCGTTTTAGATTTTTGTATTGATACCTTTAAATTGAAATGCTTCAGCAAATAGAAAATAAAATAGAAAATAGTAAACAAACATTTCCTGTATCCTTTAATCAACACAGTAACCTGAAGCTTGTTACTGAACCTTTTTTATATCAATAGAACAGTTTTTAGTTTACTTCAACCAACCAATAAATTTTAATCACCACCAGATATATCTAAGTTTTAATCAAAAGAGTGTTTTTAACCCTTTCAGTTAGGCTACCTCAGATCAATGAAATGAATTTGTTTTAATTTGAGCTCAACCCAATCTCTTTAATGAAAATAAACCTATGAAATGAGATTTTTTTAGCTTAGTTGCAAACTAAATCAAATTATGGTTCTCTTTTTAATAAACCATTCACTTACTGTATTCACACCTTTTAAATGTGCAAAACATGATTTCAATAACCCAAATGCAAAGAAATATCAAATAATAGTGCTTTAGTGCATTCAAAACACAGTACCAGTACCCACACTTGTACCACAGTATTTTTCACAGTTCACACAGATGATAATGATACTAAAAAAAAAAAGTCTAACCCAAGCCTTGGATAATTTTCCCTAACCGTTGGGGCCCATTTGAAGGGTTGGTGCACATGAAGTTGTATCCAGTTATGAGAAGAAGAGTTAACTTTGAAACAGTTCACAGTCTGTTTTAACACAGTCCCGTGTCTGTATCCTGCACTCGGTATCGTTCCAATGTCAAGTACTCACCAACCTCTCAGTGTAGCAGCAACATGGCGGTGTAGCCAGCCAGGCCGCAGAGCGATGTCCAGACAGCTCCCCGCCGACTCTCGTAGCTCCGGATACCTGCGACCTGCGACACGTCCTCGTTCCCTGATGTCCGCTCGTGCTCGCACCCGCACGAATGTCCGGTGGCGACTTCCTCGTGTCCGTGTTGTGAAACAGTCTGGTTTCTCTGTCGAGGAGCTAACTAGCAACACTGCTAACTAAGCTAATGTCGGAGCTAATGGCGGAGACCACGCTGACGCGGCTCGGGAAAAAACTTCACCGTCGTGTAAAGTAGACACACTCGACTGAGCTACGTGCAAAGAGTATTCTGACCGATAAAAGTCTCTCTGGGCAGTGCAATATCTGGGCCAACCTTTAGTCCGAGTCTCCAAACATTGACTTCTTTCTCTCTGCCGAGGAAAATGCAGCCAGCTCCTTCACTGTCCCGGTGAACTGTGGTATACTTCCTCCCGGAGAAAGTTCTAGTCTTTTTTTTATTAAAAAAAGTTAACCTTTATCTTTTTTTTAAAGACCATAGAATATTTTTAAACAATATAATTCATGAATTACAGAATTAATATATGAACAATATTTATTGTAACAGGACTATTGCAAAACGAGAAAAAACAGAGGATTCTGGGAAATGAAGTCCTATTTTACTCCGTCTTCTAGAAGCAAAGGGATAATCTGCATTTTTTTTTTTTTACCATCACTAAGATTATAGAAACCCAGTAAAATAAAGAATGAATATTTATACACATTTTTAGAGAACCCTACATTTGTTTTATGGGTAAATCCACAATATTTCCAGTTTGACCTTTGACCAGTGTTACATCTAAATCGGTCCGGCCGGGCTTTAGGAGCCGGGGGAACCTTTGTGAGCGCTGCACACATTCTGATTGACTGCCAGTACTGTCAATCACATCAACGTGGGTATAGCATCATTCTATTGGCTCTAACGGTTCAAATGAGCTGTCAATCACTCAAATCACCCAATCCGCTGCAGAGATAGAGCCAGGCGTAACTGCACCCAAATAAGCTGCTCTCAGTGCAGCTTAGAGGGACACAGAGGGCCTAGAAACGATGCTCCATGATGTAAATGCAAAAACGTATTGTCTAGTTTAAACTGTATGACCAAGAGCATCATTTGTGGGCACACAACTTTCGTTTATAACTTTTGGACTACTTGAGTTTGGCTTGACTTGGGTTGATTTGAATCAGATAACAGATCTTTAGGTGTGAACCTGCCCTTAGTCTCCATAAAAAACAATGTTCAAGGAGTTGTTAGACACATGGTCAGAAACAAACAGGGTGAGATAATAAGAGGTGATGGAAGATGAATTTTATTACATTTAAACAAAGTCAGACTTGTTGTTTCGACAGCTACAGCCTGAATGAGCTTCTGGCTGTTGCTTGATGTACAATCCTAAATGTGTTATCCATCTCCTCATCTAATTTTCTGCCACAGTAGCAAATAGGCTTGTTTCCCCACAGTCTATACGTTTAAAATTGAAACCTCCAGCTCATATAGATTCAGTTCTCCTCTGGTATTCGCTGATAACTGGAGGCTTTTCACTGCACCACAATTGGTCCAGATAGGGAAATGGCAGAATCATTGGACCGTCATATTTGGGCTGTGGAATTGGGCAAATAATGGGCAAGAAGAAAACAAGCATTTGGCCCTATATGAGCTGGATTTATTTTGCGCTTTGCAAAAATGAACTTTAGCAAAAAGGCTATGTTATCTACTTTATTAGCAAATAGCGCATAAAAAAACAACAAACTATCTGAACTAGCTTATATGATAGGCTTCTAATACTTCCTGTGAAAACTTGCAATAATTAGTAGTATGAAGAAGAAGAAGAAGAAGAAGAAGAAGAAGAAGAAGAAGAAGAAGAAGAAGAAGAAGAAGAAGAACATACTGTAACTAGCCCTAACCCGGCGGACTGGCCATCGGGAGCACCAGGACATTTCCCACCGGCCTGGCTCGCTTGACGATCGACCGCCGACAGTCGGGGCCAACTGGCTCGGTTCGGGTCGTGCTTGATTCTTAAATAAACAATCCGTTGAGCAGCTCATTAGGCTATCTGCTTCCCTGAAGGTCACACAGACTGAGCAGAAACAACGGGGAAAAGACAAACACCCTCTCCTTTCATTCTGAGGCTCTTTGTCACTGTGACAGAGAGCCTGCATTGTCTGTCATATTCCTAGTGAGTTTTAGTGAGCCATAAGCTCAATAGATTACTTGTTGGATAGTCCCATTTTTTTGTATTTTGTAAACTGGATAAGTCTTCTACAAGATGCACCAGTGGTCAAATTTATAACTAGTCTGGTCCCTGTTAAAATAGGACTGGCCACAAGTTTAGATGGATGGTGGTGTAACCTATTTCATTTCATTGACTATTAAATGTGCAGCCTGCACATTAAAAGTGTAGTAGTAAATTAATTCGAATATGAATCATGTTCACCTGCACAATGCAGGTAAACAAAATTGTATTTGATGTGATTTGAGTACAAATTATTTCAGCACAACATAAATGTTTATTTTGTAGGAAAAAGAAACAGTAAAAAAGGTGTCATTCAGTTGACATGACAACAAAGTGAGGACGGCATACATTGAAAGTGGAGCATTTGCTTTATTATTTTGCACTCTAACATAGGCACCCAACCTAACTCAGTCTTGTGTAGCTTATGGAGGGCCAGCTTGGCTAACATGCTGACATTGATAACTTAAATATTCAGTTTGTAAACCAGTATTACACTAAACTAGTCACAGTACTGCCAGATAAGATTTCAAGACATTATCAACTGTACAGTAACTGAGCGGTAGATTTGTCACATACAGTAGATGTGTCATGAGTTGCCAGATTGGCTCAAGTGTAGGTGTTCTTCACAATTCACAGACCTTGTAATCTGTAACCTCTGATTTTTTTTGTAATTTTATGTGTCATGCAGGGGTTTGAGATTGTAGGAGTGCCTAGTCAATTACTTTGAAGGAAAAAAACAAGAACTCTGTTCCCTTGCAGGCTTTCTTTGATATATTGCGTTGTTATGGTGACCATGACACCCACTGACTGAGACTCCACTTTCTCTAGAGCACACACACATTCATACACAAACTAAGTAGACACTGTTTAATACTCTTCAGGGGATGAACAAATATGGTTATACAGTTTGTAATCATAAAAGTTAACTAAAAAATCACAGCGACAAAAGTTAAGATTGAATGTCTTGTACAATTAATTGGAAAACTGTAATTCCCCAATCCCATAGAGGACAATGAGTATTTTCTACATGCAAAAAGAGAATTGCTTTCTTTTTTTTGAGAGCTGGGGATGGTACGCATGCATTTTTAACAGTCCAATTTATGCTGTTAAGTGAACTTAACAGGGAGGACCTGACTTGGAAGTAAATTCCAGCATTATTTGGTGCATCTGGGGAAGAAAAGAGTAGAGTCAACATGGACTAATTTGATGCAAGCAGCTCTCCGCCCAAATCCCCAGGAGGCCAGAGTGATAAGGACAGATAGAGACAGCTAGTCAGAGGTAAAGCACTGCAAAATGAGAAAAAGAAGATCCAATACCCTGTTCACAGTAAATTGAAGGGGGGGGGAAATGAATCAATGTTAAAAAGGCGTGATTGAATTGATAATTTTGAGGAGTCTCTGCAGACTGTGTGGCTGCGTGTAGTAATGAGTGTGTAGATGATACATGGGAAGCAGTCAGGCACGGCGCTGCAGGCTGGAGCTGGTGATATCACGGCTTTCCCTCAAGCTTATTAGGATTCAGCTGTAATGGGAGCCTGGTTTAAGATGATATAACCACAATGTAAGCAGAGGGGAGACGGAGCGTTACAGCACATCACTGATCGCCAACCACAAAGTGAATTTGTTAAAGTTTTGGAAATCTTATGAAGAGGATTAAATACAATTTAAGATATTCTGGATATACTGGATGAGATAACAAAGATAACAAAGATAATTTATGGATTAACTAAGGACAGTCCAAATAAGTTAAAGTTAATGTTGAGGCGTAATTGGTCTCCATTCTTTTTCAACCAAGCGGCAACCACTTTGAAAACTGCGGTTTTGAAAGGACCACTTGAGGTTGAATCCAAAAGTCAATCCTCGTGGTCTGACATTTCAAAAGTTTTCGACATAAAGGGGAAAAAAAGTGGAGGCTGGAAATAGGACATTAGCATGAAGAAAAGCTGCGTGGTGGCACATTATGTACAGTCTGAGATGAAGCCACGCCCACCTCCTTACTACAAAACCCTGAACAACAGAGGCCCTATCCCTTACCCTAACAGACGTTACAGCCCATCATTCACATCAAAATAATTATCTTCAATGTCAGTGTCTGAAATCACATTGTACTTTAGCTGTAGCCTCTGTTAATGACATTTTATCACTGTCTCTTTGGCTCCTTATAGCATTTTCCCCTAGATTCCTTTGGATCCATATAATGTGCATCATCAAATTATTAGACTTTATTGTTATATTGTTGATGTTTTTCCAACTACAGTTACATGAACACTGAGGAATGCATGTCCTCACTTAAGGTCAGGGTTTGCTGAGTGACTCAACTTAAGCAACTGTTTCCCCATCATTCAGTCTTTTGTCTTCTGTCTACTTTTGGTACAGTAGGTGTTTGGTTTGCTTGCCGTGTCTAGACTTTATACAAAGGTGACATGTTTTGCCAGCTGCACTTGCTGGATACCGTCTGCAACCGTGAGCATTTTGAATTATTTAACAAAGCAGCCCGGAAAGAAACAGTACTCATCACATCACCATCTGCTGACCCTCCAAAAAAGGTTTTCTTTTTATTCACTAAAGAAAATCCAGAACTAGAGCATGTATCAGCAGGATTTAATTGGAACCTCTGTATCAATGCTAAGTATCCATGTCCACCCTGCCAAAATACAAAAACCAAACCAATATGTAAATCAGACATCCTAGAAACTGAGTCATTGTTGTGGTGAATACAGCATGAAGGATTTTGATTACGTTTTCGTTGCTGGCTAAAGAAAAAGAGAACAAATACTCTCTCTCACTGTGAACAGGCTGTTCAGCTCTGCTACCTTAATTAGACACTTTGATTTGTGAGGTATCAGCTTTGTCTCTCCCGTACTGCCTTGTGTTATCATAGATTGTCAGTCTATGTACCAGCCAAACGCTGAGCAAGGTTATTACATTTTCTAAATTTCCATAAGTTTTCATTTACAGTAGTTTTTCAGTTTGTCTTTTTATTTCAGTTTAGTTTCAGTTAGTTCAACATGTGATTATGCCGTTTCTAGTTTAGTTTTTATTTTGAGGAATTGAGTCATTTTAATTTAGTTTTAAACAATGTTCCCCTCACTCCTCATCACGATACATTTACTTTCATCTATCTATCATATTAGGCTGTGGTGTTTTCTTCCTATAATTTAGCCACTTATATGAAAACTAAGCTAATTTTATTTGCAATTTAGTTTAGTTTTAGTTAGTCCTGCATTGTTCATCGTAGTTTTTATTTAGTTTTCATTATCTTTTAAATGGTCATTTTTATTTTTATTTCAGGTAAAGGGTATGCAAGTCCAGTCACTTTTCCACTGTTTTGCTAACCTTCCTCCAGGCCATGTGCATTTGTTTTCAATTGCACAATAACTTGCAATGCATGTTCTTTTCTGCCATGATGTTGCTGATGGAATTTAGCAAGCCAAGCTAGCATAACCTCTGGCTCTGGTGCCGTCTTTTCCGTATAGCAAATCGACTCTGAGCACATGTGCGATTAGTGGAGGGAGGGGCAGATGTACAAAGTTTTGCGACAACTGCTGATGGTAACAGTTCTTTGCTGGATAAATGTGGGTTGTGATCATGTTTTACAGGTGGACAGACTGGCTTCATGTCACGGGAGCGTGCCTATGTTCCCACAGCCCTATGTTCCATCAGCCCTATGTTCCCTCTGGACTCTCTCTACCTATCTGGACTCTAATCTATCTGGTCTTTTTACTAAACTTAACCAACTCCTTTCTTTATTGCCTAAACCCAACCAATGGTGGGACCAAAGGGCTGTGGGAACATAGGGCCTATTTTTCAGTGACAACAAAAGTTAGAAATGAGGGAACATAGGGCTGAGGGAACATAGGGCTGTGGGAACATAGGAATGACCCCCACGTCACGATCATGTCACGATCTCCCAGAACAGTTTGAAGCGCTGCCGTTCACACCTGTGTCATCTGCATCAAAACGGTGTTTACACGCCACTGTCTTCTGATGACAGGCATGTTGCATTATGAACACCAGCCTAGAGCCTATAACTTGCCTATTTACAAACTCAACTTGACTGGCAGGCGTATGGCTCAGTGGTTTCCAGGCAACGACCCCAGCAGCTCATCACACCTTTCCTGTGTGCAGCCCGACCTCGGCTTGCCGTTTTTTACAATGTGGATCTTATTTCTAGCATAAAATACGATCATTTACTTACCCAGATAACTTTGGTGTCATTACGAGCCGTTATTAGATCCAAATTAGATCCAGCCGAGAGCCGCGTATATCCATATGCGAGTCTACAGGGCAATGGAATGCAGCCTCAAAATAACACATTACAGTATCTGCCGCAAAACTCGTTCATTTCACCAATATTATTTTGTTACGATACTCTAGTGCTATTCCCCTCTGAGTCCGGGCTGACCTGTTATCAACATCCAGGGTCTGTAGGTTGACCTACTAACCTCTGACCTGGATGATATCATCTCCGAGCGCTGCACGGCTCATTCTGATAATAATGATTCCACTTCCGCATTCAGATCCATTTTTAGCGCAACTAGCCAGAGCTTTAGTAAGTCCAGGTTGCGGAGAGGAAGCCTGTGGAAGCTGAAGTTTGTTCAGCTGCTCATTTTGTTCTGACAAGTCGGAAACACACAGAAACGAGCCATAGTATTAGCGGTAGCAACAAGCTGCGCCACGCAGCGCTCATAGATGACATCATCCAGGTCAGAGGTTAGTAGGTCAACCTACAGACCCTGGATGTTGATAAGAGCTAACCCCAGACTCAGATGGGAATAGCACTAGCATATTATAACAAAATATTGGTGAAATGAATGAGTTTTGCATTATATGGATATACACGGCTCTCGGCTGGAGCTACAAATTGAACGACTCGTAATGACACCAAAGTTATCTGGGTGAGGAAATGATCATATTTTATGCTAGAAATAATTGGTCAGATAGTAAAAAACGGCAATTCCCCTTTAAAGATGAAGGATGGATGTCCTTCTGTTTTGTGATTTACCACAAAAATATATGAAAATTGTTCTCAAATTGCAAGAAAACATTTTGATACAGTAATATCATCGCAAAACAGCAAACAAAGTCAGTGCGCATGGCTTTTTATTCAATTTAAAGGTCTTAGATAAAAACGCACTTGAACCGGCATTGTTTGCATTATCAGTCTTCAGAGAATTCGATCAAGTGGATGGAAACATGATTACTGCCATTTTTCATTTTTGTCCATTAATTGATTGTAATCAGGGTGTGAAGAGGATTTCACTGCTAGTTTCAGTTATAGTCTCAGTTTTAGTGAACTCAAATAACCCCTGACTCTGAGTGGGTTGCTCCCTCTATGCTTGTGACTGCAGCCTTCCCTCCACATTCACCTTCACCCGTTTGGGATTGAGGACCGTGCTGTGCTCTGTCCTTTTGTCAACTCTCCATTGCTACAATAAAATACCCTTTGTTACACCACTCATTTGTTCCTGAGTCCTAAATGAAGCCTAATGACTTAATGGTGTAAATACATGCAGAAGTGAATCCACCATCTTTGATTGTCTTTTCATGACATGCAGGGAGATACAGAGAGGAGCAGAGCTTACCATACCTGACTCTCTGCCTCCTACTGGAACTACATCACACATGATGATACATACATGTTGTCAGGCTGCATTGTGTGAACTAAGATCTCAGTAAACCGTTGTGAACATTGTTCTTTCCTATCGACTGAAAGTCACCACAGTGTGTACATGTGTACATGCTGTGTGTGAGCCTGAAAATCTTTCATAACATCAAGCCTCCATTAGAGCAAGAATATGTTCAGGCTTTCTTTATTTGTTTTTCATAGCAGCTGCAGAAACTCTACAAAAACATGCAGTTAATTGTCTTTCCCATCATGCCACCTCAGTGCATCCGTGGAGCCCAGTGAAACAGAAATATGTAACCTGTAAGTGTCCAAATGTCAACTTGTTCCACCTTTCACTTAAGGTCTTAGGTGCCTGGAAGGAGTCCGCTGATATCTGAGGTGAATTCTTTGTGACTGTGACCTGCTGAAGGCCCCCCACAAATACAGCTTCTAAATGGAGGGAAATACACCTACCTGTGCCAGTGATATTTTTCTTTTCATTGTGCAAAGGTGAAGAAAAGTAAATGGGTGAGAGGCGGATCTGATACATCTGGGTCTAAGTTGAAGCTGTCAGTCTGAGATGAAAACAGCGTTGAATGGGGCATCATTGCATCTTTAGGTTTTGAAATAGATTTTATTTCCTTTCTATTTATTCTGGTCCTATTGTGTCTCCCTGAATGCTTCTTTGTATTATATCATATTTGCAATAATATGCAGGATCCATTTTTAAAACAGTGGCTTATTTCTGCTTCTCCATACTATCACCCTTTTTCAGCTTGAATAGGTTTATTAATGAAGGTGCTTTTAAAAGTGGATTTGAATATTTCAATTACTGTTATTGGTAGTAATCTTTGTGAACTTATTGTTAACTTCTTTGTTTCTTCACTTAATTAAAAACAAACAAACAAAAAAGTCCCCCCTGATGTTGCATCGACTTTAATCAGTGACTCCATTCCAGTACACATTCGTCACGCTGATGCTCTCAAAGCAGCACTGTGAGTGCTGGGCGGAGGGCTATAGAAAGTGAACCACACAAATAATTTTATAGAGTTCCAAATGTTTTGTTTACTTCACTTTTAAATTATTCAGTGTTATCGAAAACCTGGTGTGGGTTTTCATTGGTTTTCACCTCCCCACCTGAGGGGGGAAACTGTGCTACATTTAGCTATTCAGGTTTAGTTTATGCAAAAAAAACTGAACACAAACAAATAAAATCGTGCCTGTATTATGTTTATTTTTATTTTTATGTGAGTTCTGCTTGTAACAGCCTTTTTGTGAAGGTCGCAGTGTGCACATTAGAGGAACAATGACACATACAGGTGTGGCTGTGAAGGCTTTATTGAAGTTACTGTGCAGCAGTGATTCACAGAGGATGCAGTGGTCCAGCAAATACTTTGACTTTGGCACACGTGAATCAAACTGAACTCCCAGCGAAGCTTTAAGCAGAAAAATGAATCGGACTCACATCCACGTCAGTCTCTTTTTTTTTTGTGAAAGTCGTGAGCTTAGAAATTCACTTCAAGTTTCAAAAGGCCTACGAATAAATAAGGCAATATTGAAAATAGCATTTACCTACAAAGAAAGACTGATCACGTCAGTGTGGCGAATACTGATCACAGGTACGGTTGGTCTTTACATCATAGTGCGACATATTTAAGGCAGGGATAAAAAGCATAACACGACAGAATAAATACATGTACGATAAAAACACACTCAGGAAAATCAGCCCTGTTTGCATGAACATGATGAAAAATAGATCTCTGTACAGTCACATTTACATGCTGTGAGTGAGCGTGTCAACAGCCCACATGTGCAAATTTACACTAATGTCTACAAGAACCACAGAGTCACAAGAGCATTGATTGAAAATCAACAAAAAAAAAACAAAAAAAATTGGGACCGGCTTCCTCATGGAGAATGGGGAGTCTGTTTGAGCAGATCATGATTCACGGCAGGTTTCTATTGAACTGTGTGAAAAAAAAGACTTGTTTCATTTTTATTTTTTGTTGTCCTGTTTCAACAGGAAATCAAAAGACAGGGTCTACAAAAGCTTCATCCCTGAACAGGTAGGCTGTAAAACTGCCATCACAGAGTGGGAATACAACTGGGAATACACAGAAGAAAAAAACAGAAGCCATTCTGAAGTATTTTGCCACTCGCTTTTAGGTTCAATTAAACAAAATCTACCATCCTTTTTTGCCTGAGAAATAGTCATGCTCTAAATTATCTGATTCAGTTATTTCTTTTTCTGTACATCTTCAGCATACAAACCTTCATTAATTTCAATGTGCAGCTTTTGTGTGATTCCCCCTCTAGACCCATGATTTTACCACCCTGCATCATCGATGACGACACTAAAACAACCTGTTCACTGCATGGGAAACAGCAGAGAGGCAAATCACAGATATAAAGTGTTTAGCTCTTGTTTCTATTGATCAGATGTAATCAAGTCTGATGTTTGTGCTTTTACATTTTTAGAATAGCTTGGAAAATCACCCGTAACAACTGTTCTATACTTATCAGCCAAGGAAATCAGATGCTTTCCCCTGTATTAGATTTCTGGGCATCGACGTTATTAAAATGCCACCTCGATAAAAAGACAAAAATTCCACCTTACTTGAACTTCAGACTCTCTCCTCATCATTGGCTCATAATGCACGAGGGAAATAAATGAGGTATGATGGCTTTCCCACTATTACCTGTATCACATGAGGATGGATGCAGTTACAGATGCAGGAAAAAAAGGACTAAGCACTTTATTAGGAACACTACTGATGAAAGACATCAGGGGAGAATGTACAGACTGAGAGAAAGGCTAAAATAGAGGGAAAAAAGATGATTGTGAACAACACGTCCGACCTGCAACTGCAGGAATCTGGTATCAGGAGCCTGAATCCATGGGTCCGGTCTGCATCGTGTCAGCAGTGCAGACTGCTGATGCTGGTGGTGATGTAATGGTGTGAGGGATGTTTTCTTGGCTCACCTTTGGCATTGATATCAATCAGTCACGGTTTAAATGCCAAAGTACAGTTACTGAGCATGTGATCAGAGCTTAATGTCCTTTAATGACCACTTCAGGCAGTATGATGGTGTGTGTCACAAAGTGAAAATCAAATGGCTTCATAGACCCAACAGTGAACCTCAGTGGCCTGTGTAGTTATCAGATCCGTCCAGTAGAACAATGTTGAGATATAAGAGGACAGTACATTGATGAGGACGTGACACAATCCCATTAGTGGAGCAGAATCCACGTCACAAAGAAGTGAGGCTGATTGAAAATACAAATGCAGGCCATACCCAGTGTTTGTATAGTGTTCCTAATAAAGTTTCCAAATACTGATCTCTTTTCTGAGCAGGATTGCACTGAAACATGGAGGTAGTGTGTCATATATTATGTTATACATCCAGAATGCCAGACAGAGAACATGCACTGTGGTATTTAGATTTTACTTGTGAAAAAAAGGCAGATTTTAAATTGAGAAAGATACATTTAGATTCATAAATCAACCACAGTTTAAGCATGTGTATTGGTTTATATACATGCTGGTCACATTTTAGTCCAAATTGCACTTTAGAGCAGCGTTGAGCAAAATAACAAGATAGCAGAGCAATATACTCTATATTACAGGGTGTTTGTTGCCAACCTACCTCTTCAGCATGCCACAGGCAAGCGCTCGACGCATCAATCTTTCACACGCAACGGTGAAAGCACTGGGAACAACAAAGTCCCATCAGTCCATAGTGATTACAGCACAACACCTCACAGCCCGCGTTGGCCGGCTCTTATTTAAATTGCAGATCTGTTGCCGCCAAGGTCATACTGTAGCTCTGCTGGCATTTAAAAGGCAGCTCACACACACAAGAAGGCATGAGAGCAGCAGAAGATCTCTTTGAAGGTTTTCCGCATCTCTTGGCTGCGGAAAGCATAGATGATGGGGTCAATGATGGAGTTGCACATGATGAGGATGAGGTACATGTTGAAGTGGGACATGAAGCAGGTGCAGTAGGGGTTTCTGGGGCAGCTGATCATGAGGATGAGGTGGAGGAAAAAGGGCGCCCAGCACACCACGAACACGCCCAGGAGGATGGTGAGAGTGATGGCGCCCTTCATGTTGGCCCGCTGCTGGATGGGCGCGTTGCCCGGCAGCGCCGCGATGCGCTTCATGTGCAGGCGCGCCAGCAGGAACATGTGGACGTACAGCGACACCATGAGCACCAGCATGGTGAAGAACACGGTGATGAGGCAGATGAGCACCGTGGTGCTCTCCGAGTAGATGATGAAGAGGATGCCGGACACGGTGCAGCACGTCCAGATGCTGCTGATGACCAGCATCGCTCTCCGCAGGGTGACGATGTTGTGGTACCGCAGGGCGTAGAAGATGGTGATGTAGCGGTCGACGGCGATGGCCAGCAAGCTGCAGATGGACGCCAGCAGAGAGCTGCAGATCATCGAGTCAAACACGTTGTCCATGCTTCTGATCAAAGTGGCGGGGACTCTGAGGTTGCCTCCGTCGATGAGCTCTATGACGATGGTCTCGGAGGCATTAGAGACGCTGACCAGCATGTCAGCAACAGCAAGGCTACAGATGAAGAAGTACATAGGCGAGTGAAGGTTCTTGTTCTTGATTATAGCAGCGACAACCAGGATGTTCTCCAGCAGGCTGACGATGCCCAGAGTGAGGAAAACCTCAGTGGAGATCAGCAGCTGCTGGTAGCATCCCGCAGACGAGTCGTCCTCAGCCGATAGGTCTTTGTTAAGAGGCGAAGCGGCTGAGGTTTGGCTCCGGTTGTGGTAGCCTTGGATCAGTCCATCATGTTCTGTGGTGTTCATGATGTCAACCCGTTTGTGTTACTTTCCCTCTCTTCGTGGGTTAAGTCTTTTTTCTCTCCGTTGTCATCCGTCCATCCAGGGTTTTAGCACATGTGGCTCTCAGTCATCTTTGTTATCTGGAGGACAATCTCTCCCCCTCAAATAGGAATGAATGAAAAAAGAAGGCTTCTTCCAATGTTTATTTTTCAACTTCAGGTTCAACAAGAAAAGCAATTTTCTTTAAGCATCTGCTCCCCTCAGCCAAAGACAAACCTGCTGCTCTCCCCTCTTCTCCGGAAGAGTGTGTGTGTGCGCGTGTGGCAAGAAGTTGGAGTAAATGTTCCTTGAACGGAGTTAAATGGAAGGAGTGAAGCAGAAAAAGAGCTGGCAAAAAAAGGATCATGTGTGAGACTAATTAACAGTGAGCGGGAACAGAGAGGCAGAGAGAGCGGAGCGCAGCAGCTCTCTGTGCGAGTGCAGCCACATCATCACTTTGCAAGCTACTGAAATCTTCCTTCTCTCTCTCCCTCTCTCTCTCTCTGTGTCTCGCTTCTATTGTACTGGGCACACAGATAAACACACACACACTCATGCATCCTATCAGCTGGTTGGTCGAGGTGGGAGGAGGAGCAAAGTTTGGCTTGATGCACATGAATGAACCAGTTTTAAAATTAATGGATATAAAATAATGTGTTGCAGTGAATTACACATTGTAAACTTATGTACACCTTTCATATAGCATAAAAAATAAAAATGAAAGACATTTTTAATCAGTAATTTAGATTTTCACAGTGAAATCATCAAACATAATGCATTTCCTTCCTTTCATAATGCAAAACTGGACAGGCTGATGTAGGGGAGGAAATATTTAGAGATCTGTGTCTTTGTCCCCCAGGTACATATCCTGTCCTTCCAGTACTAAAATTAGGTTTCGTTAAAGTAATTAATCAATCTGTCTCCAATGTATTAAAGATAACTATCATTAATAGTATTGGTGAATATAATTAAGAATGTACACCTCTTAAGAATTATAATTTGTTGTTAAAGACAAATCAATCTTAGTTCAGGGATGGCAGATACAGGTTGAAGCAGTGACCTTAACATGGATGAACAACCCTAGCACCTGAGTTAATATTTCCAGATGTTCAGAACATGATAGGCTACTCTATATTTTCTGAGGTTAAGGGTATGAATCAGTGAAACTTACCATAGGCCTAACCAAGGATCTAAAAGGTAACTAATAACAGAACCCCTTGCTACTGGAATAAAAGTCTCAAAAAAAGCAATATTAGCGATGAATGGTTAACATACCAGTTTAACATCCAAATACACAGAGCAACACTTCTAAATTATATATCAAATGGAAATTTACATGGAGACATAATTCACATCTGGAGACCTTTTGATCGTCAGGGAGTATTTTACATGACAAGAGGTAGGAGGAGGACTGTCGACCAGAGATCAGTTCTCCCAAGATTCAGAAATGTATTAACCTTTGTATATTGACATTACTTGACAGTGACCTGGGGGAGGGCCTGGGAATTATCACCCAATCTAGCTGGAAAGAGGGTAAAGCAAAAGGACCGGAGAGATGGTGCAGAAGGAGATCTGGGCAGTGGAGGAAGAGGCCAGGTAGGTTAGGGCAGTAGCCATGGGTCAGGAGGGCAGCTGGACCTGGTAAGACAGTGACCGGGGAAGATCACTCATGCAGTTGGAAGGACATCTGGGATATGGAGGGAAATCTGATAAAGTTCCCCCTTAGCTCGGTTTATGATGTCCCCAACACCAACAAACCTCCACAGATGGAGATTGACAGATGATCCCTCCAACCTGGAACACATTCTGTTGTCCTGCAGAGTAAGCCTGACCAAGGGGAGGTTCTGATGGCGCCATGACCAGGTGCTAACGCAACTAGTGGAGGTTCTGGAGAAGGAGAGGAAGCGAAATAGATCCAAGGCCCAATACAAGCCAAAGGACCCCGCTTCATTGGCTTTGTCAGGCCAGGAGAGAAGTCAGCCAAGGAGGATGGAAGCTCAGGGATCCTAGGGACAGTAAAGGACTGGCAAATGAGGGCAGATCTTTGAAGGCAGCTCAAGTTTCCAGAAGAGATCGCCGTCACGAACCTCCAACCAGACATCGTACTCTGGTCCCAAGCGTCGAGGCAGGTGGAGTTGACGGTACCCTGGAAGGAAAGGATCGAAGAGGCACATGAGCGAAAGCTGGGGAAATATCAGGCTCTCATCCTTGAGAGCCAACAGAGCCTGGAACATACCAGTGGAGGTGGGGTGCACGGCCTTCCCAGGCAAGTCACTCTGGAAAGCACTGGGAATGCCGGGGGTCAGAGGAACGACCCAAGGGACTGGTGAACAACATCTCAAAGCAGGCAGAGTCAGCATCCAGATAGCTGTGGCTAAAGAGACGTGAGCCGTGGCTAACAATGCTGGCAGAGAATGAGGAGAGGGGCAGAGCTGCAGCATTGGCACTAGCCACTACCTAGAACTCGCATAAACGGAGCCTGGGTCAGTTGAACGTGGCAGTGCTGTTGCAGTGTTTCCGCTATGATAGTGCAGGACTCTGCTGTGAAGGTGGAGACACGCGGCAGCCTGCCATTCCTAAATGAATGTAGAGGAAACACTGTGTTGGGTAAAATGCTAGGACAGGCAGTAGTTGCTGGAGACGGTAGCATCGGCACTGGCTACTACCTGGAGCTCACAAGAACAGAACCTGGGTTAGTTGAACGTGGCAGTGCTGTTTTGGTCGAGCAGTGTAAGCTGGCAGTGTCACAGGTTTACTTCTTTTTCTCTGGCACACAGATGAACAGACAGAGACAGGTAAGTTCCAGGCAAATGAAGTTTATTTTTTTAGGGAAAATTGTTCAAACTTCCTAAAATAATGGACGCTGGTGGCAAGGGGGAGTATAAAGTCTTTATAAAGTCTTTAAAAGAGTCTTTAAAAGAGTCTTTAAGCGTTTACTTCACCTCAATGATTTGGCTCGGGCAGTGGACGGGAGTGGGGAAAGGGAGGGGGTGAGACGACGTGCAGTGAGGAAGGCGGCGTGGTCCTGGTCCCGACACACAGCGTGGCTGTGTATTTCTCTGGTTTCGTGGGAGGCAGCGTGTCCCTGGCAATCTTTACCTCCAACGAGCCATCGCTATTTGTCTCTCGTTCACAGTCCTTCCATCAGCTCGACCGACGAAGCTGCCCTGCCGTCGATCAGCGTCTGTTTCCTCAGCTCCGCTAATCAGCCAGCTCGCACACAGTCCTGCCCTGAATGCTTTTCAGCCTGCTGCCTGATTCACTGCATGGCACAGTAATTGGCAACTCGCTGCAGGTGTGATGGGGAGGTCCTTCTGAGCAGTGAAGAGAAACTCATAATAAAATGAAATCACACCAAAAAAGTGCAAAACACACCAGTGAATAATACACACAAAATAAAGAGTCTCTTCTTGGCTTTGTGACACTGGCACTAGGGGGGCTGACACTGGGATGTCAGAGCTCACCGCCTAGCCCCCTGGAGGTGTAGTGGCACTAGGAAGGTGAAACACCAACAAAGGGAGGCTCCCACCTGATGACCCCCCAGAGACATGTCAGTAGCCACTGCTCACTGGTAGGCAGAGTGACAGGTTAGGGTCCTAGGTCCTGCATCAAGTTTCTTGTACTTGGCTCAACTCTGTTGAAGACGCAGGGTCAGAAGGTAGCAACTTTCATGCCAACCACCCACATGGGGTGCAGGAGGCGGCTCCTGCCAAGTGCGGTGGCTGTGATAGACCTTAAAGACCCACTCCCGTGAAAATCGTGTTTTTTGAGCTTTTCACGTGTTCCTCTGGCATTTTTCTTGTGTTAGAGCACATATCAGCAGAAAAGGAAGTGCAAAATTGCATTTCAGAGTTTTTCTGCCTTCAAACTGCTGTGAACCCTCCAGAGGTGCATTGCTAATGTGCATGGCTAATGAGCTGCTTTTAAAATGGCCGAAAAGGGTCGCGGGAGTGGGACTTTAAAGACATATTATAAAAAATACAGCTTAGCTTCAATATTTCAAGTGGAGTCAGATGTGCTCATGTGAGCATATGCAGACAAGAAGTGTTATGGAAACACTGCAGGGTGATGGGAGAGAGCCACCAAATGATCAAGATCAATCATAGGTGCCTGGTTCAATTATAAATGACCAAAAGCACAGAACATACAAAGTAGCTCCTTTCAGTCTGCGGGAAACTTCCATTGTCTTAAATACAAACATCCAAGGTGGGGATTGAATTGTCTTATATTGTGATCAGTTTTGGATGAATAGCAGCAGGAAACTGGCAAGGCACAGGTAGATAAAAACAGTTTGTGCCAGTTTGTGAGAGGGGGTGTGTGATCTATCTATCTATCTATCTATCTATCTATCTATCTATCTATCTATCTATCTATCTATCTATCTATCTATCTATCTATCTATCTATCTATCTATCTATCTATCTATCTATCTATCTATCTAACTTATGTTCAACTTTTGAACTTTGTAACAATATATCTGCAGATCCTCTGAGCTGTCTAGTCCTGTTTATGATGCTATCTGAGGTCATGAAGAAGCTACTCTTGTGGTTTGAGATTTGAAAACTCAAGGTCACATTCAATCTTCACTGCTCACCTCAGGGTCCTGTAGGGACGGCAGACTGCAGCCACTCACCTCCTTAGCAGAGTGAATGATGCTGCAGTCTGCTGGTGTGCTTGGCATGGTAGCAGAGTAACAGGTGGCGATGAAGGAGATGAGGATGGACTCAATGATGGCAGCGTAGAGGTGCACCATCATTATCCTCTGCAGGACTTTGATGCACTTCTACGTTCATGTGGAGTTGTATTTCTGGGTGCTCTTTAAGTTTGGGTTCAAGAGGGAAAAAAACATCTTCAAAACGTTTCTTCAGCAGCTAAAAGCTCAAGATGTTTACCAGATTGTTACTAACACTACACTACAATTTTAGTGTGGCAGGCATTACACAGTGGGTATAGAGCTTTCTGTCCCAGAACAGCTGCTTGAAACTATGGTGAGACAAAACCAGAAAGTTAAAGACTGTAAAACCAAAGTACTGAGCTGTAAGAACCTGCAGTCATGTAATCTATTGTTAATATAGACAATTATTGAAACAAACCAGACCAAAACAGAAAGGTATCCCCTGAAGTTGGGCAAGTACCTAGACAACGTGTCAAGAACAAGTGGATGCACATTACTTGTAGTGAATAAGGTGGAGATGTGATGGTGATGCAATGATGATAAGTATCATTACAATTCAAAGTTTTTTCTCTATTTAACCCTTACATACTGTTTAAATTTGATACCTTCACAGTATGGTTCGGGTCAATTTTGACCCGGACCAAGAATTCCCTCATAGTAAGTGTCTATATTGAATTTTAAACTACAGATCTATTTAGAATGTTTAAATAGCCTATGACACATAAATTAATGTATGATTAAGTGTTAAAAAAAAATTCAGAGAGCAGGGAGAGTGCATTTTTTAAGTTTTACAACACTCGTTTTTGGAGAAAAACTTCTACTATTACACAGTATTACATCCTGTTCTACATAAGACATAAACACATAAAAGCCACAATGATTTAAATATATTTCATTGAATTTTAAAATGGCATGAACATTGTGAAACTGTTGGAATTCATAATATGACCATGTTTAACAATTGCGACCATTAGGTGCTATATGTTATAAGGTAGATGCTATATCATAAGAAATCATAATTATCAATATTAATTCAACATTTACCACTTAGAACACAAAAACATTAAATAATAAAATGCTTATTATAAAAAAAATGTACTCTCCCTGCTTTATATATAATATGGTTTTCTTTGGCATTGTCTTCCTGCTCTGACACATCCTCCACCAAATCACTATCAACCTCCTCCTTTTGGAAGATCAGATAAAGGGCCTGTTGTACCAAGTCTCGCTGCCATGATGTCAGTCACTGAAATGGCAGCTCAGGAACCTCTATGTCATGACCCCCCACCACCACCCTCCCAACGCAAATTGATTCAAATTTGTTACTTTATAGATTATTTTATTACATTGCAGGTGCAGGTGCTTGCAGGTGCAGATCTCGTGTCTGTGTCAAGGCACCCCTTGACCTCAGATGACCTCTGTTCCATTTGTGCACCATATATGATCACTACTATGCTGTTTTACTATTTCACTGTTTCGAGGTCCCCCATGCCCCCTCAAAGACCAGCAGGTGTCTGTCTCTGGGCAAATGTGGTGGGAACACAGGCAGTTCTCGTGACAGTGTCAAAGTCCCCCTTGAACTCTGTTT
Source organism: Trachurus japonicus (assembly GCF_045865225.1). Classification (NCBI taxonomy): domain Eukaryota; kingdom Metazoa; phylum Chordata; class Actinopteri; order Carangiformes; family Carangidae; genus Trachurus; species Trachurus japonicus. Next base: position 18,485,252 of record NC_140926.1, on the reverse strand, counting down.
CTGTCACCACTGTCCCATAAATCATACACAAAAACATGGCCTGTACAGTTCCACAGTTTCAAGATTCCCTAAAACCACAATTTTCCTTGATTTGACCCACACTGGTGGATCTAAAATCCATCTAAACAGATACGGGTCAAATTTGACCCGAAACAGCCTCAGTGTATAAAAATTTGTAGCACCTGTTCAAAAGTATACAATTTAAAAATATTTTCATTTTTGTGTATTTTGGGTCACTTTAGGAAAAGTCATAAAATTTCAGCCTAAAAGAATGATGTTTAGGGTATTTTTTCTGCTGTGAAATGTCAAAACGGGTCAAATTTGACCCGAACAGTATGTAAGGGTTAATTCTAATATTTTCTTTTCTTCAGGTTACATAATGTCTATTATGTCTGTCATATTTCTCCCTGGTTATAGTTAGGATTTGGATTGAGATATTAATAGCCACTATATTGGTACGACCCCTCCTTGTTACTGGTGGGTTGGGTAGGGTATTTGTTTTGTCATGCAATTTCACTAATGTGATCATGTGGATATTATAAAAAATACAAAATATACAGTTCATGAGAAAAGAAAAGATCAGTATGTCTCTTGACTGTGATGTAGCTCTGTGAAACTGTGTTGCATTCACCAGACTCTGTGAATGAGCTTTCTTTCTTCTTCTTTCACATTCATGTGAGTGAGGCCAAGTATTGTGATGAAAATAAATGCATAGAACCACGTGGATGAATTTCATTGACTTCAAAAAATACTTTACCCGATTCAATGCCACAGCACAGGCTGGGTTTTCATTGCAGTTATGTGAAAAATAAAGCCATTTATTTATTTATTTTAAAGGGACAGTTCAACATTTTGGCAAATTCTTTGTGTGCGTTCTTGTCCTTTCTTTTTTATGTTTTCCACTTAGCCCAGCACCCAAAGCAAGTGATGTGTGTACATTTTTTTTTTTTTCTACAATTTTTCAAATGTGCCTATTGCCATAATCCCTATAGTCTTAGTAGTAGGTTCTTAACCTTCTAGTGCAAGCTGATTTTAGATCGGCAGGCCAGAGACGCGAGCTGCTCAGCTAACGCAACAGAGGCGCACGGTACTTTCACAATTCTCTCGTCCCCTCGATCCCTAAAAACACAATCCAACAACTCTAAAACACTCTTGTGGACAAGTTTGCACACGACGATTGCCCTGCTGGTTTAAAAAAACAGCTTGCACCGGCAATTAAAAGTAATGAACCTACTCCTAAGAGTATAGGGATTATGGCAATAGGCGAATTTGCCAAAATATTGAATTTAGAGTGTTGCGATTTGAAAGCAAAACAATGTGTCCTTTTCACATTTGCAAACCTTTTCTTTTGAGGGTTTCTTTCAGAACTAATGTCTCCACCTGTTTTTAAGTTTGAAAATCCAAGGTGCACATTAAGGTCTGCTGAGAGAAAGTCTTTAAAACATGTATCAAACATTGTAGAGTCAGTCAATCACCTTAACATTGTCACCAATGGATTAAACCTTTCCATGAAAGTTTAAGACACAAAATGTTTGGGATTCTCATCAAAATTTGTACAAAACAAAACAGGCACAATACTGTTCTATAGTTACACCAAAGCATTTTGTAAATTAATGCCTTTGATTTGGCATTTGAAAAAACACATTCATTCTTTCTGCTGAGGGTACAAACTGTTTTCATGAGCTGTCAGAGACAGATGAGTAACTCATCAACAATGACAAAATGAAACGCAAGGATACAATGAAAGTCTCTACCAATACAATGACTAATCCTAATCTGTGTGCAAGAAAGACAGAACTGTTCAGAAAACCACATTAAAAGTTGAGAGGATGATGCATCTGAAGTGAGAGTTACATCAGATCAAAGGAAATGCTCGTACTGACAAGATCAACCAAAATTAATTTATATCAGTATTGGTTTTTTTTATTTATTTTTTATTTCAATGTAGCACTAACACACATTATATATCACATAGGTGATATTACATTATACTTGACTCAGCTGAATGCAAAGTAAACTGATGCAATCATGTGAAACATGTTTTGTTTTTTATCAAAGAGCTACATCATGGGACAAGTACTGCTGGGGATAAATTAAAAGTTGGAACATCTGGTTTTAGTTTGGAAAGAAAAAAGAGCACAAGTTCCTACAAATGTTTGCTAATTCATCATTTAACACCTGTTCGGAGGCTTCACGGTGGTTAAAAATCTTTCCTTTCAGCAAGATGGGTTTGGGTTTGATTCCCAAACATGGAGTTAAATTGTTCTCTCTGTGTGGGTTGTGATGGTTTTTCAGGGGAGAGTGTGAACAATATTGCTCCAAATACATTCTCAGTTTATCTAACTGACGCCTGCTTGGAAATTTACTCAAGTGTTTTTGAAGATGTGAGCACCGTCCTACCAGAGGGGGAGACCTGATATGGAATATCATCAGCAGCAGTCTTTAATAATTTAGTGTTGGCTCTGTAACTATGGTGTTGGTGGTGGATGAAATCAGATTTGAGTTGAAATAGTTATTGCTGCTCGTTAGTCTGCGAAAATGAAGCTGATTTAATATGCTTTTTTTAAATTTATATTTACAGTTAAACAACGGTTCTGTGTGATCTCCTGTACACACCAATTACTATAGATAAATGAAAATGAACAGAGGCACTGTGCCTCATATTACATTTCATTATATTTTTATATATGACACGATGTCCCAGTTGTAAACAGTCCTCTGGTCTCTGGTCCGGCTCGGAGAATGGTCATCGTGTTTGAGCTGGTCTGGTACAGTAGGACATGATCCTCTAACTTATTCCACACCCAGCCCTTGATGCAAGGAGTTCTTGGTTCAGCTTTCCCGGCCTGGGGTCAGTTTTTTGTCTATGAAACAGGTTCCAACATTGACACTGGTTCAAAACCAGCCCCAAAACTGCCTTTGTGGAAAAAAGGTCTATTTCTGGGGTTGGCTCCAACCCCCATACTGTTGACCACACAGGGACAAGTGACAGTGATGGATAGATGGAACACCTGTTTGGTAGGCTACTGGTAAAAAGCAGAGCAAGTTGTTTTTCTTTTAATTCTTCTTTTTTTCCCTTTTTTTTAATTTTTAATTTTTTAAAAAATCAGTTAGATAATTAAAAAAAAAAATTGCTAAAAGAAGTTTGAAGAGGGCAAGGCCAGCTTTCATATTTATCCATTAAAAAAAATCACATGTTTACAAAAGAGACATAGTGAAAGCAGCACATTAGCAGAGCACCAACAGCAGCAGCACCTCTCCATCTGTGTGTTTCACAGGATGCGTTCAAGCACAGTATTGACTTGAGTGCAGTTCATCTCTGATTTGACAGCACTCACAGAGCCTAATCAACACACCTAATCAAACACAGGAGACATACCTGAAAAATCCCTTAAAAACAAAACAAAACAAAACAAAACAAAACAAAACAACTAATGCTATGGTAACAACTTAAGTTTCGGAGAAGGCCATCCAGGTTGTTGTCATGGTTACGATAATTTATACTGACTGCCATACTCAACACATTTATTGGTTGTAATGAGCTCCTTCCACCGGTGATCCAGGGGATTTCTCAACCAAGCCATATAATTAATGATAAATTGACTTGATAATGGCACTAGACAAAATGTTAAGGGGTCACCAAAGTTACAACCTGATGTCATGACAGTCTTTCCAGCTGTTGGTGTAGCTGGAGAAAAGACAATCACTAAAGTTAATAACTTCTCACCATGAGTGCAAAATTGGATATTCTGAGACATGACTCTGCATCTTTTACTTTCTTTGTTGGGACATTCAGTTCTTGCAGATTTATTATATCACAGGATAGCAGAGTCATTTCCCTCATAAGGATCTGTTCATGGATGATGGCACTGATATCTCCAGTTCTCACAAACCAGTTCAGTTAATCAGCCTGCTTGTAAAGCATCTATCAGGTTTTTGCAATGAAGGGGCTGGAGATGTCTCAACAACACATGTGTGCTGATACACAAACATTTTCTTGGAGATGATGCAGATGGATAACGTGCAGCCACTCTCACATGAATAATGTTCCAATGATTTGTGTGATGCAGAGCAGCACGGTGGGCTAATTATTGTTTATTGGGAATTAGAAGCTAATTACTGCTAGAGAAGGTAACTAAATGTAAAAGTGATTATTATATATGCAATGCACAAGGCAGGTTTTAGCATTTATTCCTGGTTGAATATTGTTACTACAATTAAGTGAAGTCAGATGAGGTAAGATAAGCAGTCATAAGTATGAAAATTACTTGATTAATGTAATTACCTCATTAATTATGGAGCCATTATTTCCAGAAAGGCTAAATTCCTATAGTGACTAAAAAGCCTTTATGGTAAATAAGCTACTCACTCCCAATTTGATTATGAATTGGTGTCTGGCTCGGTTGCAAAAGACAAGAGTGGAACATGCCGCAGGAGGTATTTAAAATGTTTTTATGAGTTTTTAGAAATTTAATTTAAATATGTCTGTGTGTCTCTTTTATCTTTTAGGATTGAATCAGTTGAATTGCAACAGCTGTTTTTTTTAACAGCTGGCAACTGTCTCAAAGAGCTGAACTTTTTTTCTATGCTAGTTCAGCTTCAAAATCTACACTCTGTCCTGTGTTGTGAGTAAATTGGATAATTATAGCTAATTGTTATCCTCTCTGCTAAAATTTGTCATAAATTGCTACTAATTTACAATACAGCTGAGAAAAACATCAGCACAGGTCATGTTAGTCCAGTCCCTGTGTGTGCGTCTGGTCTTCATCACTTATTCAGCTGTAGGAGCCTCACTGACGTCCTGCGCTCCAGCCGTTGGCCATGACATTCTGCACTTTTTTAGGTGTTTTGATGGGTGGTTGGTGCAAAGCTTTTCTATTGTTTGATATAATTTTCAACCATCTGCCTTGCTGCTCCCTCCACCATTCAAATATCCAGGTGCACTGAAATAATTTCTGCAATGTGACAACCAGTCAACCTGTTTATCTCTCACCCCTGCATTCAAGAAGAAACTCTGAAAATGCATCACAAATGCCATGTTGAGTAATGTTTAGTTTGGAAACTGGTTAAAATTTCCTGATTGTACCATAGTTTCCTTGTGCATGTTTTTAGTATCTTCTCCTCCCTCGTGTTCCTCATGTGGTTAGCTCCCTCCATTTGGAGTTTCTTTGCCAGCTTTTCTGCACATTTGAAGTTTGTCTTTAGCTTGTTTCTCTTTCCTTACTTTTTTTAAGCATCATTCTTTTGGCTTTTTCACTCCCTTTTAGATAGAACATAGAGGGGGAATGACATGCAGGAAAGGGTCGCCTGATGCGGGATTCAAACCGGGGCTGCCGGAGGACTGTAGCCTCTATAAATGGGGTGCTTCCTGTGCCACTCGACACCCCACTGTTTCTCTTTTCTTAAAGCCCATTAACTCACTGTCCAGCTTTTGTCTGTCTCTGCATTTGGGTTTCTGAAATTCTTACAGTGTGAGAATGGGACTGAAAGCTACTTTTCAGGTAGAATAAGATGCAACACATCACCTTTCAAAGTGCAAGCAACCTTAACACTTTTGAACACCCCTGAAAACACATTTGTAAGTGTGAATCTGTATGAGACCCATTACTGTACCCGGTGCATTAAAAGCATATTGAATAAACACGATAACTGAGCATAAAGATGTAAACAGCCATTAGTCAATAATGACAGCTCTCTCGTAACAGTACAACTGTCAATCATCCATTCAAAGTTAAAGCAAACTATTACGTACGTTTTGCTATAGCTACATAACCAGTGTTCACACAATCCAACCTGTCTTGAACAAGTAGTTCTGCTCTGAAGTTATAATAAGAACCTCTTGAGCTGTAAATACAAGTGCCCATCTCCACCACCCACCCCAGCAAGAATCAGAGAAAATGTACAAATATCACCTTTAATGTTCTAAGTAATGTTGAGTAGGAGTAACTCCTCCTCCTGGTTACATTTACAGATCTAGAAATATAGATCAGACCAAAATTATGGATTTATTTCTATCATAAAAAATTGTAATAGCACTTTGAAGAAAGAAAATTTCTTCTCCTACTGCACATAGCCTACCTGAAAAATCTAAAAAACTAATAAATCAGATGCTGTGGTGAACTGAACCAGTAGTCAAGGCCATTTCTGCTCTTAATGAAATACCTTTTAAAAGCTGTAACCATGGTAAACGTGTGGAGAATAAGTGGGCAAAACAAAGGGTGTCTCTCCTCCTATCTGACACAGAGGGATGTCATTTCACATTATCTTTGATAAACAGCAGGAATTTTGTATTATAAAGTCTTGCCTGCAACACGGAGCGACAGCGACAGTGGCAGCAGTTAGTATATTATCAGTACTGCATGAGGACCTTTTTAAAAACAAGTGTGTGTTAGTTCTACAAACAAAATAACACAATGTTTTAATACTAGGAGATAAGTTGATGATATAGTGGTCTAATTGTCAATTTATAGTTATAACATCTTTATATATGCTTGTAAGTGAATGTGCATGCCTTTCTCTCTTTCAACATTTGTATCTATGTATATTTATTCTGTTTGAATACAAACTGTCTTTCTTCACGAATGAAGGTCCTAACATTCTTCAAATTTGAATTGAACAGACCCACAGCAGATGACATCCTGCCTTCACCTTTACCACTTCGTAGCCTACAATATCAATTCATCCATCCGCAACACTTTCATTCCATCCATGAAAACCTTTAACGGCACATTGTTGTGACATGGTCCTTGCAAGTGAAAAGGAAGTTGGTGAGAGAGGCAAGGGGAAACTGAATCATGGGTCCATAATGTCAACAGCAAAATGTCAAGTCATTTCAAAAAGGAACCATGGTAAGAACATAACATTAAAGGATCGAGTCTTCAGGTTGTGACATTAGGTTTATTAGCTTTGTTCTACGAGTCACTCTGGTCTGCCTTAGCAGGATTGTAGTATTTCCATTAAAGAAAAAAAATATAAAGACAGAAAAACAGCATAGCTGACCTTTTCAAACAGTACAACCTTCCTTCCTTGCTCATTAAACTTCAGATCAAAAATCACTCCAAAGTTCCTGTTCACTGGGCAGTTTGAAAAGGGGCCAGATGAGCCAAACTTTTTCTATGCATCTGTTTGGGGCCAGTTCTTAGATCCACAATCTAGTCGTGGAACAGGGGCTTTGGCTGCATCAAAACCAAGAGACCTTGCTTGTGCATACAGATTCAGATGCATAATGTGATGTATCACTCATTTTATGTTGAGCCAGCAGTTCCAGGGACGTAGTAATCACATCCTTGTGAGCGCTACAGGCACCAGGGGCCTTCACTCATATGCTTCCCCCTTTCAAGGTTTTTTTTTTTTTTTTTTTACTGGAGACAAGGTTGAAACAGATTGTTTTGTTAAATCTCCTCCAATCGTGGGGTAAACTGTGGCAGTGAAAGTGTTATGGTTTGTCTCTCGTTCCCTTGTTTATGTCCTGCCTTATTTTAAAGTCCCGTCACGTGGCTTGTCTTCCTTCCTGTTTTTGTTCCATTTCTCTCTGTTCGTCTGTGTTCATCCCCTGTGTTCCTGAGTATTATTTTGTGTCCCCGTAACTAGGCCGAATAAATCGGTCATATGTTTCCTCCATGCCTGTGTCTGCATCTGGATCCAATTCCTCCAGAATCATAACAGAAAGTAAACTTAATTTCTGCATACTTCCGACTGCAATTTGTTATGATCCCTTGCTCAGTTCCTTATTATTATAAACTTTATCTATTTGTATTTTACTTTCATATTATTTTTCCTTCAGTCATGTCATATTATTTTAGAATTTCAATGTTTTCTGTCAAAACATTTGTGTTGTATTTTCTTGCCACACTGTAGTTGTTTTTCTAAGTTCTTATGCCCTTGTCATCTTTTTTCTTCTTTTTTCGATAATTTTTTTGGGCCATGGTAGACCTTGAAAGACAGTTAGAGTGAAGAGTGACAGGGAATGGGTGAGAGACTGACATGCAGCAAATGGTCAGTGAGGAGGGAGCTGGTGTAGTGACCTGCTGCTCAGGCCTTAATACACCCTTGTGGTATGTGCTCTAACCACTCTGCCTCATCTTTCCATGACCTCAGAGGTCAAGAAAAAACTGATGAGGAAATTCCAACCACTGCCCAGCACTGACTCTTTCAGCACCATGGACAGAGACAGCGAGAGACTGTGTTTAACTCTTTCAGCACCATGGAGAGAGCCACAGTGAGAAAATGTTTCACAAATGTGTCTGGTGTATGTCAGCGCTGATGCTGAGATATGAAACCCATGTACAAGAGGTTTAATAAAAACATACTATACTTGTCACCATAATATGACCAGTATTTGATCAGTGGATTGTCCTTTAGCATATCCTAGCATAAAAAAATGTCCTTTTGTAAAGTTACAGGCTCAGATGGAAATTCTTTTAAAAAAAAGAAAGAAAAATAGAATTCTCATGCGGCTTCAGCTCAGTGGCTGCTTCAGATTATATCAGTGCCAATAAACAGCATCCAGGAGTATTTCAAATGAAAGCAGACAAGAGTGACAGTCTGTACTCAGACTTCCTGTATTCACCCACGCACGCACACTTTTGAATTTTACCATGGTGAAGCTTTGGATTTGATCAATGGGTGTTTACAACCGGTTGCCAAGTGCATGGGTTTAATAAACCAGGAAAGATAAAGATTTTCAGCACTTCTATCCTGGTGTCCCTGTGAGAAATCTCACCTGACATGATCACCATGGATAAATACTGTAATGTACCCCGTCTTTGGGACTCTCTCTCCCAGCCCATCAGAGACTCCCCCTCACTCCCCCTCACTCCCCCTCTTCAAATCCAGACTCAAGACATTTCTCTTCACCCAAGCCTACAACCTCCCCTAGACCTGCCCCTCCCTCCTTTTACTGCCTGTTCCTGCATGTGACTGCCTGTTCATATGTGTTATCTTGTGTGTGATGGTTTGTTCCTATATGTTCTATCTTCTGTACCTCTGTAAAACGTTTTTGGGTCGGAGACACAAGGGAAACAGGAAGTGGCAACATCTTAACAGTTAATTGAAGGCAAGGGCAAGGCAAGGGAATTTTATTCATAGAGCATTTTTACAAACAGTTTGTGTTAAAGGGCTTTACATGGGATCATAACAACATCATCTGCCCTTAGACCCTCTCAAAAAACTCCCAGGAAATGTTGATGATTGATTTATTTTATTTTTTTAAATGTAGGGTCATTTCTGATTGGACCATAGACCTAACTGGTTTGTTTGACCAGTGCAACCCAAACTAAGTAATGGATTTATGAATATCTGCAACCCAACTGTCTTTTATCAATACTGTTACAGCCCACAGTATGGAACTGTGAATAAATTGTTTTTTGTTTTCTTTTTCAAGTTCAATTTTTTTTTTTTTTTAATTTCATGATTCGCCAATAGTAATAAAACAGCAGCAGCCCCAGTACTGCACAGTAGTTTTCAGTTTTTCCATGGTGGTGGTGTGTTATGTATGTTTATTGCTCTGCTGTGAAATTAGTGAGGGCAGGAAAAAAAATACAAAGACTGAGAGAGTGACGCATTCAGTTTTCGAAAAGACCATGATTGAACATTAGGACAGAAGCAGCACACTGGGTGAAAGCAACATGTCCTCAATATTCTGCTCCTGCAGTGAATTTAGTCCTGTTTTCTTCTTCCCCCTTTGTTATCTTCAGCTGCCTGCAGCCTTGACTCACCAGCAGGAAATCAGGGCTCATTTAAGACGGCTGCACAGATAAACACATGCACAGACTGATGTGTGCGCAGATTGTCATCATCTGTCTCAGTCTTTAATGGCATCCTGTCAGACTCCACCTGCCCACTGGATGTCCCTGGATTTTTTTTTCCTGTTTCCCCATCCACCTGCTCAGCTTCTTTCCATGCCCGGTCACTGGAACCTCCTCTGGGCTCCTCCCTTCCCTTATTCTAGCTCCCGGATACTGCCGACACACTAAGTAGAGATTGGTCAGTTTGACCTTTAAGGCAACACACACAGATTGTGTCGTGTTTATTTGCAGCAGTAAGTCATGTTGACCTCATGTTTGTAGCTGGGCAGATTTCTCTCAGATGAAGTCACCTTCTACCAGACTGGACAAAACACTGCTCTGCATAACAATCATTTATGTTTTGTAAGGATAGGTGACATTTGGGATCATCTGTAACCTTAATTTGTCACTCACATAAATTGAGTTTTCAAGCACTTATCATAGTGTCCATCATTTGTGCACTCTCTTCTCCTAGATTCTTTGTAGATTTCCCTGTATTTAGAATGTCAGATATCTTGTATTTAAAAGCGTAAATGATGCATGGAGTCAAAATATTCTCATACTGTGTCAAACCTCATCAGCAAAACAGTATTTTCTTTTTATAAATGTTATTAATTTAGACTTATTATGAGTCTAATTCCGGCTAACAGACAGTGCTGCTTCACTGAGAAGGTGAAGCTATTATTTTGAACAAATGGCTGAATGACAGCGGCTCATGCTGCAGCAGAATGACTTCGCCACTTATCTCATTTTGCACTATTGAATGCAGATGAGAAGCTGTCTGTCAAACTGTTGGAGGAAATTCAGAGGAAAAAAAAAATGAGCCGTTGGATTTTACCTCTGCCAGAGTGTGCTGCAGCATGGATGTCCTCTGGATGGTCCCAAGGGTTTTTACCAACACAAATGAACATCTCTTGAGTGCTATGAATTCAATTTTTATAACATATCCTTCATGTTGAAGTTTCACTTGATAATGATTTATGTCATGGTAGATTATCCAGAACTGTATGTTCTGTCTTGAAACTTGTATTGTAGAACTTCATGAAAAAAGTCAATTGGCTCCAGCAACAATTGGTCCACTGGTGCACTGGTGTGATGCACCAATCAGGAACCCGGTCAACAACCGCAGAGCAAGACTCAAATTATCATATGGCTTTATAACAATAAGCATAACATATTATAGAGCATTATAACTCTATTTTAACACCTGACCTTATAAGCCATTATAAAATGCTCTATGATGTGTTTATAGCTATAGTTATACAGTGCTATAACTGCATTATAACTCATTATAAGTATGGTTATAATGTTGTGTTATACTGTAGAGACAAACATTTTAAGGTAGTGCTTAAAATTATTCTCTCAATCCCAAAACCTGAATTGCAACATTACACTTTTATCAACCGAAGATGGCTCATTCATAGAGCGAGTCACCAAATATAAGTATCTTGGCCTCTGGCTTGATGAAAGATTAACCTTTAAGTTTCATATTAATGCTCTTGCCTCCACTCTGCAACAGACAGTTGGCTCCCTGTACCGAAACAGATCTCACTTCCCATTAATCAGCAGGAAGAGAATTGTTGAATCAGTCTTTTTTATCAGTTTTGGACTGTGGTGATATTATTTACAGACATGCAGCAACTACCCTCAAACCTCTGGATTCCATTTATCACTCTGCTCTCAGATAGATACAGTATGTCACCCATCATTGTATACTTTAAGAAAAAGTTCCCTCCCTTTCTGCACTGTTTATTTCCAAGGCCCTTACTGGTAAACAGCCCCCATTTCATCCCTATTAGAATGGTTCTCTGGATCCTATTCAACTTGTTCCAGTGGTTTGATGTTTCTTAAGGTCCCTTTTGTACATTCAGAGCTTGGTAAATCTGCCTTTTCTTTTGATGCTCCAAACTCATGGAATAATCTTCAACACGCTTTGGGGCTGGACAATATTACTTCTCTTTGTGATTTTAAATGTGTGGTGTCTTTTGTAAATCACTGCAATTGTTTTTCAGTGTAATTGTATTTATGCTCTGTTGCTGCTTGTAAACTCGTCGTCCCTGTAAATGAGGGAAACCTCAGTGACCGACAAGTTAAAATAACTGTTTGAATAAATAAAATAAATACATTTGGAATAGTGCTTGCTTGTGCCACCTGTAAGATCTCAGTCCCGCGTTCCCTCCCTTTTATCTCTGTTTTTGGTCTCCACCACCTCCTGAGGGGAAGTATCTGGATCTTTAGCTGCTAAATGTACATCCTGCTTGAATTACATTTTACAGCATTTTTAAAAAATATATTTTGAAAACATTTCTAAAGCATCTGAAAATGCTTTTCAAAGTTTTTCTACACTGAAAATCATCAAAACGAGACAGAAAAAAATGAAACCCTAAAATGTCACTAAATAAGCAACAAGGTTTAATCAAAGATTGTTAGTTTACTTGGCATCAAGTGTTATTAATCTGCTTCATCAGGACTGTGCAGGTGTTGTTTGATCAGATTTGATAGTTACATGTCTAATTAAAACTTTTCAAATGTCATCAGATTGAGCTCCATTGCATGATATACATGCATACATGTTATACGCATTTCATATTTCAGCTGGTGCATGTGGAGTACTAACCTTATGAGTACTGTGCACTTGTTCACTCTCCAGGCTGAAATGGAAAAAAAAAAAAAAAAAACAGCAACACGTAAGGATTTGACCCTATGGTAAATTCAACTTGGTGCATTAAACTTCCTACAACCACAAAAATGGGTGAAATTATTTGAGCAATTACACTGAAACACACAGCGGCGTGAGCTGCCCCTACCATGGAAGAAAATGGGCCAAATGGAAGCATGACATGTCATAACTGAACTGTGTCACATGTAATTATTGGAGATTTTCTCCTGCAATAGGTCGCTGCGGAGATGACTAATTTGCTGCCTTTCAGCCTAAATGACCCTGCCTTTTCCTTTTAGAATCAACATTCAGAGTTAGAGGAATCAGAGTTTGTTGCATTTCTCAACAAAACAATTTTCGGGGAAAGATGATGAATAGAATTATGATAGAATAGAAGTCCTGGTTTTGTTTTGTTTGAGATGGTGCAGAGCACACTTTTTTAAATAATGAGGGGTTTAAAACATTCATATGAAAAATGTTTAGGACACCAAAGTCACAGAATACTAACCAATAAACAATAACTCCAAGCTGAGAGACAGGAAGACCAGTTGTCTCCACACTACAAGCCTCAGCTTTGACCTCCTGTCCTGTGTGTATAGTCAGACAGTACACAGGTAGAAGCACATGGAGGACGTGCTGCTACAACAGTCAATTTAGAAGCAGATTGAATCTGCGGTGTAACTGAGTTCAGTTTGATATTGTTTGTGCGCACATCATGGTTTCCCAAGTACATTTTCTGCTTATTGCGAAGCCACAGAAAAAGTTAATGGCATCTGATGTGGTTGTTTCATAAAAGCAGTAAATGACAGTCCACCTCTGCTGCATCTCTGTAATTAAGTTGGATGGGGGCCCACACTGACTTTCATTTCTTTCATTTTCCAACAGTGACGTCGTGCCATCACCCACACGCTCCCTATGAATAAAAACAGATCACCGCACATCATGAACTATGTCCACAAGACAGCAGCAGAGCAACTTTGGTAATTTCAACGCGTGCTAATTAGACTCAGGTATTAGGCAGTTTTAATTTCAACACCTCAGAGGTTGTTGCCTTTTCTTATCATAACACACCAGATTTATTGTTCTTTTTTGTTTAACCTCATTTACACTTTGCAGTTACCAGGAGAATTTCACCTTAGAGCAACACCTCAGGTTCTTGCCATCCCCGTCTTTCTTTTCATTTCAAACAGCTCGAATCAACACCCACATACAGAACAATACACACATTTGTTTCCCTTTTGAAGTTAAAATGTAGAGTATGGAAACAATACGTATCACAATACTTGTCACAGTGATGTTTTGTGAAGTGAACAACCACTAGTAATATTAAGGTCTTGTTCAGTTTACAAACTGAACCTATTATTGTTAAAATAAAGATTTTCCTCCATGGTAATACAACGTGAGAAATTGTATATTACAGTCATGAGTCATTCGTTCAATCCTACTAACTACCCAACACTACTGTCTGTATTTTTTCACACCTTAACTTAACTACATAGTAAGGCTATAGTAGGCTACATAAATATGAACAAGTGATATATTAAACATTACAGCCATTTTCTCTGAGCTACTGAAAGACCAAAACCAGCAATTAGCTATTGAGACCAGTGACGGCTGGTATCAATGGGCTAGTGGGGCTAAGCCCTCCCTGCATTACACAACAAAAGATGAGGAAAAAATATTCTCTAAGAGATTGTTCTAAGTCTTAGTAAAATCGGAACTGGCAACAATATTAAATAGTTTCAAGAAAAACACAGGATATCTCTAAATGGGCTAATTTTAATCAGCCCCAGCTCACCGAGTCTGCTCTCATTCATTTTCCCACTGTGGATGATTGACAGGTGCCATGTCCCGCCCTCGCCATTGACCGACTGTTGGGGCTAATTTCATTCAGCCCACAGGCCGAGCGGTTCTGACCAATCAGCAGCGGGCTGACGCAGGGTCAGTGATTGACAGGCGTCATGTCCCGCCCCCTTGGTTTACTTGTCATTGGGGCTAATTTCATTTAGCCCAACACCGCTGTTTTCAGACCAATGACAGGAACCGGAGGAAAAGTTGTGTTGTTGTGGGAGGGAGAAGACAAAACAGCGGCGCTAGGCGCTAGCATCACAGGTAGCAGCATACTTTACTGCTCTAAACTGTGTTTGCTAACATGAATGAAGTGGAGAATCTAGTTTCTAAACTCACCGGGAGCACCAGACTTAAATGACATGGCGATAACAGACCAGAAAGGCCGTCGATATGAGCTGCATATCGTCTTCTTTTTTTTTCTTTTTTTAATTGAGCAATATCGTCGGGTGTGTGCGTGCGTACCTACGTGTGTGTGTGTGTGTGTGTGTGTGTGTGTGTGTGTGGGTGAGAGAGAGAGAGAGAGAGAGAGACTGTGTGTATGTGTGAGATAACCAGGTGAAGTTTTTTTTTTTTTTTTTTTGGACTCGACCCTTCTACTTAATGCAGTGTGTAGGCCTAGTTAGTTGCTATACTTTTGTGAGATGGGATAACCCTAACTTTTAGCTATTGCTGTGTTAACCATTTAATGGGTATAATTTATTTATTAGCCCACCCAACTAATTTGACCACCAGCCGCCACTGATTGAGACCAAAGCTGTTTTGTACCAGGATACAGACATGTTAATTGCTGCTGTAAATTTGAATATTTCAACATGTGAGAGACTCCAGTTTTTGCAGTAGGTGCAGCATTGTAGGTTTACCAGTCGATCTTTGTTCCAATCTGACCCTTTGGTCATGAGCTCTGGTTAGTAATTCCAGATGCCTGCAGCTAAAATGGGCTTCCTCTGCAGGCTGGTTGGGCTCCCTTTGGGGATGTTCTGGCCATGTCCTACAGGGACGAGACACTGTATCTCATCTGACTTGGGAATGCCCTGCATGGGATCCTCCAGGAGAATCTGGAAAGTGTTGCCTGGGGAGAGGGATGTCTGAAATCTCCTGCTTAGCTTGATGCCACCACGACCTGACCCTGAATAATCAGAGTAAAATAGAGATAATGGATGGACCAAGAGAATATAGTACAATTTTCTGGCATAGCCTACATAATGGACCCAATTAGTTATATAGAACAGCTTGACATTTGAAAAGGGACACAGTATTATCTGAACATACAGATTGTATGATTGATGTGAAAAAAGTCAAAGCATTGGTGTTTTTTTTTTTTTTGTTCTTTCTTGCAGCCAACTTTCACACATGAAGTTTAAAATCAAGGTGGTATGTTATTTTCCCACCGGTCTTCCATTTGCGGGACCGTTTTTGTGTTTCTGGCCTGTTTAATGACTCTGCATATCCTTCTAAGTGCTACTTAAAGACAGAAGTCATCGGAGGACGATTAGTCAAGAAGACAGTCAGACGATCACAAGAGTGATGCCTTCAGGAAAACAAATGTGGGTCATTAAAAAAAACACTTCAACAAACAGACAGTGCTGTCACTTTTCTTCTGAGGATGGGGTAATTACATAGTTTTCCTTTTCTGTTGCAATTCAAATTCTGTATTATTTTTTGTACAAGAACATTTTGCACTGTGCTTGTGTTTTTGTATTACCTATAACACCCCATGACAAACTGCCCTGTGTGAGTCATTTGGTGGTCAGAACTCTCAGGGACTGAAGAACTGCAACCATGAAAACTAACGGCCTTTGTTGAAACAGGCAAAAACAAGGAGGAACAGCAGAGCTAACTGACAAGTAGGCAGACAAATCATTAACCACAATGAGGTGTCAGGGTGGTTTACTTTGTATTAATATAATGATGACATGTGGCCCAATCTCTCTGAATATTGCCGATTTAGTGATGTTCATAGCCTGCTGGACAAAGGAGGTTATGTAAGTGTCGGACAAAGGAGAAAAAGCTATTCACACAATGTCCTCATTTAACTTTCTTATTTTTTTGTTGGAGCTCGGTTCCTGTGTGTTTGCTAAATGAGGTTAGGTGCAATTGAGTGATATTTGGTGATAACTCAAAACCCACGGAGGCCACTATGGGCGCATTACCATGGAGGGCACGCGTTGCTCATCCAGCAAATTACCACAATACGTACAGGAGGTGGTGCTAATAAGAGGGCAGCATGGATGAGATGCAAAAGACAGATCTGACTCACTTAAAGTCAGCTAATAATCTACCATACATCCAAACCTCCTACGTGTGTTTCTTTTTTGTTTTGTTTTGTTTTCTTGTGTTCTTAAAATCAAGCACTGAATGTGTATTTACTTATTTCTCCGAACTCGCTGGCAGGGATTAACAACCTGTCCAAAAAAATAAAAGTATTAAAAAAGCTGATAACTGTGAGGATGTCCAAATGTATGTGGACACCCAATAAATACATCATCCAAAATGCTTGGGTATTAATTTTTGCCTCCACAGCCCAACTGCAGGGATGTCCATTCATCCACAGAGCATTAAGTTCTTCTTAATTTCACCATTAATTACCCTCTAAGTTGGCTGCTTGGCAACTGATAGAAGTGCAAGTATCTGCTGAATGCATTAGAAAAAAAAGAAAAAAGGAAATGCTCTAACTTTGAATGAGTCACAACTGAAAAACTGTTTAAAAGTTCAAACCTGATCAGAGGAACCATGATGGACCTCTCAGCTTGATTAGATTTGGAATTGATTTATGTTTGAAGACCTTAAACATCAGAAGTTCCAGCAGTAGAAAAATACCTCCATCTAAATGGAAATAGCAAGGCAATGTTTTCTTTGGTCGCATATGTAGCAAAGCCTTTTAAACATCACTTACTTCTTCTTTTTAATATAATGAAGTGTAGCAGCTGCAATACTGTTAAATGTCAATGTATGGAGGGAAATGATGCTGTGTTTTTTTTCAATCACTTCATATTCGAGTTTCAATTAAGTGTAACAATTTGTTGAGTCTTTTATCCAGACATGGGTACAGTATCATAATGGACTTACTTCAACCTCTGGCTTCTTTGCAGTTTGTTCACAATCCAACCAAGTACCTCATTGCACTTGTGGCAATTAAGGTGATTTGAGTAAAAGTTAATCAAATTCAGTGACTAAGTGTAGATGATGCATTTTCTATCCCCACAGAGCAGGTTTTATGTAACAACAGCTGCGCCATTCACCCAAAATGTCAGCAAGGCCAAGGTGATTTTGGCCAGAGACAGAGAATTTGCACGTCAACTCTAACACACACAAAAGCTCCCAAAAGGTTTAAAATGAATAAATTTGAGTCTTAGTTTTAGCCTTAATGAACGGATGAGAGATGGTTTTCTGTCTATTAACATGCAAACAATTTGGCTTCTGACTGCTAGTGAAATCAGTTTACATAAGTGAATTAGAAATACATATCTTTGATTCACTTATCTTTTCTCCACACCCAAGGCTGTGTACAGCTGTTATTCTTTGCCAGATGTGCTCCTAAACTGGTGAGTGTGTAGCATTTCAAAGCTGTGGTGGTCTCTTTCACTGGCATGTCACTTCATTTAAAGTTTCTTAAGGGACTTTCACACAGCACTCCTGGTCCATTTTACTCCAAGGACTCAAATGGAATTTTAAGATTATTTCCTGGCCAAGGAGCAAGTGTACAATGTCATATTGTAGAAGTTCACTTTCTTACACTGAAATCACTTTCTTACACTGAAATCTTACACAGCTGGACCATCTTTAATTGAGGACCAAGTTATAACAAGTACAAAATACCAACTGGTTTTAGTTTTATTTCCTTTATTTTACAATTTCCTGACACTTGATTTATTTATAAGTCTTGGAATAAATACTGACTTGGAGCCAATTAAGTCAATCAGGCGAGCCAGCAGACTGGACAATGATTGGCTTGCATGGATAACCAAGGTTTCATTAAGGAATCATTCAGTTTATCTATGATAAAGTTTCAAATCCAAATCTGAACATTTTCTAAGTGTGGTTTTCAGCCACAGCATCGGGCCACTGCCCGTTCTCCATCAACCACCTTCAAGCTGAGTTGTCATGGAAACCAAATGTAAGTCAGTCTAGGTGTCAAGATCAAAAGTAAATGATACTTCTGGCTGCACATTATCCATCATTCAAAATTGGAGACACTTTTGTCCTTTTCTACAAAAAGACTATGAGATGATGGCTCCGATGGAAAGAACAGACAGAAGCTTTCCTCTTCATGCTCAAACAGTGTTTGCCCATTAAAGATTGTAATTTCAAGATGGATAGTACTCAAATTATGTATTTGACTCAGAGAGGAAATGGCTTTTTCTGGCATTTAGAAATGATGAATTGCACAGAATGACTGACTGTTTACCTGATCAGAAATACATGAAAACATTTATTCAGTCAGTTCCTGTCACACAACTCACAAAAAGTTAGAGATGTCCGATTTTTGGGTGAAATTTATGGAAAATGTAAAAAAAGTTCATGCTGTTCAGTGATGTCTCTGTCCAACCTGCTGATGACACTCTGTGACACTCTGAGCTCAGTGGACACTTCCCTCTGAAAACATCCCATCATCTGAAACCTCCATGTGTCCAGGTACTGTTGATGGATCGTGTAGTCTTGGTCTCATGAAGTCAGAATGTGAACAGCATGATGAAGGGGACTGTTTCAATACAAACTGTCATTGAAGCAGAACATTCAGTGGTGGATTCATGCATCAGACACTTGTTGTGATTTTTGTGGTTAATAGATAAGATAAGACTTGTTGTGCAGTAGGCTACACAACAGAATTTTCTTGTGCAGCCTCCAAAAGACAACATTCACACATGCACAAGTTTTTAAAACATAATATCAGAAAACAAGAATTAAGGCCATCCAATATTGCACCATGCTTATCTAGAAGGTGAAGTTGTGCTTAGAGAACAGCATGTTATGCACTGAAACATTGAAAAGTTGGACATTTAGAAAAAGTCAAATTAATTTCACCAGGTTATAGCTAATGCATTTAAGGTGCATTCTGAAATTTCATCAGAAAACTTTTTGTGAGTATTGTATGTAGAAGATGCAAGAACTACATGCAAAGCTTGCTATTATTTCACCTAATCAGATTTTGTTATATTCAAGTGAGTGTCAAGTTGTCAGTTGAAGAGGAGAGATTATGCAGAAATAGAAAGAAATAGACAGAAGAGAAGTAAATTTAACTTAGAAAATCACATTTTCCTAATTTCTTCAAAATATACTATATGTATCTGTTGAGGTTGCACTGTGTGGTTGACACTGTAGAGAGCAGAATGGCTGTGAGGTCAAAACCTGTCTGACAGCGTCATCTGCTGGCTAACTAGAGAACTGCTCTCAATGTAGCCTCACTGTAATGTTATAGTACAGTACAGTTCACATGTGTAGGGTATGAAATGCAATGTGTATAAGAATATCACATTCATGTAACTCATGTGTTTATTATGTGTGGCTCTGTACAAACTGTGGCAGCACATTTCTTTGACTAGTTTCTACATCTATTCGTCTGTCTGGACCTAATATATAGAGTTTGTCTTTGTGATCAATATTTGATGTGAATGAAAGCATGATCTCTGTTTTGTTTTTTTTATTTAACCTTGAGTCTATGAAATCAACCAATCTTTCTGTTCGAATATTCTGATTACACAGTTATTAAATCCTAAAATATCACTTATTCCCTCCCCCTCCCTCTGTGAGTAACAGCATGCTTAATGAATTGGAACTCAGCCCTTGTTTGACTGGTCTGTTGTGAGCAGTTTGTGCATCCAACATGTCCCTATGTTAACAGATGTTTCAACACTGATTAGCAGCGTTGTGTAATCAGGCAGTCACTCAGAACAGAACAGCCCTCCACTCCACACCGTGGACGTTCACATTTTAGAGCTGGAAAACCAAACAGTGGCCAAAGATGGAGGAAACGGATTCTCCCGTCTTGGGAAAGTTCTGTTTGTAAATGTATGTATTTCAATTCATTTATTTTGAAATGGAAAAGAGTGACATATCCACTGCACCTTAGAACAGGAGTTATACTGAGTTCTCTGAGGTTAGGCCATGGCACACAAGTGGATAACCACTGTATTTTTGCCACACAAAGGGTGAGAGGAGCAGAGAAATAACAGGTCTAAAAGGATCAGAGCAGGTCTTTAAAAGCTGCACAAGCAGACAGAGGAAAGAAAATACTTGCACCGTAACTGTCATGTGATCTTTGGGAGGAGACTCCTATCAGGATTACATTCAAAATGGAATATTTCAAATTTCAAATTTCAAAACTGATGGAAAATTATATTTGACGTTGCTCGTGTATAAAGAAAATTCAGTCACTGCTGAGTTAAAGGTGTTTCACTGTGAAAAGTGGCTTTCATGTTTGAGAATAATTTCTCTTCAGTGGGTATGAATGAGTTCTTGTACTGTAAGTGCTTTTAATGGCACTGGCAATGGACTTTATAGCAGCGACCTGATGGTGTAGGAGCTGGAAGGACTTGTGCAGGGTGTGGGGGGTCTGCTGTGAGGAGATGAGCTTTCCTTTGGACTGCTTGGGTGGAGTACATATAGTTGAGTTTGTGTTTTTACCAGTTATTTCACTTGTTTGAGTGATGATCTCGGAAAGCTTTGATTCATATTTGACAGGAATGGAGGTGAACCAGAATGTGACGTTAAAAGTGTAAATGGATCTATAAGTGAGCTGTTAAAATGTCCTGCCTGACATCGTATAGGAGTTTAGACATGCTGTGCCACAGTGTCTGCGTGATGGGAGGACGTCAGATGGGTGTCAATGTCTACACCCAAGGCCTCCTGCTCAACCGTCTATTCAGCCTTACGGGTTCAAAGAAAAGGATAAGGAGAGTCAGGGAGATGTAGGGCAACCATAACCATCCTACTGTATCATCATATATGTTTTTTGTCAACATTTATTTAAAATATATGAACTAAATTATGTCATTGGGGCTGATTGACCCTGATTTTCTGCTGCAGCATTGAACACTCTGTAATCTCTGTTGTTTGTTGGTCTTATTTTAGAACCATCGGGGAGGTGAAATTGTTTTGTTAACTAAATGTATGTATGGGTGTAGACAGAAAACAGTATGGTATGGTGTTAAACAGCAGGTCTTGAGTGTGACTGAGAGGTTGGGTGTTGATGAGTGCTGCGCCTGTTGGCAGGCAACAAGATGCTAAACTAAGGCTGTGAAGAAAAAGCAAGAATGGAGGAGTAAAATCAAGTTGCAGTTGATATGTATGGATTCATCAGGTTCAGCTGACAGATAAAGGTAAATTGGCACCTGTGTCCTCTGAACAATGTCTTATTTATTGGCCCTTTGAGACCTAATAAAATATGATAGCCTATGTTTGTTCTCATTTTTTTAAAGGCTGAAGTAAAGTTTAGTGAATTTTTCTGCAGTGTTTTATTTGAACTTCAACACACCTTCTGCAATTTGTCATGAAATCACCATGAAAGAGGCGTTGAGAGGTAAAAGGTCTGTGTCTAACCAAAATAATTTAGCAGAACAGGACTTGAATTTGCATAATGTTCACTTAATTCTCCAGCACCTGTGTTTCCATTCAGAGCTGGTGGAATTTCAAAATAAGCAAAAAAAAAAAGAAAAAGAAAACTACATGCACCGTTGGTAAGTAACTGTCAATTTTCATCATTTACATGAACATTTAGTCATTTGACAGATGCTTTTTATGAGGAACATCAGTAAACCTCAGTGCAGTATGAAGCTTGGTGTAAATAAGGAAATTCACCAATGGTGCATATAAGTGCTGGTTAAACATGTTAGGGTTTTAGAAAACGATGTGCTTTCAACAGAAATGAGTTTGAGAGATTTTCGAAGGCAGAGCGGGACGTTCCTGCTCTGATAGGATTCACAAACTCAGGGAACAACAGAGCAGAGGAGTCTTGACTGAAATTGGAGGAAAGCAGCAGCTGGCAAGTAGAATAAGCCTGAAAGGCTGAGTTCAAGAAGAAGATGCAGGCCCAGGAGTCATTTTGAAGGCAGCCCCAGTGATTTGAATTTGATTGTAGTGGCCATGGGTAGCTTGTGTGGGTCAATGAGCAGCCGAGTGACAAGTGCCCTTTTGGGCTAATGGGCTGCTGCATTCTAGGCCATCTGTAAATGTTTTGCTGTACACACAGGACGGCCTGCGAGAAGAGCATAGCAGCAGTTGAGGCGAGAGATAACCACAGTCTGGTCCAAGAGCAGGGTGGTCTACTGAGTCAGGTTAGGCCTGAATTTTTCTGACATTGTATAGACCAAAGGAGCACAAGCAGGAGACAGGTGTAACATGGGAGAAGCAGAGCAGGCAGGTATTCCAGAAAGCTGGTTTTGTGAAAACTCAGAGTTTCTCTTCTCAGAGTAAGGCCTCGTCCACACATAGGATATTCTTGCAAACAGTTTTCACAGAGTTTTTCTCCACTGTCTTACAAAACAAATTCACATTCCTACCAGCACGTTTACAGCGTTTGAAGGCATTTTTGGAACTATCCATTTTTAAGGACCAAAAACATTTGTGTTTATGCGTGGATGGGGCCTACAAGTCAATTAAGAGTTCAGGGAGAGACTCACAGTTTGCTAAACCTCCTTTCTGGAACACCCCCCTGGTCATCGACCAAATGGAGCAAACCTACGACTGTCATGATTCAAGGGGGGGAAATCACAAGTCTTTTATCCTAAAAGGGGGGCAAAACAAAAGAGGTCTCCAGCAGTCCAAACAGAAAGATCCAACAAAACACAGAACACAGAAAGTAACTGGTAATCACAAAAGGAAAACCCATGTGATCAGAAACACTGAGGGGAAAATTAAACACAGGGAGGGAACACACAGGGTTAATGACCAATGACACCTGTGTTGGGGACACAGACACAGCTGGTTTTTGCCTTGTGCTACAAGACAATCGCTAACCGTATGCAGCAGCTCCGGTGTTGACAGCTGACTGTGAAGACATCTGAATCATTTCTACACACACTAACTGACCTGCGGATGCACCCGACAAACCCACAGCCTCACGCCTGCACCGGAAACGTTACTGTACCGGCTGACCGTTAGTTAGCATTAGCATTAGCACAATGCAATTTTCTCCACAGAGCTACAGTATCACGATCTGGCCCCCCCTGAGTTCCGCCTCACGTGACATCAACGTACTGCTGTTGGCGCAGAGATCATTTCATGCCGACGTTGCCAACGTAACCAGTTGTAATATTCATATTTTGGACCTGTCAAAATTTATAAAACTATTATACTATTATAAAAAAACAGTAAAATTAATAGGTTTCTGCACCCCTCTGTGGATGTATTATTTTTGAAAAATGAATCGTTTTAATGAAACAGTTGTAGCTAACCGCCATGTCATTGTACTGTTGTGATCATGTTCACAAGTCGTAAGTAGCCTAGCCTAGTGGTAACACTGCATGTGAATGTGACAGAAAAACTGGAGATTGAAAGTTGCCAAGATGCAGGAAAGACGAGTTTTGTATCACAAGAGAAGATCAACCTCCACACTGCTTTAAAGATTCTCATGTGTGGATTATGTTGGATTCATGAGGTGAAGGAGCTGACAACCAGACAGAGCATGGCAGTTCTGAAAGACAGCCGACTTCAGGGAAGCCACTCCAACAGGTCCACGGTGGGATCCAGCAGCATCCGAGCCTGTCTTGCCAAACTCCCAGTAATGCTTGAAAGGGACAAGTCTTCAAGCTCTCAGGCCAAACTGGCTTAGAAAGTTAAACGTGATGAGAAGGAGGAAGATCACATTAAGAAGTCAGGGAAAAGCAGAGGAAGAAAAGAAACACCAGGCTTTAATGGTAGGCTACAACCTGAAAGTTTAAAACACTTCACAACTTTCTTAAAACCAATTAGTACCAGTACAGTGAGATCAGCTCCATTTTCTAACCCCTCACTGACCTGTCCAGGACCTGGCAGGCCCAGCATTAATCAGAAGCAACACAACCCACAATCCAGTGAGTGTTAAGGGGTTAGGTAAATAACTTCAATCATTTTAAACTAGTGTTTTGCTGCTCTAAGAGATATGTATTATAGCTTCCTCTCTGTCCTGATTCTGAACCATTTCACCCGCAGAAAACTTTGTTCCAGTCTCATTGTTCTATGCAGCTGCAGCCCTGGGCCTGAGACTTTGGAGGATTTTGCACTCTCAATCATGTATTAAAGGAGACATATTTAATCCACAAATTAAAGTAGTCCATATCTGTGACATGCTTTGGTCAAAATACCCCAAGGATCAAACATCACAGCTCTTTTCCTCTCAAAACAGCCCTCTTCAGAACGGCTAGTTTCAGTGCCTGAACCCTTTAAATGTAATTGAACCACTTCTTGCCCCGCCCCACCCCTTCTACTGGTCCCAGGTAGGGGTGGTATTATGCAAATTCAAATCCTACATCACTGGAAGACAACCGAGGGAACAGTTCGTAAAACCATGTGGATTGCAACCTAGACAGCCTGTACATTACAGATTGTTTTGTCAATTCTCCCATTTTGGGAGCCGGAAGGCAAATCAAACACCCAAATATATGTTGAAGAACCTTCAAAAAGTGATATTCCCATACTGTGTCCCCTTAAGGCAGTGAGGCACAACCTGCAACATACAAGTTGACATTCATGACCTTTTACCTCCACCAATCAATACGAAAACAGCAGTTTGACCTTGATTTGCTAATTTGCAGGTGATTATTAAAAACAAACTAAACAATAAATACAAATAAAATATGTTGATTGGTTAGAACTTTCATTCTGTTGAATAGTGTCATGAGTCATGTGTCCTGACATAAAATACAAAACTTTACCTTTGGACCAATGTGGCAAAATTGCAAAAAAATAGTAATTTCACAATTAAATGCTTATGTTGCATCTCATAATACAGTAAAGAAGAATATGATCTAACTTTTCCACATTAAATGGTTTTACCTTCTCGTCTACTGTAGAAACATGAAAAGTTATAACACCTGCGCATCCCACCCTTTTAGAAGCTGTAATCTTCACTGCGCATTCTGATTTTGGTTCAACAAGTTTAATGTTATTGATTCAGGTTCAGTTCTTGCAGAATGCGTTGAGTGCACCGCAGTATCAGCGTTTCTTTGACTTGTATTTACAGTGACAAATCTTTTCATCGCTGCTCTGACACCAATAATTTCTGGATGCCGTGGACCGAGAAGAACGTACAAGCTGGAAACTTGTTACTTTGTCAACCAGCAAATGACAGTTGTTTTTACAAGTGGTAGCTTCAGCCGTACTGCACATTCAACAGGCTGACTCAGATTCACATTTAAGTGGTTTATGCAGTATCACATGCACAGAAACAACAAGCCAGAAAATGAGGTACAGCTCTCATCAATCAGTCAGCTCAACTTTTCATTTTCATTCAATAGCAATTAGTAAACAGAGACAATGAAAAACAACCATTCGTAGACAAATCTGTCCACATACTGTGCCTTTGACGATATACCATAGTATAAGAGCATCACTTAAAAGAATACAATCCTAAACTTTGAAAACATAATCCTTTTTTTTGGCACTTCCCTCAGATTATATCTTATTATTACTGCAGTGTTTTGGTCTTACATCAAAGTTCACAGATCTGATTCCTATCAGATTTTTTTCCCTCGCTGATGCAAAGTGACAGAGTTACAGATTTAGGCAGAGACAAAGTACACAGACACAAACAGGTATAATAAACAGATTATTGTCATCTTTGGTCCATTGAAATGGACCAATTATGACAATAATCAGACAAAATAAAGCTAAATTCCTCATGTGTAAATCCAATCACTATGCATAACTCTAATGTGACATGCAAACTCAGTTTACACAGACCAGACACACGTTGTGATGATTTCCACTGCAACAGAGTGACAGCTTTGTATTTGTCTTGGTTCTAAGCGCGAGCACAAGCCAACCTCGACGGCATCACTTATTGGTTTGACACTGTGGCGCTGAGTGGAGTGGGCCATGCTCCTTTCAGTTAAATGTATCTACATTCAATCTCTAATGCAACTTCAGCCAGACTGGACTCATTGTGTTGCAGCCAGTGCACTGCTGTGCTTTCAGACAGCTCTTAAAGAATGGCAAGTTTATCTCAGGTGAAAGAGGGTGACAGGAGTCATATAAGCTCTGCTGTGAGTGCGATTTCTGTCCTCACATCCCCTCTCGCTGTCAGCCAGCCTGCAGTGTATGTATATATCATTGTATGAATCTACAGTATCTACATGAGGCATACGAAGCTTCTGCCGAGATCAAAGGATGCATCTGTGATCTTCTTCTGCAATATCAGAAGCTCGCAGATACAGGATTCAACCAGCTGGCTGTGAATCCATGATCAGATGGTCCTAAGTCTGCCTTCATTCATTTTTTACAGTCAGCATGGTTAAAAACACTTTTGAAGTGGTGTGTCACATTTTCACTACGGTTCAACCTTGCTGCTAAAACTTAGCTGTGCACCTTTTCCACGGGATGAGCGCCCTCATATAGGATTTATGCCTCGTGTAGACATGAGAAATGAATCACCCTCCCCTCTGCTCTGCCTTGTCAACATCTATCTTTCATGTTGATGCCCTGACAATATGCACAAACATCAATCAAGGATCGCCGTCAAGTCGAGCAATTATGGAAATGGCATGTGTGCACACATCAGGAGATGCTGTCTCCACAAGAAAAAAAAGAAAAACAGCAGATAAAGCATTATAATTGTGAACACCAGAGGGCAGAGCAGCACGCTTTCTTTCCTCCATCTCACTGCTCGGCTTGATAGACAGTAGTAGGAGCAGAGAGATGTTCATGGTAAAGAAGAAATTGTCAGTGACTCTGAACTAATAAAGTGCTAAACATAATTTGCAGGGAGAAAATGAGGATTTGCTTTAAGTCACCTCCTTCTTATCTCAGTGTAAATTAAAAAAAAGAGAATGTATTCAGTGCAATTCACTGGAAACATCAGAGAAATAAACATGTATACTTTGCCCGCGCAGTCACTCACTCTATAAATTAAATATTTCATGAAACTTCCTATTGCGCTACCATCTTTTAAATGGACTGTGTTGATTAATGTGGGCTCACAAAGCATGTTTTGATTCAGTGTATTTCTGCAAGCAGGGGTTGGGGGGTAGTCAACTCCACTGGGTAATATAGTATTCATTATCCTCCATGCTGCACGCCATGGCTCTTTGTGTCTGCTGGGTGAACCCTCCAGTTCACATGTGTAACCTGTCATACATCGGGGCTCTCGCTCCAGTCACTGCAAAGAACTCACCCGTTTCTCATCAGAATACACAGTCTGAAAAAAAGTGATGTTTGAAGGGGTGTTTTTGATGTGGGGTTGCATGAGGTACTGTAGTCATGTAGACAGGATGTTACTAGTGTGCTCCCAGTAGGAGGGCTGGCCAGGAAGCTTTTTGTTGCTGTGCAAAAGAGCCACGAGATAATTTGTGGGATATTTGAGGCATATGATGCAGTATTTTATTTTTATTTTTTGGACAATGCTTCTTTCTGTCATTCTGTTATGAGTCTAAATATGCATCCATCTGACTTCTCGAGATCCAATAGGCTTTGACACAGACATTGAGAAATTATTTGGGCCCTCATATTCGAATTTGGGGCTGAACGGAATTCAGGCCCGAAACACCATCTAGAATCTAGAATCTAGAATCTAGAATCTAGAATCTAGAATCTAGAATTTTTCATGGCCTGCTGCCAAGGATTTTAGTCCAAAAGTGCAGGCCCGATTTTAACCAGACGTTCTTTGAACCAGCTCTTTTGGGACACCCTGGCCACAAATTCGAATTTGGGGCCGAAACGCCATCAGGAATCTAGAATCTATAGTCCCGATTTGAAACAAACTCACAAGAATTACGAAACCTGATTAGACTGGGTGGTACAGTGGTTAGCAATATCACTTTCTGGAGCTCTGGGCTCAGTTCCAGGGCCTGGGGCTTTTCTGGGTGGAGTTTGCATGTTCTCCCTCTGTCTATGGTGGTTCTCTATAGGTACTCCAGCTTCCTCCCACAGTCACAAACATGCACACTAGGTTGATTGGCAAGAAATGCAGGACCCAAATGCAGAATCCAGAAACACTGGTGAAAGAAAACAAGGTTTATTGAGGAGAACAAATGGTCAAACGCAAAATTGTCTCTGAGACAGAAAAAGAGTAACAAACAAAAAGGTCAACAGGTGTAAATCCTGGACAACACCAAAGGAGTACAATGGGTCTACCCCAAAGTACACCCAAAAATGAGAAGATCCAAAGGAAATCAGAGCAACTCAAAAGAAGACCAAACCAGGAATGGATGTCTGGGATTTTTGACCCGTGACCTTTTGTTGGATGTTTCCGTTTGGACTGCTAGAGACCTCTTTTGTATTTTTGCCCCCCTCCCCCTAGACATTAGGGCAGGACAGGTGCTGATTGAAGGAGGGAAGCCAGAGAGGGCAGGATGAAGACAAGGAATTTTCAAAATAAAAGCGGAAAAACTGTAACTAATCGAGGGAAGAGATGGAGGACGTGACGATGAGTTTGTGTGTGTGTGTGTGTGTTGTGTGTGTGTGTTGTTCACCTTTATGTCCCAGTGATAGACTGGTGACCTGTCCAAGGTGTGCCCTGCCCCAGCTGTATGTTAGTTGGGATTGGCTTCAACCTCCTGTGACCCTGCACAAATTTGCAGTAGGTATGGACAAAGGATGGATGGATGGAAATAAACAAAATGCTATTACTGCAGTTACTGAGGGCTAGATTGAGACAAAACCTTAACTAAACCTAAAAAAAAACAACTTCCTGTTTCCTGTCACTGAAAATTGTACATTGATGCATCCCACCTGAAGACTTTGTCATACCACATGAATAAGTCAGTAGCTAATTCTATTCATATTACATGAAAAGGTTAAAACCAGATATGCCAGCCTGAACACACATACTGTAGCCAGCTAACCAAATTCAAAAAGTAGTAGGCTACAGACAACACACACCAGATCTAAAACAAAAAACATCTTAGCTTAGCAGAGAGGCAGTAACTGCCATCACTGTAGATTAATGGCCCTAACTAACAGAAGCAATTCAGTATAATATAATTGATTGAGTGATTTGTTTTTATGTATTGAGTGTTGTATGTTTTTATTATGGACCTTGAGTCTGACAATAAACAATGATGATGATGATGATGATGATGATGATGATGATTATATAAATAACTTAATTCATTTAATTTACTAATGTTTTTTTCTGCTTTATAGTGTACAATGTGGTCTCACACACTGTGCAACTAAACCATTTTTTGTTTCTATCACAGCCCCACTTTGTCATTTATACTGTGTATTTGTATGTTTCTGACTAGACAAGCCCTTATTACAAATGGCTTCCCAGCTAAGCCAAGCTAGTGGGTGTTTGGAGCGGTTAGAACAAAATGAGGGATTTGAGCAGAGGAAAAAAAAGAAAGAAAGAAAAGAAAGCACAACACCAAGACAGATAGGTATACCTATCTGCCTTCACTCATTCCTTGTCTGTCTATAGACAGACAAGGAATGAGTGAAGGGAGGATGTAAAAGAAGAAATGAAGGGTACCTGGAGCCTATAGGAATTGATGCTGTATGTGTGAAGGTGACCTGGGATTACTCTGGTCCTATTCCACAATCTCATCCTGGTATCTGAAACTCATCGCCCAACGGAATGGGCTCAGCTGTCCACATCCCTAAGTAAGTCTTCAGCTGAACCCTCCAATCTGCCCAGAGCAACAATGTAAGATGGGATAGAATATTGTAAAGAGTACGGTTCAGGCCTGCTCTGTGTGAAAATCACCCTGAGATAACTTCTGTTTTCAGTTGACACTATATAATTGACTTGACAGAGAATAATATTCTCTTTTTCTTGCAACAGACAGTGACACTGAATGTTGGTTTGCAATGGATCTGGATGATGACATTTGGGCGAAAGAAACTGAGAGAAGCTTCCCTGCACGTATAACAATGGCTTTCTGACTGGAGCTTCCCCTGGATGATGTGGGAAATCCATGCTTTACTTGAAACAATATTACAGAAGAAGTGTTGTCAAACCCCCATGTGGAAGACAGAAGTGCTATAATATGGTGCATTGTTGATATTTACGATTTCCAGCAGAATAATCTAAAAACATTTCTATTCATAAAGAAATGTTGCTGTTTTCCATTTTGACTGCGGCGTACCCTAAGGAAACATCCAAATCTGCCAA
Source organism: Trachurus japonicus (assembly GCF_045865225.1). NCBI lineage: Eukaryota > Metazoa > Chordata > Actinopteri > Carangiformes > Carangidae > Trachurus > Trachurus japonicus. Next base: position 18,454,714 of record NC_140926.1, on the reverse strand, counting down.
GGCCCACATAGGTTGTCAAGCCAGTACACGCTGCTATAGCTGGAGCACATTTTTCCCATTGAGTCAATTTGGCTCATTCCTTAATTACACACAGAAGTGATCTTTACAGTAACCCCATGAATATGATGCAGAGCTTTTTGTGTGTGTTTGCTTGTTGGTTCATTCGCAACAGTGAAATTAATCCTACAGTCTGTCTCTTGTTCATGCTCATAGATTTATTTACTTTTTTATGAAATGTGTTGGTGCCTCCTGATCATTGTGGTTCACCTTAACCTCTGTCCAAGTTACTGTGAAATGTTTAAAGAAGAAATTACTTCACAAAACACTGACATACATAAGCCGAACAAACTTTGCCTAAGACTACAACTGTGTGTCTGTGCTCACCTCTGTTTTCTATCTCCTTTTCTAATGATAGCTTTATGTCAACTGTTCCATAAACACTTCATCATCAAATGGTGTTTGATACTGCAGGCTGCACTGAAGAATGGTCACATTTTTTAAGCCTATCTTAACTCATTGTTTTGGTTTTGATGTTAACGAACCATGTTTGTCTTGGGGGTGTTGTAGCTGTTGGCTTGCACATAACTTCTACTGGATACTGACTATATATACAACCTGCACAGTGAGTTTCTGTCCCGCAGTCAAGTTTTCATTTCAAATAAAGCTCAGCAAAGCTCATGTGTCACCACATTGCCACCAAAACTGAATTTTCAGAGAGTGATCCATCCCAGGGACAGGGAGGTTGTCATAAAAATCTCATTCCTCCATCAGCCACCGACCTACCATCACTGTTGTGTGTATGTCTCTCCAAAATGTCACCTTTTCCCAACCCATGAAGGAACACTTAATCCTTCAGTGTGTCGGAAGAATTCAAAGCCACACTCGGGGTTACTTTCATTTCTTGCAATGCTGAAGAGGTATATATGTGGGGAAATGAACTGCATTAGAGAAATTTAGGCCAGACTTTTTGTTACTGTCTTCATCCTAAAATGACAATTTGCCAAATCTGTTTTTTGTCAAGGTCCTTATTGCTGCTTTCTCACACCACTGACATTCATCACTGGTTTAAACTGTGTACAGAGAAACACATTTATCTAAATCATGCAGCTTCTCTTGTGACCACTAATTCAAGGTGGCCCAAAGGTTATTTATTTACCAAATGGGCAGGTTTGACACCATGTGCTCATTAGTTTCTGTCAAAGTGTCCTTGAGTGAGATGCCAAACTGCAACTTGCCTACTCATCATAACCCAGTCAGGATAAAACTGTCCGCTAATCTGTTGGAATAACCTTCCAAAAAAGATGGAAAAAAATAAAAAATAAAATAAAATAAAAAAGACTCAGCCATTCTGACAAGAAAGCCTCCACAAAATCATGATTAAATCCTTCAACAATACAGCCTGATGTTTTTTAAAGAATGGCTCCTCTAACTGGCAGCAGCTGTCACTCACTCAGAGAGGAGATTCAACTTAATGTGTAAATATAAATGAGAAATCAACAGATGTAATGGTAAGATAGAAGTGTAATTGGTTTCGTGAGATTGTTTGCAGACAGCTAACATTGATTTCAGCTTGCCAGTAATAAACAGAGCTAAACTTAAGGATAAAAATAAAACATAACACAATGTACATCATAATAATAATAATAAAAAAAACATGTATATAGTATTGTTAATTAGTTATAGTGCTGTGTTTCCTTGTCGATGTGAGATACACTAAATGTCATCGCACACACTAATTTCAATTGCACACACAACAACAAAAAAAATATATACAGACCCCAAGAGCACTCTTAGTAATTGCAATTAAATTTGGTTGGAGTTAATGAGATCTCGCCCACAGTCACTAGAACAAAAAAAAGAAAAAGAAAAAGTGTAACCAATGTATTTATGAAACCAGGCTGATTTGTTGAGCTCGGCAGGATAAAACTCTCCTGCTTAGTTGGCTGCAGCCAGTATCCATCAGCCGTACTTGCTGGCAAGCCAGAAATAATGGGAGAGATGGGAGAAACAGCAGCAGGTAGCTGGAAGGAGCCAGAGCTGGTGGAGGAAGACTGAGCCGGAGAGAGAGAGAGAGGAGAGAGAGAATAAAGAGAAAGGGAGTCTGGGAGGGAGGAGAGATGCTGAATAGATGGGGGGCTGAGCGGGAGTCAAAGAGGTATTGACATGGTAGGAACCAGGGAGAGCGGGGATTTACATTTCATTTGAATGGGATGATGAGCAGAGCACGGAGGCAGCTCCCCAGGCCCTCCGGTGGAGCTGCATTCAACATAAATACTTTGCCATTTCAAACCCATCAATTCAAGGGGACACGCTCATCATGTGCTTGTTTTTCGCTCCATTCTGTCTCTGTTCAGCTCTCGATGCTATAATTGCTTTGCTTATGCGCAGGCACATGGGTGATATATAGAGTCAAAACATGCTCGCAGCACCACTCCTGTTTTGTAAGTGTGTGCGTTTGTGTGTCGCAGATTAAGGGTGGCTTTAATTAAAAAACAACTCCTTATTGTAATGGCTTTCTTGTTGAAAGCTGCAGCCTCCTTGTGGTTGAGTCTTGATTAATGAGATTATCATATGGTCAACCCCCTTGTTGGTGCTGCTCCCAAAATGCCGGCTGTGGATAAACCGCACAGCAGAGCGAGAAGAAAACAAAAGAACTTCAGCCTTTGGGCAAAGAAGATACAACTTTGTATCTATTGGATTCCTTTAAGCTCTGAGTAAAGGGGAAATGGAAGAAGACCTTTCAAAAAATCACCTGCAGAATCTAAATTACTACATAAAAAAGTTGTTTTCATCGGTTCTGAATTTGTCAATCCGATCTTTGCAACCATTTTAAAAGAAGAAACCAAGGTCAAACTTCTCACATGTGATCTGATTTCTAAACCAACTTCAGGAAACTGTTTCTGTTCCTTTCAAAAAACTTTTTTTTGTCATAATATGAGCCACTCTCGGGTGTGTAAAGGTCATTCGATTCATTGCACTTGAATGAAAAAATGGCTTTGGGACAAAAAAACCCAGCAGTACATTCCTGTGCATTACACTGGTCTCTCATTGCAAGTTCATCAGCAAATCTCTCAAACCATGTTTGAGAGATTTAAAGTCAACATCACTCTGACAGGTTTCCTGTCTAGTCTGGACCCTGAACCTAAGAAGTCAGATAATGCTGCCAATGCAAAAAAAAATAAAATAAAATAAAATTGTTTGAAATACTAAATCCATTTCTTACCAAAATATGCCAAACCATCGCTCAAAATTGGCAAACAGCTTCAGATTGTTGCCAGTGCGATTACCTGCTGTCACACAGAACTGAGCCACTCCACTTTGATGGTGAGTGACAAGTGTAAACAGATGGCCATAGGAAGGAACAAATGGAAGTGATGTATTTGGCCGTATATCGGCCAAATAATTCAGAACAAAGAGTTGGGCAGTTTCCAACTTTGCCCAGTTGGTAATCCAGCCGTACCTGGCCACAGGAAAATGTTGATCTGGATTTCTCATATTCTGCATCATTTTTTTAAGGGCCATTTTACATTTTCCACCACAGTAACTTTCCTCAGGAACTAGGAACCTTTTGAGGAATTATGTGAATTTCGACCACAGGAACCAAGGTCTAAATTTAGTTGTGGGGTATTGATCGACCCCGTAAAAGTTCATGGCAGTTCTCTTCAAAGGGTTCAGTAAATTTGGTGAGTGGTTTGCAGTGCTGCACATTTCTGACTCACTGCATTTGATATCTGTGTATTTCTTCAATTAATCTTCTTCTGTCACTGTGGAAAAATACAGTTTATGGTGAAATCCCTTTGTTTTGCGTTCTGTTTTTACACTTACATAACTATAAACTGAAAGGTAACACTTAAGTAAGCAAATTAAGGCAGTCACTGACATTGCCAAATACATTCAATCAAGCCTGATCAATTAAGGTGAAGGAGCTGAAGTACTTTACTTACAGAATCAATTAATGTTTACATTTACATTAATTTTTTTAAATGGGACAGAACATATTCATGAACATTAAAAAATGTAAATATGTGATAGGCGTTTCCATCCCTTGTCCCATTGGCAGGTAGTTATTGGATAAAAGAAAGCTAAACAGATTCAGACAAAGTTACAACAGACAAAATTACAGTAACAGACCATTAAACAAACAAACAAACAAACAAACAAACAAACATAAAAACAACAAAAAAAACAAAAAAAAAACTATGGAGTACGGGGACCACATGAGGGTTGTAGGCAATGTCGGAATAAAAGTGCTGAATTACTAGATTACAATTTGCAGCCTGCCCAAAAGTAAAGTGCTAAAATGTTTTGACATGATTTTATGAATTCATCCAAATTAGTATCCTTTAAAGAGATTGTAATGCTGCTACAGTGCCCTTTGTACAGCGCTACATCTTCAGGGCAGATTGGAGGCTACAATGAGTCATTATCACCCAGTAACAAGATGGCTCCAGGCTATCTGGTTATAGCATGCTAAGATCAGAAGGAGTAGCGTTGAGGGACACCGTTGGTTGATGCTCAGTCCACAACGAAACAGCTGTTAGTGCTTAATGTACCACGAGCAAGCATACAAACAGCAACTTCAGCCATTTTCTTTTTGATTTTCATTTTGCAAATTCATATTCTAGGGTTCCCAACTGTTAGTGTGGCAGTACAAATTAGTCTCAGTGTGACATGCTCTTCCTTTTGTGTATCTCTGGCAGCTCAACATCAAATGAGACATTAATGAATTGCTTTAAAGTCCACATCTGTCAGACAGTAATGGCAAAAAATTAGAAAAGTTTCCAAAATCAATGGCAACATGGGTAACACAACTGTGCAATCTGGATCCTGGAAACACTGAATCATGAAACAGTGGCAGGGAGCTTTGGAAATTAACTCTTCAGTTTTGGCTGCACTTCAAAAACAGAAAATGAGACCAGTGTTGAGTTTCGACAGGCTTTGTCCTGCGTGAGATTTCCCAGCACTGATACATTAGTTCTAAGACCAAGGGCTTTCATCTAACAAGGATTTTGGTAGGAACTCAATCATTTGTCTGATTCCAATTTCTAGAGACTAAATTGCTTCTCTCTGCACATGTTCAGTATTCATAAATGGATTGCCTTGTGTGTCTGTCTGCCACTCTCAGGTTAATAAAAAGGCACAGTGTCTCTTGTAAAAGGACAATTTTAAAGGCGAAATGAAACAAAACTGTGTATTAATTATTTCATTTAGCAGTGCATATTAAAACACAGAGGCAGCTCTATCACAAACAGCTTTTCAAGTGATGAATTCCAACCAAAGTATTTGAGGTTTCTCCTGTTAATGTGTCATTGTCTCCATCTTTGAAGTATTCCAGGACACTGACTCGATGTATTTTCATTTACTATAACTTGTATCTGACAAAGGAAATTAAAACCTGCCAGGACTAAGGAATGGTGTCTTTTGAATAGCCTCCGCCATTCATCATCAAGCAGCAATGTGTCCTCACACCAGGCCACATAAATTAATTAGATCAATGACCGGTCAGGAAGTACAAATGGAAAATGTCTTTGTACAAAATGAGTTTATTGAAATGAACAGGATCTCTCTGTTTCTTCTTATTCTTTTTTTTTTTGTTAAGTTGAACTCACTTTTATAGTTAAAAGCCAGAGCTGAATCATATTCAAACTGGTGCCTCTCTTCATGTAATATACTTCAACCTCTTTGTAATAAAAGCCCTAGTACCCATGAAAGACCAGCACACCAGGGCGCTCGACACCACGCAATACAGCTACTGTATTCTTTTTTTTCCTTTTTGTACCCGCAAAACATATAAAGGGCCTCAAGACCATGTTTCAATCCATCCCTCATCTTGGATTTACAATAGTAGACACTATGTCAAGATTATAAGCTTCTGAACTGCTTTCATTTTCATGACTTGGTTGTGCAGCTGTGGAGCCTCAAACACAGAGAAAGGCAGGAAAAGATTGCCTCAGGAAATAATACTATTGGCTAAATAATTAAAATGCAATGTAGTGTGGTTATACTTTTTAACCTCAAGTTAATTATTTTTTTTCACCACACACCAATCATTTGACTAAACTAATTTTAGTATTCCATTACTCTAGTTTATATTTTGATATTGCAGTGACCGTTCAGTGAGATGGGGAAAGTAGAGTCAAAGCTCCCATGAGGACAAGGCCAGGTTAATACATCCACAAGGTGACGTTTACTGGTGAAAAAGTGACTGTGTGTTAGATTATCAAGGATTAACGGGGAGGTTTTGTCTGTATATATCCAAAATCAGATCAGATGGATTCATTCAGTTTAGCCTCCATCACAGTACATTCAAGCTTTTGCTGTTTTGAATTTGTCCACTCGATGTGTGTTGAAGGTTTTCTCACTGGCATTCACGTCAACAATTGATTTCTTGAAATGGAACATGTTTTTTTGAGTCTCAACATCAGAATTTTTGACTTCTTTGATTGATTTTCTTCAGTGGAAGTAAGAAACGGTTGGGGACATTTACTGTATCTCACTCACCTTTATAACCTACTCTACTCACAAAAAGTTAGGGATATTCAACTTTCGGGTGACATTTGAGGAAAATGTAAAAAGTTCATGCTACAGTGACATTACAGTACATCATGGAAGTAGGGCATTTAAGTAAAAGTATGTAATGGTAATGTCAAACAATGTGTTAAAACAAAAGCTAACAACAGTGGTGGGTATACAACAACAAAACATGTGTCAACAAGTTGTCATGTGGCCAAAGGACGTCTCTGCCTTTCTGTGACTTTCAGTGGAAAGTCCACTACTCATACCAGCCCTGAAAATTAAACTTTTGTCATTTTAACACCACAATGGCTAAACAATTGCACACTTCCAGCAAGACACCATGCTTTGCAGCAGAGAAAACTTTAAAACAATCTTGTTCAGGATACGACAATGTTGTCTTCAACCTGTGCGATGCGGCAGTTTATATTAATTTCACATTCTCTTAGCCTCAGTATGAAAGCTCTCCTCCTCTTGCCCGCTCTCTTGCTGACATTTATTCATCTCAGGCCCTTTCCACTGTTTGGGATTTTTTGCGGCTTTTGTTATCCTTTTGTCAAGTTTGGAGTCAAAGTTAACCAAAAGGAAACTGTAGTAAAATGTCGAGAGGTGAGAGGCTCAACCTTTAGACATTTGCAGCCGTAATCAATCAGGCTGACAGTTATGCCACGAATGCCGCTTGGGTTGCCTGATGCTTGTAAAACACAGCGGCGCTGCACCCATGTAAGGAGGCAGGAGCTCTCATAAAAGTAATTAATTTCAAAACATCATCACAGAAAAGACCAATTAAGAAAAAAGGGTGACATCATGAGGTCAGAGATTGGCCCTGCTGCTTGATTATGGGCTTCATGAACAGAGATGCAGACAGTTTTGTGTGTTATTAGTTTAGCTTAGTAGGTCATAATGGTCATTATCAACATGCTATAAATCAGCCTGAGTTATACATACAGGCAGGATATAGACTCAGGGACAATTTAAATAACCAATGCATGATAGTGGACATTAATAAAATTATTTCTGCAGTGAGTGGAAAAGCATATGCCCACTTTTTATAAACGCACACTGTCCCCCTGGAGTCAAGCTTTTAAGAGTTTGTCAAAATTGTCATCCACAGCTCAGACAAGCTCTCCATTACTTTTTCTTTTCACCGTGGAGGATCCTCAAGAGCTTTTTCTGTCTCGGCAAAGATGATATTCAGATTTTTTTTGTAGAGCTGTTATCATGTTTTGAAGGAGTTTACAACCATTTTTGGAGGAGTCTTCTAATTTGATTTTGTGTTGAGGGTTTGATAAGAAGATCAGCATCGATGTTGTGTCCACTGAGATGTAGCCATTAGCATAGCTTAGGATACACAAATAGAACAATGTGTGGTTTTAGAGGAGTCTATGTGGCTTATTACAGCGGGGAGCAATAATGAGTCATGTTGTTGTCACTCTGGGGTTAAACCCTGTTGTCCCTTTACAGAGACACTGGCTGGATGGATAAACAGCTTTTTGTCAAGAAGTAGCTTCATAACTCCCCCAGCTTGTTAAACATGTGAATTAAAGAGCATTAGAGAGGTGCTGACAAGTGTATTCTCGAGTATGCCTTGCAACATTATAAATTTAACCATAGCCTACCCATAATGAGACCCATATCAATCTTGTGCTGCTGTGGATCTTCTGACTCTTGGAAAACAGGTGGATGTTCAGAAAACAGGTGCTTAGTGCATGTAGCCTATGTATGTGTGGAAATCAGGTGACTGGGAAAGGCATGACAGTCTGAGGGTAGCCTATAGGCTGCAGGAAAATACAGAAACAGAGAACAAGCTTTAAATTACAATGCACCACCATGCAGTCACATGAATGTGTAACCAATGATGGAAAGTAGTCTACTTCTCACTGAACTAACAACATACTAAAAATCAATCAAAATATATATTCTCTGAGTTCACCAGGTTTCATTAGTTTTCTATTTTTCAATGTTTGTTATTTCCTTTACTTAAATTTTCCCTTCACTCATTTCTAAAATGCAGATTTAAATAAAGGGTATTGTATTATAAGAAAAAATATTTTTGTGACTGAAAACTAGTTCATAATAACAAAATTCTGGCTTGAGAATAATTTGCTGTAAACATCCCATATTGAGTGCTTTAAGTTTCGATTATTTACTTGCTTTATTAACTTTTTTTGAATTTTGAATTTTCAACTTTTACTTGCTACAGAGTAGTTTTCATTAAATGAGGTTTCTAATAATAGCTATCAATACAATAGTTTCCGCTCTCAAGCTAGAAGAGCTATGAAGACATGAAACCATTGCCTCTACCTGTGTAGCTGTATATTTTGAGCTCAGCACTGTTGATGGATCCATCTTAGAGGCTTAGAGGAGCTTTTGTTGTCGATTATGACATAAACTTTGAAGCCAAAGCTTATTATTTTGGGGAGCATCTCAAACCTTCAAATCCTGTTTTCCCACTGCAACCACTTCCAGACGTTTTTCCTGCCATTGTTGCGTGCTGATTGGTGGCTGATTATTTTGACTCAAAGTAAACCTGAATCAAAGAAGGAAGGGAAGAAAAAAAAAGCACACTCAATATTGTTTGTCTGGGGAAACTAAACAATAATTTGATTTTCAGGTAGAAGTCAGATCGTGTCTCGTTTACCAGTGGAAGTTTGAAAAGTTGCATTCCTTGTTTGTCTCAGCAGGTAATTTTTTTGGTTTGTGATCGATTAGAAGATTTGATATCTATATATAGATATAAACAAAAAAAGAGGAGAGAAACCTGCAGAGGCTTTGAGAGATATGTATGTTAATGCCAAAGATATTAAAGCAAGGCCTTAAAGCAAAAGATATAAAGATAGTCAAAATCTCTGTGATCAGTGATATCAAAGTCTGTTTTTGGATTTCAAAGAACCAACGCTACATAGGTCCAGCATCAGATGTGAATGGTAAGTTATGTGTGGCCTGTGAGGTGAGCACTGTCACCAGTAGGTAGACTCAAACCACTTTTAAAACACCATTAATATTCAAACATTACTTTGAAGAACTTCACACATAAAGGAAGTTAAGGAAAATGTCTATAGGGTTAGTTTAAGTTTCCTTCAGCCTGCATGCTATAAACCCACACCAAGGTCAGAGGACTGTCACTGTCTTTGTCTTTCTGCAGCGATGAAGTGACTGTGACTCTCTGCTGTGAGGTAAAATATTACCCTCTAAACAAATAACGCTGACTGCCCTGACATGCACAAGTCTATGGACAGCGGGGGGAAAGATGGATGATACAGAGTTAATCCCTCATGTGGAAAAGTACAGTGAGCAATGTAGTAGTGCATCCACTGTATGTCATCCAAACATGAACTGTTCATTTGTTGCTTGAGTGGGGAAGCCATCAAGTCAGCCCGGAGAGCATTTCCCTTTCTCAAATGGTTTTATTCATTTGTTTTTTTTCCCCGACTTTTTTTTTCTTTTTTCTTACTATGGGCTCATGTGAGAGTCTGAGGGAAATTTGGCGGTTTGAAAAGAGAGCCCCGACAAAAGAGTAACAGCCCGGCGTCGGAGGTTGTGAAGGACATCTGTTCGTGACCTCAGACCCCACCAGCTGCAGCTGCCCTCATCCAAGCGCTCCTCCAAGGCCTCAGCCAAGCCCTCGCTCTTGGCAGGGGCGCGCCTGCAAACTTTCTGCAGCACTTCTGCTCTGCCAGTTTTTCCTCTCTCTGTTTTAAAAGGAATGGTTCACACCCCAAATCTGTTCCCCTCGTGGCCCTTTAAACCTGCCAACATCTGATTATTGAACATTATTGTCCCTTTCAAACATTTTTGACAATGTTTGACAGTCGTACTACATGACGGTGTAGAGAGTACGTCACACAAATATCTCATTAAAGGAATATTTCACAAAAAATGAAATTCAGTCATTATTGACTCACCCTCATGCTGATGAATACTCCAGAGTAGTTTTTTATTCCTCAAAGTGCATCTGAAGACCCGAGAGGCCGGTTCGTAGTCCAACAAAAACTTTATATGAGAGTAATATGGCCCGACACAAAAACATCCATAAACTACACGAAAAACATTTAATATTCCTCCATACTGCTCATTATACTGCAATCCAAGTGTCCTAAAGGGATATAGTCCAAAAACTACTCCGGAGTATTCATCAGCATGAGGGAGGGTCACTAATGACTGAATTTCATTTTTTGGTGAACTATTTCTTTAAGTCATTTTGCAAGTGAAACTTATAGTTTAGATTTATAATATAGGCTATAAATACACATAGTGTAATTAACAATAACAGAGAATAGTCAAAGGAAAGGCTGTCTGTTTGGCCAAATCATGTTCTTAAAAAAAAAACCCTTTGCTTTCACCTTTTAAATTTGTTAACATTTCATTTTAATGTTTATTATCTGTTTTTAATAATTAAAAGTATATTGATATCTGTGGATTGATATTTATTTAATTATGTGGCATCATCTTCCTTCAACAAATATATTTTTGAATAGTGAACCAGCAAAACAGACAGAACTGAAGTAATTAAGGGGATTTTTATGCACATTTGTCTGTTGCGACTTTATGATAGCTATGTTTAGAGGTGTCATTTAAAATCTTGGCTTGTTTATTACCACCTCTCGTAAAATAATGGTTGAAGTAAACAGAAATAAATGAGACGTTCTACAAATGTTTTTTTTTTCCTTTTTTGTGACAAGCATCTTCCATACACTGCTGTCTCGGCCAACAAACAGCAAAATAAGGACATGTTCTTATTACATGTGACAGTTAAGCTTGTAAGGCGACTTGTAATTGAGGGAATATTTCCCAGCAGACACTTCAATTTCTTCCTGTGGGTGTCAGATGATTGACAGTGAGCCGTGCGTAAAAGCAATGTGTGCAGTCATGTGAAAACACTCAACTAGGGCACAATGAAATAATGATCAAATAGAAACTTCATATCTGACTTCGTAAGTGATTCATAGTCACTGTTATGGATTATCTTGATCTATTGAAGTTGGTTTTCCATACTGCCGAGGGATGAATGGCAGCAAATGGCTTTTTTTTCTGGAGAGAGGGAAATGAGGCCTCATATCTGAACAGAGTGCAGACACCAGCAGCAGGACGGACGTACAGAAGACCAATCTCCTCCATTAATGGAGTTTTCGCTAAGAGTGAAAGAGTGGACATTAACTTTTATTTACAGCACAACAAGTGAACAAACAGTGTTTGATTTGAATAAATCAAATATACTGAAATTGACCTCACTGTCCTAATTGAATCAATGTATTGGTTGTTTAGCAAATAATTTGTAGTTGGTGAAATTGCTGATTTCTTGCTTGACTCAAAACAAATTTTAACTTAGACATTGAATGTGAGTGTGAACTTCAACATGAATGACTGTGTTTCACTAAAATGTACTATGATTGAATAATATATCATATTTTCAGAGACATAACATTTACATACCTATCACCTGTAAAGATGCTATGCCAGCAAGGGGCCCAGTTGTCGGTCTGAGATGTGAAGCTCACTTCCGTGTTCAAAAAACTGCAATCCCCTCGGCTTCCTCTGGGGGCTGGCTCCAGAAGGGAGCAACTCCAATTGAGCCCCATGTTAAAATAGCCGACTTTACAGCTTAAAAATTTTATTTTATTTTTTTGGTCTCAACCAAACTCTACCCCCGTACACACTCTGAGGGGGGTGAATGTTTTTTAAAACTCTACCGTTTTACTGTTATTAGGTTAAAATTCTCGCCAATTAGGGCGCGGAAACGTTGAGTGACAGGTCCGGAGACCGCTGCTTCGAGGCCAGTGGGCGGGTAACCGCCGCACCTCTCCAAATATGGCAAGTAGAATCCAACATGGTGCGGTTCAAACCCCCGTAGTAGTGGCACAAAACAGACTCCCCCAAACCAATGGGTGACATCATGGGTGCTACGTCCATTCTTTTTACAGTCTATGTATGCCAGTAAGCAACTGTTGTTAGCAACCTAGAGCTGTGTCTCTGGACATTTTTCTCAGTCCAAACACATTCACTTTGTTTTTCTCTTTACCAGCTCTTGAGGTAAAATAAGTAGACAGAAGTCCAGATGTCAAGCAGTTTATTATTACTATTGATAATGGACAACAATAGTTCAGTAATCAAGGCCATGAGCCACTTTCTTCCGATGAGACGTTCACTTACCTGCCACAACATTGTGGAGAGTGTGGTTGGTGTTGACGTCCTGAATCTTGCATGTGTCTCTCAACAACAGTCCTGAGTGAGCCCAGACTCAGACTGCCAATCACAGCCCCAGCCTTTGTAACCAGCCTGCCCACTCTGCTTGTGTTCAGGTCAGAGATGCTGCTGCTCCAGCAGACTGCAGCATAAAAACAGTTCACCGGCCACCACAGACTGATAAAACATGTGCAGCATTTCACTGCAGTCATCAAAGCACCTGAGCCTCCTGAGGAAGAAGAGTCAACTCTATCCCTTCAGTTAGATGTCATCTGTGTCCAGAGACCAGTCCAGTTTACTGTCCAGGTGCTGTCTAGGTGTTTATAAGTGTTCACCACCTCAGTTCCTCTGCCTCTTATGTTGACCAGCAAAAGGACGAACCTAGATCTCCAAAAGTCGATAACTACCTTCTCGGTCTACTTTTATAGCACCATAGTTGTGAAGTGTGAATAATACCTACCCAGTATGTCTCCATGGTCTCCACTGGGATATCAAAAGAAAGCATTTGAGACAGTGTCTCTGCTGTTCTACTTTAAACACAGTCGGCTTCTCCTTCACAGTTCACCTCCCTCTCCTCCCCTGCAGTTATTTATCTCCTCCAAAGACAGTCACAATTCATTTCCAAATAAGTGTGATTTTTATTTGAATGATCCGATATAGAGTGTATAAGCACATAGGTTATATCTGCTGTTTATGCCGCTTCCTCACTTCATAACTTTTTAAGGCAATCACATATCACTCTGTGTCTTTTCCTTTCTTTTTATTTCTGTCATCTGCCCTCAAGTAGGAGGAAGGAATATTTCAAAAATTCTGCTCCGAGGCAGCAGAGACTCCCACGCCATTAAAGTTTTTTTTCCAGATGGTTTTTGAATCGTTTACCTCACTTTATAGTTCATGTTTTGATGAGCGGTCACAGATCAGCAATCACTCAGGGTCTTCACTTCACATTTTTACACTTCCAACTCACTTTAGCTTGTGTTTATTTGCTGCAAACCATCAATGCCGCCATACTTGTGAAGTTTAAATAACACAAACCCGACGTGTCACGAGGTCTCCGCTCTGATATCAAAGGGAGGCATTGAGACAGTGAATCTAGTGTTCTACTTTTAACAAAGTAGGCCTCTCCTTCACAGTTCATCTCACTCTCCTCCCCTGCAGCGTTATTTATTTCTTGCAGAGGAATCCCATGACTTCCCAAGAAGCAACATGACTGCACCGCTCTTGAGATAAATACACAAAGAAGACAAACCTGGAAAGACAAGCAAGAGTTCCACAAGCCAGTCATTGGTGTTGAGATCAATAGAGCGGCCTGAAATCAACACAAAAATAAACACAACGCACCTAAACATAACACTTCTCCGCTCCTGTTTTGGTATTTGGATGTTTTATCCTGATATAGGTGCTGTAAATAAATTGCTAGAGGCTAATGGGATGTGGTTGCGGGAGTGTATGTGTGTGTGAGAGAGAGCTCTGCAAACACGCACACAGAAAAAAAAAACACATCTGTCTTTCTACCTGCTGCAGTTGCAAATCAAATATACGTGAACCAGCAGAAAAAAAAAGCAGTAAATGCAAATCCTTGAAAGGATGAGGAGCTGACATCTAATCGCACACATTGAGCCATTAGGATGAATTATTGATGCGTGCACATTTCTATGCAGGTAATAATAGGAACAGTGTTAATCTTTTCACCCAACCTGCAGCACAAAGTGGCTCCGTCACTGTTCTCCTCTCAGTTGGCTTTATTTTCTCTAATCAGAAACAGGCAGCAAAGTAGCGTTCAGTATGTATCGAATTAGCGGCGCTGGCAGGTTCCCAGGAAGTGCATTATGGGAAGACGTATCCGGCGCTCTCTCTCTTTCTCACTGCCTCACCTTTCCTCTTTCTGACAGAGGTTATAATGTGGTTGGATGCCCTACCTCTATATACTTAAGGTGGCTTTTTCGTCCAAGTGGCCAGATGAACTTCTGTTCAACGCAAACTCACATCAAGCGTCAGCGTCACATCACACAGTGAACTGAGCTTTTAATCATCAACACGCTAACAGATAAACATCTAATAAGATGCAGCTGTATCATGTACTTATAAAGAGACACAGCTGTTTCAAGTCCCATTACGGTGTATATGAAAGTGAGGTGATCAAAGCCTCAGCATCACATCACACAGTGAACTGAGGTTTTAAATCGAGATTGAGTCAACATTAGGAAAGTGGAAGGTACATCAATCCAGAATCTAATTTTGGCCTCTGGAGGACAGAACAGCATCAACACGCTAACAGATAAACATCTAATAAGATGCAGCTGTATCATAGTATAAATTCACTTTATGTATATTGTAAATATGAGTTACTACTAGCACTAATACAGTACAACTTGAGTATGCAACAATAATTCATATGAGTCAATTTATGGCCAATGGGGGGCAGAAAAAACATGCACATCACTTAATACAACACTTTTATAGGGGAACTGTGCAAATCTGGTTTTGCTAACCATCCTCCTGATCATGTGCATTTGTTTTCAAGAAGCCGGCGAGATGGCAATCGATAGAGCAGCTGATAACATTATTTATCATACACCTTTTACACTTAATGTCATAAACAACAGATTAATGATTGCAGGCAGTGTTTGTGTTGTGGTGCTGCTAAGGGGAGGTTGGAGGTGCTGATCTTGAAAGGTTGGTGCCAAGACACGCTACAGTAGGTGGAAGGCAGAGAGCCTCTAAAGCTAAAATAATAGGAATTCACACACCTGTTAATAATAGGACAACTTTTTGACTGAATAATAATGTTATGAACTTTGTTAGACTGGTTAGAGCTGTAATGTGTATTTATTTAAGAGGGACACAGTGAGCTGCTAAGATGGTGGGAAAAGTGAGAATTTCAACATCCTTTACTATTTTAGCTGCTTTAGACAGAAAACCACTCTCATTGGTTGGTTGAGTGAGAGTGAGAGTGAAAGGAAAAATAGGGGGGAAAGAAGTCAACTGTTAATAAACTGAATGTTTGCTGTACAGATCAAGTTTGCGGTGTAGATCAAATAAAAGTTTTATAATTTTAAAGTAATGATTCCTGCATAGAAAAAAAGGCCAAGTGTGGAGTTGAATATGGCACCATCAGCCCAAAAATGTGGGTTTGATTTGCCGGGTTGCACACCTTGTGTGGGTGGAGTTCTTGGTGGTGTGCGTAGCCTTTCTTCCTGCTCTCTGAGTTGCTGCGGTGGATTTAGTAACCTGCCACAAACCTACAGCTGTAATTTAAAAGGGGGAAGAACTGCAGGCTTGCATGTGGTCTCACAAGATAAAAGGGAGGGGGTGGGGGGGAGGGCTCGTATTTATTTTTAAATCTTCAGAGGGGAAAATTCTCCTCCCCTCCATCCCCCTACACCCACTTGAATTAAAATAATCCACTTTTTTCCCTTCACCACAACTTGAACAGTTCCAGAGGGTCTCAGCCATATTGACCACATGACGCACTGACAGATTTTTTTCCCCCTCTGAGACACAGCTGTTTCAAGTCCCATTACGGTGTATATGAAAGTGAGGCGATTAAAGCGTCAGCATCCCTGCTCTTCCCACTGACATCTTTAATGAGAAACATATTTCAACTGAACAGAAACGCCTTTTTTTTTAAACTTTCCACTGATTGCATTTAAATGGATCCCATGAAGCGAGGAAAAAAAGAGTCAAATTTGTTTTTAGGACTGTTTTGTCATATGATGCAGGTTATTCAATTTCACACACAGAGCATATGAGCATATGTTTTATTTTATGACAACTTCTGCCGTTTTTCCACAAACATTATTGCATCAGAGTAGCTATATGGACTTTCCAAGGTAAAAAGTGCTGTCAATCCTGATCATATTCCCTGATTTATACCATTTTGAAGTCTACTCTCATGCTGAGATGATGGTTACCTCTCTTTGAAGATCTCATCTATCTCAAGGTTTCTCAATGACATCTTAAACCATGGACTGAAGTGGAATGAAGGAGGGAGAGGCTGCAATAGGGAGAGCGGGAGCAGAGAACATTGAAGCACAGAGACAGAGTGCAAAACAGAAGTTAAAAGAGGTAACTAGAGAGGCTGGCAGGGAGCGAGATGAAATTGAGAAGTAGGAGACCTGGAGAGAGACTCAGCTAGACTCACTTCATCATATTCAGCGTGTGCGTGACCTTCAGGGTTCTACACACATTTATGTGCCCACGATTGTTATTCTTTCACTGGGCAACAAGGAGGGAGAACGATTTAAAGGAGTGTAGGTGTTCTGGAGGAATGATCCCACACTGCAACATGCTGTCAGGCTCATGATCAATGAGGTCAACCTCAACTTTCACCATGGCTGATCAGATCAGCACAGTTAACCCCAGACACCTCCATGCCAAACTCATTTCTGGGGAGAAAAAAAGAAAAAAACCTCCTTATTAAAGGCTGCTGCCTATACATGTCAAGGAGACAAACAACATTTTGGCAGGTTTGCATGCACATATACTATCAGAGCTGACCTGGAACCTGAACTGCAGTCAAAATTCATAAAAATTAGGACTAGAAGTGTTTGTGGATGCAAAAACAGATTTAATAAATCTTCATGTGGAAACAGCAACTGGTTGACTACAGTAGCATTAGTATAAATAATGTTTAAAGCTAATAAAAACTATTGCCAATTAACATCCAGAAAAAAAGATTAAAAAGAGAAAACTTTTATAACTTAAAAGGAACAGAGATTTCCAATAAACCAAGATTCAGAACTAAACTGGTGGAGCGTCACATTTCTGTGAGAGGAGTCAGCCTCTGGAACAATCTGAACAAGGAAACTAATGAATCAGGATCAAATTATATTAAAAAATAAAAAATAAACTAGTATGATACAGAAACACAACCTGGTGTTAAACAATTTTTAATGACATATCGGACACAGAAAGCAAAGGTGTAAATTTACATGCATGTCTGCATATGTGCAGACATACACATGTTTCGGATAGGAATTTACTAGGATGATGAGCTGATGGCGTAGAATTTGTAGGATTTCTTGGGAAAAAAAGGGATGGGCTACATTAGTTGCTTCTTTCTGCCCACTTTCATTCAGGAGTTGTCTTTTGTAGTAAACTGTTTTTATTTTATTTTTTTCAATGAATAAAACAAATAAACTAAACATAACAACTTACAAAAAAAGACATGACTTGAAACTGTGTATGGAGACTTCCGACTTGATTTGTTTTGCGTGAACTGAGACAGTGACCTGGCCTTCTACTGTAGACCTGAGACCTGATTTTCGACTTCATTTGACAAATAAGAATGAACTGGGACTCAACACAGACCGTCTTTGACCTGAGATAAGCCTTGAAAATGAAGACATGCTGTAACCAGACTTTAGATTTTGTTGCTTTAGATGCTTGACTTGTGGCTTTGAATTTGAATTTCCCTTTGGTTGACTTGAGACCTGACTTGAATTTGACCTGAAGCTTTACTTCCTCTAACAGAGTTCAAAGACTTGAGACTTCAGATTCAAACTCATCATGTCTTAACTGATAGACTTGTCTGTGTTGCTGTCAAGACCTTGAGATTTAACTGAAGGTTTCTCAATGACAACTTATCTTGGGTTAGTTCAGGCAAGACCCAGACTTAGCTTAGACTGAGATATGTCAGTTGGGTCATCATGGACTACAGACTTGCTTTGGGGTCGTTCTGACAAGGCTGAATACTTGGACTTGTATTAATTATTTGAGACTAAGATAAACTCCACTGGAGCAGGTAAACTTCAGAGAATCACCAAACCTGTCAATCAAAGTACTGGCCAGTCAGATCACTGGAAAAACTGTGAAATTATTCCTACAAAGGGATGACAAGAATTTACAGTTACATTAATAATGAGCAGCACATTTAATGCACATGAGTGGATTTGTATTGCTGATCTAGACGTCATGTGTCCACTCTACATGAGGAGTTTAACTATTATCTCAATTTTAACTGAACAAAGATTCTTTAATCAGACAGTGATTATTTTAATTCCCTTCATCACCACATCTCAGAATAACATGAGCAGACTCTGAAGATGACTAGAAATAAAAAACAAACTTCCGGTGTCTTTGATTAGAACAATGATCCGCACACTGTTCAATATTTCCATGATTATAAATTAGTTTTATAAATGTTAAATATTTCAGGCAGACTGACTCATCAGACATGAACTACTTTTCTCTCATCTCTGCTGCAGACAGTCTGACATTATCTTCAGCTTTTATTTTCACATATCACATAACAGTTTGTTCATCATCACACATCACATCTATTTTTTTTTTATTACTGCAGTGATATGATCATAGTGTTGCATTTCACCTTGTTCAATATAACTTTTGGGCACATTTGTAAGGTATCAGTGTTACTTTTCTTATCATTTTAACCATTTTATTCATGGTTATGACATATTTGCTCATTAAAGGGACAGTTCAACATTTTGGCAAATTGGCCCATTGCCATAATCCCTATAGTTTTAGGAGTGGGTTCGTCACCTTTAATTCTCGGTGCAAGCTATTTTTAGAATGGTGGAGCAGAGCTGCGAGCTGCTCAGAGCTACGCTACGGAGGCTGATGGGATTCCTTGGTTTCCCTCATCAAACTCATCAAATACACAATCCAACAACTCCAAAACGCTCTGGTGGACAAGTTGTGACCTGCACATTCACCACGCTATGAGATAATAATGGAATGTTACAAGACTTCTGTGCCTTCATACAATGTCAATGCGGTCTTAGAGTTATGTTCATGTTGTTATGTATAGTATTATGTCATGTCTACGCCTTTAAACCAAAGCAAATTCTTGGTATGTGTAAACATACATGGTAATAGAATAAATACATTGCTCTTTATGATTCTGAACTGTTCATTCTGACTAGTTGAATACGTGCATTTCTGACCCACCAGGCAAATGGTCTGAAACGTTTCCTGACTGAATGTTAGCATACTTAAATTGTCTCACTTTCCTTTCTCAGCTCATTGTCTTTGTTTACACCTCTGATGCATTTACTAAATCCTCGCCTTCTGCCACCGCGCCGCTTCTTTTGTTCTGTTGTTGTTCCTCTAAGTTTTTTTTTTGTCACCGCTGCTTGTGGTTTCCCCATGTTACGGTTCACTCTCTAATCTTCACACACCCCCAACTGACATGGAAAGTAAATAAACAAACAATACAAAGCTTATGTGCACATTCGTGGATTTGTACGTGATGCCAGATTTAACTGTGCTTTAATTTTTTTCTCATACCTTTGTCTTCGATGACAGGATGTAGAGAAAAGGATTAAGCGGCTGCAGCTACATCCAGACCATCACAGAGTTTTACCGAAGCTACAGTTTGTACAGTGACTGAACAGGAAAGGGTTTAACTGCCTCGTCTCAAGGATACATGGCTTTTAAAATAGACATTCTGTAGCTACCTTAGCATAAACCTAGAGACCACCCAGCCGGTGTTATTTCAGTCCAGATCCAAGACCTCTAACACCAACACACCCCACACAGATGTTGCTGACTCTTCAGAATGAACCATGCCAGCCTATCCTAAACATCTGGCCTCCTTCATGTCCGCAGCCTGCCCAGATTATGACAGGAACACTGTGAGACATATACACTACATTTTCTTGAAAATTAAGATGTTGCACATTTACTCAAGTAATTTACAAGGTTGAGGTTTCTCTCTGCAATGTCTGCAACTTTCTCTTACTACCACATGTACCCTTTCATTATGGATTGATGCTTTGGTTAAAAATAATTTAAAATATACTGTTTTTGTATGATTTTATTAAAGTAAACATGTATAAGTGATCTTAAATCAAGTTTTCCTCTCTAAAATTGATGATTGTTTACTTCATTTTATTCATTGTTCTGCAAGGATGACATTCCACATGGTCCCAAAAATAATTCAGCATGATCCTTATAATATTGATCTAAAAATGGAAGAAGTCAGTCACCAGTTCAGTGTCAGCTGATCTCAAGTGCCAATCCACACACAAATATCACACAAAATAGATTGTCTATCACATTCCTGCAGTTGTCTATCACCCACTCTGTCACATCATCTCTGTTAAACCAGAGCAATTTGACATTAGCATGTGCTAAAACAAGGCATGGAAATATATCCAGATTCCATGTGGCAGCTCAGCTATAAACACACAGGTACGAGACATGCTGACACTGAGGAGTGAGGAGTATTTTTAGGAAAAAAAAAGAAAAAAAAAGCTATGTGTTAAGTTGACATAGTTTGGTCTACACCCTTTGAATGTGTCTGAATGTGAGAGGGATTTTTAAAACCAAAAAAAAAAGAAAAAAGTATTTCATACTGTTCAACATTTGTCACCTATTTTCTACATTCCACATCACAGGATCCTCTCAGTTGTTATTCCAGGTATAATTAAAGGGCAGGAATGAATCGCAGGTGACTTTAAATAAGACCTTTTTGAAATAAAGGACAGAATATTTTTTTCTGCTTTTATTCACAAAGTTTGGAAGTGCAGAGTACACGGTGCCTTCTTAACTTCACCGGTGCGGTACACAGTAAATAAAGGGCTGCAATTAAATTTGTCATTTGTGACACAGGTAATTGTTACCACGGTCGGCGGTGGACCCGGGCGTAGGTGTGAGTGTGTGAATGGTCCACTGGGCTCACAGCAAAACTCTGCATGCCACCGTAAAACACCCCTAACACAAAGTGACACCTTAAATAGTCTCATTTCCTTTCAGCTCCATTTATGCATGAAGCCCCTGAGATATTGTTTATACGACCTTCCAAAAATGGATCAACCGCCTCACCTCGCATAGCCACAGGTTTTCCCTCTTCCTCGCCTGCGTCTCCCCCTCGCCGAGAGCCCTTCTTTCCTTTCAGAGTGGCAACATTTGAAATGCTGTCGCTGTCACAAGTGTTTTAAATGTCATCTGGTGTCACTGCTTAGTTGGGTGTCAGGCGAGAAAGGGTACTGGCGGTAAAAGCAGAGTTACCTGCCAGCTCCCAAGTCCCTTTCCATATACATCCCTCCACAGCAGAGCCCAAAAATAAACTGATTAATCTTTGCATCACCTCTGCGGGGATGTATTGTTTTGAAATCACTTTTATTTTAGTGCTTGTGTTTATGTGCAGCAGCGTGTGCAGCTTCTTATAGAGGTATACCCAGCAGGGCCCGCCAGGCTCTGACCCCCAGGGGCCCAATCCTGTGTTTGAGGTGATGTCAACATTTCTTGCTGAAAGTCAATCAGACTACAACAAAGAGCAAGTACAAAATAGCAAACCATGATTACAAAGAGACACAAAACATCCAAAAAGAAGTGCAAAGTGACTACAAAGGCTGCAAAACAACTATCGGCAAGTTCAAACTTACTGCAAAATACATTAAACACAGCAAAACAACTTAAAGGAGATGCAAATCTCAAAGTAGCTGTAAGTTAACTGAAGCAACTGCAAACACAAATAAATAAACTATAAAAAAAATACTTTAAAGGGACAGTATGTAACTTACTTGGCTTTTTATTAGAAAAAATCAAATATTGCTTTCATAAATATGTATTTACCGAAATCTAATCCCAACCGCATACAAATGAAAGCGGTCTCGTAGCTTAGAATGAGTTGTTTACAATTACATAGGTGGCCGGTGCACCTACCGGAGGCTGCCATGTTGCATCGCCATCTTTGAATACGGTTCGCAAAAGCGGACAAACCTGGCTCAAACGCTCTATTGAGTGTCTGTGACTAAGCTTGTGCCCCTTGAGGATGATTGACATACTTGTTTTTGTTTTTTTTCTTCCGTTATAAAACACACATGGTTCTACAGCTGAGCAGAGCTAGATCTTACAATGTTGAACTGTTATCTATGTCCGAGTATGTTTGTCCTCATGACCTTCATGGGGCCGCACTCTTTTTGCTGTGAAATATGACTGAAGGCACGAGTGGAAGTCTGCATGTATGTTAAAAAAACAAAAAAACAAAAAAGGTATTAGTAGTAATTTTTATCAGTTAGCGGTCAGTTTACAAACTTGTTTGTCCTCGGCAGCCACCGTCACTTTGTCGATGAGTGAGCGCTGTAATCTCTGAACGCTGGATGTCACGGTTTAACCCCAATACTACATACTGAGGCTTTAAAGAGACACATTACAACCAGAAAGAGATGCAAAATGACACAAACGATGCAAAATGACTCCCAGGAGATTGAAAATGACGACAGAGATGCAAATCAGCAATAAAAGATGATATAAAACCACCAGAAACAGATACAAAAGTGACCACAGACACGTTAAATGCGGTTACAGTGACAAAACAACCACAAAGAAAGACAAAATGACAACAAAGAGGAGCAAAACAACCCCAAAGACATGAGGAAATGAACGCAAAGAGAAGCAAAATGACTCCAGAGACATAAAATGACTATAAAAATGTTCAAAACGAGCACAGAGAGCCACAGAATGACTGCGAAGAGATATAAAGAGACCAGGCTCATAAGTGCTCCATGTTTGAACAGTATGCAGAGCATATGAGTCGGTTTCATTAACACACATGCATTTTAAGTAAAGGAAGTCTGTGTCTGCGGAGCTGCGAGCAGGCCTGCAGCTCTCACCTTGGCTGCTCGCTCTGCTTGCTTGTTAATACTACTCTTGGGATGCCGAACCACCTCCCTCCCTCCCTCCCTCCCTCCCTCCCATTCCTCACCCCTCCCCCGCCTTTGGTCCAGGTGATTAGGAACTCACAGAAGTCCCTTGTTCTCTTTGCACTTTCTCTTCATTCGCTTACCTCTAGGCATCAAGGGAAATGAAGGTAATCCACTGACGGTTTGCCAGGTGAGGTGAACAATGGAAAAATGAGAAAAAAAAAGAAAAAAAACTGGAGGCTGGATGCGATTCATCATGAGGCTCCTTTCATTTTGCAGGAGTACGCCTGGCACAGCTGTTTGAAATGGCACCCCTCGCCTGCAGACTTTGGGGAAGGGCGCTTTATGAAGATGCATGAGTCGGAAAACAGACTATTAAAGTTAGTGAGAGTTCATTAACCTTGTAAAAGTAGGCTCTGGATCCCATAAAGCGCCATATTTCAGGATTTTGCCCATCATTTTTTATCATAAGTGCTCTTGGTGGCCTGATAGTTCATTTCACACGTGACAAGCATTAAATGAGACAAAGACAATAGGAGTTGGAGGTGTGCACACGTGGTGGCTAATGACTGATTTTGTGGCCTGTTATTAAAGAGGAATTAAACTCAGCACTCTGGCAGCTCATCTGGCTTTTCGGCACTAACCACTCAAAGTGTGTTTTTGCAATTTTTTTTTTTTTTTTTTTTGCACACTCAGACTTAGCAACACCACAAGCTGAGTCTAAATGAGAAAACACAGAAGGTAATCGCAATCAAGCACGTTGTTGCCAGGCTAACATGCCTAATCATGGACAACCCAGAGGGGGGTCCCGCACTAAACACTACGGCGCTATTGCTCCACCAGGAAGACGTTGCGGAGGAAATGGAAGCAATGAGCGAACCAAGATGGCAGCTTTGACTCTGAGACAGAGTGATTATAGTTTCTCTACCATCTGGGTGAGTCATCTGCTCCCCCCCCCCCACCCCCCCACCACCACTGTATACCAGGTTCTCATAACCATCATCATTACCATTCACACTGCTGGATGCTCCCCTATGGGCTGACTCCACTTCAGATTTTTATCTTCGCAAAATCACTGTCACAGCTGAAAAAAAAAAAAAAATGCTATGAAAATAAACATGGACGCTGCTGACAACAGAGACTCTGGAAGGTCCCTGTGCTGAGCTTATGCGTGTGTTCAGTTTTTGATGAAAGTATTTGGAAGCTTGATTTTTATTGGGTTGTTTTTGTAGCCTTGTGGAGTTTACAGCCAGTTTGCGGCACATTAGGGCAACCCCTGCCAAATTATGGGAGGAAAATAATGACTAATTCTGAGCAGATGTACAAGCTTGCCTAGCAGAGAACTAGTTGATATATGCAAATCATTGCTAAGCTTTATTATGTGAATGCGGGTGAAAAAAGTAGTCAAGAGCTCTCTGCACATTGTTTTATTTTCCCAATATGTGTGTGTGATCAGGACATGATCGTCCCCCCCTGGGCTCTTGTGACAAAAACACCACAAAACCATCAACAAAACAAGCCTGTAATTTAGCAGCAGACTGGCGTCTTTTAGCAGCAGGGCCGGACACTCGGAGAAGGCTTCCTCTCCCCGCAGGCCCCATGCACGTCAGCTAATGATGGTCAACACACCGGAGAGGCCGGGTGCATCCGTCGGGTTAATCGCTCAGCCCGGCTCTGTCCCCCGCCGAGCGGCTTCCTGGGGAAACTCCCACTGTGGCGCGGAACAGCCGGCAGCTGCGTTCGTCTGCAGGGAGAGACGGAGGCTGGACCGGAGTCTGGCTTACAGTCAGCGGGCAGAAGGCTGATAAATACAGACAATGCACACACACTGAGAGTCATGAGGATAGCTGCATGTGCGATGTTATCTGTCTAGATTTTACAGCATCAACCAAGACAGAAATCACATCATGGTCATAGGACAAGTCAAGCAGTATAGACCGTGATTGTTTGATACAGGCCTTATGCACACGGAAACAGAGCTTTCCCTTATTGATCTTTTTCTTGTTCGTTTTTAAGGGGAAAATATGCAAGTCCAATCACTTTTCCGCTGTTTTGCTAACCATCCTCTCAGCCATGTGCATTTGCTTTTTTGCTTTCAATGAAGCCTGTGAGAAAGTAATCCATGGGGCGATGGATAAGGTTCCCTATCATACACGTTACGATGTGTATATTTGTGTAGTCTTATCTGTCTTAAACAAGAGATTTTACGGGTTACGAGGCGTGTTTGAGTTGTGGTGCTGCTGAGATGAGAGCTGGTGGCTCTGATCTTGCAAGTTTCAGAGAGACGCTAGATGGAAGGCAGAGAGCCTCCATTCTCCCTGTAACAAGTTACATGTCATTTATTTAACCATCACAATTACTCTGAAGCTGTTTAATTAAGGTAAAAATGTAGCATAGTTAAAGGGATAGTTCAACATTTTGGCAAATTGGCCCATTGCCATAATCCCCAGGTTTGTGTTTGTGTTCACACAACTCCAAAATGATGAAAGAAAAAAAAAAAAAAACTTCTACAAATGTTCCTTTTCCCAACCTTTTAAAAACCAACATACATTTTGGCTCGAGTGCTGAGATGGAGAGCTCCTCCTTGACCCCAGAAACAACAGCAACAATAAATACCTTAAAAAAGTACACAAATACACACAAAACTAGAATGTCATTCATTTGAACACATTCCTCAGCAAGGCCAAACAATCTACACAGGCTGCTGTCATTGTACTGTATGTTCAGGCAAGTAAGAAGTTTGGAACCATTCTGATCAGCACATCGTGGTTAATCCTGCTGTAAAAACAAAAACATCCTTGGTGTCAGTGATAATTCATATTCTACACACTGAAGTGTTAATGATAAGAATATCTTTACATTTAAAATAGATGCCTACAAAGACATTTCCATAAAACACTTGTTCCTCTGTATCAGCTATGAACTGCAGCATTACAAAGTCCTTGTTGTGTTGATCTGTCGCATCAAGACTCAGTCAGTCTGCTTTGATTTGGTGTCATCAGCCATCGCCAACAGGGCATTTGAGCAGTGTTGAATGAGTCATATTATTTTCATGGTTATTATGTCTTTTTTTGTAGTGGGGAAAAAAAAAGGTCTCAAGTAATGAAAAAAGCGAGTAAGCTGCTTAAAATAAAACTGATGTGATTCTTAGTAAGTAAAGCCTTTTATGACTGGAGAAAAAAAAAGAAAGAAAATGTCTCCCAATAGTCTTTGCAGCGGCTTTCAGGAACACAAAGTCAGCTTCTACTTCTTTCCTCATAATCTGTGGATACGTCTCGTTATCCGGTGTGTGAATGGTACTTTTTCTTTGGGGCTACTTCTGTTGACGGATGAGTAATTTCTAGACACACGGAGCTAACAACATCAAGGCAGTTTGTAAACACGCCGAAGTCCACTCTACTCCCCTGAATCATTTAAAGTTCCTTGTTGTTAATTGAGAGCTTCGGCGTGAAGAGGGAGCGGTGTTTGTTTCGGTCGGCGGCGGACGCCTCGGCGGTGTTCACGACTCAGATCTCCGCTCACCTCGCCAGAGCTGCGTGCCAGCTCGTTATGCACATCCCTTGCACTCATTTGCGTGAAATGAGAAGATGAGAGAAATTAGTTCCTGTCTCTTTTACCCCCCTCCTTTCCCTCCTTTCCATCCTCCTCTTCATCTTCCTGTAGGATTGCAGATGTGGTGGGTCCTTTGAGGGCCCATCTGTTGTGCTGTCGTAGCTTTGGCCCAGCCGGTTGTCTGACTGGGGGCCAGATGATTAGGCTGCAATCCAAGGCAATCCACCCAGGTAAGCCGCGGCTCCATCGCCCTGACCGGCCCCTATCAAGGAGAGACAGGGGACGGGTGTGAGACCAAACACATCATGCAAAGCCCCCAAGTCGAGCTAAGACCAGCAGAGGTTTTACACGGATATAGACAAGTTGATGATGTGAAAACCCTCAAGGTGCAGCGTCTCCGCTCGTTTCACTGCAGGTTCAAAGAATAATGAGTTTTCATGCATCTGCCAAAAAAGAAGATGTCTTAACATGAAAAAAAAATGAAAAAAACTGAGGTAACACAGCCACGACAGCCAACAGGGACATAAAGCTGCACTTTTTGATCTATGGCAGAGATCGGAGAGCAGCTTTTTACAGCCGAGCTGAAACTCCTCAGCCAGATAAACAAATGAAATGAAAACTTAAAGCAGCAGTATAAATGCAGTTTTTCACCGCGTCACACTATTTCACTCCTTTACCTTCCAGCTGTGACCAACAGAAGCATTTGTAACCAAAAACCCATTATTCATCATCATAATTGCTAAATAGCCAAATGACAGCCTGTTTAGAATAACAAATGAAGGGGCTGCAGAGAGAATTAACAAGCCCAAGTGACCTTGTTGTGTGCACAGGAGACACTTGTCATTGGACTGTGGCTGGTTTTCTACCAAGAAAAAGAGAGTTCAGAAATAAGATGTTGGACAAAATATAAACCCATGATTCTTATTCTAAGTGCTGCTGGCAGGAGAGCCATTACAGGAAAGTGGTTGAAACGAGCACCACCTACAGTGGGCTGGGGTCGTTCACACTTTGGATGGAGGGAAAAAAAAAAAAAACTTTCAATCTTATATTGGAACAAGTCTATGAAAATGTGTTAAAGATGGATATGGTTCATAATCAAAAAAATACATTCATCTGTTTTTTGTTTTGTTTTTTCTTATGAGCCTACCCGCCAAGTTTCAGTATAATGCAAGTTCACCACAACTTTTTTTGTTGAAGTTATTTAGTTCTCTGGTCCTCAGTTGCTTCTATATGATCTATTATAACTAATTAAAATTCATTACTACAATTAAGTCTCACATAAGGAGAGGAAGGAAAAGAGGAGCACAATAAATTTACTAGTGATGCATGGTTTTGTGGCAGTAATAATTTTAATTCTGAGATCATGACTGTCCATTTATCCTGCAGGATGTGACTTAAATATTAATTTTATCTTCACTATAGCTGCTCATATCGTCAGGTTAAAGGGATAGTTTTGGCAAATAGGTCCATTGCCATAATCCCTAGGAGGTTCATTAACTTTAACTGTCGGTGCAAGCTGTTTTTAGAACGGTGGAGCAGAGCCGCGAGCTGCTTTCGAGAGCTACGCTATGGAGGCTAATGGGATTTCTTGGTTTCTCTCATCAAACTCATCAAATACACAATCCAACAAACCTTGAAAACAACTCTGTCTCGTAATGTTCTGTTATTATCTCATAGCATGGTGAATGTGCAGGTCACAATTTGACCACCATCCACCAGCATTTTAGAGTTGTTGGATTGTGTATTTGATGAGTTCTAAAAATAGCTTGCACCAACATTTAAAGGGAACAAACCTACTCCTAAGACTATAGAGAGTATGGGCCAATTTTCAAAAATGTTGAACTATCCCTTTAAGCCTATATCTATACAGCCCAGTATAGCAAATTTAAGAAATGTGCTCCAAGGAAATCTTCACGTCAGGAAAGACTGGATGGAAAAACATCATGAAATAGAAAGAAAAGCTTTCTCATCTTCCCCCACCAGATGTTTTTGACAAAGAGATGTCAAGATATGGTTCAGTTTTACATCACTGGACGGTTTTTCAAGTATTTGAAACATCCTGCATTTTTGGGGGGTTTCCTGACAAGTGACCTCCTGTGGCTGAGTTAATAATGACTGGAATCTGTCATGAACAAAGGCAGGAGCAGCACAGTGTTGTTACTGTATACAGAAGCAGCCCAGACCCTGTTAGAGAGGAGCACCGGGGTCAGACGCTGGACGTATGAGTTGACGTATGAGTGTCCTACGCAATTGTACGAAATGTCTTGAAAGATATGTAGGAGTTGTGTTGTTTCTTCCTGTGTTATGTAAAATTCATTAAATCACATCAGAAGATGGAGGTTGTGGCAAAAGCATCAGTTTGTTGCCACCTCTTATTTCAATGTGTGGATCCCTATGTGCTGTCCTGTCGTCTCTCTGTCCCTCCCTCAGATCTCCGCCAGACGCTCCTGGATGAGAGACACCTGAACACAACCCTCCCCAGGAGCCTGGTCCACCCGAGTGCCCCTCTCAATGTGGGGCAGCAGCTTCCGTCTGAGGTCCTTCCAGATCACCAGGCTCCATCAGGAGTAATGGGGAGAGAGGTCAGTCCCCCCCCTCCTCCTCCAAACCCCCACTGAGAAACCTCAATTCAGTTGATGGTGTCCTCGATCCCATCCCGTTGTTCAGCTCCGTCTCGGTAGAGGGTCAGGATGAGGACCGGCTGCTCCGGAGTGGCGTTGTTTTGCAGCTCAGCTCGCTCTTTACTACAAAGACGACAGCTACAAGAGACCAGTGATTAATTTCACGTTCCCCTGACTTAATTTGCGAATAACACCATGAAATATCTAAGCTCCACACGGAGCGATTAGTTACACCCAGCAGATTTAGAGAAGTCTCTTGTCTTTCAGGAGCTGACTCTCATCTGAAAACACATCATGTTTTCAAATGTGTGATGAGAAATGAGAGCAGAGATGTGACAAACCCTGAGTTTTGATTTGTATTAGAGAAAAAGCGACTCGACACTTATTACAACATTTATCAAGAACGTACTGTATGTCAACATTTGAAGCTTTTGTAAAACTTGGTAATTAATTTGTTGACATTTAAGTTCTCATTGTACTGTATAATGTGAGGTTGTCATATATTATGTGTGTGCTTGAAAGAAAAGAAAGAAAATGATATGGAAGTATCAAACAAACACGCACATTCTGTATTCAGGAACTGATCCTTAAAGCAGATATCAGTGGAATGTTTTTGTTAATATAAGTCCTAAATAGTCCTATTTTCCGTCAGCAATCACTTACATGAAGTATTTCAGCCTAAACACGAGTCTCTCCGTCACTCTGCTCTGCTGTAACCCGAGGAGAAAATTTTCCTTGTGGGATACAAGTGTTATCCAATGAGGGGAGAGAACGGCATGAAGGGCTGTGTGTGCAGCCAAGGGATGCGCGTGAATGTGGTGACGTAGCACGAGGACCAATTGATGCCTGACAAGGGCGGGGGCTGCTAACTCATGGTGCGTTCAAGGAAACTCGTACTTTGTGTTTTTCCTTCCTGTGAAGTCATACCAGTTCGATCTGGTACGAGTTCACGGGTCGGAAGTTACGAGTGGCCGTTATAGGGAACTTTCACAGACAACAGGACGGTAAAAACACGAGCTACGGGTTACCTGGAACGCTACCAAGTCGTAGTTGTGACTTGAAGCTGTAACTTACGGTTTCAAAAGCCTGCCTTGAACACAGCATTAGCCGAAACGGCCGTGCCGCTGTTATCTGCTTTAAATCAGCTGTCACAACTTCTGTAACTTTGTGATGTCACAACCACTATAGTCCCGCCCACATGGATTCACCTTTGAGTCTCGCAGGATTTTGTTTCTCTGAATATTACCTGTTATTAGTAGAGCTTCTTGCAGGATTTGCCTTAAATCTGTTATCATTTTTATTAGACCACAGAAAAGCTCAAAGCCTCAATCCTCTCTTCTGATTGGCTGACACTAACCTGTTGTTACCAGAGCCCCAAAGAGAACCCTGAGAGAGGAGCAGTTAAGCCCTTTTCACATAGGACGCAGTGTTTCGCATGGGTGCAACGCAAGAGCGCGCCAGGACCATGGCGCAAATCACATGTGTTGCTGGGTGACCGAAATGGCATCAGGAAGTGTTTCTTTCCTCCATGCCTGTGTAGTGAATATTGATCCCCTATGTATCTGACAAATAAGAAAGAAAATCCCGCCATTACTTTCTCTGAGAAGGAAAGGAGTAGCAGCAAACAGAAAGAGGGAGTTGGTTCACAAAATTGTCAGGGCTCAATCGGGAGAGTTTCAACTCGTTCCGGTTTCCGGTTTTGTGACGTTTCTACCAGGAAACTGAGTCCGTCCTATTGGACGTGCAGAGGTGTCGTCACAGAGCGGTATGCTCAAGTTGAGCCTGGCGGAAGAGCAGTGAGCGCGGGCATTGCGCGGGTGCATCACACATTTGAATCAATCAATCAATCAATCAATTTATTATTTAAAGTGCAAAATCACCATGGTACATGGTCTCAATACACTTCCCAGTAAAAACAAGTACAGTTAAAACATTCAGAAAACCACCAAAGGAAACAGTTAAAGTGCATTTACAACTGACAGTCAACAACAGTTAAAACACAGAGAAAAGAATAAAACAGTTAAAGCAATAAAAAAACAATAAAAAATAAAAATATGTGCACAGTAATGACAGTTAAAACACAATAGTAAAACACACATACTAAAAGTTAATTTACTCAAAGTATTGGGTAAAAAGGTGTGTTTTAAGACGGGATTTAAAAATTGTGATAGATGATGTGATAAATGGTAAGCTGTGCGCATGCGCTCACCGCGTCCTATGTGAAAAGGGCTTAAAACGACAGTATATGGTTTTCATAGATATTATAAAACACAGTAACAGTAAAAAAATATTGGACCTCATCATCCAAACCCTGTTTTTATTTAATGGTATAGGGACTGAGTCATACTCCTTCCTTTATAAAAAAAAAAATCTAATCAAACCATGCAATCAGCAGCTTCCATTTGCATGGACATTTTGCTGTCTTGAAATTACAGATTTGACACTTCAGTAATTTTTTCGTGCATCTTTTCTGCAGGTAGTACAGCAAAATAAATATATAAAGGAATAAATAACCAGTGGAAACATTACTGCTTCCATCTCCTGCAGTCAACCATCGATGTTAGAGATGATATCTGACTGATTTGGTAATCTTCACAGTAGAACTCAGTCTTCTCAGTCTGTGTAAGAGGCAGCACTTTACTAGTGGAGTTTTTGAATCTCTTTTTTTTTTTTTTTTTCAGCAAGTGCACATAAAAAACGGAGGTCTCAGTCAACAGATGTACCATCGTTTCTTCTTGATCCATTTCTGGAATTTCTTTTTTTCTTTTTTTCAGAAACCCACCCCTGACTGCCAGTGGAGGTCAGCTACAAAGGCAGAGGTCAGCTTTTGCACAATTTTGTCTTTTTCCTTTCTCTTTTTGGATCAAGCCTTGGCTCTCAGACTGAAGCTGGGCACGGTGTGATTTGCTCTGCAGTCATACATTTCCTTTTATTTTAAAATGAGGACTGGTGAACCACCTGCAGAAGGCAGGGGTGGGGCACAGTGAACCCTCTTGGTGCCTCCTGAGATGCTTCTGACCTCAGGTACTTCAGTGTTATGTTAGTTGGGGAAGCTATTTATATTTGTACATGTATATGGTGTAACTATAGGCTCATGTA
Organism: Trachurus japonicus; assembly: GCF_045865225.1. NCBI lineage: Eukaryota > Metazoa > Chordata > Actinopteri > Carangiformes > Carangidae > Trachurus > Trachurus japonicus. The sequence goes on along the minus strand of NC_140926.1, from coordinate 18,422,133 downwards.
AAGAACATCAACGTTGGTTTTAAATGGACTGTATTGGTGAAAAATATCATGGATTCAGAGGAAAGATATTATTTCTTAATTGCAGGTCAAATGGTCAAATTTAATTGGCTATTACACTTTGTGCTCTTGGACTGGACGCTCCCAGATTTATTAAAATTTACATCACTCAGCCTGAGGTGTGGCACTAAATTGGGACATTACATGTCAAAACATGGTGATATATTCATCAAAGACTGTCCTTGGTGGAGGCTTCGGTGCATGCAAACTAAACAACGTCTTTCCTGCTGACCATTCCATGTTTCTTCTCTTGCTTCCATGACCTATTCATGTAATCATCTTTCAATAAGGTAGAGAGAAAAAAAACACCAGCCACAAGGAGCTGAACATCTCACATCTACTGTATGTGCAGATGTTTGCAGCTGTAACACACCACACACGCCAGTAAAATAGAATCAAATGAAATAAAAGTGTAAAATAACATGATATTTTCAAGTAATGTTTGATTTGTGTGTTATATTGTACAGTGGTTGTCTCAGACAAATGCAAAAGCCAGCCTAAGCCTTATTATCGCTATACCTTCTTTCGAGTAATAACATACTGTAATAATAACATCAATTTTCATTCACTTCCGGTGTGTGGCCCTTTCCATTTTGTTGCGGAGGTTGCATTGTGAGATATTGAGTCTCTATATTGCAGCACAGCAGACACTGAGACCCAAACTCAAAGCCCTTTATGTGAAATGTGCTAACAGCTGAACCTTTTCATTGGGTTGTGTTCAAGCAACATACAATACATCACCATGCAGGGTTATACATAATGGCCTTATTACTGGCCAATCAGCCAGCACAGATCAGCCATAACATTAGGACCACTGACAGCTGAAGTGAATAACATGGTTTGTCTCGTTAATGTGGTATCTGTCACTGAGTCTGTTATATTAGGCAGTAAGTGCCATGGTCTGAGAGAAACACAGAACCTAAGTGCACACATGACCACAGTACAAAGTAATTTATTGAAAAAAATTGACCAACAAAAAAATGGGGTCTCCAGAAGTCCAAACACAAAGTTCCAACAAAAAGTCAACCAGTCCAAGTCACGATTGAGGGTTTCCTACACAAACCAGAGAATACCTCATATAATACAAGAGATGAACAGACCAAGAACTCACAAGGATGGGAACACAGAAGAGACACTGGAAAGTGAACAAATGAGACAAACTGGCAGAGAGAGGAGGAAACATGGAGACTAAATAAATAGGGGGTAATTACAAAACAAGACACAGGTGACAAAACGAGACACAACAGGGCAGGAAAAAGACAAGTGATTTCCGAAATGAAAACAGGAAAACTCAAAACATAGGCTCAGAAAGGAGAAACCATATAGAGGACATGACAGTAGGTATACATTAAATTAGGTTAATGTGTGAGGGTGTTCTAGGTCGGCAGTGCTTACTGCCCAAAAGCGGTCAACATAAAAACAACCAATAAACTGGCAATATTATCAAATACATGGGAATTTGCTTCTGGTTTCTCCACCTCCAAAATCTCCCACAGCCAATAATCAATACTATGACCCTGCTGAAATATTACCAGGCATCATTACAGGTTTGGCCGCCGGCCCCTCGGCTGCACCCACAAACTCATCTCCTCAGGAATGTTGAAAATTGCAAGGCGGCAACAGGACTGTTTACCTTCTAGCTGTGACGGCTGTTTATAATAGGCAGTATTTGAGTGGAGACTTAAGCAGCATAAATGCATGTGTGTTAATACCCAGAAACATTTTATTCTCCATGCTCCCCTTCAGATGAGGGTGCATGCAATGCACAGGCACACAGGCACAGATTATGCATGAATCAAAGATTGCCACTTTAGTCATCTTTCCTTAGCTGAAGCACATATTTACCGTCAGATAATGCAAACAATAATTCAACATTCAACATCTCGGTTTACAGTGATTTCTGAAGCATTTTATCCTTTCTTATCTGAATACAGAGGGGGTGGAATATTTTTTCTGGCTTTTGTCTGTGTTTGCTCTGCACTTAAAAAAAGGGCGATCATTTCCATTATTCCCACTGAATGCACCATCTCTCCTCTGTGACCTGATTTGGCACCACCCCTGTCGAATAGGGCCCAGAACACAAAGGTGGTGATGCTTGTGCTTCGGAGGTTCTCTTTGTCAAAGCCGGTGGGAGTTTGATTTGCCACGGGGAAAGAAAAAGGAAGCATTCCACAGGGAACGCAGCCCTGTTTTGATTGCCCTTATTGCAAAGCATAAGCTGCAAACAGAGGAACTGAGGAGGTCAGGCAGCCTGATCAATACACAGATTTCCACACTAAACATGTTGAATATGTATGGGAGGTTTCTCCCATGCAGCATCGATTGCCTCTTTATTTCCTCGTTGAATGACGCGTTTGATGCTGTGCCCTGGCACCGGTCCTGGATCTCTCGTAAATGACTCGATTTGGAAGAGAGATATATGCACTACAGTAAGGAAAGCGCAGATTTGAACACCCACAGCACTGCCACGTTCTTTACAGTAGCTGTAGCACATCGTATTGATTTTTGATCCTTGAAAAAAAAAAGAAATGACATCACTTTTATTTTCATTCATGGCATGGAGATTGGCATGAGATTCTCCCGTCAAGGTCTGAGCTCCATTATCTGAACAAGCAGAATAAAAACAATAACTTTACAGTGATGAAACTGAGACAGTTTTCACAATCACTTCCCTTTGCTAATGAGTTCTCTCAAGAGAAAACAAGACAAAGTGCCTCGCAGTAGACAAACATGACAGATGAAACACAAAAACAATGCAAGAGGAAGTCGTATCTAAAAAACAAAACCCAGGGATTTTAAGTTTAAAGAAAGAAAAGTCCCAAGGTTCAAGAGCCACATCCTCAAGTGAGCAGTCTTTAGCCTGTTTTCAGCCTGGAGCCAGGACCGATTAACCTGCAGGACGGTCCCTGGGGCAATGCCTCTGGCCCTAATGGAGGCCCCACATTCACATTCACTGGTTTACCCTAACCATTATGGCCTTGAGCTCCACAAACCAACCAGTATCTCTGCTTTATTACCAACCCTCCCCTGGTCTGCTGTGTGTTAGTTTGCCCTGTGTGCTGTCAGCATAACATCGGTTTGACATCTACTGACGACGTAGAGCTGTAGCTCTGTAGCTGACAGACCACAGCCTGACCACGCAGAAGTCACACCAATCTTGTGCTGAATTCTGGATTTGAAAAGACAGGTGTGAGGGGTGAGCAATCACAATATCACAATATGTCAGTTTCTATTGTAGCAAATGATGTCATGTGGAGTTGTGTTTCATTAAATTTGTAAGGAACACAATTGAATGGTCACATAACCCAAATTAAAAAGAAAATCTTCAATCACCTCTAGTGGTATCCATGAGCCAAAATAGTTGGGATTGCATTTGTATGGATCGCTCAGATTGATTTCAGATAAAGCAGCCTTGATTTGCAACAATACTCACAATGCAGTGATACAAACAGAGATAATGAAAGGATTGCTTGTATAAGCTGCAAAGTAAGTGTATGGAAGGTTTTGGCAAGACATGCTCAGTATTATAGGTTTTTCATATAAAAATTGATAATTCAATATCAGTCCTTAGACTGAAAGATATTGGTACGGCCCAGGCTTTCAAAACCTTCCATGTTGTCACACCCGAGCACACATTTGCGTAATTATGAATTCAAAGTGAAAACTCTTCCCTTGCCGTCTGATCCCCTGAGACAACTTCTCTCTTGGCATTTAAAAACAATCAACCTGTGGGAAACTTTCAAAATATCACTGGATTTAAAAAGAAAACACCCTTGAGCTCTCGCAGTGCCGTGTGCAGCACACCCTTCATTCTGCAAGTCTTTGTCATTTTCATATCCTTCTGACTGTGCCTCAGGCTTTTTAATAATTGAATTAATTATATTGACACTGTTGAGTATCCTCCTCTAATTGTAATAGGATCGCTGGGACGATAAGGGCGCCTGACAGCCTCGGCTCACCTAGAACACAGCTGGTCTCTCTATATGAGCATAAATGTGACAGAGAGGCTGCAGACCAGTCCAGCAGTGCTGTACCGGACTAACTAGTGTGAAAAGAGATTCATGCTATATGCACTTGGGTTTGCAGTATGAGCACCTGACTGTCTATAGGTATTGCACCAACTCACCATGACCCATGTGTACTGTATATAAACACCAACATCCTGCTTATTATTCCTATATTCCTCATAGAAAGCACCAACATCTGCTGGATAACCCCACACTCGGGGATACAAAACAAACAAACAAAACTCTCCAGTGTTTTCTGTATAATGATGATACTCTACAGTACAAGCTTTGTCAAAGAAAGGAACAATAGTATATGATCCACTCATAACTAGTTTCACTGTTGTTGCATGACCCTAACCTTTACTTACTTTAAAAAGGAAGAATGTGGAAAATAAACTCCTAATACAAAATGAAAAATTAATGCAAGGCAGTGCAGAGTTCAAAGTCCAAAAGTACCACTGACGAATCACTAACTTCATGGAAACCCATCCACTTGTTGTGCAGATGGAAATTTTGCTAGGTGGGCTGGAACAAGTTGGTTGATGTGCTAACTTTACTGGAAGAAAAGATGCAACAGAAACAAGAGTTTACATTAGTGATGCTTTCCATGACAGGAGACAGACTGGTACCTAATGTGACTAAGTAGCAATAGCAAAACTTATAAATAGCTCCTTGAACATAAACATACCAGGGTTTTCAGGTTTACAGCTTGTGCATTATTCATTCTGGAAATTATTCAAACTTTCTCTTTATCTGACTCATGTGGATCTTTTTTTTTAACTAACTAGGAATTGATTTTACAATATCAGTGGTGCTCAGTTGAAACTTTACTACACCTTGTTAGTTTACTTCTACTTTTGCAGTTATAAGTTTGCAGTGAATTAGGATTTCTGAACAAAAGTTTAGAAACAGACACCCAAGAAACTCTTTTATTATTACAGTTTTGATCACCTGTCACCCCCACTGGGTTAGAGATTTTGTCAGCAGGGGGCAGCCAAAAGGAATCCGATTAATTCCACTCCTTGTAACTTTAGTTAAGTATGATGGACTTATCTCCACTCCCTCGCATAACTTCCAAACATTGACAATCATACCAATTAGTAGGTGTGCTGATCTTCTACTCGGGCATCTCCCAAATCTCAAAATCTGCTGCCATGAGAAATTCCACGTTGATCAAAGTATAATTCTATGACATGTTGCACGGTCATATTTTAGAACCACTGGATACGGCCTGGATATTGTTAAAGAAAGAAATTAAAAGGCAGAAAATTGAATACCCTTAAAGGTGATAAAGAAAATCTTCGGATAAAAGTCAACTGTATGAAGAGATTTAAAAGATGATAGTCTGGTGAGTTGTTCCAAAGCCCTCAGAGCATTGACAGCACTGACATCTTTAGATGTCAAGTCTTACCTTCTAATACCCATAACACCTTACATTCTGGATTGTATTTTTTGCAGTACTGTGCACATATTTTCAAAGATTTGAGAGTAAAGCAATGGTTAGAGTTGGGGCTACATTTTTGTGCGACTGGAGTGCAGATCACCGGGTATTTCAAAGGCACTTCAGTGGACATCAGCACTTTGGGACAGTTTCCTTTTTTACTGTGACACCTGGGCTGAAATGATACACTAGAGGTTCACTGCAGGACACAGGCAAAGAAAGGTTACCACTGTTAGCACCTTACAAATCATGTTTACCTACATTGCTGCAGTCTTCTGTTTTCCCCTAGAATCCAGTATATTTAAATTATCACTACCACAGCATGAAAACACTGGTGCACTAGAGGTTTATTATGCATGTTGAATTATGAATGTATAGTACATATTGTTACTGTTATGTTCATTAGATTGCTTATAGCAGTGCATATCAATTTATTGGTGGAGTGAAATAATTACTTGTGAATTTAATGGAGAAAAATAATATTATAATATAATATAATGTAATATAATATATTGTAGCATTAAATGACTTTGTGGGATCTGTTAAAGTTTGGAAACGTTATTTCAGTCAATAATTTCTCTACCCTATAATAATATCAAATGGTGAATTTGCTGTAATATTCTCCTGTTGGTATTCATTCTTGTTTTGAGTTGCTTGGTGGATTGGATGATTGCACTCTCCCACAGTAAGAAGAAAACTGTCAGGGACCTCAAGATCCATACACAGCCACAACAGCTTGGCACACATGCTAGGTGCCAGTCATACACTTTTGACTGGCACACACCTGGCAGATCTTGAAACTCAAAACAAGAGTGAATACCAACAGCATTGTACACAATATTGCAGGGGATTTTTGAAGGTGATATCCACACGTTTAGCTGCGTTGCTCATTACACAAATGCATCCGTGCAAGCAAGTACCTCGCCGTAAAGGAGACTAATCAGGCTTTCCAATGAAACGTAGACAACCAATTGGCAGCATTAAAGGGGATAAATTATTGACTGAAGTAACATTTCTAAACTCTTTTTTGTGTAATTTCATTAGTGCAGAATCACCTGAAACTCCAAAATATTGTGTTCTTGTGAGCTTAGAAAGAGCCCACATCTACATAGGGATTTGGTCCATTTCCATCAAGCCCACCATGTTTAACCACAGCATTCTACAGAGGCCAAAAAGTAACTGACCAAACAGTTATAAAGGGCCTTCCGTTAGGTGATGATTCTCCTACATGCTTGGAAATTAATTAATAAAAAATAAAAATAAGATGAATATTGAGTACATAGAGTGGATTCTCAGAAATTATCCCAAATTTCAACGAAGCAACAAGCTAGCTGGTAAATCGATCAAACCATCAGATGCTACATTCAAAGTGTAAAATAAAAAACTCAATCAGTGCATATACGAAATAATCTCAGAATTGACGCCATGAATGTTGCCTTCTGGTCTGTAGAAGCCTTCATCCACTACTGTAAATTCACATCGAAATTGCATCGTCACAAATGGAAACAGAATGTAAGACGGTCAGCAGCTGGTCCACTGACTTATGACAACCTCAGATTAGAATAAGTAAATAGAAGTCCACCATGTTTTACACTTTACAAAGATGAGCACAACCAAATGGATGCTAATGGATGAAGTTGAAAGTAAATGGGCATCAACATGGCGAACCAGGTTGTTTCCAAAAGGCCATTTCAACACTGTGCCCATTTGTGTACCAATTTCAAAAACTTTTATTTTTTTCCAGTAAACACTTTTGAATTGAAATCTCTGAATTGGTGCAGTGGACCCTTTTAATAACAATAACAAAAATACATGAATTACTTTTAAAAAAGAAAACAAAGCAAAACAAAAAGCACTCTAACATGATTGGAATGAATGCACACCGTGATTCATTTGTCTGAAAACAGACCTCGTCCAGAGGTTAACGCCTCCGATGTTCAGCCACAGGGCAGCTGCTTGTTTGTGGGAGACAAAGTGTCAGAGTGCATCATGTCCAAGGTCCTGGGGAGAGGAGATACATCAGACACCCAACTGTAATGGCCTGTAATTAGAGCGCTGATTAGTAGAACTAATGACCCAATAAATGATCCTTCTCTCATATCTCAATGTCTTTGGAATGAGACCGGAGCGAGAGATGTGGGTGGGGGGCGAGCGAGCGGCGGAGCTGGACGGCGGCGGGGACCGCCCCCGCTCTCGTTAACCTAATTAACAGCTATACAGGTGAATAAGTGGCGATGGAAGACGACGAGGCTGCCCTGAGGTGTTTGGGAGAATTCGGGTGACAGCTGGGTAGCTCCTGTTGTCATTTTTAATATCGCATTTTGCGCAGGAGGAGGCTCTCGTGACAAAGATCCTCACAGGCAACAAACAAATTTGTCTTTTCCTTTGCTTTGGATTAAACCCTCTTCCCTCCCTTCTCGTCTGGCCGAGGTTTCGCTTCCTCTCTCTGTATTCTGCAGAGTGCTGCAGGCCACTGGGTAATAGGTGGCTAGGGGCACATCAAATGGGGAATAACAGTGGTGATTATCTTCTCTACCTCCTTGAAGTAATAGATGAAAGCATCACCATCATGTAATAGGCTACTTAAGCCTGTCAAGGCAGGAGAAATTTTTACCCCGTCCTTATTTGCCTGGCCCCTCTCTCTCTTTCTCTCCCCCCTCTTTTGTGGTTAAATATGCTTTGTCTGAATGTCCCTGATGAATAGCACAGGGCCTTTCTTCCTCCCTCTCCCCCTGACAAGATAATAAAAAACCACACGGGCGATGTGCTTTTAGTTCCCTTCAGGCTAAATCCCCGCAATCAAGAGTCATTTAAGATATGACACATCCAGGCGCTAAAGAGCAGTCTGGCCAGGCAGGAATAATCACACTGTTATCCATACTTTGACATCATTAATGAGGCGGAAGAAAGGGGAGAGAGGGACAAACCCCGAGGTGAGGAGGAGTAGAAGGAGGCAGATAAATGGGCTTGTTTTTCAGGGAGATCATATAGCTGATGTTTTGTGTGTGTGTGTGTGTGTGTGTGTGTGTGTGTGTGTGTGTGTGTGTGTGTGTGTGTGTGTGTGTGTGTGTGTGTGAGTGTGTGTGTGATCATATCACTTAGCCCTCTGCGGCCGCCTCAGCAGGAAGTGATGTTCGGCTGCTTCTGGAAGAGACAGGGCTAGTTGTTAGCAGCAAGCAATGTCAGTATGTTTGCAGCATTGATCAGAGAGAGAGAGACAGTGTTATCTTGTTAAGCGCTCACCTCTAATGGCTGCCGATGCCTCAGAGTTGGGTTTTTAATTTGCATTGAGCACCGCGCACTCGTATGGTAATCCTACAGCACCTGCTATATCTTTGCATAATTCTGCATAAAATCCTTATCTTACTTTTTCACGAGATGTGGAAAATGTCCTTTAAAGGCTCTTATTGTGGAAGACAAGCCGAACGTGTCAGAATCAACTTTGCAGAGCAGATAAAACTATCTAAATGCAAATAAACAGCATAATCGTGTCACAATCGATTGAGAGTTTATCATGCCACTGCTGCTGTGGGGAACATTGTTTTAAATCAGACGTCCTGCTTTGCTTGTATGATCACATCCTATTCTTACATTTTACTGTTTTTGCTTTGTTTGTTTGTTTTTTTTTAACACAACTATGCTCTGCCAGACATAAATTGTTATTCCTTTATTATTTCAGCGAAGGCAAATTTGAAACTAATGTGATACGCAGCAGGTCCTGAGCAGGAGTTTCCACCTGGTCTTTAATCTCTTTAATCCTCTGTAGCTCCTCTTGAGAGCAGGTGTTTCTTCTCTCAGCAGATACCAGTTCATATCACAGTCAATTATTTTTCAACTGTTAATATAATGTTATCAATAAGTTTCAGAGTTATAGTGTTTTCATCATGGAGGGCCCTTCACACTGGGAATGAGCCTGGTGTGCCTATAGGGGGTGTCCTGCCCTGGATGGATGAAGGGGCACCGCACCCACCACTGCTTTACGGCCGTGGTGTGAGCTCCCTCCCTCTGTCCTGGTCGGGCTGGTCCCTGTGGCGGCCCCCCCTTTTGGTTGTGCATCTGCTTAACTTCCCAATAATGCTTTCCTCACCTGGATCCTCAGTGCCCAGCCATATCTTAACGAGTGTATGTTTGCAGCGGTTTGTGCATACCTGAGTGAGTGAGTGGATGCGTGTGTTTGCGTGTGTGTGTGTGGGAGGAGTGTGTGGGAGGAGTTTTGTTTTGTTTTTAACTTGTAAAGCATGTTGTGTTGCTTTATAAATAAAATTTGAGTTAAAGCTTGAGTTATTCAACTTTAAGTTTTTTTGTTCTTTTATTAACTTAAACTTTATTGGCATCCGCTGACTCCGCCTCCAAACTCTCAGCTGATCTAAACATGGCAATAAGGTGGGGCATGTGTAGATCCTAAACTGGTGACCCACCTGTCACTCAAAGTTGCATGCCCTCAACTATGTTGAATACTAAAACTCCTAGTATACACTATATCACACTGAACCTTACTGAACCAAGTATTATGGCTGTGCAAAAATGGTTCATCAAGATTCTGAACTTAAGACTTGGATGTCAGGGGTTAAGCATGCTTCGATAGCTTCATATATGCATGGTAGAAGTGATGCTGATCTAATCATCTAATGTACGATGTGACTATAATGGGGGATCAGGGACCTTCAAAATTGAATTCTCTTCTCCAATGACTTGTCTTTCTTATTTTAAAACTTTAATCTCGCCTTGCCTATGATTTTAGACTGGGGAGAGACATGAGGCAGAGATACTGTCTGCGCTGAAAGAGACAAACATCTAAAAACAAGTTCAGCAGCAGTGCAACACAGGCAATAAAGACACTTCAAACCTCTTAGCAATTGAGGTAAAAGACAGGAAACAGATATTTTTACGTAAATTCAATGACGTGCAACTTCTGGGGATATCATTATCTCTGATGGCTATGATGGATAAACAACTTCTCATCTCAGTGTTATTATGTTTAAGTTTTCTTCAGTATCAAACTAACCGAGTGACAGTTCTCTGGACGGCTACATTGCAAAAAGGGTTGTATACTTTCAATGATGCCAGAATATAGAGGCAAAAGCATGTGACTTATCTTATTTATGTATTTATTTTTAATAAATATGTATACATTTTTATGTTGCATTACTTTTTTTGTAAATGTTGTGTAAAATGTTATTGGAGGGATGGGATCTATTTTATTTCTGGTTTGAACTTTTGACAAAGAAGTTGGACCTCAGTGACTGCGATTCTCACACTGTTTTCATGGTGTTTAGAGAAAACTTTGACACCCTTTTTTGTTGAATATTTTGATATATTACTGTTGCAATAATGTCAAAGCAATGTTAAAGCATGTCATTAAACCAAACTTTTGCCTTCTTGCAGTAATGGCAACATTATATATCCAAGTCCTTTCATCTATCTTCTTTCAGGATTAGGTCTTAGACTCTCAGATGCGCCCTCAGATGTGGTAACTGATCTGAAGACGGTGTTGTTATTTGCTGGACTCAGCTGGTGCTCATTTGATGAACAATATTTGTATCTATTCAGAGCATCTGGGAAGAGAAAGTAGGTTAAAAACACATTTCAGTCCAGCACATTCAGGCAGCAACATCAGAAAAGAGAAAGAGAGAGGGATGAAGGCACAGATCTGAAATGAGAGATGTACTAATGCAACTGGCAGCGTGTTTTGTTTTTGTGCACGGAGCACTCTCACTCACAATGGCCTCCCCGCGTGTGACCGAGGGAGCTCATCAGCAAAAAGTGAAAGCATTAATTACCTGAATAATGGCAGCTGGCGTGGCACTTTTTGAAAAATTCTCCCTCTTTCAACCTACGTGTGAGAGAAGAGATTTCAAAGCTTATTGGACGGGGAGCAATTTGATGCAGCCTATAAAAACCATTATTTTCTACATAGTTGACAGAACTGCAAGATGATATGATTGAAGAGATTTAATGGTGCCTCTTTCAACGATAACAGTTCCCAGTTTATTTGACCGAAATTACCTTTTAGCAATGTAACAAAGAAAATCTTCCCTTGTTGCGCTGCTCAGGGGCAATTGTCGGTTGTTGCAGAGCAGATTTGTACAATCTGACTCCATCTTTTGTTCATAAGAGTTTGTGATTGCTACTTCCTGGTCTCTCCTGCTTATTTCAAATCAAATTGGCTTTGCAGTGTTGCAATTTCATTCCAAGACAAACAGTTTTTAAAGAACTAAAAAAAGAAATAATTTCATCTTTTATTTTTTTTAAATATGGGATTTCACCAATGGAATCTGGGTGGAAACAGCTCTAAAATACTGGAGGCAATAACTACGTCTCTCCTCAAATAAGTCATTTCAGATGGTGTATATCTCATCTAAAGAAACAAAGCCAGTTATGTTCCCCCAAACAGAGAGAGAAGGGACAATAGCATCAAACTCCCACTAGAACTGCTGTGTGAAATAAAGCGTGCATCTCAAGCTGCCACCATACCCCAGCCCCACTGTGTTGTGTAACCGCTCATTACGTGGCCGGGGTTTCAACAGGCGCCCCGAGACGTGTCACGCTGTTGCAGGTACCGAAGGCCTGCATAGTTTAAATGGAGGGAAAAGTATGAAGACTTGTAATGGTGACAGTTCTCAGAGGACACTGCCACCTTTATATATGACAACATGTATTTTCACCTTTAAGAGATGTTCACAATACAGTCTTGACCCTTTTATTTTTAGTGCTACACCTGGGGCCCATTTCAGGAAGCAGGTTTAGTGAAAGCTCTGAGTCTGTTAACCCTGAAATGAGGGAAACAGTGGGTTTTCCATTTCAGAAAAGGAGGTAACTCAAACCATGGAAAGAGGAGTAACTCCAGTCCATTTCAGAAAGAAAGGTAACTGAAGCTCAGTCCTGTATTGCGCTCTGACGTTCACGCGCATGAACACGAGAGTGCGCCCCAGGCAAATTCAATACAGGACTGTTTAGGCTGTAAAATGTCCTAAATTACATCGTTTCGAGTAAACTCTGGACTATATCCCTTCAGGACACTCAGATTGCAGTGGACAAGCAGTATACGGAGATTACAAGTTTGTGTAGTTTTATGGACTTTTTGTGTTGGGCGCTATTGACTCTCAAATAAGGATTTTGTTGAACTACGAACCGGCCTCCGGGTCTCCAGGTGCACTTTGATGAATAAAAAACTACTCCGGAGTATTCATCAGCATGAGGGTGAAATTCATGTTTTGGTGAATTATTCCTTTAAGGGCAATGTGAAGCAACAACCTGCAGGTGTGTCAACCTGCAGCAACAACCTGCAGCTGTGTTAATGTTTAGGCAGGAAACAAACCTAACCCCAAGGCAGTGTAGGCCTAAACTGGAAACTGGTTTAAAGAGTTACTACACACACAGAGACACACACAAACAAAACAAAACAAAAAACACTATGAATAAGAGGGAAAGCAGGGCTGTGCAGAATCTGGGCAAGATGGACACGCAGCCAAAAATGACAGCTAATAATCACAAGGGGAAAATCCATCAGAGAAATGAGGTGAAAACAGGAGGACTGAGTGGATTAACAATGAACTGGCAGAGAGCGGAGGGAGGGAGAGAAGGTCTTTCAGCTGCAGCAGGTGGGAGTGGCAATCAGGGCAGATGAGGTGCAGGTGTGTCAGGAGGTCTGGGGGGGTGGGGGGGGATGAGCAGTGAACAGCAAAGCCCATCCTGCAGGCACACACACATGCAGGGAGAGACAGACAAGAGAAGGCTGAAGGGAAAAGAAAACACGAGGGGGAAAAAGAAAACAAAACCCAACAAGTCGATCAGGGGGTTATTCCGTCAAAGTAACTTAACAAAGCTAAGCTCACCTGAGAAAGCCAGGTTTAAACTAGCACCAACTCCAATTAAGCCTCAAGTCGCTCCACTAACACAGTCCTGACTTATCTAGTCAAGGCTAACTCAAGACAGACTTGCATAGTCTAGATTTGTGTACGGACCCTGGGTATATGAGAAGCACAAATGAATGAATGGACAAATTATGATCAAATAAGCCACAGAGTCATTTCATAAAGTTTTTATAAATTTTCAGGTGAGGAAGTGACCGTTAGGACTCCACACGTGTTGTCAGAATATACAAAATTGACAACATTTTTCATCCAAGTTTATACACGTTGCTTGGTTGGGAATTTGTATTGGTATTAGGTGCTGCTGGTGTTGCTACAGTATCTAGAAGCAGCAGGAAGTGATGGCATGATTGACTAGGGTTACCAAAAACTTGCTCTTGAGTCAGTGATGCAGTATTTCTCTGTTATTTTAGGGGAATATTGTCGAGAGACATGTATCCCCCCAACATAGGTGCCAGCATACTGTGCACACACTCAGAATGTGTTGAAAATGTGCTCAGATGTTGGAATCAGTCTGGTGGAACAATACAAAAAAAATACAGCTTCAAAAAGTCAGAGCTTCTTTGTGACATGTTGTGTGTTGCATAGCATCATCATGTATCATGCTGTAGATGTCTCCTCCACAGAGTTCTGCAAAGAAGTGATCAGTCCTGGGAAATCCATCACAGTGTTTCTATTCACCACCGACATCTGTCACCACACGTATCATCACAAACTTAAGATTTATTCACACTTCTGATTGCACAATATAAGATATTTTGCCATTATCTCATTGTCGTGTACCTGCGTCACATCCTGCTGTCCTGCTTTTGATCGTTAAATAGAGCCCTGGGTCTCCAAGAGCAACCACAAACAAGCCTATTATCCATCTGCTTTGAAGCTCATCAATTGTTCTGCCTGTCCATTAACCAAGCATGGAGGAACGTGCTATTATGAGACACATGGCTTCCCTGTCATTTTCCCTTTTCATGTGAAAGATATACCATAATCAACAGGCACTAAAATGCTGAAAAAAAACCCCACTCTGCTCTGAGGGAATAAACCACCCCCAACCCACTGTCATCAGTAGACGGGGCTAGCATTAAAGCCTTGTTAGCATTTGTGCCAGTGCCCATTAAGTAAATTATTCTGTGAGTGCAATTAGGAGTGTTAAATTCAGTTAGTGGTGGGGGATTGTTATCTTAGACAATGTGTGTGATATTTCCCTGCCTCATCTGTTAGGGATCACACAAAATCTGGAACATCTTCGCACAAGGTGAAGAGTGTTAACATATGTGCACAAATACAACAGAGGGTGCAAAAACAATAAGTATAATGAAGCCTGGTTGCCAAAAAAAAAAAAAAAAGGTATTAATGTAGGCATCTGGGAGTGGGCAGCTAGAGGTCACAACATGGCTGAGGCATGTAATGAAACAAACGGACCAGTGGAGCATGGACATGACAAGCAACAGCAGGTAACCGGTGAGCAGGAGGCGGGCGGCTGCAGAGAGCGGACGACAAGGACTGGTGAGTTAAAAACAGATGAATCTCATGGCCCGCTGGGAATCAAGGTAGTCCAACAAGGTATGACTTCATGGCACAGAGAGAGGGAGCGAGAGACACCACAGAGCACAGCGGAGAAAATATCAATTTTAACACTGTAAATTCTCGAGAATATCATGAACAGACAATGGCTGTTGGGTTAACATAAAAAGGGTACAGATTCTCTTCCTCTACTTTTTTAAAGCTTGTCTCAGCGTAGTTTGCATTAAAAAGCTTAAAGGTCCCATGTTGTACGGAGATGGATTTACATGTGTGTTTGATCATGAAGCAGGTCTAGGTTCTATATGATATCAAGGATCAAAACCTCGGTCCACAGAGAAATGGAAATAGAGTGTATTCAGAAATTGAGCATTAGAACAGGCCATAGGATTTCTGCAACTTTGTGATGTCACAAACCACGCCCCACTCACCTGGACCCACCATCCAACTTGCAATCTTAGGTTTCTTCATATAATGCTGGTTGTTACTAGAGCTGCATGGAGAATCAGGACACAGGTTTGCTTGTTTTATTTGTTGTTGTTTTTTTTTGCCAACATTATGGATATTAACACTACATAACAGTGGAAGTAATATGGAACCTTTATAAGCCCAACCACACCAGAAGAATACAGAGCACATTCCAGTGTCCTTGCTAATAATTATGCTGCAAAGCCAACTTTATTCATTATTCCATCACTGCTGGCTTTGTCACACAATTTATAAAGCTAGAAATAAGCACCAATGGGTTGTTCTGACCCACTGTTAGCGTTGGGTCACTGGATTGAAACAACCCCTCATCTTGGTTGGTTTTTCCATTATTGGTGCTACTGTGCACTGACCTCATGCTGGCTCAGTCTTAACCCGGGGATTTTTTAGTGTGCACGGCCTAAATTAGCTACTTTTATTTACATATTTGGAGCGTTTTGTTGACAAGTCGGTCTTCTTCTAGTCCTTCATACTTTGTGCTATTTCAACAATTCATATATCAAAACGTGCAGCTTTTTTTGAACTTTATCGGCATTACTTTTCTCTTTTTAACTATTTATACTTTTTCAAATATTTAACTTTTTCACAAAAAATCTCACATTCATCAAAGTCTCAACCTCTCTTCTTCACAACTCCACTGTAGTGTAGGGGTTAGGGTGAATGTTTGCCAACCCTAAGGTCACTGGTTCGAATCCAAGGGAAGAACTCTTGTTATGTTATGTTGAATTCTGCTCTCCTCCCCCGCCTTCAATTGGTTACAGGTGTTTGTTATCTCCTTGATTACTCGTACCAGTTTGCAGCACATCATCACATTACAATGAATGACAACAGGTTTGAAAGCAGTGTGCTCTCTGTAGCCGAGTGGCAGAGTAAAGGTTTAGTGATCATATGGTCATGGGTTCGATTCCTGCCTCAGTCTTTTCACTTCATTGCTTGACTTTTGATTCCAATTATTCAGCTGTAATTGGACAGTCTTTGATTCCTCATAGTATAAAGCTCATTGTAACTCAGGTTCTCTGTGGCCATATGGTTAGTGCTCAGCCTGAAATTCACAGACATTTTCATTCTAAGTCATTCAAGCTTGACTCTCAAGCTTTCTTGATGTTGACAGTGTGCAGATCATTAACAGACAACAGTCTCTACAACTGTGTGTGCACTGTGGCCTAGAGGCAGAGTGGAAGTCTAATGACCATGAGGATGTGGGTTCGATTCTGACCTTGGTCAAACATTTGTATGGTGATCACAGCTTGCACTATTTGCTAATTCTGCAACAGCATTCAGTTGCTGTCAGCAGTCACACCATTTCCATTCTTGGAAATGCTTTTTCTAGTTAGTGTGACTGCTGAAGCAGTCACACTATTGTTCTTCTGTTTGGCCATTTTCTTCCGCCTTTTTACGGTCTTCTTCTAGTCCTTCATACTTTGTGCTATTTCAACAATTCATATATCAAAACGTGCAGCTTTTTTTGAACTTTATCGGCATTACTTTTCTCTTTTTAACTATTTATACTTTTTCAAATATTTAACTTTTTCACAAAAAATCTCACATTCATCAAAGTCTCAACCTCTCTTCTTCACAACTCCACTGTAGTGTAGGGGGTAGGGTAACTGGTTGCCAACCCTAAGGTCACTGGTTCGAATCCAAGGGGAGAACTCTTGTTATGTTATGTTGAATTCTGCTCTCCTCCCCCGCCTTCAATTGGTTACAGGTGTTTGTTATCTCCTTGATTACTCATACCAGTTTGCAGCACATCATCACATTACAATGAATGACAACAGTCTTGAAAGCAGTGTGCTCTCTGTAGCCGAGTGGCAGAGTAAAGGTTTAGTGATCATATGGTCATGGGTTCGATTCCTGCCTCAGTCTTTTCACTTCATTGCTTGACTTTTGATTCCAATTATTCAGCTGTCATTGGACAGTCTTTGATTCCTCATAGTATAAAGCTCATTGTAACTCAGGTTCTCTGTGGCCATATGGTTAGTGCTCAGCCTGAAATTCACAGACATTTTCATTCTAAGTCATTCAAGCTTGACTCTCAAGCTTTCTTGATGTTGACAGTGTGCAGATCATTAACAGACAACAGTCTCTGCAACTGTGTGTGCACTGTGGCCTAGAGGCAGAGTGGAAGTCTAATGACCATGAGGATGTGGGTTCGATTCCGACCTTGGTCAAACATTTGTATGGTGATCACTGCTTGCACTATTTGCTAATTCTGCAACAGCGTTCAGTTGCTGTCAGCAGTCACACCATTTCCATTCTTGGAAATGCTTTTTCTAGTTTCTCCTTCATCTTCCGGCCAGACTTCGGTCCGCTACTAGTCCTGCAACTCGAAGAGTTGCAGGACATATTATATATCAAAATGTGCGTCCTGATCGGGATCAGTGTGCTATTACTTTTCTCAACAGTGTACGAATTTTTCGCGACGTAAGTCGCGAAAAACTACGCAAAATTTTGCATGTAAGTCAATGGGACGGACGGGAAAAAAAGAGCGAAAAAGACCAATCATTGGAGTTTAACAAACGTCTACTGCTCAGGCATACTTTCACCTAGAGACTCCATTTAAACTTTAAACAGTAGACACAAGTCTTGTGTATTGTCGTATTACTCCACGTTTTGATAGGTCATATAGTTTTTGATCAATCCATGATCAATGACCATGAGCATTTTTGGAGAAATTATGAGATTATAATGGGTGTGTATTGCATGGAATGTTCGTGTCAGAGTGCGTGACATCATCGGTTAGAGTGGGAGAAAGTGAAGAAACATTCTGTATTTTTTCTGGATAAATTGCCACCACGGCCACAATTTACACTCTACAGACATAATTTTTTCAGAATTTGTAAGACAAACTTGTTATCTCTCATGTCATGTGCTCAAAATATCAGAGAGACTTACAGAATTGACAGAATCAGCCTCTGAGTGCGGCCACGTCTGTCTCTGCTCCTCATTGAGTCCAATACAAATATTTTCTGAGAGGAGCAGAACGGCCTGATGTTTTAAAACTGCCAGCGTCGCCAAAATATTTACTGTAGAAACACCAAATCGTACCGAAATTTTCAGTAAGTCCTTAGAGCAACGTTGATCTGTGTTTTGTTCTGATAGGAGTTACCGTTTTGTCATGCTAAGCCTAATTGTGAGGCCGGTTTAGAGGCAGAAAATGGCTGTTTTTCTCCACGTTTCTGTCTGTCTCAGCCTGCGGGGGCCCCTATCGCCGTGGTAACCTCTTTGATCCTCAGGCCAGAGCTCGTTAACTTCATAAACAATCCACCTGGCGCTCGTTTAAATGTTTATAAACACAGACACAGCTAAATCAGACTGACACAGGATGCAGCTCATAGTCACACACACAGACTCTAGAACCAGCTTCATGTGATTACAGTTACACACACACACACACACACACACACACACACACCTACACACACACACACACACACACACACACACACACACAGTTAACCTAATGTGGTTACAGCTCCTCCATATCAGTGCTTATAGAAAGATGATCATGTGTCTGTCTGATCAGCTCTGTCTTGACCTTAAGATCGTGGGTTTGATTCCCATGTTGACAGAGATCGCACAACCCGCAGTAGCTCCCGTGGCCCATTCAAAATTTCCCGAGAGGAAATTTTCTAGTTCATATTATTGTTTGGTTTTGTTTTTTTGAGTGAATTGGTCTGGGGTGGCACGGTGGTGCAATGGTTGGCACCCTTGCCTCCAGCAAAAGGTTGTGACCTTCTTGGGTTGAGTTTGCATGATCTACTGGCCATAGTCCAAACACATGCACAGTAGGAAGTCTAAATTGCCTGCAGTTTGTAAATGTGTGTGTTGGTTGTTCATCCCTATGTCAGCCCTGCGATAGACTGGTGATGTGTCGAGGGTGAACACACCCACGCCCTATGTCAGCAGAGTCTGGCTACAGCCCCCCTGCAGCCCTTTGCAGATAAGCAGTATAGATAATGATTGGTCTGTTTGCATTTAGTTGGGTCGGGTTGGTTTGATTGGGTTTATTTGATAGGGTTGGGTACAACTTTGGTTTAGTTGGGACAGCAGGTTTGGGTTTGGGTCAAAGGTTGGGGTTGTGGGGGGCCACCGCCATTCAGACATCCCACCAGTCCAACATAGGCCTCTAATTGTCTAAATGGCAAATCAAATTTTCCATCAAATGTCCCAACAGTTCTTGCCTCCTATGGTCGGGATGATGGTATTTTTTTTCTTTTTTTAAACATTCTGCCTTTCTGACAATTTTCCCCGAAAGATTTTGCACTGGTTGGGCTTAGGCAGTGATGACTGGATGATGGTTAAGTCTAGTAAAAAGACCAGGTAGAGGCTAGACAGGCCAGAGAGAGAGAGAGAGTCCAGATACAGTAAGTAGGAGGGAGTCACCTGTTGAGTAACACACATTTCCTTATATTGAAAGCCTTGTTGGAATGGTCGGACGATGGCATGTCAGAATGGCAGTATGTCGGACTGGTGGTATGTCTAAATGGTGGGATGTTGGATGTCGGAATGACAGCATGTAACCATACTTGTTTTGTTCAGTAGAGTAATACAGGGCTTCCCCTTCTGCATGTAATCACCTACAGGGCAGCAAAAATAAGACTGGAAACCAGTGGTTTGTCTGGATAAAAAGGCTAAATTAATGCTAATAAAGTCACTCCCTTAATGGCGAGACTCTCTGATGAGCCACTCGCCCTCAGAAGAGGCTGCATGGAAAAAAAGAAGCAGAAATGAAATGAGCAGGTGAAAGTCCAAGTTGGTCTCAAGTGAGTTTGAGGCAGAAATCAGATGTTAGTAGCAGCCTGTGTCCTCCCAGTTCCAGTAATCAAAGCTCTGTAAATTACAATGGCTCTGGAGATAAGCTGTTTTGAAACCTTGCCATGGATCAAATGGGCAATCTTGATTCAAGCCAACTACAAAATTAGCCAACCAGTTTCAGTTGTCTTTTCTTCTCTCTTGCAGAGAGGAGTCCAATTTAATTTCACCCCACGTGTGTGGGGAGGTTGCTCAGCCACTGTGATCAATTGATAATAGGAATATGGGCCAAGCAGGATAGAAGTTTCATTATTTTAATTCCTTTACAGCTGCCCTCAAGCATAAAGTCACATGAATTTATTTGTAGCCAGATGAGAGGATAAGTATATTGATTACATACATGATTAAACGTTACAACAGCACTTGAAATGAGGTCTTATGGTGAGTAAAAAGAAGAAAATTGGAAACATGTTTCACATATTTTACATATTTCATGATGCTGTCGGAGACTGTCAGGGCTGATATGAATCTAACATCTTGTTTTTAGTTTCTCAGTTTAATTTTATGATTTCAGTGAGCAAGAGCACAGAAATACAGCTGTTTAATATGTGGTGTAACTTTGTTATTTTATACTGTACAGTGCTGAAGACTGTGGTAATGGTAACAGCAGCAGTAAACATATTACCTACCAGTTACCATATGAGCTCTGAGACAGAAAAATGCAAAGCACTGTCTTGTGGCTCCCTGCAGGCGGATCTGTAATTTTAAATATAATGTACTGGAGAGCTGCATTATTCTCTTTTTGTTTCCTTTGAATGTTATCAGTTATGTGATGAAGAGCAGGAGAGAAAACAATGCAGCAGACTGAGACCAGTCCCCCTCCACCCCCCCATTTATGTCAAAAATGAAAAGTTAACATTGGCAAAAGATTGCATCAGTGAAAATGCTGTTCTGCTCCACTTATGTTGGCTTGTATCACTTGTCAGGACATCCGCATTCTCTCTCTTTTTTTTTTATCTTGTTTGGGTAGGACGCAAGTTTGTAACCCAGCATGTCAAGTGTTGTGTTTTTCTCGTTCTTCTGAAAGCAACAGATTAGAAAAAAAATGTTTTTCAGCCACTCGGAGGAAGCGGAAACAGGTTGTAACCACCAGCCTAACTCTGACAATCTGACATACAGTATATGTGATAAACTGTGCATTCAGCAGATATACGGACAAACATTAGCATTCGTTTGGAGTGTGTTCCTAGTTGCTGTTTGCCGATGAGCAGGCACCATGAGCTTTTTTTCCCTTTTCTTTCTCTTTTTTTTTCCTGCTGAAAGTATCTGTATCTGTCTGCTGGGGCTGAAAACCAACAAGTTGACCTTAAATATTCTGTGGGTTCATCACTTTGAGGTAGCACTCTCATATCATAGTTATTGAATCCATTGTTAACATAAAACTAATGATTAGAGCGGCTTTAATGAGCTGTTCCCACTTTGATCCTTAGACAGAGGTGTTCTGGTAAAGCCTCCAATGCTGCATCAAGGTAACAGGTGTAGGCTCTAATATCCACATGTAAAACTCAAATGTAGTATAAATGTACATTTCTGTGACTTTTTTGATTATAAAGCTAGTTTGTGTTGTATGTGAACGTATCAAAGCCTCAGTCCACAGAGAAAAATGCTCACAGCCTGTATTCAGAAAGTTAAACATTAAAATGAGCCATTGGGACTTTTTGTTACTTTGTGATTTAATAACAGTTTAATAAGTAGTCACAGCTCACAGTCATAACCTAAGCCAAGCACCACACAGTATGTTTATCTAAAATTTGAAATTTTATTCAATCAATCCGATAAAAGTCAGAAGAGAAGCCTGAGAGAGGAGATGTAAAACTACACTGGGGTGTTTTTTGTTAAATAAAATCATAAATTTAAGTTATTACACAACAACACACATGAAACATGAGAAAAGTGTAACATATGGCACCTTCGGGGTGGTGCGTGGCGCAGTGGTTAAGGCAGCCGCCCCATGTAGAGGCTACAGTCCTCAACGCAGGCGTCCCCGGTTCGAATCCCGTGTCGGGCAGACCTTTCCTGCATGTCATTCCCCCTCTCTCTGCCTCCCCCTTTCCTGTCTATCTATACTGTGTGCTATCAAATAAAAAAGGCAAAAACGCCAAAAAATATACTTAAAAAAAAAAAAAGATATGGCACCTTCGATTGTTATTTTCTTCACAACCAGTGCAAACCTTTAGGTGAAGTGAATGATTGACAGTCTCACTTAAAACCAAACACCAAATCTGATTGTCGTATCCTAGTACATGATGTTCTAGTCCCAAAATGTTCACGTGTGTTTTGTTTACAGGCCAAATCATGCAAGTTTCTGATAATAAAACTACTGACATATGAAATATATAATATCACAGACTGCAGTGATGTTGGATGGGGCTGACGTGAGGGCTCTGATCAGGCCAGTGAAGTTATTTCACAGACTTTGTGCACCAGACAGGGTTTTACTTGTTGCAGTATAGTGTAGAGTGTTGCATGCACAGGTGGATAACAGATGTTTCTCCAAGTAAATAATAAGGTTGTTAAACTACATAGTGTTGTCAACTGATGTTTATTCACTGGGTACCAAAAAAAAGACAGACAACAGAGCAAAAGCCCTCAGGCCTGTCAGCGAATCAATTTAAGCTCCGAGCAAAGTTCTGGCATAAAGAGCCAGGGAAAGCTCTGGGTTGGCATGAGATGTGTGTTTACATCAGTGATGTTCAAAGCTGACAGGTTTTAGGATTCCGCTGGAACATCAACCGGGTCTGCAACCGCTTCCTCTTCTCTACCCCGGTGGGCAGCCACAGAATAAAACAACTTTTACCTCGCACTTGGTGGTCTTAAAGGGATATTCCGGTTCCAAGTTCCAAACCCTTGGTCTAACACACTGTGACCAAGAGATCAAGTTTGCCGGCCGCTAGCTTTTCTAATTGTAGCAACTTCAGCAAAGACCGCCATTAGCAATACACTGCTGTTCCTACACCAAGCAACCGCCATCCAGCCATCAAGCCAGCCGCTTGCTATTGTGGGGAAGCCCTGACAAGTTGAATACCGAGTGCAGTAGAAAAGTAAGGAATCTAGTAACACTTAGTTCCAAAAATGCTTTGCTGACTGTGATAGTTTGAGCAACTCAACTCCGTTCATTTCCCTGTCAACACTTGCTAACTGGCTAATTTATTGTTTGAAACAGAGAGGGAGGACAGATAGGAACAATGATGCATTCGGTAATCGACTCATCAGGGCTTCCCGAGCAAGCGACTGGAGGAGAGTAGGTGAGTTTTGTTTTTCGTATCTTTTCAGTCAAAGCCAGCAGGCGTTTGATGCCTTGTATTATGGGCTGGGACACTATTTCTACTGTTGCTTAAGTTTGGTGCTGTTCAAAGCATTATTTGTGGCTATGAGTGGCTGTTTTGATGGCGGTTGCTTGGTGGAGAAATCAACAGCAGTGTTTTGCAACCGTAGCAGTCGTAGCGTAGCCTCGTAAACCAGCCTCTCGCGGAAATGCATTTCATTTAATTTCTCGGGAGAGTCTGGCCTCATTCCCCCTGTAAGCGTTTGGGGTGGGCGGGAGCTGGGCGGGTGTAGTAGCGTTGACAGACAACCCCATTCAGCCAATCAGCAAGTTGGTGTAGTGACGGGGCTTTGCACCAGTCGGTCCCTGATTGGCCAATGTGCTGTGTCAATCACAGCAGCGACGCTGATTGGCTCGGCCTTCTGAGGGTTTCAGGCCAAACGCTTACAACGGGGATGAGACCAGACTCTCCCTCAGAAATGAAATGAATTGCATTTCCGGGAGCGGCTGGTTTACGGGGCTAGTCGTAGCGGCTGAAGTTGCTACAACTAGAGAAGCTAGCGGTCGGCAAACTTAATCTCTGGAGGGGAGGTGTCATGGTGTGTTAGACCTTGGGTTAAATTTACGCCGGAATACCCCTTTAACTGCCACACCATTAAGTCTGCTTTAGAGCGGCAGTCACTGGCAGCTCACATTCAAGGCCCCCCATCCCCCTTCCACCTCCACCCACCTCCATCCCGGTCGACGTACTGTACAAATTTCTTGCATGTCTGCTGCGCCGCACACACACCTCGCGCTTCCCTCAGATCACACCCCGCTCCATGTCACAGATTGACACCACATAACAGGCACTAAAAAGTTCACTAAAGGAGGAATCTGTGACAGGCAACTTTTCACTGTTAAAGCATGAATATTAAAAGTGGGGAAAACACCTTTTGAAGTGAGTTTAAAAGCTGTCGAAGCAAGTCTGAAGTCTGACATAGACTGATATTTACTGTTAGGCTATTCATGCGTATTCACCTTTAATGGCTTAAATTGGAGAGAAAAAAAGCTCCTGTACACTTCTACTAACATTTGACAACATCAAACCTAAATGATCATAAAAACATATCAAAACTAGAGATCTTCAGCAGCTCAGGTACAGTTAAGATGAACATTAAGGTGTATCTTTCTTGGCCAAACTCTCCAGCTGTACAGTCCAGACATCTTTAAGGACATTGAGTTATTTTTTTTAAAGTCTACAATGAGTGTAATTAATATCCCCATGAGATTGGTCCAAGTGTTTTTATATCCTGTGCCTAAAATAAGAACATCCAGAAGACAAAAATAGAACTAATGCAAATAAATCATTTAAATACAACCAATATTGAGGCAAATTCATTATCATGTTGCATTATTACCAACGTATTATTGGAGTAAAATGCTTTCCACTGTATTACTTTATACCTAGACCACCCAGCAGTTGTTAAAGTCGTCGTCACATCCATTTCCAGAAACTCTGTCTTTCAATAAAATAAGACAAGAATGATGTGGGACAAAATGAAGAGTGCACATCATTTTTAAAGTCAGACGAAATTACACTCACTTAGCAAAATGACTTTGTCACCCAATTTTGTCCTGCTGGAAAACCGCCAGGGAACAAGGACGGGAATTAGTAGATGAAAAGAAAACAGAATAAATGAAAGACAGTTGTCATTTTCTGACAAAATGTCAAAGTGAATACATTTACCGCAGAAAGCAGAAGAATCCGGGAGGAGGGAGGAGAGGACCAGATGTGTCAGAAAGACATTATGTCTGCAAGTCAAAAGAAGGAGCACAGAAAATGAACACCTCCCTGCATATTCTTTTCCAGCAGTAGATTCAAACTGTCATGTCAAAAGCCAGGTCACTCTACTTTGAGGGAAATTGCATTGAATTGTTCCAAAATCACAGTCCGTCTGAAATCAAGTGCAGTTCATCTTACAGGAAAATGAGATCCAGAGTCTTTGCATCTGGTGACGACAGGATGCAGAGTGCCTTTGGGAGCCTCATTCTACTTTCATATCACACTATGATGATAATAATATATCAAAAATGATACTCACTTATTGGATTTTTTCTTTAAATAGCAGTGATGCTCAGTAGAGCTCTGTTGTGAACTTCAGAGGGAGGCTGCAGTAGCTTCAGGCTGTGTGTCAGTATGACATCATACATTAATGTTCTTACTCTGGGGATGGAGCAACACTGTTGAACAGTACGTCATTGGTATTTGTAATGTGGCACGCATGGATTTTTGTTGCTCTAGGGAGGATTGTATTTGTACTTTTTGGGAACATCCTCGGTGGCCCTGAGAATTCAATCTATGTGAAAATAAACTAAACAAGTATTTAGAAAACAACTTCATCAATATGACAACACATAGGCTGCAAATACCACATTACCAAATACAGATGCACTCTGGCATGATAACAGGAAGTGTAATTTGTGCTACTCGTAGTACATTCATGTATTTGGCTAAATTGTTCAACTACTATTGATTACTGACTAGACTGACTACACACTGCACTTTTAAAACACAATACATCTTAACGTCATCTACCCATAAGTGTATAGATGAAATACTTTTTCAAACTTAAAGAGATAGTTAAGTTTTTTTGAAGTGGGGTTGTACGAGGTACAAAAAAAAAGTAAACTAAGTTCTTAACAGATATGCTGTTAGTTTGCGTCCATTCACAGCTGTTCATCTCTTGTATCTCTGTCCAGCACAATGCGCTGGTGTGGCTAACTGGAGAGCTGCAGATATTATACTTAGGGGCCATTTGTACCTCATACAACCACACTCGGTCCATTTATAATCACACTTATATTCCACTATTTAGATGCAATGATATTTGGAGTTTAGGTTGCGTAAATAGTATATTCTGTTTATATGCTCCAAACTTTCTGTTTTTTTGTGTGCGATATGCTGATATTATTCAGGTTTTCTTAGCTGTCTTTTTTAACAGAGGTAAAAGTTTAAAGAGGTCAGGACTGGAATATTTACTGGTGAATTTTAAGTTGAAGAGAAAAACTTGAAAATGTTTCAAGCTTTTATTCACCGTAATCCTTAATTCATACATCCAACCAAACACCCATTCAAAAATGCTGCCTGATTCCTGCAGCACTCTGTTAGTGGAATATTCATTTTCATTTGAGTAGGATTATTATTTTGAAAAAAACTGAATAGGCTGACTGCCTGGTGACTGCTTACTTTCAAAATCAACAACGAAACATAGTGGATTTGATTAAAGAACATGTGAGCCTGAAGGACACGCGTGACGAATCCGATCACTGTGCCATCTCCAAGAGCTCAAACATTTCTCAACAGGAGGAAGCGGAAAGTAAAATCAGTTCTTGAAGTAGTCTCCAGTGCTACAGTGCCACTCTAAGCTCCGATTACACACACAGCTCCCTCTCTGAGAATCACACCCAGCTCACCTAAGATGTCAGGCTTGATGTTCATTGGCTATGCAAAAGGTGTTTGTCCCCGGCCTCCACCATCTTTGTTAATTACCCCTTGTCTTCCTTCCACGTTCGAGAGGGCTGCCATCTCCTCAAGACGAGGAGAAAAGTGAAGTGGGCAATTATTCTTCACATTGTTCAAGTTTCAATTGCCATCTGGAAGAGAGGGGTGAGGGTAACTGACTTCAGTACAGTTGTTTGTTTCATCTGAGTTGGTTTTACAGTAAAGTAAAGATTATAGAATGGGGTAAAAAAAAACAACATATAAGATGCTTTATTTAATCAAGCAAAAAAAAACATCAGTGTTGTTATTTGCTTATGCTGTTTGCCTCAAGCGCAGAGCCTGATTGGATTTCTATTACTAACGACACACAAACTCTGTGCTTAATATATTATTCCTCTATGAACTATCAAATCTAAGTATTTTGTTTTCCCTGACCTTAGCTTTCTATGGCCTTCCAGTCCCAATTACTGCCAAATAAAGGGCAGGAAATTACACTGGTTGATTAATTAGTAAAATAACAAGATTTTACATTAGCTCATGTAGGAAATGTCACTTAGAACTGCCCAGGAGTCCTATTCTGGCTGTAAGTGGTTAAATAGAAAAAGAAGGGAAATTGTCATCTTAATCGTTTAGTTTTAATCATTCCGTACTTCCTGAAAGTTATGGATACAAAACAAGATTTAAAAAAAACAACAACAACAACAACAACAAAAACCCCACAAAAGCTCTTTGCTTCTTTTGTCAATTTGATTTCCTTTTCCACCAATTCTGATGGGAGCACTTTTTATAGCACTGTTTATATATATTTATCATAATTTCAACAGTCTAGACTGACTGACATTTCTAGTGCACCTGCCTTTTATCAAACCACAAATTAAAGATTCCCCCCAAAAGGATATGATGCCTAAGAATACATCCTTAAACACAACACAATCAGGGTTTTTTCAGGGAAGCAAATGTTGAGGTGAAAAGACTTAGATAACAAACAAACAAAACAACACATCTTTACATATCTTTGAATAACTTGGCTTTTGAAAAAGTCCACCAGACCTTTAAAA
Source organism: Trachurus japonicus (assembly GCF_045865225.1). Classification (NCBI taxonomy): domain Eukaryota; kingdom Metazoa; phylum Chordata; class Actinopteri; order Carangiformes; family Carangidae; genus Trachurus; species Trachurus japonicus. Next base: position 18,394,128 of record NC_140926.1, on the reverse strand, counting down.
ACATGTCACTTTGTTATCATCAGCTGCCATGTGTGTCTTATTCATGGTTTTTGGGTCTATTTACTAAGATTTATTTTGTTGAAACTCAACCAAAGGAAAAAGTTTGCAGACTGACATGAGTTTCTCTTGTTCCCCTTTGGTGAATAAAAAATGACTTCATTGTTACTTTTTAACTTTTTGTGGCCAGTTTATTTGAGTGTTTCATGTAATATTTGACAACATTCCCCTCTCTCTGCCTCCCCCTTTCCTGTCTATCTCTACCGTGTACTATAGAATAAAGGCAACCCCCCCCCCCCCAAAAAAAAAAAAAGACAGACAGATGGACTGACCGGTAGGCACAAAAGACAGGTCAGTAAATTTAGGTAGCAGGAACATGGCTCCACAGTATGGGCAGCACAAAGCAACTAATGGCAACTTACTAGAGCGAGTATAGATATCAGGAAACAGATGAGAGCAATGCAGAACCGATGGCGATGAAGTTGGAGTCATTGGAAAGGGAAAACAGGCGAGCAGGTGGAGCTGGAAACAGGAAGACAGTCTACAGACAGGTTGTGAGTAAATGGAGTCTGTCAGGAAACTGATAAACAAATACAAAAAGGTCTTAAACTATCATTCTGTACCAAATCTGATTCTGTGTATATCTGCAAATTAGCATTTTGCATTCATCCATGGTGAATTCATCATAGGCTTTTCTTTACCGTGCTCAATGAACTCCTGTGTTTGAAACATGACTGTTTCATTATGAAAATGTCCTTTCATCTCTGTTAAGAGAAGTAATTTTACTAATGAGCCTCTGGCTGAATTATAATTGACAACTGCCAAAGACCAGGTGTTTTCCTGCATTTGAATTTCAAAATTGTTCTGGATAGATGTTTGCTTAAAGCACGTATTCAAATGTTGAGTGTGTGGAGATGAAGGACCAGCTTTGGCACCAGCTGCCTGGCACTACGGAGCCCCTGATTACGGCACCGGGGGCGACATGTCAGCTTGAAATACTACGCCCTGGGTTAGCATGTTTTGAGGCCAGCAGCTCCAGTAAAAAAAAAAAAAAAACCCAGCTGGATCATGACTTTACTCAGTGATCGAGAGTAGGCGAGCAAGGGCTGCAAAAGAAGCAATCCCAAGCAAGGGCATCTGCAAGGCCATAAATAATGGGGTGTGTAAGGAGCCTGGGTGATGGCTAGCTGTATTTACTCTCTGCTCTTCTTGACAGCTCTGTGAATGTGGTGTTTTTCTTCTTCTTTTTAAACTCTCTCGCCTGCAGAGGGACAATTAAAGAAGCCCATGCTAGACTTGGCGAATGATTATGGAATACTGATGAGAGGTGATGCCCAGCCAATCCTAACAGTGTTTTACTGCTGAGGCCTGCATTGATTTGTTTTTTTTTTGCCCACTGGATGAAAAAAGGCTCCACCGGCTGATAAAAAATATTAAATTTTGTGTAGTTTGAAAAGGTGGCAGGGTAAGTAATATATAAAGAGATACAGTACTGGTTTGAGGAAGTTTTTTACCCTGAATACATGAGATGTTGAGGTATTTCATTTGCATTTCACATAATGCTTTGCACTGATAGGGCTCTTCATATAAGCAATATTAGTGTCTACGCATATAGACTAACTGGGCAAACACTACGACTCAGCTTACAATACCAAGGATAGAAGGTAACTATGTGATGCATTTTTTTTAGAATAATTTATTTTCAGTTTTCAACTTAACAAGGTACACAAATACAGGAACTTAGCTCCAAAACCCTTCCACCAACAAACAAACCAAAAAAAAGGGACGAGACAGACAATACTTGTAAATTCTAATAACCTTTCTATAACCCGTCCAATATAGAATTTCATAAGGTGTCCATATTGCCATATATATAAGGCTGCCACATCGCTACACAAGTGTTGTAATCATTTCTGAGTGTTCATGTTATCTTTTCAAGTGGAACACAGCTTTTCATTTCCATAACCTATCTTGCTACTGTATAGGGAGTTGGGAGTCAGACTTTCAAGTGATGGCTCTGCACTTCCTGGCAACGGTTACATGCTGTCATTCCGACATCCCACCATTTAGACATAACGCTATTCTGACATGCCATCGTCCCACCATTCCGACAAGGCTTTCAATAAAAGGAAATGTGTGTTACTCAACAGGTGAGTCCCTCCTACTTATCTAGACACTCTACTTCTGTACTTTCGCTATCTATCTGGCCTGTCTAGCCTCTACCTGGTCTTTTTTACTAAACTTAACCAACTCCTTTCATCATTGCCTAAGCCCAACCAGTGCAAAATCTTTTGGGGAAAATGTACGCTATTAAAGGAATTGTCAGAAAGGCTGTTTAAAAACAGAAAAAATACCATCATTCCAACCATAGGAAGCAAGAATTGTTGGAATGGTGGGACATTTGATAGCAAATTAAGTGTTGCTATTTAGACAATTATAGGCCTATGTTGGACTGGTGGGATGTCGGAATGGCGGTGGCCCTCCGGTGTGCGAAACTAGAGCCCTATGTGATGCATTATTGAACAGGTTGACCTCACCTCTATGTAGGGATAGGGCGCTTTACGTACGAACAAAGGTTATTAGATGAGAATCTGAAAATTGTGTGTCAGTAGAACCACACTATAAATAAATAATGAATTCAGGGTGATATTTGTTTTTAAAGATTCAGAACTTTTCAAATACAGGCATTTCAATCAGGATAGACCATTTACGACAAGAGAGCCAGGTTTGAGGATGAAGATGAAATTACATTTATTGTGCACGAAATAGACTTTGGCGCTTAGACCATGGGTGTAGACCAGCTGAGTAAACTGATCTGGGGATGAGAAGCTTGCATCTGAAGTAGTTATATCCCCCCGGGCCTAGACACTGGTGGTGGTAGGGAAGCTTGAAGTCGCCTGATGAGGGAACTTCTCGGTTGAAGATCCAGGTTAAGACAGTCTGTATCTTGATGGAGGTGGTGCCGGGGTGGAGGTGGGCTGAGAGTTTTTGCAGGAATGACGGCTGGATGACAGGAGAGAGAGAGAACTTTTAAATTAGATGCTAATGACTGATTGGTGGAAGGGAAAGAGGATGGCAAACTGTGATTGGCTGAATTATGAGAATGAGGGTGGAGCGAGAGGATAGCAGGAAAACAGGGAAAGGGCTTTGAGGCGTGCTTAAAGAGATGTGGTGTGTCCCAAATCGCGCACTTGTGCACTTACACTTAATATTTTGAGTGCATAAGTGCGTTCACACTGAGCAGTGCGCGAAAATGTAGTGCGCTATGCGCACTCAATTGGCGCACTCAAACGGCCAGAAAATTGAGTGTGGATCGATGGACACTTTCCACACTTAACGGCCGCCATCTTGGTGACGTAGCGGAAGCACGTCACTACTTTTCAAACGGTGGCGGTTGCTTTGAGCAGCGACGGAGCTGACACCGGCGTAAATGTCTTTAAAAAACACTAATAACAGCACAACAACAACACTAACACAATAAAACACAACTTAATAGCTCGTTTTGATCGGCAAAAAGCGCTGTCAAGTGTCGGCGATAGGGCTCCAACGGCCGGTTGCTATGGTTGCAATCAGAATTTAAAAAATAGAAGAAGCAGCTGTCGAGTCATTTCCGGTAAGTGCGCAGCAGCAGTGTTTGATTTGAGACGGTACTAACCTGTCGAAATTTGTGCACTGCACAAGGCAGTGCACTGCTTTACAGTGTACTGTAAAGCAGTGCACTGTGTGCGATTTGAGACACAGCAATAGTCTTCCTGTCTGAACTTTCGCTTAGCTTCATTTAAACTGAACCAAAACTGTATTCAAGATGGAACCAACCCATCCATTATCTTTCCACTTAAATGGTTTTCATCAATACACACACTCACACACCCAAAATATGAATATAAACTCAACAAAAGCAAACACAAGAAGTTAAACTTGTTACAGATAATGACTTGTGTCACATACAACCTTGTCAATCCCAAAGTGCTAAATCCTACTAGTGCACTGTGGCCTTGTGTATGAAGATACAGAGATGATGTTGGTGGATGAGTGTGTAGTGTATCCTGTCCAATGTCACATGATGACACACAATCGTTCCTTCATTTTACCCAAATGTATGCCTCTTACTAAGTCCCATTATCCATGTCCTGTTTCATAAGCACTAGACATTAAAACATATTGTCGCTAATAATAATTCAGGGTTTTGCAGCATCAATCAATATCGCTGTTGTTTCCCAGCAGAAGAGCTGCACTTGTTTGGTGATAGAAATGGACTGATTTTATTCATTTATGCTGAGATTTACATGATGAAAGGAAAAAAAGGATTTAGAAAAAAAGAGAAATCAGGGTGAAATGATGGACGGACAGACGAGGTGGAAACACTGCAGAAAGTTGGAGGCGAATGAACTTTGTAAACCTGAGATGAACCCTGATAAAATGATTTATAAAAATAATATTATTACTCATAGAGCATGGCAATATTTCTGTGTTTTCTGTCTATTTCCAGAAATGGTATATTGTTATTTTTCTTAATATCATTGTAGTTATTTTCCCCATGCACACTTGAATGTAATTACTTTGGTCCAATAAATGTGTAGAATAATCTCAAAGGAGACAACTGCAGCAGTGATTTTATCACCTCATTCATTGTCCAAAATCAAGTGGATGGACACGGGTGAGCTCGCCTTGATCAGACGTAACGTCCAGTTCTAACACAAGAGTCAGAATCCCATGACATTAAGACTTTCAATTGAAGGCAACACAAAATAAAATCTTTCAGAGCGGTTCATGAGCAGCGTGACTCCTCCTGCTCTTTAACAGCAGGGGAATCTCTGAGCTGCAAAATAAACCTGGGATCAAACAACAGGAGTTCTCAAATCTTGCCTGCAAAGGGCAGTACAGACTAAGCTGTTCACAGTACGTGATAGGGCAACGATGGCTGTCACACACATGAAGGGAAGAGATCACACACCACTTGATCTCGCTCATTCAGACTTTCACTGAAATGAGAGTTAGAAAATATTCCTTTGAAGGGACCTGCTTTTTGAGGTTCAGGTTTTTTTGGTAATGAATTAATGGTTCCGTCTATCAAATGAGAGAAATGAGTTTAAAATGCACATCACAATTTTCCAGAGCCCAAGGTGATCGCTTGTTTTGTCTGAGTGATGGTAGAATTGCTCACATTTACTCAGCCCTTGAACCTAATGAATGAATAGAAGTGAGAATGAAGAGAATGCATTACCTTGGAAAGTAAGTTTATTTGCTTTTATGTCAAGCAACCAGCAGAGACTCCTGAGAGTTATCAGTTTCAGATAAGACAGATGCCCCTTTCCCACTGGCCAAAAAACCTGTTTGAACCCGTGTCAAACGTCTCTACAATCGTTTTAAAGGAGACATATGTAAATATCACTTTTTGAAGGCTCTTTAGCATATATTTGGGTGTTTGGCTTGCCTTGCCCCCAAAATGTGATAATTGACAATAAAATCTGTAATTTGTAAAATCCATGGGGTTTTACCAGCTGTTCCCTCGGGTTATCATACAATAATGTCATTAGTTTTCGTATTTGCACGATACCACCCCTACCTGTGAATATTGGTACCAGTAGAGGGGGCGGGGCTGGGTGAGCTGTGGCTCATTTGCATTTAAAGGGACAGGCACTGAAACTACAGTAGCAGTTCTGAACAAGGCTGTTTTGAGCAGATGAAAAAAGTGATGGGATGTTTGATCCTTGGGGTATTTTGACCAAAGCATGTCACAGATATGTCTTTAAGACACGTGTGAACTATTTTAATTTGTGGAAAAGGGGCATAATATGTCTCTTTTAATAGGCTTACTTCCGATTGGCTTGTAGTGGGAACATTACACCCGGGTCCTGCGAATTAACGTGAGGCCAGACGCGCTGTGGTGGGGGTGAACACCCATCTGGAGATACGACCCTGGTTTTTTGGCCAGTGGGAAAGGAGCCATATGCAGATTGTTAGAGGGTCGACCCACATCAACCTGCTTATTTTTGTGGGAAAGTGGCTAGAATTAAATTATCTTTCTCCCAATAAACCAGTCTATATGCTAAGATAAGATAGCCAACTGCTAGCTCCAGCTATCTACTGTGCAGACATGACACATCTCCAAAACTGTCAGATTATTCCTTTAACATTTAAGACATTGAACTTTATCTGACCTGATGAAGAACTCTGAGTGAAGAATGAATAATAGAAGTTGATGGTAAAAGTGACTTTTCTTCCAGTTCATTTTCTCTGTTTTCCCCTCTAATCCTCCATCAGCATTTGCCAGCATCGCATGAGCCCGGACAGACTGGGCTCGTCAAAATCAAAAAAAAAATTATTGTTGGATTTCAGCTTCTCTGCACTTCTAATAACCCAACCTCCTTTTAAGAAGCTGTTAGTGGCCCAGTAAAACCTTCACACCAGACTCCGCGGTCAAGATGGGTTTGGACAAACTTTCTGGATGACCTCAGGTTTGGTTTATTAAAACTAATCCTGTTGTCCTGATTTGGTCATTCGGCCAGCCCTTCTATTGTCCTGGTTAATGATACGCTTCTCATCTAATCTACACAATAGCACAAGAGTGTTGTGCTGATTACGGTTGACCCTAAAAGTAATTGGCAGGCTGCTTGCCAAAGCAGGGAATTAATCTACTGTTTTGGAGCAATGATGAATCAAAAGCATTCAGAGGAGATAAATCACAAGAGGCCCAACAAACAAATGACAGTGACTGTAATTATCAAGAGGACTTTGTTTTGCAGCTTCACATAAGAACTCAGTGTACTGAGAGAAAGGCAATAAACCTCTCTGAGACGCAGACTGCTGAGCTATTGTGTAGGTTGATGCCCGGCAATTACTTTTCTGCGTCGACCACAATCAACACGACACTTCAGGGGAGACAGCAGATTACAGACATCCGCTGAGATGTGCCAACGAGAGGTTGTCGGTTCAAATGTGGGACCGTCTGGTAGAAGGTTTGCTCAATGTGCTCATGCCAACCGCCAGAGACATCAGTGGACTCTTGAGCAAGGCAGCACCCACTGTGGAACTACTCTGGGGCCAGATGAATTTCCTATGGTAGCACAGCATCAAGAACACACTATGGACTCTCCAGTGCTAACCTCAACCAACAAACAAATTATTTCCACTATAAAAGATGCAATGCACTAGTTGCATTTACAGTGAAAAGGAACATGCAATATGGTATTTATAAGCTAAATTATCGAATCACACTGCTTTGATTTTTTTTTTAAATGTATGTAAACACTGAGATTGTGTAATCTAGTTCCTTTTAAAGCCAGTTTTAGCTACTTTCCATGAAAATGGAAATATTGCTACAGTAGTTAAATAGTTGCTTGCAATCTGCAGTCGAGGGTCTTTTCTCAGTCTAACTCATGAGCAGATCTCTGAACTACCACTCATATCTGAGATCTTAAAAGTAGGGGAGGAGATATTTTTCTGGAGCAGTTTTTTTTACTGTATTGCTTGAAATCCTCACACCCCGAATGCAACCATTGAATGATTTTTCACAAAAATGAAAAATGTCAGTCACCCGGAACGGACAATCCTGTAAAAACACCATCCAATCGTTTTGAACACCACAAATTCATTGGATCATCATGTGTCTATCAAATTACCATCTGCCCCTCCTTCCCCCTTCTGAGCATGTGCACTATTTGCGCACATGAGTCTTCAACGGAAAAGACCACACCAGAGCCAGAGCTACTAGCTTGCTAAATTCAAGAAGACAGTTGCAGCAATGAAATGGTTATGGCAGAAAAGAACAATTGCACATTCTTGTGCTCTAGAGGAGGCTTCAGGGAGGAGTCTGAAGAAAGGAGAGGGACCTGTGTGCAGGGACATGGGCGCCGCCATTAGCCCAGCTGATCCATACCGGAAGTCACGACCGGAAGTTGCTCTTCTTCGTCTCTCTCTGGCCTTTCTAGCCTCTACCTGCTCTTTTTACTAAACTTAACCAACTCCTTTCTTCATTGCCTAACCCTAACCAAAGCAGCCACCAACGACATTTCATTTATTTTTTCTCTCTCTCTCTCCTGGTCTGCTGTCAGCAGGAGCGGCGCTAGCCGTTAGCCGCTAGCCGTTAGCCGTTCGGCGCTAGCTGTTAGCCGTTAGCAGCGTTTTTTAAATAACTCAATAACTTAATAAACGATCCATGCAAAAAAATATTTTATAGCTCAATCATGTTGTAACTAAGATATCCGCTGGAAAACAATATTTTATTATGGACCATTGAGTTACTGAGTTATTTTTTTTATCTACATAGAAATGATACACATGAAGAAGAGCAACTTCCGGTCGTGACTTCCGGTATGGATCTGGGCTAATGGCGGCGCCCATGTCCCTGCATACGGGTACTCTTGGAAGAAAGGGGCTTGGATTTTGAATTTTCTGTTTTCAAAATGTAGCCTGCTCGAACCAAGTTTCTAGGATCTCCTACTCTACCTTTAATGAGTCAAACCACTGAATAGCATTTGAGGACAAGTTGACCAATCAAAAGCTTTATGTGGGTATATGAATGTTGAGATAAGAATTTTGAAATGTTCTACTTTGGACATTCTTTTTTCAAATTCCATGCCACAGTAATTGCCATCATAGAGAATAATAGGTATGGTAGTATTTAGCATTGAGAGCCCTCCACCAAAGTGAGAGAAAATGCACATTCTGTTAGAAATAATGTTGAAACGATTCCATAAATCCATGACATATGTTTCTGTTGAAGAACTCTGAGGATATTTTAAAGACGTTTCAACACTCAAATCTGAATTTACAAAGGGGAATACTTCAGGAATCAGCAGCCTTTAGTATTTCAGATAAAGACTAACAAGAACACTGAATGTGTCTGCCTCTGTGTTTTTCTATTTATTTGTAATCAGCATCAATTCTTTTGTATTCTATCATCACTACTGAGAGTCGTCAATCTGTGAATGTAAATCAGATTTAAATGGGTGGTGGTAAAAATCAAACAACACTGATTTGTTTCCAAATCAAACAATAAAAAATCATTTTGAATGCAATTACCAATCATGGCTGATGAATTATGTGTCAGCGGGCAAAAGCCCCAAAAAAAAGACCAAGCCTGTTAGTCAGCACACTCTGAAGTTCTGTTTGATATGTTTGCTCTCCAAGACACTCGGCCCGCCGAGGAGAGGACTGCTCGCTCTGCAGACGATGTGCTGTAGGTGCTGCAGCTTGTGGAGCCTTTTAAAGAGCATAAACACGGGTATTCATGGGATTGTGGAGAGCTTTCTGAAGCAGCGTGGAGCTGTACCACACCACAGCAGACAGTCACAAAATACCTCAAATTAAAGGATGTTGGGAAAACACTTGAGCGAGAGGAGAAGGGTGGAGGGTGCTGGGGGAGGTGGACAAGAAAGGAGTGAGGCGAGTGAGGATGCAAGCCAGCGCTTTCATGTCCTTCCAGTCCTGCCTCTCACATAAGGGTTTACTTGGAGAAATCTGCTGCCTGTGGTTCTTCGTAGAGTGGAGGAGACAAAAGGGAGACATTTGGACCGGGATTATCACAGGCCCAGACCTCCATGTCTCAGCAGCAGCCTGCCAGAGATTCTCCTCCATGCCAAACACTCTGCAACTGTGAACCGTTGTTCAGAGTCATAGAGCGCTACATGGTGTTTAAAGCTTTCACAGAGTGGTGCCTTAACCAAAACCAAAAGAAAAGAAAATGTTAAGAAGCTGATTTGTTATTGTCTTTTCCTAAAAAAAAACGTATTAAACATAGCTATCCTGCAGGCAGAATGAAATTGGTTATCATTTTTATTAAGGCTTACACCACAACAACAATATTGTTGTTAAATAGCATTTATCATGGCACAGCATAACATCCCAGTTGTACTATATATATGGGGATATTAAGTTCCTGAATCTCAGATTCACCTTCAATTTGATGCCGAAAGTCCATTCAAAAATTTGATGAAGATATGTAGCAAACCCTATTTTTTAATGTACTTGTAAGACAGCTGCAATCTGAAGTGATGAGTGAGAAGCAGCAGCACAGACAGACTGCCAGCTGCTGTTGTTCGATCACATGATCACATGGGATTTTCCCCATCATTTTGTTTCCTCCAACATGAATTGTATGCAGCCTTAGTCTACTTGATATCCAATGTTGATATCTATGACCACCCAAAAGGCAACCTGTGTCAGCAATTAATGCTAACTATTGTATAAGTAGTTTGTAGCTTAGGTACATGAGTTAGCATTTTCCTGTGTGAGATTAAAGAGTGACTGTTGAAACAGAATTTCAATATCTCTTCATTATTAGTGCTAGATGTAAAGCAAACGGTAAGCGTGCTTCCACAAATCATGGATGTAAATAATCATCAGTCTGAGGTCAGTAACAATGCAGTTCTGAAAGTTGTTTTGGTATTTCTAATGATGAAAACCCCTTTAGTTGCTCTTCAGGGACTGCAGACGGAAATTTGCAATCTAGTGCACATCATTTATTGTTCTCTGACCCTGCTGAGTGGATGAATAAGTAAGAATATTAGTAAAGTATGCGCACAAGGGCTGCTCTGAATGCCCGTTTCCACTTGTTCATTGCCATCCTTTCCTCAGGGTTTCTCCAACCTTCAATTAATTCTCAGCATTCTCATCCACAACTGGAGAAAATAAATACTTGCAAAAGAAGGAAGTTACGAACATCAGTGTTTTCATTAGATAACTGGCGCCATTAATCGCAAGATTACAGTGTCAACATCTTCGTTTGCAGTTGTGCCTCAGCCATCTGCTGCGTATCGTAAAGCACACTGCGCACGAAGAAAACAAGCAAGGAAAGGCACTGATTAAGGGAAATTTAGAAAATAAAAAAAAGGAGGTTGTCATTAATTTGGAGCAGTAGAACAGAACTCTCCGTGTTTCCTCATTGAACATGAAAACGCTGCAGCTGCTTATCCAGCTGCCAAAAAAAAAAGATTAAAAAAAAAAGAAAGATTAGTCTGGTGAGATCATTTCAATCAAAATTCCCTTCAAATGGATAAAATAAATTTCATCACATCTCTTCGAAAGGCATAAAAATGTTTTCTCCCTCTCTGTTGGTGTTGGATTCTGGGCCAAACACAGGGGTTTGTGTCTTCCACTGAGAACCACATGAAGAAAAATGAATAAATAGATAAAACGCTGGGATGCTCATGCTAAGAGGGCGACAAAAGTGAGTCGCGGTGGATTTGCAAAGTGATGGGAAAAAAGAAAAAAAAATCGTTGCAGCTGGTTTTGAGGCACAGCTGCATCTCATCTGCCGGGGTTCGAACCTTGAAGTCCTTTTCACCGCGCTTTTTCCACGCAGATGCAAGTTCTACCTCTCGCCCTTCTCTCTCTTCATCTTCACATAATCTCCCCTTCATCTTCATCACCACTTCCAGTTCTGAGCAAACGCTATTTCTGAGCTTAATGGTCTGAGATGCACAAAAACAGATTTAATAACACATAAGAGGCACAGTGGAGAAGGAGAGGGGCTCCAGAGGCAGCAGCAGCAGCAGCATCAACGGTAGCATTCAGTATATTTTTGTTAAGCTTCTTTGCTGCATGCCCCACAGATGTACAAGAAGAGTAGCTGCTACCATGGAGCAAAGACCTGGAGAATATCATGTTTGCCTCATTAAAAGCGACACTCTCAGTGAGGTGAGCACGAACAAACAGACAAAAGGAATAATAAGAAGCCCTGCAGCCCTTCACATATTCAAATGTGTGGGATACATGCAGATTTGCACTTCATTATTTAAGAATGTTTTATCCATGTTCGCTAAATACGACCAACCATCAGAAAAAAAGAAAAAAAAAAGAATCAATAACAGAGTAGTTCATAGCAGTAAAACTCATTAGTCTCTAGACAATTAGTGCACAAGTGTTGTGCATTGTGTCGCGTGCAGTATGCAGCAGAACAGCCTGGATGTAGTAGCTAAAAGGTGAATTAATCAGATAATTAATCAGAGGCTTTTCACTAAATTACACACACACACACACACACACACACAAGTTCTAGCAACTCAAAAGGGGGGATGATAAAAAAAAAGATATAGAAGAGTTTGAGTCCCTTGATGTCATTACATATGCATGTTCATCTACATTAGGAGTGGTTCATTGTTCTTCAGCAGAGACCGACGCACCAAAAACACTTTCATTAAAAGTTTACTCCCCAAACTACTGTTTAAAATTCAAGATTGTTCTGGAGTCTACTAGTTATTTAATGTTATTCCATAGTGACTCAAACTGCATTTATCATCACAATGATAAACACAGAGATGATTCTCATTGCATCAGTGTTAAATAACTACTTAAGAAATAAAGGGTTCAAATGAGGTGAAGAAATTTTCCCGTCAAAGAACAAAACTTTGTCTTTTTAATTCAATAAAGCACTGATTCCAAAATAAAATAGAAAGGTTTTTACGGCGAATAACATATTAAACTGAGGTTATATTGGTGCAACTAGCCAATTCAATACAACATACAGAAAACAGTGTACACCCAAATGTAGATAAAACACGACTGAAAATAAACACACACGTAATAAAAAAATGATGAAGACATGTGAGTTGAGGCTGAAAGCTCCACAACCTTACTGGATGTTGCATGAGAACACAGAAATATCCCAAATATACTTTAAACATGTTTCATTGAGTCCTGAAAAACACTTGATGACGCTTCCATGGGACCTTTTCCATCATATTCCTCTGAAACCTCTCCACACAATTTTCATGGACTTTGCTGGTAATCAGTGGAATATTTCTAAGACAGGCTGGTGCAATTTGGTACCAAATGTAGGAGGAATTAAGAAAGTGTTAATTGCTATCGTTATTAAGTAAAGTTTATAAAAGGAGAAAAAAAGGGGGCAGATAATCGGTTAATGAAAACTGTTCCTAATCAACTGTCATTATGCATCATTGTTTCCTGGGAAACACAAAGAAAATGTTCTCACACTAACTCTGTCACTTAATTTTACAGAAGCAGTTTGTGGAAATTGTGAGTGTTTCTTTTACATGAACATTATTACTTTGTATAAGTGTAAGTGTTTTCCATGAAACGGAAACAAAAGGTCAACCTGCAATTCAAGCAGTAAGTACTGCATTAACATCAATCTAATACTTACCAAGCCTCAATGATGTATTGCAGTTTAAAGAATGATTGCTAGTCTTTCTTGGAAACTGATGGATATAGGTCCACGATTTTCTTTTTTTTTCTACTGTTCTTCTGTTACATTGTTCAAACAAGCACTTTTAATACAGAAGGGAAGATTCCAGGTATTTACATGAAAAATGAATCAAAGTGCTGCCATAATTTACAAGAAGTTCTTAATGGATCAGATTGTTCCGTGAGGAACCAGTTTGAACTTGCATTCGAGATTTCCAATCCAATATTAACTGTTAAGTTAGGGGAGTACAGCCAGTGCACTATTTGTATTCGGGTTCGGATTCTGGCTTTTAAAAAAAAACTTTGGATACGTTATTTGCAAGGCCGTAGCTACCATTGAGGACACCGAGGTCATGACCTCGGTATTTTTTTCGGCCTAATGAATGGAAAAAAAAAAAAAAAAAGTGCAAAGTATTAGGGAGGACAGATGGAAGGTGACTGAGTGAATCCTCTCTTGTCCAAACAATTCCGGTAGGCCTATAATGCTCTTGTTTATTGACGCCCTCACGTACGCTGGTGTTTGTTTACTGGTCGCGGGAAAAAAGGCGATTCATTCGAAAAAAGCGAGCGATACAGCGCGTCGCGGAGCCTGCGTGCATGGAGGAGAAGGCTACTGAGTGAGTCGGTTGGCTCTAGATAAACTGCTCTTTCCAACCAGTTGTTACACTGTAAAAGTTTCGTACATACGTGCACTTGAAGCGCTGTATTATTTCGGGACGGAACCTCATTTATGCGGAGAAAACAGCTGTTTAATAGGGTCAATTCAGCGCCGTTTACTGTCTGTGTCCTGTATATGCACTAGTTGAGCTAAGTGGGGGAGAGAGACCTCTTTCCTGCAGATACTATACTGAGGGGGCATCTACTGCACTGTCCATTCTTCCATCAACTTTATGTGAAAAGCACAGTGACATGATAAATTTTATGTTTACAGACAGGGGCGTCACTAAGTTTTAAGGACAGGGGGGGCTTAGCCCCCAGGAGATGCACAAGATGTGAGCATATGTGGTGCACAAGCACAAATATTTCACAAACAAAGACTGTGAAATTGTTTCTAAAAAATTTTGGACAGATTTAACAAAGAGCATACGGTGTAAAGTTTAGGCAACCATTAGTTTTATTTCAGTCTTTTTTATTTATTTATTTATTTTTTATTTAAAGAAAGCTAAGACCGGTGAGATTACTACAGACATGTCTGGAGTAGGCTACAATAGAAAATGTAAATTTTTCATCTCTGCCTAGTAAGAATTTTTGCTACTCTGTGGCTGCTACGAATGTGAGGAGCTAGTCTACTGTTTGTAATAGGTGGTGTGTTCTCATCAGAATTCAGTGAAGTTGGGTCTTCTCTGGATGATCACTAGTGATGATAATATCATAAAAAATGGCATTAATCTAATATGATGTGTGTAGTTTTTATCTGTCAAAGTGCACCAGATTGAAGCCTTTTAATATAAAATTGCCCCAAATTTCTGACGCCACCCCCCCCCCGCACACCACGACTATGACCTCGGTATTTCAAAAATCCTGGCTACGGCCCTGGTTATTTGTATACGGGAAGAAACCAGAAGTAACATAAATGTTCACCAAAACCAAACTGTGGCAGTGTCTTGTCCATGGATGTGATTGGCTCAAAACACGCACCAGTATGTTTTTTTGTTCCGTTTTGTTTTAGGTTGCTTTCACACCTAACCAAGTGGACTCGAGTTCGCTTGGGGGGCTGAAAGTTGCAACATTGTTGCATTATCACTTGGTTCGGTTCCGCGTTCACACTGCAACTTCTGAACCGCACCAAACTTGCGCCCCAAGCGCACCAAACTTTCTGAGCGTCAAAAGTCGACGTCACTCCGCTCGCGACTGACAGACCTGCTGGGTAACAGTAAACATGGAGCAGCATGTGAACCTACCGTAAAACACCAAATAAGGGCCCGGGCGTTTATTTGCTTAAATCGCTCAAATCAACAGGCGTTTATTAGGGACCTGCGTTTATTAATAGTGTTCAACCTGGACCTCCTTCTGGGGAAAGAGGCTTCACTCTGTGGCGGCAGGCGGCGGTGGAATGATACGTGCGTTTCTCGAGGCATTACTGTAAATACGGCCAGGGCGGACTTGTTCTCTGTCTCGCTGACCTCCGCCGTCCTGGCCCGCACAGGTACCAGGAGACTGAGACCCCCCGTCATGTCGGTCCTCCGCCCTTACTGATCCGCCGTAAGTTGCAAAAGCCCTGCGGACGCCCAGTCTCTCCACTCCTCTCCCTCACTTCAGCACCTGTTGGCTCGCACCACCGTCCTTTTTTTTTTTTTTTTTTGTTGATTGAATGAAGTAGGTCTATAACTAATAATAATGCAACGTATAGCCTAACTAAATAGGACGCGCATGAGTAATCAGAGAACAGAAGGCTGTTTACGCTACTTTTAAAAGGAGTAAAGTCATTTAAAACAAGGAGCGAGCCGAGCCGACACTGTGCAGCCCAGGACAGGTGCTGAAGTGCGGATGAGAGGAGTGGACAGACCGGGCAGGAGCAACCAGCTGACGTCTCGTCGGTCCTCGGCCGACTTTAATGTCTCGAGACACCCGCTATATTTGCATAGAACAATGTTTGACCCGGCGTTTATTTGGGATGGGCGTTTAATATAAAAAATATTTTGCTACACCCGGCGGTTAATTGGGACCGGCGGCAATTTGGGACTCGGCCATTATTTGAAGTTTTACGGTAACAATAAAATAACCTAATAAA
Organism: Trachurus japonicus; assembly: GCF_045865225.1. NCBI lineage: Eukaryota > Metazoa > Chordata > Actinopteri > Carangiformes > Carangidae > Trachurus > Trachurus japonicus. The sequence goes on along the minus strand of NC_140926.1, from coordinate 18,378,254 downwards.
ATAAAGTATATCTCTATTCTCTACTCTACTCAATAATATAAACAGGACTTGTATTGTGCTTCGTTACATTGTTACACATCACTAATGCTAACGTAGTTAATCGGGGATTGAAGCTGTTAAATTTCTAACTTTGACAATAACAACCGCCACCTTATTTGTTTCTTCTTCTCTTTCTGTTTTGGTTTTGCGTCACTACGTCATGCATTACGTATGTGTTTAGTCCGCTGAGCTTTCACACTGCATACGAACCGAACCAGGGTTCACTTGCAAACGGACCGAGACCCCCGTTTTCAAGCGGACCAGAGTTCGTTTGTTTGATCCGCACCAGAGTTCGTATGAGCTTTCACACCTGCCCAAACGAACCGGACTATCCGAGCAAACGAACTCTGGTCCGTTTAAAGCGGACCAAAGGAGGACAGTGTGAATGCGCCCTTAATCTCTTGTAGTTGGCTCAAAACCAAGCTCAAAACACACATCCAAACGTTTCTTTTTCTTCAGAAAAAAGCTCCTGAATAATGAGGATAAACTTCGGACAGAATCAAAGCATTATTTGTGTACTTCCGAATAACGTATTCGGGTTCGGTATATATCCCTACGTTAAGGTTAATGTGAGGGGAGAAAAAAGAAAACTACTTTGGACATTCTCATTCATGTATCTTCCATAATATTGCAGAGAGGATAAACTCTGCCACAACCTTATACTTTTGCTCTGTGAAAAACAGTTTTTCATTTTGTTTATTCCTGGAGAGAGTCATGATGAGAAGCTGGTGGCGTGCCGTCACTAGGACACATGGTATGCAGTAATGGTGGCATCTGTCTGGGCACACACACACACATTCTTGCCCATACTATAACTTGGTAACGATACATGAGAGAAACATCACCCTGATGCTCTCACATGCTCATCCATGAGAGAAGAATAGATGATAATCAGGTATGAAAGGACATTGTTGTCATATTGTAACCCATTATGTAACAGAGTGTATCCTGATTTATTAGATATAAAAGGTTGATTTTATTGTATGGATTACAAAGACTCATTTCAAGAAGTATGCAACCTGATATCGAACATGTTTCTGAGATTTCCAATCCAATCCATTTTATTTATAGAGTATCAGTGACCGCTGGTATCAATGGGCTAGTGGGGCTAAGCCCTCCCTGCATTACACAACAAAAGATGAGGAAAAAATATTCTCTAAATAACATACAAAAGATTGTTCTAAGTCTTAGTAAAATCGGAACTGGCAACAATATTAAATAGTTTCAAGAAAAACACAGGATATCTCTAAATGGGCTAATTTTAATCAGCCCCAGCTCACCGAGTCTGCTCTCATTCATTTTCCGACTGTGGATGATTGACAGGTGCCATGTCCCGCCCTCGCCATTGACCGACTGTTGGGGCTAATTTCATTCAGCCCACAGGCCGATCGGTACTGACCAATCAGCAGCGGGCTAACGCAGGGTCAGTGATTGACAGGCGTCATGTCCCGCCCCCTTGGTTTACTTGTCATTGGGGCTAATTTCATTTAGCCCAACAGCGCTGTTTTCAGACCAATGACAGCAACCAGAGGAAAAGTTGTGTTGTTGTGGGAGGGAGAAGAGAGAAATCAGCGGCGCTAGGCGCTAGCATCACAGGTAGCAGCCTACTTTACTGCTCTAAACTGTCTTTGCTAACATGAATGAAGTGGAGAATTTAGTTTCTAAACTCACTTGGAGCACCAGACTTAATGACATGGCGATAACAGACCAGAAAGGCCGTCGATATGAGCTGCATATATCGTCTCCTTTTTTTTTTTTTTTTTTTTTTTTTTTTTAATTGAGCAATATCGTCGGGTGTGTGCGCGTGCGTGCGTGAGAGAAAGAGAGAGAGAGAGAGAGACTGTGTGTGTGTGTGTGTGTGTGTGGGTGAGAGAGAGAGACTGTTTTTTTTTTTGACTAGACCCTTATATTTAATGCAGTGTGTAGGCCTAGTTAGTTGCTATAGGCCTACTTTTGTGAGATGGGATAACCCTCACTTTGAGCTACTGCTGTGTTAACTATTTAGGGCCGGATTTACTAAAGGTTTGCGTGTATTAAAACGTGTGCAAACGTGATTGCACGCGCAAACACATGTGGAACCTGATCTACTAACCGGACGCACCGAGGATTGCGTCTCTCACACGGGCAGAATAGCACGTGCGATCCATTTAGCGTGTTTGCCTTGATGAATATGTAAATATGGGCGTTTCAACCAGAACGCGCAAAATACTGGGAGGAGTAGATGCAAATAGATTTATTTAGCACACGCAATGTGATTTACCAAACCAGGAAGAGATTGCGGTGGCTGTTTTTGCGTCTTTATTCACCACGTCTGAAAACCATGTACTAACTGATACAACTTTGTGAAAACGTATGCGTTTATTGATTTGATACCTGTCAGAGCCCCATGATCTTACATCTCTGCATTTCCTCACGTCTGGGTAATTCTCTAACAGTTTTTCAGCCGTGTTAAAAGTCATTTACGCGCCGTTACGCACGGGGCACGTCTGTCCTGCAGTGCGCTCCTCTCCTCTCCTCTCCTCTCCTCTCCTCTCCAGTACCTGACTGCTCAGCTCCGACTCTCAGTGACACCTGTCCGGTCCCGGACTGAGACACGTCACCGCTGCCTTCACCCGTGTTTGATCCCTCTGGTCAGTGGTCAGAGCGTTTAGATCCGTGTGTCCCACCTGAGCTCTCTATTAATCCACTCGATCATGGGCGGCACACACACACATTATAGGTGCGTGATTGTCGCTGCAGCTGCTGCCTGTTCGTCACTATATGACGAGTTGGGCCCTGTAGCGATTTGTGTTTATTTATCTAAACAGAGCGCGAGAGAGATGAACACACATGCTGTCATTGTATGCATCGGATCAAATGTCATTCTGTCCCTTCGTCCGTCCAGCTCTCTGTCCACTCTCTCCATGGCGGAAACGATTACCACGCGCAAAACCCTCATTTACATATTGCGATTTGCACGTGTTTTCATTTAGCGGGTTACTCTTAGTAGATCACCTGTTTTGCGTGCACTAACCAAACACGCAATATTATAGCGGGAGCAAACAATATAGCGCCCGCTATCTGGGATCTTAGTAAATCCGGCCCTCTATGGGTATAATTTATTTATTAGCCCACCCAACTAATTTGACCACCAGCCGCCACTGTAGAGTATCCTACATTTAAAAACAATGAAGTTGACCAAAGCAATTTACACAAACATCAAAATAAGTAAAATCAACATAAAGTAAAATATAAAAACACACTAAATAAAACCAATTAAAAGAGAAAACAACAATAAGAACATGAAAGCTGAAGTATTTGGGTCTCAAACTGTGTTAAAAGCCAAGTAATGAAAGTATACTTTAAAAGGTCAGTCAGATAAAATGGGGCAAGCCCACTGAGAGCTTTAAAAACATTAACATCCCAATGCAGCAACACAAGGACTGTAGAGATATTCCTGTTTACGTTGCAGTCAAGAATCGAGTTGTCCGGATGCTGTATAGCTCAGTGGGTCGTGCAGGCGCCCCATGTGCAGAGGCTACAGTCCTCGCTGCAGCCAGCCCTGGTTCGAATCCCAAATCTGGTGGCCCTTTGCCGGGTGTCATTCCCTCTCTCTGCCTCCCCATTTCCTGCCTGACTCTTCAAGAGTTGGGCTGAGGCATTTCAGACCAGCTGTAGGCGGGAACATGATCAACAGATGGCTAGATACAGTCTGTTACAGTATTCAAGTCGTGTAGTGATAAAAGCATGGACAACTTGTCAAAGTCTAAAAAAGATAACAACGGTTTAACCTTTAAGCGCATTCTTAAATGACTTTGGCATCACAGTGATGCTTCTTCTGATTTTGACCTGGGGTACCCTTGAAACTGTGTCTCACTGCCCAGGTTAAAGAGAGGATGAATGAGGTAAGCAGCAGCAACAAACAGCTACAAAGATCAATATAGTCGCTCCAGTACAAGGACCATGTCTAAACTCTATACAGTCCAATAACGGGAGGTATTATGTGTCCACGTGCCTCGGACCCCAGTGGATACAAACTAACCTGAGCATGAGAGAAATGTAGTTGAGTTTCTTGTAGGAAGATCAGTTGCCTAGATTTTTGACAAATATCTTTAGTCTGATTCAAAGATGAAACACTTCAGAGTGTTTTTGTCTTTTGTCAACAGATCTCTTGCTTGCAGCAAGATGAGCTGCAAAATAGGGCTTTACATTGTTTATATAAAGTTGACTTATTATCAGTATTATTGTATGCTGCTGTTCTTTTCCACTGTGGCTGCTTGTTAACTGATGGGTTTAATGGACAGAGCATCATACTACTGTATGCTGCTGGTGACTGTGTTTTCTCTATCTGTTGGTATCCGTTTCGATTTGCCACGTTTTGGATCAGATCTACACATTTAAGTCTGGACCAAAGTGGTGGACAGGACAGCCAACATTATTATCCACTGACCACTGATACACAATAACAGTATAACGCGGAGCACATGAGGGGTTTGTGTGAGCTACCTGGCTAAAAACGCAGCAAAACCAAAAAAAGCGGAAAAAAATGTTCTACAAAATCAGGTAGAAGGCAGAAATTCAACATGCAAGTTTGTGTATCCACTCATCATTATCCTGGGAGCGTACAGTATTCCCACACCTGATTTCCCTTCAAAATAAAAGCTTCACATGGTAACAGGTGCTAAAAACCTCAGTGGTGCCTGCAAAACACAGTTCAGACTCTAACCGTGTTGTTTGTTGTGGGTCCAGGATGGAGTGCATTTTTACTTTTATAGGCCTCATTTTGTAAGGGAATGCTGCAAAACAAGGCAATGAAATAAAATGTATGTTTGAATTATGCATATGTGAGGGGAAGTGCTGTGGGTACAAAGCATTAGAAACAGGTCCTCAAATAGTGGATGTTATAATAGAATTCCACTCAATATGCAAATTCCCATCCCCGTTTTTAAGGCAATCACAAGTACATTCAGCCAGTGCTCTTTGCTTTTCTGGACATGGTCTATTTTTGCGTTGAATGGGAAATGTTTATTCTCTGAATACATTTTTTTCTTCCTCTTCCTCAGTGCAGTTTACAATCTCCAGACGGAGGAAATACACGCAGTTTTACTTTTATTATTATCATTTTTTTCATGGCACGGACAAACACTGACAGGGATTTAGGGAAATAAAAGTTGTCACATCATAAATTGATTATGTCTCTGTTAAACTTCACTGTAACCCAGTTCACCGTCTTCCCAGCCTTCCGTTTGTGAGGAGTCGCAGGCTGTGCATACTGACAGCATGACGAAATCAAAACAGAAGTTTTAGTCCGCAATGAGAGAGCGACACGCACATTTGTCAAACTGATGTTTTATCAGGCAGCTCCTCTGAACTTATGACAGTCCTCTGAACACCCCAGTGGGGATGGAAGAGACTCACCAAAGGCTGTCATTAGACAGACGAGAGAAATGAACGGTGAGATTCAAAGCTTCCTTTGTGTGTAATTAGGGGAAATTATCCTTCACAGTTTTGGTAGGGCGACTGGCTGATGAAAATTCGCCTCTGCTGTGGTCAGACTTACTGCAAAGAGGATAGTAAATAGCTTCTCTGCTGAAAGACGTGTCAGAATGACTCCTCAGACCACCTAATGTTTTAAATTGAGGCTTTCCTCTCAGTTAAGGTGACATTTAAGTGACTTTGAATCATGTGGCACAAATGGGCTGTCTAACATTTCCTCAGAAAGTTTTGCAGAGAGCAGTTAGGTGGAACTGACAAATGCTCTGAGCAACTTCTCCTTCAGCTCCAATTGATATTTAAATATAGAAAAATTAAATCTATAAAGTTATTTTAATTTTTTTTCATAGTTTAGTTTGAGAGAATTAATTGATGGAGAGGTTACAAACACATGGAAACAGCCTGTTTCTTCTGGCTCAGGAGAAAATTAATAAAGCATTATTGTTAGACATAAGTCTAACTTAATGAGTCGTTAAGCTTTATCTTTTCAACTGTGCAGCCTGTAACCATCTGTCTGATGCAATGGCACTTTATTCCATAGTCATCAAACAGCTATCACTCAGTTTAAAGCTTCACTTTGGAAAACATCCCATACTGGCAAACAGAGTCAGAAATCTTTTTTAATGGGAAAAAATATGATTACCAACCTGCCTGCATGTTTTTTTCATGAGACCAGATGTGTAGCGACGCATATAAGATATCTGGGAAGGCGGTCATATTGTAATCTTTCATGTAGGCCTAATGTACGGTTAGACTTGACGTGAGTACCACCTTAAAATTGACACAACCCTGGGGAGAAGTCATTACAACAGGCAGGGGGTGCAGTGGATGGCATGCCATTTCCCTCACTTTTAAAATAAATTCTGATTTATGATACATTACTGAAATACCCACCTGGAGGAATACTGTTTTTTTGGGGGGGATACGTGCTTATCTGATTTAATGGTGCAGTCTTTTGGGAAATTTGCTTCCGACTCATGTGTACGTGAAAAGGGCTGTGACACATTCACTTACGGTCGTAAATTGCCTCACCTGCTGTAAGCTGTCATAGCCTTCAGTCTAATATCACAGTGATTGTCACCCCCTTGAGCACCTCACGCACAAAAAGTCACAAACTACTTTGCTGGAGAAAAACTTTTTTTTCCTGCATACTGTATGACTCCATACAGCCTGCACCATCCGCTCTTTATTCCTCTCGCAAGAAGTAGCTGCTGTGATGACACATCATTGGGGGATATTTTCCAATCATCCTATATGTGACCGCTGACTTTTGTATAAACAAACCCATACACGAAAATGTTCTTGCATGAGGCTGATTGTGTCTTTTTAAAGCTCAGAATGTAAAAACCAACTTGAGTATTGTGCCATGTAGCCAGAGAAACTACATGAGTTCATGGCGAATGACTTGACTTTTGTCTGTCAATACAAAGCCTGATGTATGCTGTTCCTCCGAGCCATGGGGGCTCCATTGTTGTGCAAAAACTGACACACTGTTGCACTGCACATACTATATATTCCAGTTGATTTTGACTCAATACCAGCTTGCATTATCTTGCTGCAAGAAATACACACTAGAGCACCACTATGAGGTTATTTTTGTCTCATTAATACCTGTAAACGCACAGAGAGTGATCTACAAATATTCCTTGGTTTGCACACGTGTTTTGCTAATACAAATTTATAATTTGTAACTTGTATTTTGGTTTTTACAAATACATGTGTATTTGTAAATATATTGTGTATTTGTATTGTTAATACATCACTTTATTCAATTTTAAAATGTTTTCATGTGAGTAAGTAACTGTTTAGATCCCCAATATGCGGCTAGTTTATTCAAATGACGCCTGTTTGGAAGTTTGCTCCGACGTTTTTCCGAGCAGTGAAGCTCAGCAGCCAGGTTGCCAAGGTGGTCGGCCGGCTGACCTGCGTCGTCAAATTCGTACTTGTGGATAGCAAAATACTTGTGCAAACAAAGGAACATTTTGTAGATCACCCTCTGTGTGTTTACAGGTATTAATGATACAAACATAACCCCATACACCACAGCTAGAAATAGTCAGACAGATGTTAAAACCTACTGTGCCCAGATGTCTAAGAAAATTTGCCTGCTGACAGTTGATTAAAAAAAAAAAAAAAGCCTTTTTAAAAAAAAATGATTTCCGCTTTCAGCCGGTAACCCAATAGCTTTAGGGCTGCAGTAGTCAAGGTCTTACAAGAAATGTTCACGTCTTTGGGGTCATCCACACCTGAAGCAAACCATAGAAGTAAAATCATTATATATTTTGAATGTAATCCTCTAATTAGTGTTATGTTAGTGTTAGCCCATGTGAGAACATCCTTATCCTTAGCTGTGAAGATCCTCATCATCACCATGTTCTCTCCATGGAAAAAATGTAGCTGCTTTCTTTATTAGTCCATGAGCTAAATAACAGCAGCCAAGAGAATCTTTTTATTCTTCATGAGCTCTCGCTGGAAATCAGGCTTAAAAAAAAAAACACTATTGTGTCACGTTTAATTCCATGTCTTGCTTACTTTATTGTCTTACTCTGAGGTATGCAAAGGTGTTTTTTTTTTCCTCATTGCTTTTTTTTTATGAACTCACAGTCTGCTGGATTCCCCATACCACTGCACTCCTCTTTCCTTTTGTCTTCCCAACAACACCGCCTCTGGCATTTTGATCACAGCTTCAAGGTCTGCGGCGCCTGAGCTTCACTTAAAAGCGGCAAGAGAAAGGGACACCAATTATGTTTTTTTCCTCCTCTCCTTATTTGTTTTCAATGAAACAATAGAATTAGAATTTCTTATTAAAACACTGGGGGTGGTGGCCATCTGACTTGTGACCTCTTGAGTGTAAGAGGGAAAGTATATACAGTGGGAAAAATAATGAAAACCCACCCACCTCCTCTTAGCTGTGATTCATAATTTACCACCCTACTGTTTAGCAGGGGATTTTTACCACAGGGAGCCCAAATTGAGCTTAATTGTAGTAAATTCTCATTATTTTTGGCTAATGCTTTTAAAGAGAAAATTGTGCTTTAAAGTACTGCATGCGCCCGACACATCTTCATTCAGGCTGAGCTGAGAGAACTTTTCAACATCCAAATAAACATCCAATTCCAATATTTGTACTTGAAAAGATTCTTCATGTTGTTTTGGGAGTTTGTCTGTGTTGAGTGGGTTCCTTGTGCTGCCAACTGAAAATAGCTGTATGATTGTGAATCTGCTTATATAGCATAACTGTGTACTGAATATGGCTCAATAAAAATGATTTTCAAATACCAAAAACATTGGAATTGGCAGATTTGGAGAATTTGCTGTAATGTCACTATATTAAGTTTCTAGTAAAAGTTTCTAGGTTCTTACTTTGTGTAGCCAATGTGCTCATCACAGTGTTACCGTCTGAAAATAACTGTATTATTATGAACCATTTTTATCCCATTACCCTGTCTGAACTTTAAGATATCACAAATCTAAAAACTGCCTTGATGCTAAAACAAACAAACAAACAAAAACAGAAAATGGTCAGAAGAACCTGGACTGGAGCCCTCTCGCCCTGAAAACTTCAGATCGATATCTGCGTTGCCTTTTATATCTCAAATTAACAACATCTTTGGAACATTTCATGTCAGTGAGACCTTAGGAAGTCCCACACAACTGAACCTGCTGTGCCCAAAGTTATTAATGACCTTTTAATGGCTGTTGATGATGGTATGTGTTCAGTACTTGTACTCTTGGACCTCAGTGCAGCCTTTGACACAGCTGACCACAGCATAGAGCACAAACAGACTGACTGAGTATGTAGCACAACTTTATAATGTTTGCTTTTTTCTTTCTGTCATTTCTGTAAAATAGAAAGTTTCTATGTCTCAGTGAACAACTCTTTCTGTTCATTCTCTTCTGCAGTACAGTGTTCGTCATGGGCCAGTTCAAGGACCACTGTTATTGTTGTTCAACATGTTTACCTTAGAAACACCACACGCAAACATGCAGTTGCTTTTCATTTTTTTTGTACCCAATATACAGACTCCCACACACTGTTACACTTGCACAAAAACTTTTAATGTTTCGATATTGTGAGCTTCTTCAGGCAAACAGTTTAATCTGAGGAGAAACCGTCTTTAATAGGGAGGTCACTGCGCGCCTGCTCCCAATCACAATGATTATACAAAAACAACAATACAAGCCAAAAATTGTGTCAGGTGTACTTTATATTATAATTCCAAAGTTATTGTACACTTGACAGTACTGTATGGATTGCTGCAGAAAACGGTAAAAGCCTATGAAACTAAAGTCAGGTCATTGTTTGATGGACCTAAACGGATGACAAACATCATAAATCAAACCCAAATATGCAGTCAAGAAAATTATATAGACACCGTAGCTGATCCCATGAATTAAGGCAGACCAGAAGATATGAAATAACAACCCACCCCACCAAAAAAAAAAAAAAAAAAGAAAACATAGTAACAAATCATTAGACCAATATCAGATAAGGAATCCTGACACACAGACAAGACCCAGAGCTTCAAAACCTGTATTTGAGAATATTTGAACCGAACATTTTGAACAGTGACCAGGAGAAGAATAATAGACTTGACTGTTCATGTACCTACTTACATACCTGTACAAGACTGACTCGGGGTCAGCAAGGAAACAACCAGAAACTTAGTCTTTCCCACATGCAACACACATGTACCCACCAGTTCGATTCACTGAGCCCGGGATTTTCAGCTCTCTGAATGCCCCCCTTGTGAGGTTAAAACAACATGGATGTCAAATAACTGAGATCCTGGTTGTTGGAAACCAGGCTGGTGGAATAGATTCCTTTAAGTGTTTTATATCTCTTAAAGTGTCTCAGTAAAAATTATTCTATGCTCTTTTTTTCATCAGTCTCTTTTTACTTTGAACTGCACATTTTATATTCATTAATTTCTTTATTTCAGACCCAAGGGGATCCATATCGCAATAAAAGCACAATAAAAATAAAAAAAGACAGAAAAACACAAAGTATTTGGTATTGTAGGAGAACTTTATAATAAAGTTTTACATAGTGTTAAATAAAGATTATTATCATTATTTTTTTTAATTCAAGGCATGGGCTGTTGACAGATTTGTTTACAGTGTCTTTTCCCTGAGAAAAGAGGTGACCATTTCCATGTTCACCAGGTCATTGTGTTTGTGGTGGAGTGTTGTGTATTTAAGGTTACTTTTTCTTTTCTTCAATTCAGTTTGTGTGTCAAGATAATTCTGCTGGTCCCACAAAAAAAAGGAAAAAGGTTACAAAAAAGAAAGCAAAAATGAAGACATGCTGCTTTAATATCTTTGGAACAGTGCAATTGGTAAATAACTGGTATCAGAATTAACATTTTTAGAAGTGAAATCTGCTCAGTGACCAACAGCAGAACGTATTTAACATTTACATTTCAAAGCCATTTATTCTTTTTCTTTTTTTTAATATTACTTTTTTAAATGTATTGCTGACCAAAACATGAATTCCATTACATACATTACACATTGCATTGTCATGACAACAGGTAAAAATACTTCCCACTTATGGGCACATTACACAGCTCATTTCTTCCTCTCGTCATACAATAAACATCATCCTCTCCAATTTCCCATCTCTTTACAAATGCATTCAAAGTGTATTTTCACATGGTTCTTAGAGAGGGAGAGAGAGAGAGATAACAGGCTGAAAAGTCTGAGCCAATCAGTGTTACCCAGCTCCCTCCTGGATGTTTACAACAAGGTAGCCTGCAAAGCTGACAGAACCAATCATCACCAAAAAGACCACTCATAACCTGAAACCCTCCCTCTCTTGCATCCTGGCACCTCTGCTGGTCTTATTAACGGCTTTAAGTGTCTCACACTGCACGCTCTGTTCACCCATACAGCACTTTTTTTCTATCTATTGTCCCTATGTACACTTCATAGGGACCTTTCCTACCAACCTACGCTCCTCAGTCACATCCACCGGTTCCAGTTACATCGCCTTGGGTCGCCAAAGCACGACACCCCACATGGATTCTGGATCTGATGAATTCACGCATCCCCAGGGGTCAACGGTCGTTTGCATGTATTAGCTCCAGAATTGCCACAGTTATCCAAGTAACATGAGAGCGATCAAAGGAACCATAACTGATTTAATGAGCCATTCCCATTTTCACTGTAGTTAGACTTGAATAGCTTAAACTCCGCACCCCCACACGTCTTGGGGTTGTGTGTGTGTGTGTGCATCCCACCAGCACTGGATTCATTTGAAGAGAGCTTTCATTGGCGGTATCATGACTCCGAACCTCAGCAGCACCTCAGGCAAATACTGTATCTCCTCGAAAATTACTTTGTTAGATGCTCAAACTGCTTCAGAACAGCCGATGTCACTCCAGAGATCTGCTAACAAGCCTTTCATGTTATCACTTTATACGCTGTTTGAATCATGCTGAATTTACAGGCCTCGACATGATATTTTTTTAAAAACCTGATTTAAGGAGTACTCAGGCTGCAAATTTATTTAACAGTGTGAGTCACAGATGGAAAATCACCTATTTTGGTCTACATGTGGATTTATTGTGCTGCATTTTTTTTTTTTGCCGTTCTGTAAAGTGTAAAAGCTGCTTTAGAAATCGACTGAGGGTTTATTGATCTTCACGGGCAGATTAGGTTGCACTAACAGCATGAACAGAGTAGCTCTACGGGGAATAAAGAAGCCTCTCAATAGAAGAGGTGAGGCTGTGACATTAGACAGACATTACTGTTGAATGTAAAAAGGTAATATACAGCCCCATTCATTCAACCAAATGCAGCACAGGTCAGCAGCATCTTATGATTGAAGATAAAGCTGATTCAATCAAGACAATGAATGAAGATGTCATGTTTTGCTTTAGAAAAGTTTTTATTTTTTCGTCTTTTTTTTTCTGATATTGTACAGTCCAAAGAATAATTGATTAACCAGGAAAATAATCACAAAATTAATCATTGATGAAAAAAAACTGAATCCATTAGTTGCACCCTGCAACTGGAACAGTTGTGCTTCAGGATACAGATGGAGGAGAAGAGGATTGCCTCTCTGGTAACTTTCCAGGGTTTTGAAATATTGAGCCGTGCAGTGTTTTGAGCAGTAAAACACCGCAGCCTTCTAATTTATGGACATTTTTTTTTTTTTAGGGAAATGTATTTCATCCTCTTGCTGTTACCTGAAGCAACACACTCCAACATGGCCTGTTTGGAAAAGTGTTTATCCAAGGGTCGGGGTTGCATCATCCTTGAAATGGGTCTACACTGCTGGATTATGGGCCATCCCAGACAAAGAAGGACCAGACGGTGGTTATATTTTCTTTTCTTATGGCTCCGATATCACACTGATCAAAAATAGCCCTCATCATGGTTCTGAAATCAATAATATCCTCGGACATAATTCATCCACTCACCAACCAATTGGAGTGCGGCATGAAATGATGGCTGTCTCTACATTTAGATTAGAAAATAATTATCTTAAGCTCTCTTTGAAGTTGCATCCTAATTTGGCTGTTTTCTCTTCACCCCAACAAGGTCCACATTATACTTCACCTCTCATTTTTTATCACTATTAATAGGGTTTCATTCTTGCTTCACCACAATGGAGGCAGGGATGGATGACGCACTCCTGACCTTGTATTCTTCAATACTGACATGTATTGCAGCTGACTCAGGTATGAGGAAGGATCTGCAGGTGAGATTCTGTCAAGTTGTTGACAAGTAACTACAATAAATGACAATATCTGTTTATGTGTAGATGAACAATGCCCCTAATGAGGCAAAAAACAGGAATTATGTGTTTATTCTCTTTATTGTGGTGTTAGTTTCACAGAATCTGGCGAGTGTGATACGACAAACTGCACAGAGTCTTTGCTTAGTGTCTCTTTAACACATTTCTCACTCCGAAAAATACACACTCACAAAGCAGAATCCAAACTTGCAGAAAGTAGTCTTTTCAGATGACAGGAAAATGGCCAGTTGATGAGTAAGGATGACCTCAAGCAGTCAGATAGCAGCTTTAAGAGAAACTCTAGGTTGTAAAATTACAACTTGGAGGCTGCTGTGCACTCTGTTTACAGATACTGTTATGGTTACTCTGACATGAACACGAACATGAACATGGCAACCACTTACAAGAGACTGATAAAGATACAATAGACATTTGACACAGGCCAGACCATAACAAGCAGATGGTGGACGTCTCGTGCTCCCTGACGGAATAACATGAAAACATCAACATCTTGGATCCATAAAAGAAACAGGATGACACAGATATGATTTAATTTCATATGAAAAAGTGTTTTTTCTTTTTTTTTTAAGGAAGAGGCAGCTTTGTTTCAATAAATATTGTTGTAACGGTCTGTGTCTGGGTTTCTGTTGATTTTTATCTGCTCTGTGATTCTTCTTGAATCCCTGAAGAAGAGTTATGTTTCAGACAACTCCCTTTTCAAGAAGTCTCTTTGAAATTTATCTCACAGTTCGAAGGTTATTTTTCCCCGGGAATCTATTATTTCCATGACAATTTCTTATCTTCAAAAATGGTCAAAATCTAAGTAGAGAATAACTTGCAGTGTGTAGGTAGTGATGTACATCTATATCTGTGAGGACCAACTGTTTGAGACTTTTTAAAGTAAGGACATTCTGACCAGTTCTCATTTCTCCAAGGGTCGAGGTTAAAATCGGGTTTTCGTCACTGTTGGGAACTTTACAACCACATTAAGGGGTCCACGACCGTCCAGATATTCATTGCATCACCGGCCTGGCATTCCCATGTGTCCTCACTGATGAAAACACATCAGTTCACACCTGACATCATGTGTCTCCCGTGGCCGTGACCCTGCTTTATATGCAAATAAACATGCCAGTGAAGTAGTGGGTCCTTGAATGTGGCGCAGGACGTGTTTGCATTCACACTGCCAAAAGAATGAGGCCCAGACCTCCTCTGAACGTGGTCTGAGGGATCAGGTTTCAAAAGTGTCCTCCATGCATCAGATGAGATGGATGTTGTTACCAGTCTGAACAGGTCCTTGAGGTTGTTTTGTATAAACAGGCCTGAAACTGTGGCCTAGCTCAGACCTGGTATTAACATCTGTCCCAGCTGATGTGATCACAAGTGGTCAGCTCCAAAGTCAGGTGTGAACACACAGAGGACACTTACTGAACTGACATCCTCTAATCGGTCCAACAATAGTTTCTAATTGAACTGAAAAGGGAAAGGAGATTCTATCATAAATGGTTGCACATAGGGCTGTTCGATTTTGCCCAAAAGTTAAATCTCGATTTTCTTCTCTCAAAAATCGATTTCCGATTACGATTACGATTTTTTTGTTAAATGACAAACTATTTTGTGTGCTATTTTTAAATGGACCTAGAGTCTAATTTAAAAAAAAAATCTATCTATCTATCTATCTATCTATCTATCTATCTATCTATCTATCTATCTATCTATCTATCTATCTATCTATCTATCTATCTGTTGTTATTCTGTCACCTGAGTTACAGTAAATGTCTGCTGTGTGGAAAACCATGCGGTCCGCTGTGATATGACGGCCGAGTCGAGCCGAGCCGAACCGAGCAGACCTGTAACTGTGTAGTGGAAAAGGGCTGTTGGTCTTTTCGGCAATGAAATCCTCGCTGGTCATAGCAGAATGCCGACATGCTTGTTTACAGTGTGTGGGGAGAGCAGTGGGAGAGTGTGATGGGAGGAAGGAGGCGGCAGTCATTACGGTAATTCAGCGCAGCGCAGATTCATGAACGGGGGCTTACCGTAATTACCCTAGTTAGAGTAAAAAATCGATTTTTAGGATTTCACGTTTTTAACATCGTCCTAGCCAAATATTCGCGATTACGATTTTAAATCGATTAATCGAACAGCCCTAGTTGCACATTTATATCTTGAGTGAGAAGGGCCTCACACATTTATTATATAAAATGGCTCATTGTGATTATGTTTCACTTTGTTATAGTAGTGTAAATTCGCAAATAGAAGCCCAGGCTTTTACTTGCTTCACCTGCAGAACTGACCTGGCTTATATTTGAGACAGGCATCTATGTGGAGCAGGCTTTTATTTAATTTAGAACAAATCTTATGCTCAGCAAAGATGGAATAGACATATAGACCCGGCATCTAATTGAGACTGGCTTTTATTTGCTCAAACCTGTAGCCAGAACTGGCCAGTACAGGAGATCGGCGTCTATTGAAGACTGCCATTATTTGAGAATTTATACGGTAATAAAAAATAGACCTGACCACACTTACACTGAATCACCTTTACTTTCTGCTGCACCGTTTTGTTTCTTCCTTTTTTCCTCACTTTTCATATTTCAGCAAAGCCAAAGAGACAACGCTCCAAAAGGACGTATTTATCTAGGTCTTAAATAAATGTGTTTTTTTTTCTGTCTTGCACTTGAAGTTTGTGTTAGCACATAAGACAAGCGACTGGGTACCAGACACTGTTTCCCTTTCTCCCTTTTTGCTTGTGTTAGAAAAACATTGTTATTTTGATGTCTCTGCTGTGAATTGCGAAAGTCTGGTGAAGACAGGTCACAGCTCTCCTTGTATTTGTACATTAAAAAGCTTCAGTTTCCTTTGCTTATTATTATGCATTTTTTCCCCTCTCCTCGACAACAGTGAAAAAGGTCCCTGCAGATGTTCCCTTTGCTTTTATGTCACAAGCTATCTAACTGATAGTAGGAAATGTCAGCCGAATCCACAAGTAAAAAAAAAAAAAACCTGATTATTCCGTTCCATGAAAGGTCACCTGTGACACGGTATCTCGAAAATGTAAGACGTATCTGTACAACATTAGGTGTACCCATCTTAGGCCCGAGTCGGTCACCTGCGTCCGTCTCTAAAAAAAGAAACAATTGGCTGGAGACACGCTCAGCAAAAGCCACTGACTCGCATGTTTTCTGTTTGTTTATGAGATGTATAGGTTTTCTGATCATCTCCATGTGACTGCAGCAGCTCATCACGGGACTTTTTGTTGCGCCTCCACAGCGACAGCGGTGTCACATCCACACACTGTACCAAATCTGATGTCTCCATCAGGCTGATTGTGAAGCCTTGCAGTCATTTTGTTTTTCTTCCACAGGTGAGCGCCTTGTTCGCTCACACACAAGCAGTGGAAGATGTAAGAAGATTGCTTTTTATGGATCGCATTCTTAAAAGTTGCGAGTGATGCTTTTCTCCGGTTGGGGCTGGCTTGGGGTGCTCTTTACAAAAACATAGTGGGTGTCGGAGACGGCTTGCATTGTGCATCGGTGCAGCAGCTCTTGAAAAGGTTTCTCCTCTGATGGCCGCGGTAATTTCAAGCAGCAGACACATTTATCTTTGTGAGAAAATTGCAAGAAGTGGGGTAACGCTGCGCAGCGTGTCTTTTGATGATTTACTGTAAATTGTTGGTAATATAAAGCACAATGCAAGGACCTGGGTGGGAACAACACCGATGGTGTTTCATGTGGCCCCCTGCTGAGGAGGGCACGCATTTCCATTGCAACTGTGACAGTGAACGCAGCACAGCACGCCTTTCCTTGTGCCTAATGATGCAAATTATTAAAATGATTTCCCTCCACAACCTGTTTCATGTGTTTCCTTCCAGAAATAATTGAGGAATCTTTTTATGTTTTCAATTAACTGCTTTTTCTCTCCCCCCCTCTCTTCCTCCTGACATTCGTTCTAATTGCTAAAGATTCAGGCTTTGCTTGGAAATGTTGCAGGGCATCACAATAAGAGGCGCTTTATTTTCCTCTGTCAATCTTCTACAATGGAGAGGAGAAGTGAGAGGGAGTTTACAAATAATTACTGGAAGAAAAACATTAATTTTTCGCCTTTGTCAGAAAAAAAACACACACGTATTCCTCTCAGGGAGTAATTACAGTCAATACTGACACAGTACAATTGTAGAATTATAGTTGTTTTTCAGGACATTTGCAGCATTCACACCACCTCGCTTTACAATTACCTAGTTTTTTTTTTCTTTTTCTTATATCCTCCACCAAAGCATCAGATTTCTAGTGAAGACTGATATACAGCACTGTCATGTGTTTGTCCTAAAAACAAAACACCATTAAAATTATCTTGAGTTTCAAACAATCAGCCCTCTTCAGGCTTAAAAAACTGGTTTTTAAGAGTTGGCAGTTCTGTCTTTCATAAGAGAACAGCAGCTGGCGTTTGAATTCATGTCAGTTACAATAGACTGCGACTCAGTTTCACAGAAATAAGGGAGAAAAAAAGTCAAAAACCTCCCAGACTACCACAGCAGTGTGGTTCACTTCTCCACTGCCCATCCGCACTCAGTGTGTTGCATATCGTTCAGTTTACCAAACATGCCAATATCCATGTCATTTATAGCACACACAGTGAACAAAGGCTGGTTTTTACCAGGGCTGCAATGACTTTTTGTCTTCACTGATTTATTAACTTTTCTTTGCATTACCTGATCAGTTGAGTAGAATCAATACTTCAAATATTCTTCTCTAACCACTTCCCATATTCCAATTAAATAATTAAAAATACACTAAAGAGATTCTAGAAGAAACTTACGTTTGAGTAGCCTAGAAATCTAAACATACCCTAGCGGCAGAAAATATATTTGCTCCGTAGGTGGGTCTAGAAACGAGCCATAGGACTTTAAATATAGATTCAGATTGTTATTTTTATTGTTCTTATTTGGTTATTCTAATGGTAGAATTTTGGGATGTTAAGAGGGGATTTTATATAAATACGGTAATTTGTATTTGTCTTGGGTTGGGTCAAAGTTTTCAAATCCTTTACATGGTGGGTGTAAAATATATAACCACTTTAAATTTAATGTGGTCCAACAAGCACATTGAAAAAACAGTAGGTGGGGCCATAATTGATGGGAAGGGGAAAGTCCCACACGTGGGGCTCTGATGGGACTG
This sequence comes from Trachurus japonicus, assembly GCF_045865225.1. Taxonomy (NCBI): domain Eukaryota; kingdom Metazoa; phylum Chordata; class Actinopteri; order Carangiformes; family Carangidae; genus Trachurus; species Trachurus japonicus. Next base: position 18,359,825 of record NC_140926.1, on the reverse strand, counting down.
AAAAGAACTGATGAACAGCAATATTAAAATTGACCTCTAGGGAAATACATAATATCTGAATGGGACTTTTTTACACTATATACATACTCTCCTGTCCCAGTTGGTGAGAATAAATTCACCCTCCTGACTCCCACAGTGTCCTGATCGAGGTGAAAACTAGGCTAACCATCCTGGCTGCTTCCCTTGGGATGAAGTGGCAGATGCACAGAACCATAGTTGCCCTCCCCAGTACATATACAACACACACATGCGCACACACACACATACACACACACACACACACACACACACACACACACACACACACACACACACACACACACTTACAGACACACACAACCCAAAAGCTCTCCAGGGTTCTGTCTCAAGCCGAGCCAAAAACCCAAGCTGGGGTAATCCCGAGGGAGCTCAACTCTACCACCGGCTCTCCTCTCAAATCCTGTTGGGTCAGAAAATCCAGAGAGAAGCTGCTGCACCACTGGAGGATGGGAGGGGAGGGGCGCTTGTTTTGTTCACAGTCCTGTACAGTAGTGTTGTCCCTGTGGAGGAAGTGAGGAAAGCAGAGGGAGCAACTCAGATACATGGGCGATTCATGTTTTTTTATTGTTTTTTTTCTGTGACGAGGCCCCAGCTGAGCCTGGCTGGCTGAGAGCATGCTCCAAAACACTGTGAAAACACACACACATGTGTATATATATATATATATATATATATATATATATACAGTATATATACGTATATACACATACTGTATATACTCTAGCTTATCACTCATGGGGTCACATCACAAAACAGTAACAAGTTTCATCAGCCACCTTTATGTCAAGTAAAAGGTGGACACAAAACCAACAAAGAAACAGCTTCATCACTCAAAACATCCTTGGAAGCACAACAGTCATTCTCAGACTAATCTGACCAAAAATCTGTGGTCAGCTAATCAGGAGCAATGCCACATGGTTTCGCCTTTAATCAAGGCACAGTGGCATCACGCTGGACGGCAGCGCTGGTGTGGAAGATCAGAAAACCAGACTCAAAAACACCCAAGAACAGGCTGGTAAATGAGAAGATACATCAACTAAAGATGACACAGCTCTATACTGATATGACACTGACGTGTGGGAATTTTATTTATATTTTTGAGACTTATTTTGAGCACACAGAAAAAAAAGAAATAGAAGCTCAGTGGATGCAGATCCACTGGTTTGGGTTGTGTCTTTTTGACGACCATGCAGACTCCATCCATCACACTCCTGCAGAGAGAAAGGCCTGCCCAGAGTGTTGTCACAGGTTGTGTTTAGTGTAGCGGCCCCCAGCCTGTGGGGTACAAGGATATTGCAACAGGGCCGACAGACTGTTTGAAAATACAGATTTAATTTGATTAAAAAGATTTAAATAGAAATATTTTTAAAGGTTAAGTATGCAAGTACCTATTGCTTTTCCATTTAAAAAAATCATATTTAGTCTGAATTAAATAATTTAAGAAAATTTGACGACTCTAGCCAATAGCATACATTGGGGGTCACTTCTCCGCTACTTCTCTGTCTTGCTAACCCTCCTCCCGGTTGTGTGCATTTGTGCCTTTTATAATCAATCGGCGGATCGATGGATTATCATATACATGTTATGGTGTGTGTATTTGTGTAGTCTTACAGTATGACACGGGCTGTGACACGGGTCAGAGGCTCTGACCATGCAGGTTAGGTTTTTAGCCACAATGTGGAAGTGAACCTCCATGCTCCTTGTAACAAATTACAAGTAATTTATCTAACATCACAATTAGTCCGAAGCTGTTTATTGAAGGTAAAAATTAAACATAAGGTAAATATCCTGCATAGTTCTTCTCCTCTGTGCCCTCTGATTAGCAACGGTGTGTTACAGATCTGGCAACCAACTGCTGGAATTATTTTTCTGTTGCTGCAATTCCTATCTTGATGAATAGATGGTGGTATTATGCTCATTCTCCTATTCAACCTTTAAGGCGGAATAGCAGAGACAACACAATGATAGGGACCTTTTAAAAGATAACGTGCATGGTAGAATTTATTCATCTAATAGTGCCAGTAAAGCAAGAAGGTATGATATAGCCTCTGTATTGTTATGGTGTCAAATGAACAATTTTTCAAGTGGGCCATGAATTTTTTTTTTCCAACAAACCCTCCTGAACAAGTAGGAAACTAGATTCTGTGCTTTCATTAAGATGGAGAGGACACAGTGGCCATCTTCTAAACATAACATGATACTCTATACAGCAACTGACCTTGCAAAAGGATCATCTGTGGACTGAGTGATTCATCAGACAGTCTAAAGGACATTGTATGAAGTCAAACAATGAGCGTCATCCGAGGAAATCCATGGCTCATGAAACAGCTAAATTAAACTTTGCAGAAGAAGAAGATGAAGAGTGCCCATGAAAGAGATGAGAGCAATACACCTGTCTGGGTCAGATGATGTCAGTGGCTGGATGTACGAATGAACAAACGATCTAACGCAACAATATTAAATTTGAACAAGGAAATGTGAGAATTATGTTTAACTGAAACAAGGAAATGCTATAATATGGTTTTATTTACAGTCTATGATATTATGTACAATGGAAATGGGCTATATCGCCAAGCAAATACCAAGTAATGAGCTGCTGTCTCACTTGAAAAATCCACGATGGGACCAAGCTCAACAATCCTCCGGTGCTGGTGTATGTTTTAAAATAGCTGTCAATCAAAAAGGGATCCAGCCTTTAGACAAATCCTCCAATCATCATGCAGAAGCTCAGCATCCAGGCCCCACCCACTGCTCCATTCAGAAATGCTGAGCCTCCATCGGAGAGATCAAATTGCAGTATTAGTCCAATGATGGTCTAGTTTCACTGCAGTTGACCTGCAATTAGTAGCTGATTCTGAACAAACTCGTCTCAGAGTTGAAAGTGTTCAAACACACAACAGTTCCTTTTTTTTGGACAGTTTTGTAGTCTTAGAGCAATCACCTCTGGATGAAGTCCAATATTTTTGATCCAGCCCTGGACTTGATGATGTGCGTTGATACATATTGTATATATAGTATATGGATGGAGCTGTATATGCATGTTTGGTTTGCTAAAATATTAAACAAGTCTGAAGAAGCTTGGCTAATGAGGAATTTTCTTGCATCACAATGTTCCCAACACATCGCAGAAATCAAAAAGGAGTTTGTGAAGGAAGAAAAAAAAGTGAAGCCAATGACCCAGCCCACTCTGTCCCCTGACTTGAATCCAATAGAAAACCTTTGAAGTATTTGAAAGCAGAAGGTAGAGCAACAACCCCTCCAGCAAAGAGCAGCTTAAAAGAATTGTGTGAAGAATGAACAGACCATCTCTTTGTGTCAGACTGGTATCATCCACGCTGAGGAGATCCAAACCTGGCATCAAAAATATAGGCAGATGTTTGAAATATGAAAAAGAAGAAGAAGAAAGAATGAAATCTCACTAATGAACGGTGCGCTGACTTTTGTTGCTTGCTTCTTTAATATGGGACTTTCATTACAGTTTAATTAGTCCAACATTTTCAGTTTTTCAATTTAATTGCCTTTATTCTTCCCAGGCTAAACAAATTTTTATTAAACAGACAGGATTTATAATTACTTAACATTTATTGATATTGACTGGGGCTGCACTCCGTTTTATTGTGTACAGTATCTGATCATTTTTAATTAAAATATGTATTTGAGTTATAATAAAGGGCACTCAAAGGGCAGTATTCTTGAAATGGCCAACCGTGCAGTGGTGGTGATTAAAAAGTACCTGACAGTGATATTCAGAATAAAAATCTGTGCAGATTTTACATGTATCTCCTAGCATCCAAATGCACATGTCAATCAACTTTGGGGATGCATTTGAACAGCATGCGTATATGACTCACAGTCATTAAATATTTACATCTAATAACCACATACAATCTGTGAACGGCGGAGAGGTCTAATAACACCCCATTTCCCATCACCCCTTCTGTGCAAAGCAACCAAAGGTCAACATCTGCTCTCGCCAGTTTGGAAAACACTGGGTGGCAGAGGATGGCTGGGGGTAGGGGGTGGGTGTCATTAATTGGCAATCACAATCTGAATCTCAGTCACTTTATTTGCTCTGTTTGGCAAATGAATGGAAATGAATCCAGATGATAACAATGTGGGGATATATTGGCAGGAAATATGCTAATGAGTGTGCAACAGGAGCTCAAACGTATCGACGGATGTGTGCACCTCCTCACAGCATGTACTGTATGTTCAGCATTAAATCCTTAGGGGAGCTGATATTGTAGGTTGGAATCGGAGCAACCAGGAAATCTGATGTGTAATTTTATACTTTATTTGTTTTGTTTCAGTTTTTTATGGCACAAAAAGAAAATCGATAGAAATCTCTCACACAACTTCAGTAACTGCAGTCAAATCCATTTCTGCACTCTTTATATCAATACCCAATATTGTATTCGGTGTTATTTAACCGGGTAAACCGACTGAGCCTGCAGGGTCTTTTGCAGTAACACACAATTTGCTCTACGCACTGACAAATACAATAAAGGGAATAGGCAGAGGAAGAACTGACAACGCATGAGTTTCCATTAGAGCAGTTACAGGCAGGTGGATGATGAGTATTGAAGAGTGAGAAGTGGAGGGAGTTATTTTTGGGCCTCCACTCCCAGATTACAGTAGTCAAACTCCTGTTAAATGTCCCCGTTGATGATGACAGGTGACTGGCAGTGGAGGCACTTCCAAAGGTAGGATGGAAATTAAATTCTCCTTATATTGAATTGTCAGCACCAAGAAAAGAGCAAATTGAAAAAAATCTTGTTCAATGGTAAAAAAAAAAAAAAAGATACATTTTTAGAAAGACGATTAAATTGGATGTTGAAAATAAAACTGATGCTTCAGAGAACAGGTACAGTCAGAATCAGAGGCTGGATAGAGCTCTGTGCATGAATTGACATAGGACACCTGAAGAAGCCTCTTTGATTATGGGTTTGGTTGCCTTCCTATTAGCTATTAGCATTAAAGGTTGTTTACTTACCAGCCAAGGAGACACTCTGGCACGTTTAGCATTGAACTTCATTCCTTTATTCACCAGGGGCTGACTCCAGCGAGTGCCAGAGTGATTGTCTTATCCTCTACTTAAAGGGGAACTACCGTATTTCCTCAAATAGTAGCCGTGGCCTTTATTTACACAACTGCCAAGGATACCCGGCCTTTGGAGGCAGGCTTTTATTTGAGGGAGGCCTTTATTTCTAAACTCCTCCGTTTACTTTTACACATTATAGAGATGGGCAATGATTTTGGAATAGTCAAATAGTTGTTCAGTTAAAAAAAATCGAATAGTTTATGAGACAATCATGCCCGCTTGATGATGGACAAGAGAGATAAAGAGAGAAAAGAGAGAGAGGCCCCCACAGAGTCGGGCATGCTGTGCGCGTACTGCCATGCATACGGTGTCACATTTAAAACAGGTTGATTCTGATATCCTTGTCAGTTTGTTCCAGGCGGCAGAGTTTTTTTTTTTTTTTGACCCGGCCTGAATTTGGGGCTGGCCTTTATTTGTTAGTGTAAACAATGCCCCCGGCCATTATATGAGACCCGGCTATTAATTGAATCGATTTGAGGAAATACGGTATGCAAGTCTGGCCACTTTTCCGCTGTTTTGCTAACGCTCCTCTCGTCCATGTGCATTTGTTTACAAAGAAGCCGGTGAAAAATCAATACATGGAGCAGTGGATAACGTTATAATATATAGATGTTACGACGTGTGTATTTGTGTAGTCTTAACCATCATAAACAAAAGATTGCTGGTTACAAAGCACGTTTGTGTCGCGGTGTGCAGAGAGGAGAGCTGGGCGGCGACTGAGCACTACACTGATGTTGCAAGGTTGGTTTTCAGACGCCAGGTGGAAGGCAGAGAGCCTCCATTCTCACTCGTAACAATTCACATGTCAGGTAGTTAACTATCACAATTTGTCCGTAGCCTTTTAATTAAGCAAAAATATAAAAAAATATAGCATAGCCATGGGAGAAATCCTGCTTAGTTCCTCTTTAAATTAGCATGCTAGCCAGCCAGCATTAGCCTTAGCGACTCACAGTGGCCTCTAATCTACCAGGATGTAGCGTTGCTCACAATCACCACCACCAACCGCATACAAGGAAACTTTTACAAAGCTCCTTTGAATAACAGATTTTCAAGCTGTATCACAAATATGAGTGCTGGAACAAACTGCAGGTACAGAGCTGCAAAGGGCAAATCACAACTTTCTTATGGATTTTTTATAAATTCATGTTTTTTTTTCTATAACCTTTTGTTCTTCTGCGAAAACCTCAAGTCTACAGCGATAAAGAATTATATTGTCAAAAAAATAGATGTCTTTTGGAAATAAGGCTTCAAATTGTGTGAAATGTTCCATTAAGTGGAATGAATCACATTGACTGCATTGTAATACAGGGTTAAAAAGGCTAATATGGGTGAAATGATGGCTCCATGCAAAGGGTTTGAATAATTTAAGCTTAAAGATGTGTTTGCATGTTCATGGGCCTAGATAGCAGTAGATTAGAGTAGAGAGCTCTTAATACCCATCTGGAAGTACACTTACTGTACCATAGGAAACCACAGAGAAGATCTATATGTTCTGTCTCTTCCTGTGAATTAGACTAATGAAACCAAGGCTGTGCTTTTATGGGTAAATCTCTTCCTCCAGACGTCTCCGCATCTGCTGTGGTCGACTGTGATACTCAATATATTTGATCCACCGTGTAACATTTATTCTAATAAAAGTTAAGATATTGGATTTGATTCGGATCCTCGTGGGCACAGCATGTATGGATCAGTACGCATGGCATCTTGCATTTCACACATGTCATCATCGCGGAGGAGAGCGACGGCCCCCACAGGGGGCTTCTGCCGGGGGTCCACACACTCGCATCATATAAATAAATACAAAACACACCAACACACACGTTCGCTCTGTCACGCTGAGATATTTTGTAGCAGACTGACAGGGTTTTGCTGGGGAAAAAAAAAACGGCAATCCGACTTATTTGCTTGTTGACTGACAGGTTATTGCATGTCAGGTTTTGTGAGACAGAAGGATGAACATCAGCTGGCTGACTGTAGAATCAGGTCATGATCAAACCTGGCAAACATCAGCTCCAATCGCATCAAGTGGAGTCGCCGAACCCATGACCCTTGGGAATGACGCAGAACTCCTCTCCGACAGCGGCCTATACTGTTTTCCCAGGGTGCACGTGGATGGTTCTCCATCCAAATTATTCATCAAGTCAAGAGCAGACAATCTGCTGGAAAATGGGAACTGAGAGAATGGTAACTAACTGTCGAGAAAGAAATTGGTCGAGCCCCTTCTCTTCCCTCCTCTGCCGGTTCAAGATGGCGAAAAACACATCAATCTTGCATGTGGCTGTTGACAGATTTCAGACACCTGTTCGGCGAGATTCAGTTTGTCATTTGAATAATTTGTGCCATTGCTGTTTCACTGCCGGACCCTATCAACAATTTACAGCAGATGTGCGGTCTCTTGTGGGCGGAGGCGCCTTGTTTGGTATTTCAAATTATGACAAACTTTATGTGACAGTTGTGTTTGCAGTGAAACACTGATCCAATACTAAAAAGTCCAAGGCTCCCCAAACCTAATTTGCCGTATACTGTATGATACCCTGGTGGGCTCACTTGTTTTTTGCTCTACACAACTATTTTGATATACTTCGATAAAAGTACATGGCATTGACTCTCTTTTACCTAATTTCCCTTTAGATGTGGGTTAAAATAAGAGGTTTATTTCATAAATTGCTGAGATAATTAGAATTCTACAGTGAGAGAAATGTTTTATTGTGACCCTTGCACTTCTCAAACTTTTCTACTTTTGCTCTCATTACTATCAAACTCAATGTTACTCTTATTATTATTGCACTAATTGTAGTATATGTTCCCCTTCATAATGATTACCATTTATTAATATGCATTGTTTTTACTTCTAGTGACTTTATTTTCATAGTTTTGGTTTAACTCTGCCAGACTGGGGACCCAAGTCATCTCAGCCAGTGCAGAGCTTGGTTTGACAGGTCCAGTCCATGGATGCTTCCTACAGTAACAAGGAGCTGAATCATGATTCAGACAGCCAGGACCAGCAGCCACTGCACATGCCCATCACGAGGCAAATGGCAGTTTGCATGACTGCAGTCCAAAGGCCACTGTCAGAGCGCCTGCTAGTCACAAAACTGGCAACTGTCACAAGGAGGAGATAGGGCTGACAATTAGGGAAGCAGCCGTTGTCATTCACTCCCAGTCATTCACATGTGAAATTGAGCCTCCGTCCAGGGAGGGAGGATGTAGACCTCAACTAGTGTTTTTCCTGCCTTTTCTTTTTCTTTTTTTACATCCACTGTTTTCTTTCATTATCTCTTGTTGATGCTTCACAGAGATTTTAGCCACCTGTCAATTCTCCCTAGAGATTTGGCCATCAACCACAACCCCAAGGTCTCCCTAGACATGACTTCCAGGAAACTGCTGTACAGTGCATGAAACAAAAAGAAAGAGACTGTGCTGGGATATGATTAAATAACCACTTGGCCTTTGCATGTCTGCATTAAATCAAACAAAAAACAGAGAATTTAAATGAACAGCTCTGAAGATGTCTGATATTGATGGCTGTTCGTCATACTCAGATGCTTTTAAACACGAATGAGATGAAAGTAAAAAAAATAAAAAATAAAAAAAAGTTAAAGATGTGACTGTGGACTGCCTCAAAGGAAATTGTGTATTTTAACTTTGTTTTTGTTCATGTTGGGATATATTTATCCAGGGTCTGGGCAGCTGTGCACCACCAGAGAACAAACTTTACAATGGAGTCAGCTAAAAACAGGCCCAGAGTGGCCTCGCAATCTGATTTTCACTCCATTATTCAGTCTGACATCATGTTCAAGTCAGCCGTATCCATCCTGTAGACATCATCTTCAGCTGACACAGAAGCTGCCCTGGCAGTTGCTCTGAGCGACTCACTGAACGTTTTTCATGTCAATCAAAGAAACATGCCGCTTTAACAGTTGTTATTTCTGCTCTTCGACTCGCAGCCGTCTGTATAGCTGTGTATGTCTCATCTGTGCTCATCTCCATTTTCCTCCATTTTTGGAACCAAGTCGGGCTCTGGCACAGGCGATAACATCCTCATTCTTAATACCTACAAAGCTCTGATTGGCTTGTTGTTCTTGGACGAAACAGCAATCAGCGAGCACTGGACTTGAGACCAGTTTGATTCGCATGAGCAATCAGATGGAATAGGTGTATGAAAAAAAAGAGTTTAACCCAACATATTGTAAACCAAATATAACATACAAAAATTAGAAATTGTTCTTGTTTTCCTTCATTTACCAAGAGTACCAAGACTTTTTTAACACCTCTCTGGCTACATGCCAAGAGGTTTTGATGACTTTATTAAAACTGGGCCAGATTTGGTTCCCCTAAATACATGATAAAATAGATGATTTTCTGTTCTCTTCTATGTTTCTCACTGTCAACAACTCCCATGAAAAAAACAAAAAATCTATCAGTGCACTTCAGTTCTTTCAGAATTTCCTATTCTGTCACAAGCAATTCCCAGTGAAGATGTAAATCTTCATTGGGAAATAAATTAGTAATAATAATAATAAAAAAAAGACACATCTTAATTTTTTAAACCTGACCCAGTAATTTCCTAAAACAGCTGAGTTATGCAGTTTTTAGCAGACATCACTCCAACTGGAAGAAATGGTACGTTTGTCGGGGACTATTTTCAGATGCGGATTAATCCACATTTCATGCTTTAGTTTATATTTCTCCCAGGATGGTGCATGCAGGACTTAGTCAAAATGAATGACATTGTGTATTTATGGTAATGAAGGAAGTGAAGCTCACTGATGTGTTTTTAATAGTTTTCGGAAACAATGGAGCTCTGTGGCTCAGAGGAATAAGATATGTCAGGTTGTGGATACACACACAGTGCTTGGTAGTAAAGGAGACATTTGTTGTTTTTTTCTCTCTGTGTGCATGTGTGGGTGGTTGTGCCATCCTAATGCAACAGACTGCACAGGTCAAACTAAAGGATACAAGGTCAATAAAATGTAAGCAACAGTGTAGGGAACATACATGTGAGTTATAACATGCACTGCCCTATATTCCACGATTTCTCTCTCTGTGTTTCTTTTTCTTTGACAGGTTTACACCACCATCATCCTCATTTTTTCTCTCTCTTTGCCTTCATTTTTTACTGCCTATCTATCTGTCTATCTTTCTAGGTCTTACTTTAGTTTCATCTCTGTCTCTGTGTCTGTGTGGGTTTACCACGCCGCTCTAATTGTTTTCTCATCTCACTCTCCGGGGATGTGTAGGCATGGCCTTATTATCCTGACTGATCGATGTGATTTATAGGTTTAGGGAGCGAGACATGCAAACTTTCTCATCTCCTGGGGATAAACCGAAGAAATCAATCACACACACTTGCTTGTGTGTGTGTGTGTGTGTGTGTGTGTGGGCCAATCCAGACCTGAAAACTACTTTCTCCCAAGACCATCATCGGAGCAGCATCACTCTTCAAACTGAGCTACTATGTCTTCGTTCTTTTTTTTTTTTTTACCTCTGAAATTTTCGATTTCATCTTCATACCTCAGGAATATTTTTAATACACATGCATCTGCTAAAAAATATACAGTTTTTTTTTCTCTCTCATTTGAATTACTGGTTTGCGCCTTTCACTACAGTTCCGCTGATTACTTTGTTTATGCCATACCACTGTGCTGTAATTTGCCATAATGCAGATGGCCTCCTTGTTAACGTAATCACGTTGATCCTCTTGAGGACAGCAGGAACTCTTATAGCTGTGGAGATAATTCCCACCAAGATTTGATGGTAATTGCTGCCATTTTCATTTCCTCAAAGATTTGTATTTTTTTAAGACATTTGGAATCTTTAGACAAGAAAGAGTGAGAAACAACACACTTGATGTAGATGATTTGATTTCATATGTGACTGATACAGGCTTAGGGACAAGAAGCCTCTTGTACGTAGACTAAATGGGATTAAAGATTTGCTGATGTTCAAAACCTCTCCTTTTACCTTCATGATGCATCACACGGTGCACCCGCACAGACAGGTGGGTGACATCAGATCAACATACTGCAGGCTGTGTCGGTCGCACTGTGACTTCCACATGATCGATACCGTATACTCCAGCATTCAGAATGAGGCTCTGGGCCAAAAAGAGAAGAAATGTGACGCATGTTAAACACCCTGAGGCATCTCCATCCTAATCAGTATAGAATGTAAACCCAGAAAGGTCAGATATTTGTTTTTCAGAAAAACAACATGTATTTGAAAAGTTGTAAAAACCTTATTGCTGGTTTTTCTGATCTCTGATTTCATATATCACTCATAATGTGCGTTATAAGAACCAAACCACCTAAGACAAATTTTAAAGGGGAACTAGTGTTGTATCGTTCGCCAATGTTTAGATCAAAAGAACAAATTGTTTGAGTGAACAAACTTAAAGGGCAATTTCTGTTTTTTTACAATCTGGACCTTATTTCTAGCATAGAATGCGATCATTTACTCACCCAGATAACTTTGGTGTCATTACAAGTCATTCCGACGAAATTAGATCCAGCCGAGAGCCGCGTATATCCATATAATGTGAGTCTATAGGGCACTGGAATGCAGCCTCTAAATAACACATTATCTTCCATAAAACTCGTACATTTCACCAATATTTTGTTATGATACGCTCGTGCTATTCCCCCCTGAGTCTGGGGTTAGCTGTTATCAACATCCAGGGTCTGTAGGTTGACCTACACTCAGGGATGAGGGCTCACTTTAATTTAAGGTACCACTCAATGCAATGTCTGTATAGTGCACTTATGAACGTGCCGTTTATCAGTATGTTTAGTGAACGTACTATTACTTGTACTGTAAAGGGCTGAACGTACTCTGTGTAGTACGTTCACTGAATGTACTACAAGCAACACAATGACATGTTCGCAAGTATTACCACGTTGTGTCGCTTGCGAACTGTGTTGTACGTTCACTGAACTGAATTTGAACCTCAGGGCTGAGCCATGAACTGGAAAATGAATCATTCAACTGTGTATCAGTCCAGTCTCCCTCGTGACAAGTCATTTAACCATACTCCGAAACTGTTCAATTAAACTACAAATCTTGCATGGTTTCTCTTTAAAGCTGCTCTGGTCAGTGTGGTTTTACAAAAACAGGTGATGGCCATAGTAACTACTTGTTTGTGATATTGGTGATTAGTATGTTAGTTAATAAGTTATAGCAACTTTCAGCTCATCGTTTTGTTTTTTCCAGCTCATATCTTCTCTATAGGTTCAACTTCCACTGCACTTTATTCTGTCTTTCTACAATAGTTTGGCAGCAGTGATAGCTGGGGTTGTTTGACATGGGCTTGTGTGGTGGACGTGTCTATTATCAGTGTCTGCAGTAGAATTAGATCAGTTGTGATCTGAAGTGTAGGCTATCTGATCTGTGGAGTAATACGGTGAAAGCCATACCACAATAGATCAATAACCCACCAAATGTAGCTCCAACAGCAAGATAAGACTGAAAAAAATATGGTGTTATATATTTTTTCAGGTGGCTCTTCTATATGTGAAAATGGGCAAATGTTGTGCTTACAGGCTGTTTTGCTGCCTCAATGCATCTCAACAAATGTAAAACATCACACACTGACAGTATGGAATTATACAGTAATTATAGCCATCAGTGTGAATTTAATTACTGTAAACAACAGATTGATTCATGTTTAAAGGATTTTCAGTTTCCTTGTCACACAGTAATAACAACCCATCACTGCCACTGTGAATGCTATCTACATGTGGCAAATGGCTGATTATATTATCTCTAATATGACTTGAATGTAGCATCAGCATCACCTGCTGAGACACTGGCTACATGTCATAAAGTTCCCTTTTTTTTTTAAATTAATCTTTTTTATCTTTATTGAAAAAGCAGAACCCCTTGAATGTGTTGACAAGCTGAGCCACTAAAGTTGATTCAGAATACTGAAGGAAGGATGTAATTGTCCCTTTAATGCGTAATTAGGACTTAAAGTCACATTTCCACTGTCTTCAGAGGCTTGACATCACTTCAGACTTTAACTCAGAGACGTGAGCCCTGACTTTACCTTGGATTTTGCTGACGTAGGACGGGATTGGTTCTGGATTCACGAGGCGTGCGTCGATGAGCTCACCGGAAACGCTCCTCCGCCTGTGGGGACTCAAACTGCCAGATGATTTTTTATCTGTTTACCAATGACTCAATATCTCCAATTAAGTCCAATTAGACTTGTCTAGGGACAATTAATCATTGATTAACCAGGGGAGGCCGGTGGTAAATATTTACTTATTCATTATACGTATTTCTTATTTTGCTCATGATTGTTTTATGAGCCAATTTTCTTATACTGTGTGCCCATGTGTGCAGCACTCTAATCTAACGGGCTTGGCGTCCCTGATTGCACATTCATCATGGATGTTAGACCATAATCTTTTATTCCTGCTTCAGACAGTCTGTTGATAAAAATCCAATGGAGAGCAGGGACCACAAAGTTAATAGACTATCACTCCCCCTAAAAAGAACTGATTGTACTATTCAGGAGGGTCACATACACAATGAAAAGGGTCGCAGCAAAAGCGAGCACAAAAGAAAAACTGGGGAAAAGTGAGTGGAGCGAAGGAGTGTATTTTGAGTCCCGTGGGTTAATTCGGTGCCTTTCAGCTACAATTGCCATGTCTAAACATTCATGAGCCATAGAGGGATGGAGAGAGGGAGAGAGGGAGGGAAGGAGGGAGGGAGGGAGGGAGGGAGGGAAGGAGGAAGAGGCAGAGGAACGAAGGGAATGGATGGAGCAACAGCACAGCGCTCAGACACAAGAGGGAGAGCCGGAGAGGCAGCTGCTTGCGTGAGCTCGTCCGCAACGCTCTGAGCAGGTAGAGTGAGTGCAGGCAACAGAGGGAGAGGCGCTGAGAGAGAGAGAGAGACAGAGTGCAGCAGGGAGGGAGGGAGGAAGTCTATCTTTTCACCTGAAGATTACTTTGTCTCACACTTCACTCACCCTGAGCGCTCGAAGGAGCAGCGAGGAGGAAGGAGTGGATCAGGAGGTGCCAGCTCCTTGCACTCTGGTCTTTTTCTTTTCTTCTTCTTCTTCTTCTTCTGTACGGGGGGTCAGTTGGACTTCTGTGCAAAAAAAAAAAAAAAAAAGCCCAGCGATCAGACTCCACGGGAAAAGACTGATGTATGAAACAGAAAACCAGCACATCACGGAGGAAAGACTGAAAAAGTGAGAAAACTGCATTACATGGTACCGGCTGTGCAGGAAAAGAAGTTTCACTGAAGATCTACTTCTAAAAGGTAAGACTTGACTTGACTTTTTATATTTAAATTAACAGCTCTGTGTTGATGTGCATGTGATAAAACTACATATCATCTGGTTGTGGCTTAATTTGAAAAACCATGCCATTTTGATTTATTGTGCATAATGAGTACAACAACCTGTTACAAGGTAAGTCTTCATTTAAAAGCCGGAGCGTCCCTGCTGTGCTGTGTGTGTGTTTTGTGCAATCATGAATACAGTTTATTGACTTTGATAAGCAGCAGCAACGTGCACTTGTTTTATTTAACTAAACCACATGCGGTGATCTGGGTGCGACATGAAGGTAAAGTTACACACTGATGCAAAAAAGAGCCGTATTGTTGTGCAATATTAAGCTGGAAAGAGGGAAACCAGAGGGGGGGAAAAAAGATCACAGGACAGTGGGAGAAATGGAGAGTGAGAATGAGCAGAGGGGGAAGGTTGGAGGGCGTGAAGGAGAGTTGGACCGAGAGGGACAGATAGAGAGAAAGAGTAAAAGAGGAGGAGGAGGAGGAGGGGGTGATGGAGGACTGGAGTGGTGGGGGCTCGCTGGCAGGCAACTCAGTAACCAAGGCAGCTGACATGAGGGAGAGCCAACAGGGGACAGTGGGATTTCTATTTTTCACCCTTGCCGAGATACGCCAGGGCTCTGCCAAGTCCCCTGCCTCATCCCCTATGGATAAAGATTTCATTGTGCGGCGGTGTGACCGAATTCATTAAGCATCTACATGTACTCTCCCCTGGCTGCACTTACTCTCTTACGCCTCTTTTCTCTCTCTCCGAACTCACTCCCTCTCCGCCCGCGCTCCCCCGGCTGATGCTCGCTCTGCCCGTCTGCTCCTCCCCTCTCGCTTTCATTATAGTCTCAATTGGCCCCCTATAATCTGCTCAACTCGTGTTGCATCAACAGTTGTATTTTGTCAAGCTCTGCGCTGGATGATGTACGCGTACTGTACGACCCCTCCGGGGAAGGATTTCTACCAAAAGGAAACCAGTTTTGGCAAAAGCCGAGCCACGACACAAAACTTTGTCAGTCTCGGTTTCGCGATGCCACATGGGGTCGCTCTAAACGCAGCAGGGGGCTGCCGAAGATTTAGCAGGTGGCAACTTGCCAACTTCTCCGACATTGTGGGAATTTTAAGCCAGGAAGTGTTTGCCAAATCCTGTCAGTGTGTTGTCGCTGTGAGATAGTAAAACCGTGCATGAAAATGCAGATTTCTCCTTTCAGAAATACTTTATACGTGGTGATAAAACCAGAGCTCAACAGAGACGGAAAACTAATGAATTTGCAATAGAAACTTCACAGGCAGCTTGTTTCTTCTGCCCTCAAGTGGCCACATGTATCAATTATGGGGTCTAAATGTTGTGTTTTTACATATGCGGTTTACGTTCATGCAGTTTTTCAATAGTCACAGACTTACCTTCGAGATGCAAATCACACTTCTGTGGCCAAAACTTGTACAAAATGTCACTAGCTGAAGCTAGCTGAGCTGTTCATCCGTCTAACCTAACGCCATCATGCGACAAATAGTGCTGCTACTTGGTGATCACATCTATATGTCCTGTAGCTACTTATAGGAAATTTCCTAACATTGACCAAAATGTTACTAAACTCAAACCAACAATAATCTGACTTGTTCAGTTGTAAGTGCCCAAACTAAAAAGTCATGTAGTCATTCATTATTGCATTACTTGCTGCTACTTGTGTGTCAACAAAAGTTTGGGAGATGTTTCTTATCAAATTGTGAGAGTCTGTACTATATTGTTTGATGTCCGGTTTTGTGGTTACAGTTATCACATTTAGGCCTAATGTGTGGGAGCAGTCCTCTAATATAATGTATCTTATAAAACCTTTTATAACTGCAGCGACAGAATCACAGAAAAAGAAACACGGGACTTGTTTTTTCCACTTTTCTTAAAATAACCTCTGTTTACCAGGTCATAGTGAGTACAAATGTACCATTATGTTACAAAAGCAAATGACGGATGGATGATGAAAGCTTGATTCAACTGTTTTTTTCTGTGTGTACACAGGACATACAGTAATATAGTGTATTAGCCTTTTTGTGCCTTTTTTCTGCATTGAAGAGCGAGCCATCAGCCCTTTAGGTAAGAGGCTGGTAAAAGGCTCCTTATTGTTTCCAAGATGTGAGACACTTCGCTTGTGGTGAAATCAATAGCCCAGTAAATTCTTAATTGAATGACTGCAGGGCCTGGAGCCTGATGGGGTTTTATGGGCTACCAGAAGGCGCCTTTGAGCCTTTGAGAGCGCACGGAATAGTAAGGACCCTGCTGGCATTGTTGTGGTCTGGGAAACAACGTAATGTCAATCACCAGCGCCTGGCAGGCGACAGTGGCGGTGGGAGTGTGTTAGCGCTTGTACACCTGCCATGCTACGCTTGAGCCGTTGCCGGTGTCATATTACCTCCAATTAGCTTTTGTTCCTCTGAAACACATTTTTTTTGGCTCATTTGATGTTTATGCAGCAGGTCTCCCTCCGGTGTTATTTGACACCAGGGAGCGGGTCCATAGATGTTATCACAATGATCGAAGATGGAAAAAATAACAGCCTCCTGGAGTCGGGGTAAAAACAGACACAGGGTGTCAAAACGAGATGTATGTTTTCTGTATACCAAACACCCTCATAGTATTTTGGAGCAGATTGAATCCTTTGTCGGGGCTGTAAGTCATCTGTCTGGGCTGTTGATGGATTGACTGACCTCGGGGCTCTTGTTGCCACTTCAACAGAGGGAAAGACTACAGTGCATACTTCTGGCCCATTTGTTGAGTGCCATGCTTGTTCCACGCTGCAGAATGACTCTGTTAACCAGTTCATCCTCAGCGGAGCCTCTGGATAACGTGTTGTTTGCTTTTCCAGTCCCCTTGCTTTGACATGAGAGGTCATTGTTGTGTTGACAGCGTAGCTGAACAAACAAAGCCCAAATATTTTCCTCACATATTTTCTTCCTATTATCTAATAAAAGTCTTGTTTCTGCTTGATGATCACCAGGTGATGCCCCGTCACAGATTTCCACAAATTAATTGGAAGGAAACAAAGGTTTACAGAATTTCAATAAATGTTCTCTGAGTAAAACAGTTTTGATTTTCTTAAGGGTGTGAAAGCTTCTTCCGGCATAATAGAAAAAACTGGGCATCTTGTGGGCAAATGCCATATTTTATTTATTTCTGAAGATAAAATAAGCACAGAAAAAAAGGCATGGGTATCTTGCATTTCTTTTTAACTTGATATTTAATCACCGAAATAAATCAGGAAAGATAACTGGATTGTGGCATGTGAAAGTGTGTTCTTTCTGCTCTTGTATGATGAATGTTCACCAGCTCCTTCTTTGCTGATCACTTCAAGTTCTGAGATATTTTTTTTTACACTTTTACTCCCTCACACACTGCATGTTTAAGAATTATCCACAAATTTTCAATAATGCTCAAGTCAGGGGGATCAGATCACGAGGGTCCCTCCGAAAGCTTCAGCTTGTGTTTCTTGAATCAGGATTAGAATGAATAAAAATCTGAGAAATTCTAATGATCCCTGCAGGGAAATTGCTGTATTGCAGAGCTGCACAACTCACAGTTATGAAAGTGGAAAAAAAAAGTAAAAATGACTACAAAATCATACACGGTTCTAAGTGCAGGGTAATTGAATAGGAAAATGTACAAGTGGAAATGATTTGGAGGGGTGCAAGGTCTCATTGTAACAGAGTGGATGAAGTCACTGGTGGGTGGATGTGTCAGAACTCCCAGAAATGTTTGAATGGATGGAGAACAGTCAGCGTCTGGACTGCAGATCCCTTTTCCTGATTTGTCTGAAAGCCACGTCTCTATGAAGCATGCAAGGAAGTCCCACAGATTTTGGGCTAGTGCTTCTAACATGTTGATCTTGTTTGACATTGATCTCACAATGCTCATGATGACAAAAGAGAAATATGATCTCCTTCATCAGTCTTTCTTGTCAGGATCCATGTTCTTCCCTCGTCCCTGTGCCTGTCCTCCTCCTCCTCCTCCTCCTTCTCCACGTGTCCTCCTGGTTTCTGTGGAGATGTCCTTTGTTGTGGCCATGCAGCCTGAGAGCAATCAGCTCTGGTGAGACTGAACGGTAGTATTCAAAAAGTCGAGCTGAATGAAAGAAGTAAACCAGCAAGAAAAACACGCGTGCGGTCTCATGTGAGGGTTTTTACTTATTTTTACTTTCTCGGCTGCCTTTAACAGTCATCTCTGAGTGACATTTCCAACAGTGGAAATGGCACAGTGTGAGCTGATACTGTAGCTTTCGAAAGCCTCCTGTGCTTTGTGGCATTAGTTAGCTTCCATTTCAAATCCTCAGGAGGAACCATAGCTCCTGAGTTTTTACCACACAGTTTGAAGAGTCAGAATCTGCATTCTTGATCAGACCTAACTGGATAATTAATACCTAAGGACTTTGTGAAGTCCTAACCTTTCATTGGTGCATATACTATTGAACAAATCATAAAAATAATAGTTTACTGGTAACAATCATTACAGAGTCACAACCCAGCACTTGTCCAGAATCATCTCTTCACCTGGCAGATAAATGGACTATGGCAAGGAAAAGCACAACTGTAATTTAAGCTGTCAGCACCAACACAGCTAGTATAACTCCACCACCTCAAATAACACCTACAGCAAGAAATAAGTTCATTCCTGGTGCCTGCTGAGATGTAAGCACGAGCAGCAACACCATCTCCCAACAGCACAATGATGTTCATCTTTGTGTGTGCACGGGCCATTGTTTGTGTGCTAACCGGAACAGATTTCTCAGTGCCAGAGCTTGATCACGCACAAGAAGGTGCAGGTTTTCATTTCATTAAGCTGCTCCTGCAACTCTCTCTAAATTCGGATAGTGAATTATTCCATCCCCCTCTTAGGCTGAAGAAAGCAATCATGTTTTCACTTTTTTTTTCCAGGACTGCCTCACAGGCAGAGGATCTGTTTAAAATGAGAGTTGCTTAAAGTAATAGACAGAAACACCTCATCTCTGAAATTAATTTGAATTGATTCTCCCTACTACCTCTCCCCCTGCTCCGACAAGGTTTTGAGACGGACATTTCGAACGTTCAAGGCCACATGTAAAAATCAATTTCTAAATGAGGCTCAGATGTGCTGTCTCTCTCAGTAGTCCACACCGTGGACGGAAGACATACCAAGCGTGCCTCAACTGTTGCATGGTACTATGTTGTAGAGCCCAATTATTTCTACTGAACAACTGGCTGTTTTCTACAAAAACACAGCTTCAATGTTTACGTTCATCAAGCATTGGGCTTTTCCACAACACCTAAGGAGGGTACTTTGCAGCATGAAGTAAGGCTATTTGCAACAACATAGGACTCTACTCTGTGTTCTCTAGTGCCACTGCAATACAATTTTGTCAATGATAATGATGGTGTCATGATACAGTGATTCTGAGATACACTATTCATTGCAAGGACACTTTAATCTATGGCATTTTATGATGTGTGTAACAGAAGAGGAATAATGTTCCTGACAAGGCATAAAGCATTCAGTCACAGTATTTGTATTTATTCAATACACTGCGGTGTCTGTTTCAAAAACTGACAAGTGAGATGAACCTGTCTTGCAAAGTATACAGTGTCCCATAGCAGAACATTAAGGGTCTTAGAATGTGCAAATTAAGTTCACATAGATAAAAAATATGCACTTCAGTTGCAAAAATGACTTCAGGGAAGGAATACCAGCTCGTCTGCTGCTTTTATGTTTGCTTGTATGCTCTTAGCATGCCTATCAATGGTCCCTTTTACTTCAGTAACGTCTACATCACATCGACAAAGAGTACAATACGCATGTACCTAAGTCTTCTTTGCTGCTTTTAGTAAAAAAAACATTACTGATTGAATGAGGCCTGCCTTTTTGGCATTTTAACGTTTTGTTAATGTGACTATATGACGTAGATAGCACACGGAGGCTTGTTTACGTTTTCAATCAATAATATCAGATAATCACTTGACCCCGCTTTTCAGACAATCTTTTTCTTGGAATTCTTTCTGGAAAAGACAGAGCATTTAAATTCTGGACTGTTCGGCCTAAAGCCGGATATGGCCACCCTATACCCAAAGCCCATAAAAGCAAAGATCATCATCATCGTATACATACAGCCGGTTGTAATGATGAAGATGACGACCCCTCCAAAACCACTAACACCCGCAACCCACAGAGAGGTTAAAGATAAGGGTAGGTGCTCTTTATTATAGGAGACTGACTGAAAGCTCAATGACATTAGGAGCATTCTTGTGGAGTTTTAGTAAAAAAGCAACTGTTGCTTTTTTACTAAAACTCCACAAGAATAAGATGACCTGGATGACTGAGAACCTTTACGGAGACATTAAGAGCAGACAAACAGAGATGTGTTTTGGTCTATAAACATTAGCTTAACTGAGGCGTATTAGTGCCACAAACTGTCACCCTCCATGTTGTGTTTGGTTTTGGTTTGCATTTTATCAAATTTATACCAACATTAGCATTCAGATCAATAACTCTCAGTCACACCACTAACCCAAACATGATCAAATCAAGTTTCTGTACAATTACCAAACATATAATCTCCAAGATGTCAGCAGAGATAGGTTTTTGCAATGTGATTCAAGCAGGCTAGCACGTTAATGTTAGCTAATGTCACCATACTAATCTTCTGGTGTGGTAATTCAAGAATACAATGTGATGGAGGAAAGCTTTTCTCTTGTTGGAATGGACAAACAGCTCTATTTCACAGCTCTTACAGACATTACTGTAATTGACTGAAGCAAAACTTAAATGATCAGACTTACTTGTTAACCAAAGATTGGTTAGCATTTCAGCCATTTTTATTTCATTAAGTGACAAAATCAAATATTTATAAGTGGTTGAGAAGCACATTGTAAGTGTTTTATATTAGAAATTGGCTAGAAATCGTAGCTTTTTCAACTGGGTCTAGCTAGTAGCCTACTGTTATTTAGGCTCATTAATTGGTGTTGGTGGGCTGTGGAAACGGTAGGTACAGTTAAACAATCCAAAAAAGAAAGTGATTAGGGGTAGATTGATTGATAAGGTAAACATTTGTTATTTACTGTCAGGGCTATATATTTTTATCTTTATTTTTGAAATGCAACTCCTAGACATGCTTGTAAATTGATTTCTTTTTCCATAACACATTTTTCATTTTAAAAACCAATCGGGAGAAGAAAAATATTGGCAAGTAGATCTGCCTAAAAAGTTGCAAGATTTACTGCTGGCCAAGTTTTTTTTATGAAAGTCACTGTAATATTAATAAAGTGTCAAGAGCTGGACCTCCGGGCAACCACATCACTGGAGGACAGAAAGTAAACAGCATGATGTCAAACTGTTTTAGCTCTCTGCCAATCGACAAGACTGAGTAGCTGAGGAGGCTGTTCCCCCGCTGAAATGTCACCAGCTTATTTCACGCAACAGCAAGTGTGCTCACTGTCAACCTGTTCAAACATCATGCCTACCCGGTCATCGCGCTCCGGATTAGAGCAAAGGGAAATACACCTAAAATATAACAGCAAACTATGATCCCTAATTACATCAAAACCAAACATCCTCTATGATTTTAACAATCTCCCAGCCATAGGCGAAAAACAAACAGCTAATCGACCTTCTGGGAAGGCCAAAATTATCATCACATTGCATAAAGAATACAGTGCGACTTTAGTCCTGGCAGACACTGATTATGTTTCATTGGCCAAAGAAATGGAGCCCAATACTCACCAATGTACTCTGGCTGGATAAAATGGAGCATGGTGTGGAATGAATTATAGTCTCTGGAGTCTGAGAGGTCCAGTCAACTTTTTCTCCTATGGCAGTGGAGGGGATGAGTTGCAATAAATCTGACCCGCAGATCCATTAGGTTTCTGTACTCTGCAGCTCCCAGCATTAGGCTACTCTCTCCTTTTCTGACTCAGTCCACACTGCTCTTTGGGCCAGCTAGAACAGATATAACATCTGTAATAAGTTATGATTTGTGTGCTTTCTTTCATGCAGCTTGTTGTGAGTTTAATGCGTGTCAGTTTTGTTGATTATTTATAATGAAATGTTGGTTTGAGAAAGAGTTTAATTACTTTGATGTCAGATAATAGTAATTCATACTAGGCACTGTGTCAAACCACAGTACCACAGTGGAGGTATTCAAGGATCTGAAACCATGGACTTGAAACAGACCTGTGGTAAACTAACCAAACCTGTTGTGCATAAATGACTTTTCAAAGAATGACTCAGTGAAAGGAATCCAAGGAGAGTCAAAACTCATCCAATAACTAGTCCCAATTCAAGCACAGTAGCAGTGGACCCAAAGAAAGCCAATTAAAAAAAAAAAAGAACACCACCTAAACTGATAGTGATAGGTGGATTATTTCCATGACTTCCGTTGCAGTTGCAGTTGCAGTTAGTGTTTACCACGGTCCGACAGTGTTTACAAAAATGTTGACACACAGCAGCGGTAGAAATGGGTATTTCCAAATCCAATTAGACTCAGTATAATTTACACCCAGTATGAATTGGATTCCAAGTCAGCAGCCTGTACTCTTCAGTTTAATTTGTAATTTTAATACCAGAAAATGTTTTTGAAATGTTGAATAAGCATTGAGATCTGAATGCGGATCAAACCAGCAAATCTTGCTTTGGATGGCTGTGATTTTTCTTTTTTTTTGAGGGGAAGGGAGAAACTGAATCCTTTTGAGAAAACATATTAGCTTTTTACAAATAAGAACCACATAAAATTTTCAGAGCAGTCCGACATTTATGAATTTGCTGTAGTGCTCCCTGTGGTAGTAATTGCATCAACTTCTGCAAGTGCTCAAAATGTGTCCAATGCGTCCAAATGTCCTTGTGATGTGGTCTGAACTTGGGATTACATTCAAAGTCTTTAGCAGCCGATGCAAAATAGGCCACTCCTACAATCTAACTTCATACTGAACACAAGTAAAAGAAGAAAAGATCATGCATTATCTGAAATAACTGAAGTGGTTTGTTTCCCCTTTTCATGTCCAGGCTTGATGTGAAACCTGCTTTTACAGTAATGTATTTGTGCACATGTTTGTGTATTTTTTTGTGCGTGTGTGTTTCTTTGTCCATAACCTACGAATACTCACGTGGGTGGATGGGTCAGTGTGTTTGCATCAGCGCAGATTGCTCATGAAATATGACCTCTGGAAAAGTTTCCTGTCCACATTCTCCTCTTTGAACTCAAATCCATTATCTTCAGGTATCAAATTCATCCCAACAGGTGTAGTGTGTTAAATGATATGGGCCCGTGGCAGCCTGCCACAGATGCAGGGATGAAAGAGAAGCTCGAGATCAGGTGCCGACCACTGGCTCTGCTTATACACACAAACACACACACACACACACACACACATATATATATATATATATATATATATGCCCACATACCTTTACGCATTTCACAGGGGCCCCATACTGCAGTTATCACCTGCATCATCTGCAGCTGTAAGGGAAGTGAGAGTGTTGCGCTGTGCCAGCCGCTTGATGGAATTTTTTTTTGTTTTTTTTTCCCATCTTGGAAGAGAAGTGACTCAACTTTTGAAGACATGTTACACTGTAAGATACAGTTTGCTCTCTGATTGGCTCGGAGGCTTTTATTTGAGCCTTCCTCAAACATAATTTTTCTACCATATCCTGAAGCATCCGATCGATACCGCCAGAGACAAGACAAAGAAGACAACGTCAGAAAAGAAGAACCTCACATCTGTTTCCTTCCCGCTGTTTGCTGAGACAAGCAAGAACTGCTGGTTGTTTGTCTTGGAAGAAATAAATCTTTGCCTGCACTTTTTTTTTGCCTCACAGAACTGGAAGTGAACTTAAATAGTTGAGACTCATCAGCTCTTGCAACACAATACTATACTATGATGAAATACAACTTCATATCATGACCTCCATCAGATGCTTAATTTGTCTCAATCGGTCAAAGTCAAAACAGCTTTCAAACACACAGCAGGTTCGTAAGTCAAAGACCCCAGCTCTGTATAGTTACAAACAGAGCCTCTGCTTGCCCAATACTTGGTACCTGGTTCGTATCCCTTTTCCTTCTCACCGTCTGCTCTGCACATTCCCCAATTAAATTTTGCATCAGTTTCATGATTGATTACCTTTCATGTGGAGTTCTGCTGCCACTTTTGAACAGTCAAACTGTAGCAAAACGCCGCCCCGATCGATATTTTTCATTAGCAAAAGTTCAAATGACTGTGGGTGATGCGACAGGGGTCACTCATAGTGAGGAACCCATTGGTAATTATCACCCCAACTCACAGTTCTCAGCATTTTAGCATCTTTAAATTTGTTTTGGTTTCAGACATGTGACTTCAATGTAAGTTAGAAACTAGCTAGTACACAGAATTGAACACAGGTTTAATGATATTCATTGAGTTTGTCCCCTTTTGCCATTACATCCGTTATAAAGAGTTGGATTTAGCCATTTGTGTTATGCTTGCATTCATAGTTAGCTGAGCTTCAGTATATTTTTCTAGTCATCTTTTCAGCACGACATAGAGAAAAAATGTTTACACTGTATCCTCATCTGACATGAGAACATCCATTTTACAGCTTAACATTGGCTCAATAAAGTTGAATTACAGCACTTTTCCAACAAAACCAACTGCAAATAGGACCTTGAGCTGTTTCACCTTGTGCACACCGTACCCTTTCAAAATAAAACTAGTGCCACTCCTATTATGACTTTTACACACAGGTCTCATTCAGCATTTATTTCATGTAACATGCGTCTATGAAAAGGGCCTTGCAGCATTATTTTGTTGATCTTCATGGTCACGAACCATATTCACTCTACTGTAGGCCACATAAAAAGGTTCATGGGAGGGAGGATAGATACGTATTTATTCTCATCACTGACTCTATTGTGTTTTATTAAATCATTATTTACCTGGGTTTTCATTTTTCAACCTTTTGTTTGAAATAAATAAGCAATATATCATCAGAAGAGATATTATATATTTATATTTCCTTGCAGTGAAAGCAAGATGTTGCCCAGCTCCAGTGAAAGAGCTCCAGTCAGAACATGTTTCTTTGCTCATGCTGAGGCAAAGTCCCTTGCGTTCATTGACGCTGTTTGATGGGGCTGACATCACCGATGCCTTGTTGCAGTGATGGGTGGGAGTGTTGGGGCGGGACACCCCCCCACACACACACACACACACACAATCATGAGCCGTTTGATCTCAATGTATCCCTCAACCACAGTCACAAGCCTGAAAAACACACTCACTTCAATACCCGCCCTCCCTCCCTTCCCTCTTCACCGTATCATTATTCTTCCCTTTGAAATCACTTTACCTGTGTCCTCTTTTTAAGCTGACGATTGAACAGTAGTAGATGAGACAGAATTGGATATGTAGAGGAGGAGTGAAGTGAGGAAGTAACCACAGCAAGAGTTCAGTCTCGTCTATCTGCAGGAATCCCCGATCAGGTGGGAGGATCAGTTCCTCTTCCTACTGTATTCAGGAGACAAGTGTCTCCCGAGGAGGTTTACGTGTCTCATGTGGAATGAAATCAAAGTCATGGAAAAACTTGGAGACACTTCCCAGTCAGTCATGGTTTTGATTACTAGCAGGTTGAAAAATGTCTAGACATCTGAAACTGAACTGAATTGATGTATGTTACGTAAAAGAAAATCAATGGCAGAACAGCCATGTAATGACTTGGCATAAAGTAGACAGTCCACAATTTTAGTGGGCGGTCCACGGCTGTAGCTGTCCCTCGGATCTGTCCTTTTTTAAAATTAAAGAACAGATCGAGCTCCAGGGACAAGAGGCAGATATCTTGATTTGTTTGGTTATTTTGGTCAACTGAAGCACTTAACTACTCTCTGTTTCAGCCTCATGTCAGTTGTCTTGAAAACTATAATAATAATATAATATAATATAATATCAGCATCGTGTCATAATCTCTCATGCACATAGAAGCCAATGGCATATCAGTTCACCTGTTTTTAAATCAGCTTTCAAATATTTTGATTTTTTTCTTCTTTTTTGTAAAAATTGTGACAAAAAATGACAAGTTTATTTTGTGAAATGACGATAATAAGCTAGCATGATTGCTTACCATGGTTTTGACAATTCAATTTGACAATTGTACAAACGAACAAAGAATTTTGAACCTTATGAAAATAATATCTGAAATTGTCTTCAAGAGTGCAGCTGAACACTGTATAGATGACTTAAGTAGTATCAGTGAGGGGAAGGCATAATGGCTTAGCCTCGTAAACCAGCCTCTCGCGAAAGTGCATTTCATTTCATTCCGAGGGAGAGTCTGGCCTCATTCCCATTCTAAGCGTTTGGACTGAAACCCTCAGAAGGCCGAGCCAATCAGCGTCGCCCGCTGTGATTGACACAGCACGTTGGCCAATCAGGGACCGACTGGTGCAAAGCCCCGTCACTACACCATCTTGCTGATTGGCAGAATGGGGTTGTTTGTCAACGCTACAACCAAAGATATTAAACCGTCTTTGCTACTACTCCCGCCCAGCTCCCGCCCACCCCAAAGAGCTTAGAGGGGGGATGAGGCCAGACTCTCCCGAGAAATGAAATGAAATGCATTTCCGCGAGAGGCTGGTTTACGAGGCTAATAATGGCTTGGTTTCCCTTCTAAACCTGTATGGCAATGCCTTGTGGCTGTATGTGTGAGTAAGGACCTTCCTTGTACAACAACCTACTCAGCCTTGTAAAGTGGGCCCTGGGATCTGTGTTTGTAGTCACTTCCATTCCTAAGTCCTAACTTTAAATATTTGAAGAGCCAGACACGAATTAAGAACAAGGAGGCCGTGCAGAACACATGCAATAATAGGAATGCATTCATAATGAATGCACCTCTAGATTTATTTCAAGGCGAATGATCACGGTGAGCGAGAGCGAAATTAACTTGATTTACACACTTAACACGTGATGCGAATGGCAATTGTTTTTGAGTTCAGACCTAGGCTGAAGGTTATTTGAGGGGAACTTACACATTTTATGCATCAGACATCAATTAAGGAAGTAAGAAAAAACAATCCAGCTGTGGAGTTCAGCTGTTTATTTTTCAGATATCTGCTTTCCGTCTCCTCCCGCCTCCCTCATGTCAACTTGAGTTTGTCATTTCTGACATTTACCGGAATATGTTTTTTGAGAAGTGCCAGACAGCATGCTGCCGGGAGCTGCAGGTTACATGAGAGTAACAGTCAAAGAAAAAATGGGAGTCATGTAGCGCGCTCATGTCCCGTAGCTGTATGGCAGCACGGTCGACTGAACCCACTGTTTGAGAAATTGGTCTCTGTCTCACAATGGATTTTTCTCAGTTTGATGCTTCACATGGCTGAAAATGTTGTCTTGCTATCAGTCGCCACTGTGGTTGGGATATTTTCACGGATCACATCATCACCACTTATCTGCAATACATGAATAAAAAAATGGTAACAAAAAAAGAATGGAGAGACAGTAATTCAGCAGAGGTTGAAGTGTTTTAGGATGGACATTTTTCTGTAGATGACAACATATTATTTCAAAGATTAGATATAATCAGGGAAATAGCTTCGGCGCAGTCGGTTTTATGATTTAAGATTCTCACCTACACTTCCACAAAACAATCTCTTCCTGTTCATTCTCTGGTGGGCAAAGCGATCAAAACTGCAAATAATAATTACAATAATAATGATTTTCCTTTTTTTTCTACTGCCATTAGTTTGTTTTGTGACGGGAATTGCACATATAACCACAAAAACGTCCTCTTCCTCAGTTCAGACCTTCAGAGTCCTGCTTTATTTGCTTAGTGGACACTCTAATCTGTCATTTCGACACTGACAGCTTTACACATTTGGCGTCGCTGCGTGGATTTGTTTTTATGGCTGAATGTTTATTAGAGCAACTGTAAATTACTTCTCTTGAGGAAAACGCTACAGCTCAGCCTGTTTACTGCTAATTACACAGCTCAATACATAACGTTCAATGCACTTTTTTTTGTTTTTGTTTGTAGCTCTGAAATTATAATCTGCAACTTTACACAGTCGCAATCTGTTATTGATGATTGGTATTCAAACACATGAGAACGCCTTGCAGTAGAGGAAGAAATACTGTATGCAAAGAATATATCGGACCATTAATGAGGTGTGAGTAAGAAAAGAGTATAGAAGCGACAGAAAAAAAGATGTATGTAAACAAAGCAGGCAGAGGAAAAAGCAATGTGGAAGCCTGCTGAGTGTTGGACTGTGGATTTGTCTCCTCAGCTGCTGGCTAAGTCTGTCATCTGTTCAATGGTTGAATCAACATCTGGTGAAACCCACATAAACACAGCTCATGCGAGCCACCGACAGAGAGGCAGCCAGGGAAGGGGGGGAGAAGCTCATCCACTCGACTGGGTGTCACAGTCGTAATGCACATATAGAGAAAAACACAGAAGCCAGCGATAGAGCACATGCACCGAGCCCATTCTGTTGGAAGTAATGCATTACAAAGCAGATGCCTTACTGTAATCACATCACTGTTTCCTGTCATAGAGTACAGCTGGATATTAAAGCTCTAATTTTAGTCACATTACATCTACTGATCTTATCAACAGGTCATAACTCGTATTACAGTATACAGAATTAAAAGTAATTCTGAAATATCATACATGTTTAATTCTTGTTTATGTAGAGGATGCATGTGATTAAGATGAGAGTCGGGGAGAAAGAGAAAGACATCAGACGTGAAAGAGGAGGAGAGAGGAACTTCTATTAGCTGGACGATGAGATTTAGCTTCATCTGGTAAAGCTTAAAAGGCTTTCTGGGCATGTGCAGGGGTTGGGCGTGTTGTGAGCGGACCAAAATTACTTTGTAGTAATTAGTTAAATCCTGATCACACGAAAAAGTGAGACTGTTTTCATACTGGGCTCATTTGTTAGAAGTCGGAAGCACGGTAAATGTCCCCTTTCCCTGCTAATGAACATTGCATTGGAAGTAAACAAGACTCATGGATCAATGGGGCTGTGGGCGCCGCTACAGGTGCTAGTGAGGAAAGGAAATTTGAGTGCATCAAAGTAGTTGCCTCTAAAACACTTCACATGGATTCTTCAGTGTTCGCCAAATTAAATTTAAAAGTTTTTAGACCTTTTACGTAAGGCCACACGGTGAAATGTAATGGAGCTGTTTGTGAGTTTTGCTATAGCTAGGCTACGTGTTGGAATTCAAATCTGTTTACCAGTACCAGTTTAGAAGAAATGTTACAACTTCATTCCTTTCTACTCACTGAGAGCTGTGTCCAGACAGTAGGCCAGTGCGAACTATTTGTCTCTGCCATGTCTTGTGTCCAACTAAGGTTTGCAAGCTAATCAGCTCTACAGTCTCCAATACTGATGCGTTGTTACCTACAACACCTAGTATGTACGATGGCCAAAGCTGAAGCAACCACCATCCCCACCTACTCCTGTAGGTGGGGATACAAAGGTGGGGATACAAAGAAACCATGTTCAATAACTTACAAATAGCCCCTTTAATAATACCTGTTGGTCAAAAAAACCCAATAGGGACAATAAGGTAGATAATGAGTTCCTTAGTGCATTAAAATATGCAGCAAGACCAAATAACCTACAGTGTGCACCTGTAACCACTTCAAAAACCTGCAATAACTGATGCACTAGTGTAAACTACAGCAGGCAAGATTTTTTATTTTTTTTATTTTATTTAATTATTCATGATAACAGGTTCAACAAAGGTTCTCAATCATGAAAAGGTACAAAAGCAATTTAATTATTTCATGCTCTCTCTCAACAAACTGTGGTGAATTGTGCATATATGCTTCTCCTTACTTACATATCATATCCTGTCACTATCAAGGAGTACAGTAATTTGCATATATCTATTGTAAATCAGAATAGAGAAACAATAACAATTAAACTAAAAGATAATTGAGTTTAGTTCTTAGTCATATTGGCTCAAGTCAGGCTGGTTACAGGAGGTAATTTACATTTCTGGCAGCAATGGCAGCCATTTGTTAGAAGTAGCTGCATAATGAGCCTGAGCAGTGACATCCACCATGGCTGAAAAAGCAGAGTGCTATCTACAGACACTATAAGCCTCCATCAACAGGAAATAGATTGCACGCCTCCACCTATACAGAGTTAAGTTACTGTTGATATTCTCAGCGCAGCAGCAGCAAAGATGGCAACATGCCACGAAAGATGGTGCCCAAAGTTAAACAAAAACAATTCACAGATTAGCACTTTAAATGAGTGTGCAGACAGTGTTTCAGTCAGCCATCACTGGCCATCCTCAATGCATCAAGCTGTCATTCTATTTCTGGGCAGTGGGAGAGAGACGTCCTATATCAGCGCCTGTTCAGGCCCGCTTTATGGGAGACCTCCTCCTCTTGCAGTTCAAGTCAATTGTCAACATGATTTATGGAGATGTGAGCTATCTCTAGACTGGCTCCTCAATCTTCTCCTGACGAATTGGTACCATCGGCCCATGTAACTGTCGTTTGTTTTCTACACTGGCCAATTTTCATCCGAGCTGACAAATTAAATCTGCCATGTTTTTGAGGAAGCTATTTTTTCCTCCCTTCTCCTTTCTCCATATATGACCTGCTCAACAATTACCAGAGATGGAAGATTGACACCAAGGAATGAACTTCACAGAATGCTCTGGCAAGTCTTTTTTTTTTATTTGCCTTCCTCCGACACTCTGATATGAGTAATATCCAAAGTTTTAATAGAGGTATAGAGTCATAACGTTTAATGGTGGGGAACTTGGTTTAGATGACACGTTCAGAGTCTTGCATCTCTCAAAGACATGCATCACTTATTGTCCCAAATATCTCATACAGCTCACCACCACCAATACAGCGTGATTAATGCGACTGGCTTTTATGAGCAGGATAAAAGGCTCTGCATATTACTGAGGCAATTATAATATGCCGGCAAACTCTTCTAAAAACAATAGAAAGCTCATGCAATCACCGTAAGTGGTGGTAACTTTTTAAAGTTTGGCTGTTTAAGTTCATAATTGACTCCTCTCCACCACCACTAAAAGGAAATGAGGGTCCAGTGAGCAGTCAGCCGTATCTTTATCCAGGAACTTTGTTGCCCTGACCTGCCTGCAGATTAAGGGAAATTAACTGCCAGTGGCAAGGTGGCTGAAAGGTTGGGGGGAAAGTAAAAAGGCAGCAGCAGGTCTGACTCATGCAGTGGCCAGTGTGTACATCTAGAGCCTTTAAAGTGGTCAACATGTGAGTGAAATGTCAACAAACCAAAGGGGTTTTAACGCAGAACCAAGTCGACACATCAGGAATCCTACGTAATTGGTATCTGGAAGTAGTTGCACCAAACTGAGAAATGTTAGTTAGCAAAGTAATGGAAATGTAAATTTTCAAAGTTGTGGATCCAAAAAGAAACAAGCATGTACCAGAAAATAGACAATTAGGCTAAGGCATTTTCAACAGCAATGCATCATCAGATATTCTGTCTCTCTATAGACAGTAGTGTCAAACATTGAATTGTGCAATCATCACTTAAAAAACTGCCATTTAAAATCAAATGAAGTTAGTTTTGGTATTTGAAATAGTAAAAAACTAAACAAGCATCCACCAAAATATACATAGAAGTGACACTTTTCAGTTTGTGGGAATAAAATCAGAGGAAAATTATGAGAACTGAAGGGTTTCAAAACAAACCCGCATCAACAAATTTGTTAGTTAAATGCAAATACCACCCATTTCACCTCTTCATTCAGCTCAGGTGTTCCATAAAAAACGACTTGTATGTTTTGCTGTTGCCACTGACATTAGCATTAAGTAGCATTTGGAGGTATTTTTCATATGAGGCAAACCAGGGAAAGGCTTGAGAATCAGCTGTGATTCAGTTTAGTGACTGTGTTGACTGAGGACGGGGGTTAGGTGAGGTCTACATGGACTGTGTGAACCAGAACAGAGCACCGGTAAATGAGACGGGCTGGCCTAGGAGGAGAGCCTGCTGCGTTTCCAGGCCGACCCAAACCATGGCTTCCATTGCCCTGGCAACCTTAACAGCTGCAGCAAGTGATTACTCACTGAGAATTTTCAGCAGACAGCACCATCACATTTACAAACAACTTGAATTAAAACACAAAGAAATTCAAATAGAAAATGTTAAGTTAAATTTATTTTATCTTAGCGTTCAGATATTTCTGTCCTGTTGACCTTTCAGCAAAGTTAGCTAGAATGGATGACGTGTTAGCCTATGCTATACGGCTTTCATTTGAATCAATTCAAACAAATTATGTGTTGGTTTAAATTCATCCAGACTTCTCCTTTTGAAAGAATGAAAGTCCTATTAGAGAACTTTATGTTTGAGGCGATTGAATCAGGAAAGGATAATAAAACAATTCGACCGCCCAAATGATCTCTTTCCTGGAAGAGGCAGGTTATAAATTCAAGACCAGAACCTTTGATGTGCCAGAAGAAAAACAGATTCCTGTGCCAGATTTCTGCGAAACCAGTACTGCAAACAGAATTACCGAGGAGGACATAAGTGGTAGGAGTGAAAAGTAATTCCACTGTTCATTACACTGAAGATAACATGAGTTTTATTTCCCATCGCTCTTGATCCACCTGCAAATACAGTCAAACTGAAACAACAAGATGCTATTTGAGAAAATTCACAGTGTTTTTTTCATGTTGAAAAAACACATGGAAGCTCACTTGTGCCTACAGAGGTCTCGAGTAGGAATTAAATAACGTGGGGCGCTGGAAAGAGAAAAAAAAGGCAATCAGACTAAAAACAGCAGCGATGGTGATTCATGGGAGCTGTGATTTAAGGAAACAGGAGGCAAAGCCTAAAGCTTTTAAGACCCCTCAGTGTCCCCGACCTCACCCCCCAAACTCCTTCTGTCCAGCACCACACAAAACAAACACACAATCACACTCAGGAGTATCACCACCTCTAGTGCCAGCTGAGAGATGGATGAGGTGGCAGTGGGTTCTGATTTAGTCGGCGCAATGTGGCCGACTGATTTTCTCTGTGGAGCTTGTCTTTGTGAGGGGGGACTGGTCGGTGAATCTTGCTGTAACTCTATATAAGCAGAGAATGCTGTACAACATGAAAACCCAGTTCTATCGGCTCTGTAAAAGAGCAGGTGAGTGTCATCATATGTTATATGATCTTTATCCCTTTCATTCACAATGTGTGGAAAAACCTTTGAGGAGGGCACATGAAGCGACTCTTTTATGTGCCTCTATATTAAAAACCCATGGATGAGTAAAGTAAACAACAGCTTGGCAAAGGGAAAACATAAAGATATATAATAATAAATTCATATATTCAGGCACAAATGCAAACAAATGTGTACAAACACTGGAGCGCCCGCACTGTGTGAACTGTACACAAGCATTTTTCTCAGCTCGCCTCGGGTCGGGAAACCCTCATTGTCAACTCGAACAAATGTGCCGTCAAAGCTGCATCTTAAAGATGAGACGTGTCACAGGGGGCAGGCGAGAAGCCCCGCTCGCCTGGAGGCAACACGGACAAACAGTTGGAAACAGAAGGACGGGAGGGGGAAGTAAACACAACAGGCGGCAGCAACAATCCTTGACATTTCGCTAAGAGCGCTTGTCTTAACTGCTGCTGAATGCATCATCCGAGCAGGGGAATGATAAATATCCTGATGGGCGAGGAGGGGGGAAGCGTAAGCCGGACCACCTGGGGGGGAGGAGTCACTGGGTTCAGGTGAGGAGCTGAGTCCACCTGACTTTGATCCAAGCAGAACCAAAGCAGCTAACTTCATCTTTTGTTATGTTCTGAAGCACTGGTCCACAGCAATCTTTTAATTTTGTTTTATTTGAATTCTATATATAAAAAAACACAGTACTGATGAAAAGTTTGGACACACCTTCTCATTCAATGGTCTTTCTTTATTTGTATTACTTTCTACATTGTAGATTCATACTTAACACATCAAAACTATGAAAAAACACATGTGGAATTATATAGTAAAATATGGAGTAAATATGGAATTATATAGTGAAAACAAAAGTGTTATCTGTCACCTGACCTAAAGCCAACTGAGATGGTTTGGGATGAGTTGGACCACAGAGTGAAGGCAAAACAGCCAACAAGTGCTCAGCACCTTTGGGAACTCCTTCAAGACTGTTGGAAAACCATTCCAGATGAAGACATAATCAGTGTGCAAAAAGCTGTCATCAAATCAAAAGGTGACTACTTTGAAAAATATTAAATATAAAACATATTCTGCATTAACAGTTTTGTTGTTTATTACATAATTCCATATGCGTTCCGTCATAGTTTTGATGTCTTCAGTTTGGATCTACAATGTAGAAGTAATATAAATAAAGAAAATATCTCAGGGATCATTATGGTTAAGTTTTACTCATGTAAAATATAAGTATGTTTGAAAAATGCATGAAAACATGAAAACCTCAATGAGGAAACAGGTTCCTTGGTAGTCTGTGTCATTTTCTAATCTGGCATCTGTGTCAGTGCGATGACATGGTTTATCAGCACACGACTGCTTTGTTGTGACATCACAAAGTCACCAAAGTCCTTTAATGCTTATAGTTCCTGGGTACAGACTGTATGCATTTCTCTGTAGACTGATGCTTTGATACGTTCACACAGTGTTAATATATGATACAATATGGCACCTTTAATGCATCATGCATCATCACACAAGGTTCAACTTCAAAGACCTATGTGTGTGTGTACGGTATGTATAAAACATGAAATTATCCATCTGGAGCAAGATTGCCGTGGCAGTGTCTATTGATCCATGTCATTATCTCATTATACTTGATGTATATTTCACTTGTTTTGAGAAAAAGGTGTATCTGTTAGACTGAACTGTTAGTTGAGATGGGTATTGTTTTTTTTCTGCAGGTCTCCGTCTGGTATCCTATTCTTATGCCCCCTTTGCACCGCTCTCTATTTTGTCCGTCTAACACTCTGCCTCAGAGGGCTTTCATGCTTCAGTAGAAGCCTCCTAGATAGAGCTTCTTAAATGGGAAGATAGGTCAAACACTAAGAGAACCAGGAGAGTAGTCGACACAGGGCTTAGAGTTGGACGCACAGGCGGTGTGGCCAATTATTTTACCTCTGCTCCATGCCGGCTCCTTTTCCTTTCCTTTCTCACATGTTCAATCACGCTGATAAGTCCCGCGTCAAAGTGAAAAGCAACCCTCTCTTGTTAAAAGCTTTTAAAACACGCTGAAGGGAGTGTGGATGTCTGTTAGCAACCTGGAAAGGTGTGGGTGGACAGTTTTTTGTGTTTTATCCATTCTGACAAGTTTCCTGGCTATTCTGTCAGATGTTTTGGCATCCGAGGAGGAAACCAACCCTGCGCTGGCCCCAGTAAGAACGTGTGAAAATCGATGATGTTCAGATAAGCTCGCTATCAGTCCTGACATCTGCTCTGCCTCCTCTTCATCTTTTTCCTCCACGGAGCACAACAACAAGGAAAAACAAGCCTCGGTAACACTGTGTTTTGTGTGTACGCACACAGATGTGGGATTGGGGGCGAAATGGGGGTAGTTCAAATATGGGAGGAAGATAAATATTGTAGAAGTTTGGGGTTAAATTGGCAGGCTGGGGAACACTCATTTTATATTATGCTAATTTCACCCAAAGCGGTGTTGAGAAGCGGTGTAGATCTGAGGCGCTCAAAGTCCGGGCTGCAAAGTTTGCAAATCTCACTGTGAGGCACACACACACACACACACAAGTGGTATTGTTTTTGATTTGTATTGCTTTTATGCTTTTATTTTGATCTGTTCATTTTGCTTAATCTTATTCCTTTCATTATTCCGTCTTTCAAAATATCAGAGTATATTTTTTGGCTCTATATTTATTCTATCATTTATTACTTTTATTTATTATTATTCTCTATTTTTACTGGGGGTTTTTTTTCCATCTGCTAATTTATGTTTCCATTCAGCTTTGCTTAGATGTACTTTTTATGTATAATTTTAGTTTTTCTATATAACTTTATTTTGGATTTTCTACCTTATTGCTTCATAAGATTTTTTTTTCTAGTGTCATGTCTACATTCTACATTATGTAGCCTAGATATGTATATTTATATTTTCCGAATGCATATAGCTACAGCCTATATGGCCTCATGTAATGGCACTGTATATTCTCTGTGTGTCATATTCCATTTGTACAGTTGTCTTACTGGGATGACTGCATCACTAACTGAACAGTTTTCCTCTCACAGCCCAGACAAGTCACGTCTGGTTGTACCACACGCTGCAGACTAGGATCACAGAACTTATCGTGACATTTTGGTCCAGAACTTTCTTTTATTCATTTGCTCTCCCTGCAGCCATACTCAATTCCAGACGTGCTGAGAGGGGATTGAGACCCAATATTCTTTCACCCCACCTTCCCTTTCTTCTACTCACATGGGCTAACATGAGACATGACAGGAGGCAGGAGATGGAAGATTCCGCTCCCCCGCAACAGAGTACAGGCCTCAAATTACCAGATAGATTAGGACCAGCATTGGAGGGGCACAACAACCCTCTCAGCGATCGGAAATACCGGTGTGAAGAGGTACGGGTCAACATCAGAGTGCATCCTAGAGTCACGGCTGTATGTGGGCCTTGTTGTCAGTGGCAGATGACATGTGTTATTGCACATAATGAGGGATGAGAAGTACAGGCTGGACAGGGGTTAAGGTGAAGACAGAGAGCAGGCCAGTGTACTCATGTCTAATTTAGAGACCCGGTGAAACAGCAAACTTCTAATGGGGAGACGGTGTCCTGTTCTTTTCAACATGAAGAATGCAGCTTGTGGTGTGCAGCATGGGAGGTGGGCAAAAGAGGTAGATGATACTACAGGGCACCTCAGTATCTTCCTTGTTTTATGTTTAAGGTGTTTAGTTACAGATTGTTAGTTTAACAACTTTCTCTCAGAGACAGAGCCGCTCAGGGAGGCAGAAATCACTTCTTTTTTATGGAGGGAACCAAAGTTTTCACGTAATGGGCTGTTACTGTATCCCTGGTGTCATGGAGTGCCCAGATAGCACAGTAAATCCATCCCATACTTGGGCCACGTACAAAGTCCTATACGGCCTGACCATCAGATCCTACTTCCACATCCGGACCTGTTCTGGTGCACACATAGAAAATCATCTGGCTGTCAATAAAAACTGAAGGTTAAAGACATACTGTGTAAAAAAGTCTCCCATCTAGCGGTGAGATTCCAGATATTTAAAGGGATACTTCACCCACAATCAATAATTCACCTATTTTCTACTCTCTGTCATGCCAGGGAAGGGTTTGGAGAACTTTCGGAGTGCCCTCTTGAATCATCCAAAACACACACTATGAAACATCCAAATACCTCCATACTGCTCATCCATACTGACCCAAGGGTCCTGAAGACGCCACGTGAAAAAGTTGTTCGGAAAAAATTCATTTGATCTCTGTTTTTAGCCTTGTTGTTGTAGTAGCTCCCAGTGGCTCTGTTGTGCGAGATTTTCTGTGAGATGTCTGTTCGTCGTTGTAAACCATTGGATGTTCTGGTGGAATATAAGCGATAATGGAAACGATACACACGTAACAATATATTGTTATGGCAATGTTGTATTGTTTACCTCACCCACGTTTTACTGGCCTTCTCTTGTCAACTAAAATGACATCCGGTGTTTGTTGACCGCCGTCTGCCTGATTCCACATTAATGCAGCATCAGTGTGACCCTCCATCTTTTCTCACACTACACAGCGGTGATGGTTTTCAAATAGACGCCCACCTTGGTCGTTATTCCCAGAGCAGACCGCTCCAGTCTCTCTCTCTGTGAGTCAGTGTTTCTGTGTTTACCTTAGGGTCATGCTGCCACTGAACGTAAAAGATGGCAGCACAACATGGCAGACAGCACTGAGCTTAGCAGCTCTATGTATATATGAATGGCAAATTCAAAGCCTACCAGAACACTGTGGTTTGTTGACGGGGGTAAGTCCTGCAGCAAAGACTGTAGCCTCTGTATATGGGGCGCCTGCACTTAGGGACCCTGAAACACATACTTTTGAATGAAATAATCGATTTTTGTTAATAGAGAATATAAAAAGTTACACAGTGGGGCTTTAAAGGCTTAAGTAATGGGCCAGAGGTTCGGCCAGAAGTTTAACTGGGCTATTGGATGAGCTCAGCTTCTGTATGATTGGTTCATAGATGTAACAGGTGTCCTGCACCATGCCTCGACAGGTGTTATTGATGTAAATGCAACAGGAGTTCATACTGAAAGCTGTACTCCTCATATTATTATGCAGTCTTCTGTACTGGTTGAAGACAGGTCAATACACTTTTAATTGAGCAGAACACCATCTATATAAATACCACATTGCCCCGAATATAAGGCAGACTCCTCGTCCAACAGCTGCTTTTGAGATAAAGACTTTTGAGTAAAGTAAATACTTCCACATTAGGCTTGTTAATCCAAGGATAAGAGAGTCCTCATCATCTCTTGTTTAAGTCAAACATGAAATACACTTAATAACCTGCGTAAAACCCACATTTGTGTAGCTTATCTATCAGTCACAGACTCACATTCCCCTGTCAAAGCTTTTGAAGCCGTCAGTTAGCGTTTTTCAGACTTCAGTCTTTCCGGGCTCATCATCTGTAGGAGTTGTAATTCTGGGCTGTTTGACAGATTTTCTCCTCGGTTCATTACGGCAGCGAAGACAACGTGAGACACTGTGAACTCGTTTTCAGCCATCATGAATTTATTTTGTGTGGCAGAAGAAAAAAATAAAAAAACACGTTACACAAGCCTTCAGAAACTCCTGCAGGTTCAATCAGGATGACAAAATACTTTTAGGGCTGGATGACTCTGAAAGAGTCGCTATAAACAGACTGAACACACTCGCTAGCATTGCAGCATTGGAGCTTAAAGAAACTGAATTTAACACTGATGTTAAATAATAAAAACACATTTTATTTGTACGGATCATTCCCAAGGACACTTTACACAGCAATGGTGCGCTCTCCATTCAAAATGGATGTCCATCATAGCAGCAAACACTTCCATTTGCCAAACGGAGACAATAGCCTGTACTGTACAGTAACTGCTGGTCATTCATCCTCCAACAACGCCAGATTAATAATTTACACGCTAGAATCTGTAACTTTTAAGACCTTTTTATCCCAAGACGTATACTTTCAGTTTCAGACATTTCAGTTAGACCTTAACTCTTTGCCAGTGCCAGTGTTTCTTAGTAAAAAGGGCTTGAATGTGGCTCAGTGGGTCAACTCTGTGAAGCCAGAGAAGCAGCAGCTCAGTTGCATAACTAAGCAGCCAGACAGAAACAAGAGTGAGCTTTGAACGTGCGCTAATGATCAGTCTGACTGATCGACATTGACTTTTTTTGTTTTTAAAGTGAATGATTTAACTCGATCATTTAAGTTTTTGTCAAAATACTGATTTTTTTTTTTTTCAGAATGAATTGAGTCACATTATGTTTATTTTTTCTAATTTCTATTCATAGTTTAAATTCCATGGATTATTTAAACAACATGACGACCAAAAACAAACTCTGGGGGAGGGGTGATTTGTCAACAGCGACCCATTTACAGTGGAGAATTTTGTCTATTGTTTTTTTTTTTTTTTATTATTATTATGTTTTGGTCAGACAAATACAAGCAAATATCTGTTACATTATTACAGAATAACAAAAACATAAATTGTGTCCTTTTTCAGTATCTGCCCAGTCCTCTTTTTTTTCTTCACAGACAGTAACAGCAAAAAATAAATACATAAAAAAGGAGTGTGTAGTCCAGCAACAATGCACAAATCAAGCCAGACCTATTGTTATTTTAAGTTTTTTTTATCTTTATTATTATTATAGCACAATTTGTTAAACATGTAATGACAAAGGGATTACATTAATGTAGTAAATGCTGTCATATCGTAGACATGAGAGAGCCAGTCATGGACCAGTGGGAAGGAGAAATGGGAATAGAAAAGTAGGAGGCACCCTCTGGGGTTTGAGTTGTGTCATTTTGTTCAAACCCTGCTTTGTGCCAGTCCTCATTCCCTCTGGGCTCTATTACAGCCTATACGAACTCCTCCTGCGCAGCCAGATACAAACATAATCCCTCTCTGGTATAGTGAAGCCAGGAGCTCAGGACAGGGAGCATGTTAAACATCTCGCTTCTCCTTATTTCACTTGGAGGGAGGGGGTGGGGGGGCAGCCCTGGCAAGACTGTGCTCCAAGATCAACACGAGGTTGACGGCCATCTGGTCTACAGCACTGAAAATCCCGAAATGGCAAATACCACCCACAGGCTGGGCTCTGTATCCTAACAAACACAGTGGCAGCAGGCTCCAACAATCAGTCAGGCAGGCCAGCCCCAACAGCAGACCAAGCGGCCCCAGACCAAACTAGGGAGATTAGATCAAACAAACGGTCCCGTGTGTGGGAAGGTGGCATGTCTCTTTAAACAGAGAGGTGATTGGTTTTGTACTCTTTTATTTATAGCAGCGTTTATCTGAGGGAGAAATAGACTTTGTGAAGGCCAGGAGGCTCAGTCATCTGAGGGAGCAGGGTTTGTGAGCCAGTCAAGGCTGTGTTGCATCACTCTCTCCACGCCGGGCGGAAAGAGCCGCGCACAGGGGTACTATTATCCACCTTCGCTAACATGCCCTCTCTGAATCATCATTTCTATGAGAGCTGCCATAAATCATTTTTACTGCTATGGAAACATCTATTGTGATTGCCTGCCCTTCTATTGGCAAATGTCATTGTCATAATAATACCTGGGAGGGTTCGCTTTACTGTGATTATGAGTGCCACGCTGATGCGGCTAGGTGGGCAGCACCGAATAATCTGCGTGAAGAACATCCTCAGGGGGAGGATGACTTTTATATGGCAGTTAAAGACTCATGTGTTCTGTGGGGAAAGTTCAGTGTGAAAAAGTTGAGTACAAACAGGAGAAATCTCAACAACAACAACACAGAGGTTACATCTATTAAATGCCTCAATGTGTAAACAGTGCAGTCTCAGCAGGTTTCTTATTGCAGTGGATGGAGACTAGGGATGTACCCGAACCCGAATGTTATTCGGACATACACAAATAATGCTTTAATCCAGAATAATTTCTGTCCGAAGTTTCTCTTCATTATTTGGGAGCTTTTTTATAAAGAAAAAGAAGCGTTTGGATGCATGTTTTGAGTATGATTTTGAGCCAACTACAATAAAACAAAACGGAACAAAAAAGACATTGGTGCGTGTTTTGAGCCAATCCCATCCATGCACGAGACACTGCCACAGTTTGGTTTTGGTGAATAGAGCCCTCACGCTCAGTCCCTTACGTTATTGTAAAGGAGCAACAGCACATAACCTGACTCTGGTTCACACTCCAACACAGTAGGTGGCGGTAATGCACCGGGAAAAGAAGCGACAATAAAACGGTGGATACATTTTTTTGAGTGTCACAACCCCGCGAAACGACTAGTTTCACTACCAGAATTTGATCCATTCAGTCCGATTACATTTGGAAAGTCTAGAAGAGCGCCATGATTAAATTATTTAACTCCTGTTCTAGTTAGCCAAGAGCTAAAGTGGAAGTTAGCCGGCTAGCTTGGCGGAAGTCTCTAGTGCGACCACTTCCGGTTTCTTCCCGAATACAAACAACGAATCCGAAGGTTTTTTAAAAGTCGGAACCTGACCACAAATACAAACAGTGCACAGGCTGTACATCCCTAATGGAGACACAATCTTGTCTTAAGTTACAACAGTTTTTGTTGGAGGTTTCTGATTTGAAACTAAATCTAACAGTTGCTAGATTTGTTTAATCGTGTTTGATGTATTCCCAATCAACAGATTTGTTGCTTTTTGAGTGTTCGACTAACACTAGGAATGTAATGTAACCCATTTGTATTTATGCTCTACTGTTTGGTACAGAATGTCCAGGTCAGTTCACATTGTCTTCACTCAGACTAAATAGTCATTCAGCCACAATGAGACCACATATCCTCATATTGCCATATTAGCAAAGTGTTGGCTCTCTGTGCCTGCTGCCTCTGCCCTGAGTGAGAGGGATTTCTCAAATGAAGCAGACAGAGTTGTTGCCAGTAGATCTGTCCATCCTGCATACAGTGTGGATACATTACAAATAGAGTGAATGTATGAATGCATTTCTACATACTGCACCTTAATGTGTCTTTATCTTATTATTACATTGTTTCTCATGTCTTATTTTATAAGTAGATTGCAGCAGTATAAATCATACCGAGATTACATTATGATATATTTGAGTGCTTTTATGTGAATTTCTTGTGTTCTCAAAATTCAAATAAAAGACAGTTTACAGGTTTGAATCTAAATGAATGTAGCCTAATACGCCTACATGTATTTTAAGTTTTAAACATGTACATTTAATTTGAAATATGTTATCTTATAAAGAAATGTGTAAGATGTGAGGTAAAAGTTGAAGTGTCTCAATTCTGAGACAGTAAGAATAGACCATACAATGTCTAATACATGCTTATTATTGCAAAAATAGTTTTCATTGATGTTAACCCAATGATAACTTGATGTTGGAAATTGTAATTTAAAGATTAAAAAATGGTCTCCCTCAGTGGCTGGAAATTGGAGATAAAGCTGTCTTCTTGGGATAGACCATACGTCCAGTATCTGTTCAACGATGCCATCAGGTTTTGTTCCTGGAGCTGACTCTTCTGGTCTTTGTCATTTTTTGGACTTTCCTTTAGCTGTAATGCCACCATCCACATCCACAGCTTGGTATGTGTTTTTCAGCTGCTGTTGAGGCCCATTATTGTCTACCGACAGCACACCCAACAGCCAAAGCAGTTTTATACTAGATTTTGCATACAGCATCATCTGCTAAATGTCTCACTTACTGTACCTCATCGCACAATTCTCTGCTCAGCATTAGCTTGTGCAATCGGACCATAGGTAATTACTGAATTTGCTTAAGTGCTGTGTGACACGAGAAATAGGCAAAACATAGGAGCTGTATGCAAAGAGAGAAATTAAGTTTGCATTCTGCAGCTTGCAGAAAGCAGCTCCCAGCAGCTTTTTGTAAACAGTATCTCCCAGGAACCTATATGTCAAACATTAGCATGCGGAACAAGTGACGACTGCACAGAAAAATTCTGTTGTTTGGGACCTGGGAAGTGTCATCCTGAGTTAAGGATATGTCAACTACGAAGGTGGCTTCCTGCTTCCGCATCACCCTCCACTGCACCCAATACATCTATAACTCCATTTT
Source organism: Trachurus japonicus (assembly GCF_045865225.1). NCBI lineage: Eukaryota > Metazoa > Chordata > Actinopteri > Carangiformes > Carangidae > Trachurus > Trachurus japonicus. The sequence goes on along the minus strand of NC_140926.1, from coordinate 18,316,166 downwards.
TTTGCTGACTTTTCTTCTTTTCTTCCCTTCTTTGACTCTCAGCCACGTACCTCGTTTTCTTTACTAAGATCGCATTGGACAGAGAATCCTCCCAGTCTCTCTGGTTAGCTGTTCATAGATCAATCCTCCTGCCTGTTTAGCTAATTGTCGGCAATTGTGAGCGGTGTGTAATTCATCCCCGGGCGCAATCCATCAGCCGATCGATCGTATTGACTTGCAGGAGTCTCCACGTCTCGACATGTGTTTATCACAGTGGAGTGGAGAACACATGCAGAGAGGGGCTGATGGATGTTTGTCATGTTGATGAATATAGAACAGTGTGCTGGAAAGCCAAAACTCAACATGATTATTGTTTGTACTCAATACAAGTTTATTTTTTATACTGTATTAATAGTAATCAGTCTTTTTTTTAAGTTGTGTATTATCTACTGGATTGATTATTTCTGTCTTCTGTTGTTTGAGTTTGATAAAGTTCTATGTATGTAGTCTTCACTCAAGGTCCACTTACTGTGAAAAACAATGGAATTTCTAATTTCCAAACTCAAGACCGAAATTAAATATTAAGTTCTGCTCTGTATTGTTGCGCCTCTCTATTACTGTAAGTCATTCTACTATCAATATAGAGTTTATTCTGTGTAGTTGAACATTAGGGTGGCCACAATATAATTGGGTCATGACACATTTTTTGTGGCTTATAGATTTCACCATGACAGTATTATTGGAATATTGACAGAAAATTTGAAATATACTAAAAGTTAGTTCAGTTAAGTTTATTTATTGTGTGAAAAGAACAATTATAATTCATGGATAGCGAAAAGGAAACAAACGATTCACAAGGTAAAAATATCTACCATCACAATATTGCATGATAGCATATCAACATTTTATTTTGTAAACAATTTTCATTAATATGAGTATGTTGTAAACTGGGGTGTTGTTATGTACAAGCTTGAACTGAAGTGTTCAATTCTACAAGTTAGAATTGCAATAGTGGCGTCAAGTGCTAGAAAGTAACCAATTGACACAACAGAAATAATCAAATATGATTAATTGGTTAGTATTCCTTTATATTGATCACTGATCAAACCAAATGATCAGTTTTCACTTGTTTTAGCTTAACTGTGGTGATTTTTTGCTCCTCTCATTTTTACATCAATATTAATTCTAAATATTTGGATTTTGGTCGGTTGGTAAGATTGATGGCACTTTGGCTCTGTTCATGTATTTCCTGGCGCTGCCTGTCAACAATTACACAAAAAATTATTTCCAGAGTAATCATGAGTATATAAATGGGCTGCTGTATTTCAGTTATATGACAGCAGCCTCATTCGGTAGACAATGCCAGATGCAACTCACCTGTTATGACAGACATACAAGGGCTTTAGAAACCTGAAATTGTTCCCACAAATCATTGTGTGTAATGAACAGCAGGCCCAAGACTCAGTTATGATGGAGATGAATTACTGAGAAGGAAAGAAAAGAACAGAAGACAGAAAGAAAAAAAAACTCACAAAAGCATCCGAGACACCAACTGACAACACAGCCTCAGCACTCAGATCTGAAAGTCCAAGTCTCTGACAACAGCGATGGCAGCGCCTGCACTGGGTGACAGGCCCGATCCATTTGGCGCCGGCGAAGACACAAACACAAGCTGTCTAAAGGGAGTAAGGTAGACTTCAATCAGCTAAAAGGTGATAAAACATAATTAATTCAATCACCCACTCACCCTCTCTCTCTCTGCTCTCTCTCCCCGTCCTCTGAGAGAAGAGCAAAGAGGGAAAAAAAACCCAGCAGTGAGCCTTTCCTCCTGTGGAGATGCATTCACACAAGCAAGTTAATGGTGAAACTGCATTCACAGTTTATTTCAAAGGAGCCTGCCCTGTCTCTCTATTTATCCAGAGCTCAATAACAAGCTTACATCTGACTCTGTGTGGCTTCACAATACAGTCTGTGTCATTAAATACACACTCATGCACTCCATACACACTCACCATTACCTGTGCAGGCAGATACAAAGAGAAATCCTTATTCATACATATGCGTGTTTGGTCCCTCTATAAACTTTTTGCCTTTAGTGATTAACTGAAAGACCTGCAAAATGATAAATGACTGACGGATGAGTAAAATATAAAATTAGTCTGTGCATTTGTGTGTGTGTGTGTGTTTGTATTGTGCACTCATGCAAAGCGTGATGCAAAGTAAAGCAGTGACAGAGCGCCATTAGCACAGCTCAGTGCCTTCACGCTGTCAGAGAGACCATTAACACCTCGACCGGCTCGGTCTTCGTCCGTCAGGGTCAAGTAGGCCGTGATTACACTGCCACACCACGCTCCTCTCTATAAAGAGAGAGAGAGAGAGACAGGCTGGAAGGGGTGGGACAGGGGGGTAGGAGGTTTTTTGGGGGTGGGTGTCGCCTCTGAAAATGAATTAGTATCAGATTTCTTGTCAGACTGGTGTGAAATATGTGCTGAGAAAATTAGTTGTTTGTCTGTTAAGATGGCCCCGGAGGTAGATGTGGAAAGGATCAAAGCTAAGTGTGTGATTTGTGACAGCGTGCACACTTTTTTTCTTGCGCGCGAGTCAAAATGAGTAAGTGAGCAGGTAATGTGTATGAGTAAGTGCGAGCTGGAGAGCGGATGTTCGTTTTCAGGCTGTGCAGGCAGTAGCTATATCCCTGAGAACTGGTGCACCGGTGAAAGCAGAATCCACTTCCCCGAGGCGCTCGTCTCCCACTAGCGCAAGGTGTGAGGAATGAGAACAATGGCTGTTGAAGGCAGAGTCATGTTTCAGCACAATTCCTGCCCGCTGTAATACAAGGCCGCTACAGCCTGTCTCCCATGACAACCAAAACCCTACGCTCCGGGGACTGGTTGGTAACACAGGAGAAGGTTTGTCCTCCCTGGTGTTAACCTGACCAGTGGACAGCCGCCACCAGGGATGCTGAGGTAGATTTGTACCAGAAGAGGAAAACAACAAGCTCCTGTTAATAAGGCAAACACGACAAAACGAGAAAAGACATTCATTTAAGCTCTTTTCCCCGAGACTCTAATCACATAGCTGCCATTAGTCCGACAGTACTTTCAATAACATTTAAGTCAGTTTGAGTTTCCACAGGCCTAATGCTGCATATCTTTTGATCTATTTTAAAGCTAATGGGGAATGCTAGCAGCGGATACACATGCAATGAATCAGGCTATCACCTGCTTTGCACCTCCACAGAGCTTTTTAGCCTTCATATTTATTCTTTTGATTTATCTGTTTATCTCATCAAACAGCTCAGATAAACCCACTGTATGCAACCTGAACAGTATACTAAATGTTAGATAAAGCTAACAACAAGCTAGCTGTGAACATTTCAAAGGGGCAATTTCTCTCAAAAGTCGGTTGACACCAAAGCGAAGTTACTGGACAGAAATGCATAAGCTGAAATTATTTGTAATGGGTTTGTTAAGTCTGCTGAATGTAGACTACCTTTTGTGTTGTGTTTAGTTCACAAAGAACAACAGATTTTTAAGGTCACTAATGTGAGGCTTAGCTATGCCTACAGATAAATACTGTAGGCCTATGGGGGCTCACTATTTGTCAAGCAACATGTCATAACATTGTTCTTTTTAACAAATGACAATGTATAGTGTTTTTAAGCCAATTAATAGCCTGGTTATTAACCAGTCATGACCTTGTCAGGGTAGTCTTGACATAACTTGTTAGACTACCAGCAACTTTTTACAAATGTAGCTATTAGTTTAAAGGGATAGTTCAACATTTTGGCAAATTGGCCCATTGTCATAATCCCTATAGTTTTAGGAGTAGGTTCATTACCTTTTATTGTTGGTGCAAGCTATTTTTAGAATGGCAGAGCAGAGCCGTGAGCTGCTCAGAGCTACAATACGGAGGCTCATGGAATTTCTTCGTTTCCCTCATCAAACACATCAAATACACAAACCAACAACTCCAAAACTCTCTGGTGGACAAGTTGTGACCTGCACATTCACCACGCTATGAGATAATAACGAAACGTTACGAGACAGAGTTGTTTTCGAGGCAAATGCAGAAACTGCTTGACGAAAAACTGTACAGATGGGAACGCGCATCAGTGGTTTTGCATGAATCTATCTCTGAGTTGTTTTCGAGGTAAATTCATGCAAAACCTGATGCTGAGGTAAACCAAGAATCCTATTAGCCTGTAGCTCTGAGCAGCTCACTGCTCTGCTCCGCCATTCTAAAATGTGCTTGCACCAACAATTAAAGGTAACAAACCTACTCCTTATGGCAATGGGCCAATTTGCCAAAATGTTGACCTATCCCTTTAACCCTGCTAGCAATATTTAGCTCACAACAGATAATGACTTGACTTTTCTGCTATAATTTCACATACCAAACCTTTTGTCATGTTCTGAAATAGAACGTTAACTCTAAGTTAATGGCTGCTTTCTAAAGCTGATAAAGCTCATTTATTGGTCCAACAGCAGGGAACTATGGCCCTGATGAAAGAATATTAGCAAACAAAACATAACTGAGCACAGAAGAAAAAGAAAATATAAAAAATTCATTGCATCTTAAACAGATTGATTTTGTATCACTACTGATTAAAGCTGAAGATCAGTAAACTCACACAGAGACACTGACCAAAAAAAAAGTTGGGGATATTTTTCCTTATTTTTTGTTGCTCAACTCAAACAACACGTAAACTGATTTTCAATGGCTTTGCTTGCCACCTGATGACGGATTACCGCATTGTAGTGCAATGTAGCATAGCGTGCAGGCAGGACAGTACATTATAATCTCATTATAAACCATTTAGTTTGTATTGAGTCTTTTAATCTTGTTTTCCTAAAACCAGGTCAGTAATATCTGCCTGTGGAGTGACACACTGAATACCAAGTTCTTTTAGCTGACATGAGCTGTAATAACCAAATCTGACACAGGTCACATCACAGCAATCACCTTGGATTTCTTTGAGAAACAATTAAAATTATTACATGGATGTTTTCCAAAGCAGCAGTGGAAGTTCTTGTTCCTTTTTTGTGCACCAGTGGGTGATGTTGCCCATCATGACAGGACTAAAAGAGCAACAAAGAAAAGGAAGCATAATAGTTAGACAGACACACACACAATGAGACAGAGAGTGAGGGGAAACACAGAGAGGTGGATAATTACATTTTTACCTTTCTCTGGCAGTTGCATAGCCTTAATGCTTGTAATTAATTTCATTATTTTTGGCCCTGGCTGTTGAGTGCAGATTAGTTCTCTCTGAGTTGTGGGGATAAACACACGGTAATTGCTTATTACTCTCAGAGCCTTCGTTAGATTATACTAAAGCCAACGAATTAGAAAATATCCAATCACCTATAGCTAAAATCCTAAACCCGCTCATTTTATTGCTGTTGCTTGCTTTTATACATCTTTTACTGTGTGCTGGACACTGCCCCTGTGGATCAGCTGGTATCAATGCTGGGACCTCTGCTACATTTCTTCTCTCAGTTTTTTTCATGTTTTCATCCTCCTTCCACTTCTATTTTATATACAAGACTGCCTGATAATAAGATCTCTAAAATGAATTCCAAATGGGCTGTTTCACAAGAAACAAGTGTTTACAAAATACTTTGATTCTCATACAAGAGTACTTTGAGTCTTCAAACTCACCCAAGGCCTGGAGTCTTTTGTTCACCCGTGCTATTTTTGGGATGGTTAGAAGAGTATTCCTGCTCTTTTCTTGTTTCACCTTTGTGTGTGTGTTTTTAACAGTGTGCAGCCCTCTCTAAGAGCACAGGCACATACCTTGCTCAAGGGGACCTGAGTGTCTGCTGTTTATCAGCAGTTACATACAGAGAATTAACCAGACAGACTCATATCAGCAGCCTTCTGGCCACACTGCCTCTTCAACATCTGTCCAAGTTGGTACAGTAGATGAGCAACACATTCACCTGATTCTTCAGATAACTTTATGGACTATTAACAGCTCAACACTCAGGGGTGGCTGTATTTTTTTCCCCCCATCACACCAATTAATTCAGGCTGAAATCTTGTCAACATCTTTCTCATTACTGAAAGCAGAATAATCAGTGAGCAGAAAAATATATTCTTTGTGTTATTTGAGAATTTCATGCAGTGCAACTGGCCCAGTTGTACTGTATGAACTCGTCAATACTATTTACCAATAGTGTCCATCTTGTATTTTGCCTTAAGTCTTCTAATGGTTGCAAATCTCTAACATTTGAAACTTTCCCTGCAGATAAAATTTGTTCTACTAACCAAAGACAAATATAGACATATCCATTCCTTTCCATCTTTTGTTTTTCTTTTTTGTTTAGATAGCTAAATATAGAGTATGTTATTAATCCCTGTTGAAGATTGCAGTATTACTGCAGCAAGGTAAATGAGTCATAAAACAGAGAATTACTTCAGATAAAACACAAGGCAAAGTTTTGAAATATTAAATGTCAACTAAACACAAGGCAGCCATTCAGGAACAAAGCATTATCAAATGAAGACTTGGAGCATGAAAACATTGGAAAGCGCAACCTGTTAATCAGTCTGAGTAAATAAGAGCTAATCTTACAAATGTTAAGTGGACAAAAAACACAGACCTTTCCCCATGTAACTGTGTATGAAGTAGTTCTACCTAAACAAACTGGAACAGTACAATACAACATTACACACCACCACTGATGATTTTATTTAAGTATAACACTAATAAGTGTCTTACAAAGGATTTTCAATGCAGTTTTACTTATAGCGTCGTATCCAATCCAATCCAATCCACTTTATTTATATAGCAGATTAAAAAAAACTATGTTACCAAAGTGCTGCACAACAGATACAAAACAGTAAAAGAAAGAAAGTTAAAGTTTAAAAAGTGGTATGAATACTTCTCTACATTGGCCATGAGAGTTCAGCGCACGCCAGCTCAGGAAAAACGTGCAAAGACACAAAAGCATTATAACTTCAGAAAACAATTTCACCAATCTTGACAATGCACACGCTGCAATAAATTCCCACTACCTGCAAGTACACAGCTGTACTGTAAAACCTCCTAACACAACAGAAGTGGGGACACAAAAATGTAACTCAACATTTTCCATAATGTGATATAAAATGGTGAAAATATCAACAGTCCAATTATCGCACCATATTGTCGAGCAGTAAACTTTTAAGTGATAAGTCCAGACAGAGCAGAAGGTCTTTTCACAGAGCCCACACCTCTAATACACAGAGACACAGAAGTGTGCGTTTCAGGTTACAGTTACCAACAGCTGTAGATAACGGTTCAAAAAACAGCTGAAATGGGTTTGATATGGACCATGTACTAAACCAACTGATGACGCAGTGTAGTGATCCATTATAACCCTCTCCTCTTTCTTTTAAGAAGCATTATCTGCCTCCACGCGGCTGTCGCGCGGCGAGTCTTAGTTGTGGCCCTCACTCGAGGCTGGTTACATGTGCTCAAAGACAGAAACCCACTTATCTGTCACCACCAGCACAAAATCTACCTGAGAAGCACATCAGAGCGTAGGCGGTTATGAATAGATCATAACTCATGTAACAAGATCTCACCACAAACACCTCGTGTTCCTTCAGGAAGGATAAGGGCTTGACAAGGACTGAGGGCAGGACTTTTGACAATGCTCCTTTGTACATCGGGGATGTTCAGCGTGGCTCAGTGAAAAGGCAACGTAACGAGATCTAGCAGACGGCAGAGGAGACGAGGCAGACAATGACCCAATGGAAAGTGTGAAACCAAAGGAGACGGCTGACCATGGCAACGGGCGACAGATAGTTCCAAGAACACCACTGCATTTTATAAAATAATCTCACTTCTTGATAGTTCATACCTTTTACTGCATCTTCAGACATTGTTTAGAATTATTTTTTCAATCTGCAGGCTAACAAAGAAAACAAACCTAGCCCTTGGCGCTGGTTTACAAAAGAATACTTTTTTCACTCAACACTTTTGCACTCGTACTCTTGTAACCTGTGATATAGCGATACTTTGGTGTTAGGTTTTTGTTTTCATCTATAGGATTTCTGTCACCAGCTCAGTACAACAGAGGAGGATGGAGTTTGTTTGCTGCTCACAGCATTGAAAACGCAATGGCACCACTTTCTACCAAATAAATAAAGTTCAGTAGTTGCACTGAAAACTGTTGATGACTTGTTCTGTGGATTGCCCACAGTAACTGGGTCACAGCCTGTTCTCCGAGTGAGTGCTGTATATTAGGGTTTCCTGTTGCCCAGTGGCACTGCTCCAACTAAATGCTAATTTGATTGTGAAAATAACCAACTATTTTCTAAAACTTTCAACTCATTGATTTTGTTGGGCGATAATATGAAAGTGATGTGTTCACAGTTGATTGTGCTGCCCTCAAGTGGCCGCAAACAAAGACTCATGTCGGTCCTGTTACCCGATCTACTTACAGTAATATCTAATCTGAAGACTATTGCTATCAACCTTGGGTTGTAGTGTTATTCATCATAGCGGAGTTGTATACAAGAGAAAGGTATAAGTGACAGAGACAGACAGTGGGACCAACAGCTCATTTTTGCCTCAGGGCTCTGAAGCAGATTAATAGGACCATGCTTTGCAGAAATACATGTTGCAGTCCAAATGAAATGTATTGATCCATACATTGTAAGTATTGATCCATAAGACAAAGTATTGATCCATAAGAAAATATATATTTGTGGTTTTAAAAACCAAAAACCATCTCAGTGTAGTTTTACATCTCCTCTCTCAGGCTTCTCTCTGGAGCTCTAGCACCAGGTTGGCTCACAGTTTTCTGAATGATCCAACAAGATATACCAGATTTCAGGTAAACAAGAAACCAAATGAAGGCTGGTTAATGGGTTCATGTGGGCGGGGCTGGGAGCGGTTGCTTTGTTCTTACATCACAAAGTTACAGAAGTCCCGACAGCTCATTTGGGGGGATCAGTCTCTGAATACAGGCTGCCTGCAACTCTATGTGGACTGAGGTTTTGATACTTTTCACAGTATTCACAGAGCTGCTTTATGAGAGAATAAAACATGGAAATCTCACTCACTTATACAACACTATTGGGCCTTTAAAGTCCGCGAGAAAAGTTCATTTCAAAAATCAAAAATCTCTCAGGACCAGGTGAAAACCAACTTCATCTGCAAACCAGACACTGTCAGACTCGTGCTTCAGGGTTTTTGGTAACTTGTCTGATCATCTACAGTAACCCTTTTTTCTCACCTGCTGGATTGGACATTTTCTTCTAATCACTTGCGAGCAATGAAATAGCAGAGTAAAAAAAAAAAAGGGCTCATTTTCTCATATCGAGGTTGACAGGCCGAGGGGTTACGCACATGTCAGCTTATTAAAGTAACTTGACTGAACGCATAGATCAAATCCATGCTCTCGATTTCTGACTGTCAAGTCCACATGTACGAACAAACAGACTGCAGAAACGCAGCGTGCGTCTGCGGCGATGCAGAGCAGTTAAAAGCCTGACTAAATTTCTTCTGAAGGACTGAGGGGAGCACTCCTGGGATGCAACAGCCTGGCCCTGCCACTAAAGGTAATAGGGTCAGACAGCTGCATATTAGCTGTGGATCATCTCCTTTGACACAACCGTTGATCTCACTGGCGGCGTCGGCAGCATCGCGGAGCCCATACCTGTACCTGCCAGGCATATCTGTACTCACTGCAGAGATTGGGGGGGTGAGGAGGGGGGGTGGGTATGTTTAAGCAGCGGGCAGCGAGCAGATCGTCTCTCCCATCCTCACTTCCCCAGGTATACACTTCACGCCTCGCAGATTCCTGCCTTTTTCCAAGACATTCTCACTCCCCGCGCGTGATGGATGGCAGGTTTGTTTCATGCAAAATGCACCGGAGCAGGTTGTTCACACACGCTTATCATCAGCTACAGCACACACTGCATCTAATATTCAGTCCCCCCCACTCTCCATCCATGGATTTTGGGAGAGGGGGATAAGTCGCGTGGGGATATGGAGAGGTCAGGCCATTCATTTCACAGAAACAAGAACAGATCAGACTGAAGAGAGCTGCCTCTCCCAAAGGACCCTCATATGAACAAGACAAATACAAGGCCTGTAATTAAAGATGTAACAAAAGCTCTGTCAATTGTTTCTCCTCACATCTCCGCCAACGCGTCGCCTTGCATTATGGCACAAAGCTTAGTCTGGCATGCTCTTTTTACAAGTCTGCTAGCTAAGGTTCAGCTGTCCTCACATCCACTCAGCTACAAACTCTGCCCCCCCACCCCCTCCGAGAGAGAAAACACTCAGGCGTTTGGTGTTATTCTTTTGTTTTAAGCCTCATAATAACAGCGATGGAGATAATCAAATCCTTCAGAGCAGTTTTGGGATTTGGAGTCTCGCTCAAGGACACTTTGAAAGCACACGCCGGCCGTTGATGGACATTTGCTGGCTGCTTAACCTGAGAGATTTGAGTTTTCACTGCAAACATTTGTCGGAGACGGAGCCAGAGGTGGAAATAATCTCATTGATTTGGCGAAACCTCGGTGGACTGAGCAGAGGAAACCTCAGTGTTTCAAGAGCCCGTTCAGGTAACTCACCCAACGCTCCAGTCAAAATGTGATTTGTTAGGGATAACTTGCATTTTTTCCACTTGGCAGCAGAGCACTTGGCTTCAGAAGTCGCCTCATCAGCTCTTACCTTTACTGAGTCGAAGGTGTTTATATCGGATATTCACACATTTTGGATTTATGCTCAGGCTTGATTTCCTCACCATCATAGGCCTATTGACATCAGTGCCACATTTATTCAGCTACTTTTACATTTTTGATGGATAGTCAGTATTTTACTGCAAATCCAATGTCCTCCTCATAACTCTTATTACATAAATATCGTATAGCTATTTGACATATCACAGATACTTGTTTATTTCATGCTCTGTCACTCTAAACTGTCTTTAGCCAAGGTTAAATTGAACCATCGACTTTGTCCTTCTTTTTTTAAATCTTTTTATTTATCTAAAATATTATTTTTTTCTTTTAAAAGTGTTGAAGGAATTAAGTCAGCCTCATAAAACATTGGCAACGAAGAAACATTTCACTTTTAATAGTTTTTTTATTGGTCTATCTGGCCATCGCAATTAACGCAATATCAATATCTCACGTTAATAGAACTTCTTCAAATTTGGCAGACACTTGGATTCAATGGGAGGTCTCAGTGGACTCAGTGGTTTAAGGTCAAGATGAGGGCGACTATCTTGGTTTTGTAAGACAGACAGGCACAGACGTCCACTTGCTTTCGATGAGGTAAAGGTCAAGGTCAAGTTTCACACAAGTGGCTGATATTTTATGATTTTGGATAAACAAGATGTGACCTAAAACTAGTCTGTGGCACAGGCAGTCAACCACAAAGCAGTCTTAGATCCATATCCACGAGCTGACAGTTTTCTTCTTAACGGCTTCTAAAGGGACATTGCTATCTAGATTTATAATCACAACATTGTCACCAGACTGATTAGTGAGAAAATGATGGTAGGAGTGTGTGATGAGTTAAGATAACTGCTTGTGTAAACATTGCTAGTCTGCTACTAGTTGTCAAAAACTTCATAGGGCACCTTTAATTGCTGCGATTGTGGAACATGTTGAAAAGGAGTTGATTAAACAGTTGGAAGATCAGACGGTTCCCAGTTCTTATCTAAACGCAATGACATGATGATTGAAGCTGCAGAAATAAAACCCAAGTTGTGACGCTTAGGAACTGTCCTTTAACAATGAGTTTACATTGCACTGATCATACTGTAGGAGTGTTTAGCATCAGGAGGTCGGCAAAAATCAAGCTTCTGTTATGCAGCGCTTTATGCTAAAGGTGCAAATTAAAATTTAATCTGCAGCCTGTGAAGTTTCTTTCATCAGTGTAACATAGCTGCTTCATTCATAATGAAGTTAACTGATGCTGGAGTAGGAAGAGGAGACAGTTTGTTGCTTGGAATCATGCACTACAAGTTCTTGGGTCACCTTTTCCATCCATGAACTTTTGAAACACCGTCATATTCTGCTCCTGGTATTTCCCATAACTCTTGACTTCCTGGTGACAGCGTCTCTGCCAAATTTGCAGATGTCAATTTGGTGAGTATGGAGGTGTCATAGTATCCCATTGTGTGCATGGCAGAATGAATTCTGGTTTAATTTCCCCACACATAATGCCCCGATCAGTCTCAGAAGTGTGAAAGCTTCAAAAGCTCATTCTTAGCAGCAGAAAGCAGCAATGATGGCAATTAATTCCAACTTCTGGGGCGCCGGCCTGTTTTTTCTTTTACTTTCGTCAGTACTAAATGTTTCCACATTCTCGGGATAGTTTTTGTCAGCTCTGTAAATGAGGTATTAAAAATTCTCCTTTGCTTTCCGTGGCACACAAATGATTCTCTTTTAGAAATAAGTGACAATGCTGTTTCTCCGGCGCCTCCGGATCCAGCAGCCAAGAATCCTGCTCCGCCGTGGGACCGAGCACAGCAGCGGAGTCATTAGAGCAGTCACAGAGAGATGATTTCAGATCAGTCTGTCACCAACCCCTGGGTTGTAACCCCAGCACAGCGCTAAGGGAACATTATTATATCAGCTAGAAAAACAGGTGCCAGATTTTTACTGTGAATCAAGCAGCCACTTAAACCACTGCTCTGTGTTTTTTCCTCTCTCTCTCTCTCTCTCTATTTCATTTTCTCTTGATGTGTCTCTCTCCAGGCGGTGCAACAATATAGTCAGCTCATGATTCAATAACAGACGAGATATAGGGTTCATAGATCAATAGTACATGTGATATTTTTAACTAAGTTGGAATGAAAACAAACGGTGGCTGCACGAAAACCTTTTTAAAATTCTTCTTCAAGTGGGTACATGTGCAGGAAATGTGATTTTAATGTGATTCCTGGGGTGGATGCAATATGCAAACATTAAATAATATAGTATGCAGCATCTTTAGTTACTAGTACATGTACCTACATGGAAATAAAATGAACAGAGAATAATATCTAGGTCAGTGAGTTCCTGTAAAATCCACATTTTAAGCTGTTTGTTAGCAGGGCTAATGGCTAACGGCTAGTTGCAGTTGCTCACTCTCTTATTCCAGACTCAAATATCTCATCAAGTATTTGATGGATTATCTTCAGATTTGATACAGGCATTGGAGATCCCCAGTGGATGAGCCCGTATGACTTTAGTGGTCCCCAGACTTTTCCTCTAGCAGAACCATGAAGTTGATATATGTGGTTTTAAAGTGACGAAGATCAAATTTGCAACCTCTGGGATGTAGCTGGAGATGTCAGCGCTCAGCCCTATGATGCATTTCACTGTATGTTGTAACCTACACTCTCCCTTATCCTTTATATTGTGATGCAAGATGTTTAATGTTAAAGGGATATTTCACCCAAAATCAATAATTCACCAATTTTCTACTCACCGTCATGCCAAGGAAGCGTTTGGAAAACTTTCGGAGTTATCAAGATAGTGCTCATTTTTTAATGGTCCAAAACACACACTATGGAACATCCAAATGTTTGTGCGCATGCACAAACATCAACAGAGCCACTGGGAGCTACTGCTACAACAAGGCTAAAAACAGAGATCAAATTAATTTTTTCCGAACAACTTTTTCATGTTGCAGCTTGAGGACACTTGGGTCAGTACAGATGAGCAGTATGGAGGTATTTGGATGTTTCATAGTGTGTGTTTTGGACGATTCAAAAGTGAGTACATTATATGAAACTCTGTTGCCAGCCGGACCCCCCCTGGAACTCCAAAAGCGTTTTGATGACTCCAAAAGTTCTCCAAACCCTTCCTTGGTACTGTATGATGGTGAGTAAAAAATTGGTTCACAATTTTGGGTGAAGTATCCCTTTAACATTAAACATCTTGCATCACAATATAAGGGATGAGGGGTTACAACAAAATGCATTAAGTATTTTGGGTGAAGTATCCTTTTAATGCCCTCCTCTTTGTCCCGGTGGATGCTCATATGAGTTTGCACAGCGATGGGTTGACATAGCCACACACACATGCACACATGCACCTTACACAGTCGCCAACATGCAGTTCTTGCGCCAACATGCAGTTCTTGAAAATTATCACAGCAGGCACACAGAGGAGAGAGTCGTGTTCTTTGGTAAAAGGGTTCACCGGCTTCAGTCCGAGATTCTCTGACCCCCAGATTGTGCGTTTATAAGAAGAAAGCCTGTGGCAAAGCAAAGGTTTCATAGCTCTAACACCTCCTGAGATGCACAGGTCCTTTGAAGCTTTTAGTTGCCAGGTGACAGTGGGGGGGAAAAAAAGTATTTTCCCTCGCACAATTTGACCGAGCATGTTGTTAACAGACTTTGGGAGCAAAAATTCCAGGTGGAGGGAGGACTTCATGGCCGTATTAATTGATTTTTTTTTTTTTTTCCCCACGCACCAATGGTCAACGCATGGTTGGGCCAAGATCGGGCCGACAGCTTAATCTACAATGTTGCACAAGTTGGACTTCTTAGAGATGGTGATTAAAATGGAACAAATAGCATCCTCTCCTTTTCCTGTGTGTGGATCTATCATGTTTATGTAGCTGGAAGGGAGTGGGGGGGGGGGCGTAAATAAAAAAAAGAAAAGGAAACAGAAACTTTTCACCCACGTCTGTTTGAAAGGAATCACAGTTTTTTTTTCTCCACTGCGATAAGCCAGGTTTGTTCCGAGGTGCGGGGAGAGTGGCGGATGGTGTTGCTTAAACCCCTGCTGAACTATTTCTTCCTCTGATCACTGGATCACTGTGGAGCTACAAACACACAGAAACCAACAAAGGAGACATTTATCCTGTGTGTGTTTGTTTCTGTTTCGACGTGGCTGCCTGTGCCGTACACCCCCCGCATACCAAACGTGTAATGGAGCGCGCGCACTCCCCCCCTACACCCACCCTAATTGTTATTCTATTGACTGTAGAAAGTGGGGGGTAGGGAGATAGACTCAGTCAGACCTGCTGATATGAGACGCGTGCACTCGCTGCCAGGCTACGATCCCTTTGGAAGCGGAGATATTGTGTCCGTGAGTTTGGGTTAATTCAGAAGAAAAATGCTTGACTTTACGAAAAAAAACAACAACTTCCCATATGCTGCCACAGTGAGTTAAAACACTGTGGACTGGGACGTTATTTTTGATTTGGAGAAACATGTTTTTCTTTTGTCTCTCTACACTCATTTTTGTTGGCTTCATGTAAATAATTTAGCAGGAATAACACAGCAGACAGATAACATTCATAATGCAGGCATTTCATGTTCCACGCGCATTTGTGTTTGTTTCTTGCATCAGTCACAACGTGTGTCGTCCCCCCCCCCCTTAATTTATACTTCAAAAGTTACTTTAGTCTTTCATGTCAGATTCAGCAGCGTAGACAGGGTCACGGGGACAGGGGAGAAGAGCAGGGGTTATGGGGAATGACAGAGCAGGGAGGGGTAAATATCAGGGCAAGGCGCGCTTCTTCCTGAGGTTTGTGGTCCTGCTGCTCTGAGGCCCCACGTCTCCTCGGCTTCTGTCAGCTCATCAAGGCCAAGTCCCTGCCTATCCCCGCTGGAATACGCATCAAACAGCCCGGGGAGCCTTTTATCACAAACTGAATGCCGCCTCTTGTCACAGCGGAGGCTCCGCAACAAGGCGCGCGCGGATGGCAAAGTTTAACACAGCGGAGTGAAAGTCAATACCCTGCCGAGGTATAGCGTAGCTCAGACGCGAGAGGGGTGGAGGGGAGGGGGAGGTGGAGGCGGAGGTGGTGGGGGGGGGCGGTGAAAAGGTCACCAGGAAAATGGGATCTTGAAAGACACAGCTTGTCTAAGACAAGAGCGCGCAAAAGCAGGAAGCCAGATGATGCCAGGCAGGCAGTTAATGTCACGGTTCACTCTTTCGACCCCCGTGCCAATTCTGATGTCTCACAATTAAGGCCAAACATCTTATTTTTTGGCTTTTCCACCAATTACTGTAAAGGTTATGCCGCTTCAGTTGTGAACTTGGCTGGTGTGTACTCAAAATCAGCCTCTCGCATGTGCTTCTTCTCCCCACTCCCCGACAAAGACACAATGACTTCCTCGTCTAATTTCCCTTTGTTTCGACCTGTAGCCAAAATCTGACATGAAAAGGCTTGACTGCGCACCCCAAAGACACAGAAGAGCTCTTTGTACTCAGGCTTGTTCTGCTCCATGCCATTTTTAATCTCAGGCAGAAGGGAAGAGAGCTGCTCCTCTTATCTTAGATGACATGGAGGCTTTGCTCGCTCTCTGTGGCGCTCTCTCATCTCGTTCCTTCTGAAACCTAACCCTCTTTCATGCTTTCCCCTAGCGGTGGATGTGGTGGCAAAGTGATACATTGAATGAGACTGGCTGGATTTTGTTTAGGTTATTCCATATGAAGGCTGCTACTTAGCGAGTGGAGAAGAAGGGGTAGGCGGTAGGGTATTACCTTCCTCTGCTGTGTTTTTTCATCAAGTCTGGTGCACGCTAACTGTTGTCATTATTTTTAATTGCCTATTGGATGCAACACACTATTAAGAGCTTATTTAACTTTCAATCTCAGGGAGTGCAGGTCAGGAGTATTTATTTAGTGGAGGATTTTCTGCTTCCTCTGGTTCCTGGCGCTTGAAATGTGGTCCATTACTCTGGCGAATGGCTGTCTCTTCACTTAGTGATACAGCTGTGCTAAAGCTGATGTTATCAAGTCCAGGCCTAGCCTCTGTTCTACTTAGTTGAAGACACTGAAAACTTTGTAATGGTATTAAAGTGAAACAACTGGCAGAAAAACTTCAGGTCAACCTGCAAATATAGAAACTTAATTATGATCTGTGTTTTCAGAGCTATTACTGTACAGACATGTACGTATCTGTGAACAGAGCCACATCTCACCCACTGAGTCGTGTAATTTATGTCAAGCTGGGATGTTTAGCCAGTAAATATGTCAGGCTCACAGGAAATGGTGTTTGATAAAGAGTGTTAACAATGCTTTTTTTCTAAAACCTACTGTAAACATACAGCACATTTGTTGAGACTCAGTCCCAAGGCTGGAGTGTTTATTGTAAGAACATCTACAAATGTCAATGGGCTTCTGGATGAGGATTTCTTACTTCTGAAACAAGACCCAGAGATAGAGGTTGGGGGCTCTGTGAGTGTTGTTGATACCACCAGGACAGTTTGTGTTACTTCTGATAGTTCAATGAAGAGATATTGAAGATGAAAAGAAGCAGGAGGGAAGGAGTGAGGGAGGAGTACAAGTAATATGCTAGCTAACAGCTAACTGCAAGCCAACACAGGTATGTAAAAAAACAAAAAAAAAAACAGTGTTGGGCACATTACTTTTAAAATGTAATTAATCATAGTTAATCATGACTTTCCCCAAAAAGTAACTGAGGTACAACATTATAAAAATAACTTAGGAAAGGAAAAGTAACTATTGCATTATATTACTCATTCCTCAAAAAAGTAGGACTCGCCCCCATGTATCTGGAACTAACCAAGTCACTCAGTATTTATCCGTTAAAGCAGAAGTAAGCGATCCGGTCGTTTTGGCTAACTTTCTGTCAGCCGATGGAGTTAGCAGTCCCCGCCCTTGTCCCTACGTCACCACATTCACGCACATCCCTTGGCTGCACACACAGAGAGGACCGCCCCTTTATGCCGTTCTCTCTCCTCATTGGCTAAAGGTTGTAGGAAATAAGGAAAGTTTTCTCCTCGGCTTACAGCAGAGCAGAGTGACTGACAGACCCGTGTTTCAGTCAAACACTTGGATTACTCTTTGCTCTCGGAAGAAAGTAACTAAGGTAGTAAGTGGCTAAACACAAATATTCCACTTACTTCTGCTTTAACAGATGACATCTTACATCAGGACCTTTACAACAGTATGTGAAAGTGTAGTCTGAGTGATAAAACAAGACATCTGAAGACGTCTCATTGGTGTCTGGGAGACAGCGATCAGCATTGTGACTAATTTATGCCATTTTAGAAACTAAACTAAATAATTAATCAAAAAACATCACAGATTTATAAGAATTTATTTTTCAAAGTCATCATCATTACTTACTTGAGGCCCTAGAAGATGCTGCAAGTGTGTTTATTTTTTTGAAACTATAAAAAGAAAGAGTTAATAAGGAGAAGAATAAAACTTTAAAACAAATCTCAACTTAGTTGTAATAAAGGAGATCCATTATTAGTCATTAGAAGTGTATGTTATTACTGGTTATGTAAACGTAAGTCAAGTGATTAAGAGGACTCAGGGCCCTTCTCTGAATACAATAGGGTTAAGTGAGCTACATAGAGCTACAGATGTAAACTTTTAAAGGAGGTGTACTTGGTCTGATCCGTGAAAGCAGCGTGTCCTTACAACATCCTGCATATCACCACACTTCCAAAGTCCGGCAACATGCAGAACATAACTGTATCCAATCTATTGCTACGGCGGATCTGGGCCTTTGTGAGGAGACCCGGAGGGACTTGTTTTCCAGACGTCTACTACCATAACAGACTTTAAAAATAGACAGAGGCCCTTCTATAAGCCCTATAGGTTCAATTTGTTCTGCCAATTATTATCCTCTGCTCTGCCACTGATGGAAGGTGTTGTTCAATGGTGCTGAATGCCACCCTCTCCGTGGCCCGCCCCAACAAAGAGGGACCCCTGCCTTTTTTTTTTTTCTAGGGGGTCCACTCATGCATTCGCTGACAGATTGGCTGGGGCGCTAACCAGTCAGGTCTTCAAAGAGACAAAGACGTCGGGGAGGGCAGCGGCGAGGAGGAGGAGGAGGGGTGTGGGTGGGCCAGTGGTGAAGAAGAATGACCTGCCAAATGAGAAAGAAGACATATTGAAAGGGACAGAGAGGGAGAAAGAAAAAACATATTGAACCGATAGAGAAGTACAACCTTTTGACCATCTGGCTCGGTGGGTGACAACAGCCTTCATCTGTATTTTTAGAGCTGTACAACACACCAAATTACTCTGTCAGGAAGATTAAGGAGAGTCAAAGGGCTGTGGAGTGGAAAAAAAAGAGCAAAGTCGCCCCAATTGCCTACAAATAGTGGAGAAACTTGAAAACTTTCGCAGCTCCATCACCTTATTTTGACTATAAATATATTATGGAAGCAGCTCAGATGATGTAATGAAAAAAAAAGAAACACAAACCAACAACCCAGGCAGCCGCCTAGAACGCTCCTTGTTTCTGTGTAATATATTCTCATTTCTGTTTAAACATGCTTGAGTACATCTCCAATATGATTTCATTTTCCCAGTCCCTCTACTCCTGAGGACTCAACTCTGAAAACCTCTTTTTGCTGCATTAATTCCATGATTGCTTAAATGAAACACTTGCTATTTCCTTGCTCGGCGCTAAACAGGGATCAGATCTCCGTGACCATGTCTAATCTTCCGCCGCGCTTTTTGTGCGTACTGGCGTGCACCTAATTTTTCAGGATCTTTTTGCCAATTTGGAAAACTAATTGCTTTGACTCTGACTGGGCGAGCAGCGGAATATAATGCAGTTTAAAGCTTCATCTTCTATGCCCATAAATCCCTCCACAGATCCAGTGGTGTACAACACCGCCTCATTAAAATGCATTGGGGCAGGTTCGCCGGCATGACAGGGAAGGTGTTTTTTTTTCCTTTTTTTTTTCCTTACCCTCCCTCATCTTTTGCCTTTTCTACTTCGCTGGTCAGTGATCCAAGGACCCTGGACCCCCTGGCAATCATCACACACACACACACAGACGCACACACACTCCCAAGGTTTCCCTCCCTCCACACTGGTCATTTTATTCACTTGCAAAATACACCTTAAAATGAAAATGAGTTGCTTTTGTGGCGGATGCAGGAGCAGTTCCCTCCACTGTTCACTATCTCCCTCTTCTCATTCCTGCCATCCCTTCCCCTGATTTCACCCCTCTCCTCCCCCCTTTCCTCCCCTCCCCTTGAGATAATTTCACCCCTCCGTCCCACTGCCTCCTTCCCATTCCCGAGGTTGTGGATTGCTGGATTACACTGGAGCCACGGGGAGGAGGCCGTCCCCCTGATTGTAAAGAGAGGGACATTTGGTCTCGTGGTCTGATTGGGTCCACAGATAGGCAACACCAGGGATGAGAGCGTGCAGACGGCTGTGAGAGGCAGTGGTGACAGACTGGAGGCAGCACAAGAAGATATTTATATACTGTATATGTATAAATGGAGAGAGAGGAAACTTTACAAAGAGGACAGTGAGCGAGAGCGTGGACTCAAGGTGACTTTAGGGAAACTGATGCTCTGCAGGCAGGAGCTCTCACAACTTTTACAAGGGAAATTTGGCGAGCTTGCAGGAAAGAAGAAGAACAGAGAGATAAGAGGAGAAGAAAAACAGTGTTTTTCACAGAAAAAGAGGAGGAGAGTTGAAAAGGAATAAGGTAAGGCTGTTGAATTTCTTTTTGGTGCTAAAACAGAATAAGTCTTGACTGCAAACGGGGGATTTGTCAGTGGAGGTGTATCATCACTGCACTTGATCATCACTTTTTGCCCATGTGTTAATTGATAAACAATGTTTGTAGAGACAGTTACCTATTGTGTGTCTGTCTGTGTGTGTGGCTGTCAGAAGTAGGTCACGGTGAACGTTTGGAGAGCTTCGCCTCAGCCAATAGGGAGAGTTTTTTGGTGGCACATTAAAAAACTTTTGTGAACAGGAGCTGGGGCTCAAAGCGTGGCTCCGATTCTCAGCACGTCCGCACTGTCGCTACTTCAAACAAGCCATGCTGAAGGAGAGGAATGCCTATCTGCTTTACGGACTTCTGTTTGGCATTCAGACCTCATTTCTCAGCCTGAGCCAAGGTTTCTCAAGATGAGGACAGTTTCATTTTTTTTTTTTTTTTCTATCAAACCCATTAAGCTATCGCCTGTCTTGTAACCTCGGGCAGACAAATAAGACACTAGATTGGTGTGTGTGTGCGCTCCTGCCAGGACAGAAAGACTTTTCTTGCTATTATCAGTGTCAGTGAGAGGCGATGAAGGATCCTCTGAAAGGTGAGCATTGTGCTCGGGCCTTAATTATTAACAGCACCTTCGGGTTTCTGCGATGGTGTTTGTGCTTTGGATGCCTTACATGACATTCCGGCGCTGGAAATGGTCTAATAAGAGGGGGAGGATGTTTCCAACCACAGCCATGTGGCGGAGGAGAAGTCCACATCAGACAAAACCACAAAATTCAAAAGAGATTATGAGCACGATATTAATTTGAAAGGATCTGTCTCCAAGTCGCCGCTGTTTAATTTGCGATGGAGTGACACTGATTGCAAACTTTTCCAGATGACGCTTATGCATGGTGACATCATTTCCATGCACCAGTGCCTGGGATGAATGCCAGTTTGTGTGATTTAATTTCTCCATAAATGACAAGGCTCCTTTTACGGCTCCGCTGAGCGATGAATGAACTAAATGTGCATCGGGGAGGAGGAGGAGAAGGGAGCGGGTCCAAAACCAGAGAGAGGATTAAGGGAAATGGGAAGAAGGAGAAAAAAAACTGAAATGAAGTGCAGAGTTCAAATGATAAACGAACGCAGACGTTACACAGAGAGTTTCAAAAGACAAGAAGCAAACAGGGGGGGATGGGGGGGAATGAAATCGTTGCTTTATCCGTGTTATTGTTGGGGTGCAGAGCAAAAAAACTTCTGATGAAAGCTCAGCCGGCGCACGGGAGAGCGCAGAGAGAAACGATTAATTAAAAGCACCTTACAGTAAACGAGCCTGCGGGGAGGGAGGGTGTGTGTGTGTGTGTGTGTGTGTGTGTGTGTGACGGCGCGGCGGTGGCGGCGGCACGCAGCTGCACAGGCCGACGGCCCCGGGAGCTCCCCACAATTAGAGAGCGAAGGCAAAGGCAGGTTCAAAGCCCGCCCCATGCCAGCGTCTCTGTCCTGAGGGGTGGCAGGGTTAGAGGAATGAGGACGAATAGAGGGTAGAAGCCCCAACACACACACACACACACACACACACATGCTGTGCATCCACAGAGAGCTCATATTCATACCCCACATACAAACAACTGTGTGATGTTGGGAGAGTTTGGCCAGAACACACACCTCCCTTAGCCCCGACTTTGTCTTTGAAGGCTGCCATCCCTCCCTGTGAGCCAGCTGAGGAAACTGGGTCCTTGCTGCAGGCGGTGTCGGTGTAGACCCTTTTTGCTTTAGAGTGCAGGCCTGGTCATTTCACATACACACACACACACAGATTCAAAACATACCAGAGGCCACACTCCAGGCAGGTCCTGTTTATTAAAAGTTAGTGTAGCGGCGGAGGCTGAATTTAATTATGTGTAAATAAGTAAATAAACTTTGGCATTCAGAAATTTAAAAAACCACGAGTGCGGCTCGGCCCAGGCGGTGAAATTATATTAGATTCAGCAGCTGTGTTTAAGAAAAAGCCTTCTCCTGGAGATGCTGGAGTTCCACACTTGGAGATGCTCAGAGCCTTCCTGGTGGTGCCGGAGCTTCTCCTATACCGTGCAAAATCAATTGTGGTTAACAAATTGGCCGTGACGTCTTGTCCTGCCGGGGTGGGTGGAAACGCTTCTTTCACGGGTCCACCCAGTTTTTAAAAACCTAAAAGACCTTTTCCACAGTCTGGGAGGCCTCCTTTTTTAAGAGCAGAGGTGAGCACAGACATGGCCACTGTGAAATTAACACTTAATAATGCTCCACATAGCACTTAAACGCAGGGCAAACCCATACTAATGTACCACACACTGAGTCGCACCCTCTGTAACCTCCTGAGTGAATGGCAGTTTGCAGGGTGGAAAGTTTCTGATAAGGAGAAGTTACAGATGTTTTCTTACAAATCATTTTAGCAAGTAAACATGAAGGGAAGTTCAACTTTTAAAGGACCCCTGGTTAAAAATCATCACACAAGCCAATGTTAAAATATTTGGTAAAATAACCTAAAGTGAAGGTTTTCATCAACTCATCATCAAGAAAACATCATCAGAACAAATCCTTTTGTAGCTGTTGGTTGCAACAGGTGCTTTTTTCACTTTTGTTCCAAAACCAAGGTTTTCTGTGAGGAATTTATGGTTTCAACTAAATAAACCACTGCAGAATTATTACCTGAGATATTACCTTTTTTGTTGTGGATTAGCAGGAACGGTGCTTTTTCTTATTATTTTAAAAGGCATTAGTGAGTCATTAATAAAAGGAACAGTTAGTTCATGTGCTGATGTGGAGGTCGGTTGGTCGTATCTTTCCCTCCTCTGAAACCTCTCTCATGTGGGAGCAGTTTGTTAGAGCCTGTTGTCAGATCACAGTTAATGGAGCAGCAGGTGGACTCGGAGTAACATGATATAACAATATGGCCCATCATTTTGTCACACCAGCTGCTCCTCCTGACAATCACCGTCTCCTCCACTGTCACTCACTCTCTCCCTCCCTCTCGGCGAACCTCTCCTCTTTTTTTTTTGCTTTTCTAAACAAACCGTAAAAAAAACAGATGTTTCCGTACGTCTTTTTTCCATCTTTGATGTAATTTCCTCATCTAGACGACAACCCCAAATGGTGTTGTTTTCTTTTCCTATTACAAAAAGGCGGATTTTCAAATGGGAAGTGAGTTTGAGCCTGGTGGGAAAATATAGCCTACCTCCTCGTCTTAAGTCTGGCAAAGCTCTTTCATATGATTGCACCTCCGCCCTCATCCCTTCATCCTCCCATCCCTTCTCCTCCAGCCTGTGTGGCAAACACCAGCTGCTTTTTTTCCTTTAAACAAGCAGAATGCCATAAGATTAGCAGAAGAGCGATGTGTGAAATGTTTTGCCAGCACAATTACGTAGCATGTCACTTCATTAGGCACGACAAAATGGAGCAAAATGCTTGGGTGCAAGCTGTGACCTCTGGAGGAGGAGGAGCTGAAGAAGAGGAGGAGGAGGAGGAGGAGGAGGAGGAGGAGGCCTGGGGAGCTTGTGAGCAAAAGAACAGGGAGCTAATTTTACTTCATAATGGCAACCAGGCTGCTTGAATAGGCTGAAAAGAGTGGGGGGGCAGCGAGGTCAAGTGTCAGCCGTCCTGCCAAGCGGCCCTCGCGGGGTCCGTCTATGCAGAAACACAACACACACACAAAAGCGTGTACACATACCCACACACACACACACTCGGGTGCAGCCTCCCTGCTGACAATGCAGCCACGCCCCCCCACCCTTGCCTGCCTTTTGTGCCTCTTCAACAATGATTAACTGAGTTTGGTGATTCAGAGAGTCTGCAGCAGCACAATGCACTCTCTCTTACAAAACATAATGGAGTCAACCCATGAGTCAAACAGTCTCTCTTTCTTCCGCTGCGGCCTCAAACTTTCCATCTCCCCCTGCTAACAGCCTCTTCGCTTTTCTTTTCTTACCCCTCCCTCCCTTTCTGCTTTCTCTCTGCCTTTTGACCATAAATCTGCTCACCACCCCCCCTCAAGCTTGTTAATGCAGGAAGAGCGGGTAAATGCTGCCATCCTCCTAATACATAGAAACGAGATCCAGATGGAAAGAGGCAGCGTGGGTACCATGCTCTGCATGCGAAAAGGTATTGATTAGCTCAAATCGATGCATAACCTTAAAAAGCATCTCCTGCATGAAACTCACAGATTTGACCTCGCTGATCTTAAAGGTTCCTATGATGCACAAATCAAAAAAAAAAATGAGCAAAGCAAGATCGAGGTGGTATTTAGAAGCATGGAATCCAGCATCCTCCTTGCAATTCCATAGAGGGCCTTCAAAAGCCGAGATATGGAGAGAAAGACAGTAGCCTACACTTGTAATGAGCGATGTGCAGCGCTGAGGAGAAGTGAAGATGGTGTGAGTGAAGCTGAGCAGGGGTGTTAACAGAAACACTAAAATCTCAGAACATCACACCCCCGGGCCTTTTACAGGAGGTGTGAAGGAGCTCACCTGTCCTCATGATAGGAGGAGGAAGGAAGGGAGGAAAGAAGGGGGAAAAGTGTTCTTACACTTTTTTTTTTTTTTGTGAAAAGCCTGATTGTCCTGAGCTGGAGGGAGAAGAACGGATGCTGGTGGTATCATTTTGGTTTTGTGCTCCCGGCTCCGAAAAAAAAGAAAGTTTCTGTGAAGGTTTTGAAGCAAATTCCTGGAATTTCAGTATAGAAGAAATGTGACCGGGTGTCAACATTTTGGGAAAGAAATGTCTTTCTTGACTGAATTGTATGACGCATGCATGAAAGCAGGTTGATGTACCTATTGTCCTTGTCTTCTTCTCTCATTATTGTGCCCTCTCCTCTTCCTCCTCTTCCTCCTCCGTGTGACCTCTCCTGCAGCATGAGAGGAACCCCTCATTCTGCCGTGAGAAGGCACACACAGCTCATTACAACCCAACAAAACCTCTGTAGCGGCGGGCTAAGCTGCAGGCGGGAGAAAAGAAACCGAATATGTGTCATCCACAGGTTTCCAGTGCAACACGGACCAGGGGCTCAGCGTACAACAAAAGCATGACGGTGTCCTGAAAGAACATGAATCTGAGACTCATCTGTCTTTTTCTTTCTCTCCCTCTATTTTCCAGGACAACAGCAGCCAGAAAGAAGAAGAAGAACCAGGGAACAACGGCACAGGCTTTTCTCACACTACTTCACAATGGGAACCCAGTTGCATCTCCCAGCGGTTGCCAGCATCTTGCTCCCTGTGACCCTCTGCATTTTGACCCTCCTGCCTCACAGCCTTCTGGGTAAGCCGGCAGAGGAGGGCTACGCAGGCGGCTCGGCACCACTCCAGAGGGTGAAACGAGGGTGGGTGTGGAACCAGTTCTTTGTCCTGGAGGAGTACACCGGGCTGGAACCACTGTATATTGGAAAGGTCAGTGTTAACTAAATGCGTTACTGTATGAACATTCTGTATTTATGCAGACAGGTTGGAGGTATAACCTGGGGGAAATGCTAAGTGTGCAGTTCCTGCCTCTATGGCAGAAACCTTTCTGCGTGACCTTTGCACCGGCTGCACCTGACACACCAGCTTTTTCAGTGTAGGTGTTGCAAACTGTGCAAGCTAAAGAACCTGTGGAGCGGCTCAGCAAGCCTGGAGGTCAGAGCTGAGCAGGACCATGGGTGGGCAGAGGGAAGCTTCAGCAACTGGAATAAAAAAGAAGAAATAAAAAAAAAATAAAAAAGAAACCCAATTTAATCCCTGGATACACTGCATCCATACCAGGACACCCTCTCCTCAGTCCACTTTGAACCAGAGCCAGACAGCAGTGATTGAGTTAATTGACCTGAACCAAGGCTTCACTCAGTCGGCTTCGTTCCACAGAGGTGGACGGCACGTCTGCAACACAGCTGACATGCTCTGAAAAGAGCAGACGACGGATGCTCACAAAGGAGCACTTTGATCGTTCGGTTGCTGAAGTGAATTGAACATTTGATCAATAGTTGTAAGGTCCAGTCATCATCAGCAGAGAGACACAACAATCTGGCAAACTGCAAGCAAAAATTGCCATTACATTTATTGGTGGAACTTTTTCAGGACAAACTTTCTTCTTATATGTACAAGCCAGAGAAAAAATCACCAATGTCAGTCTGTATCACTGTGGGCTTTGAAATGAAGGCAGGATGCTCAAAAAAACAACAATTAAATAGGAGTTGTTACTGTACGTAAACAATCTAGCGTTAGCGATAGGGCCATGCCATTTTCCACTATTAGCAGTTGCTAATTGACTGCTAGATACTCAATAACAATGATGCAAAGCAACACCAGTGGTATGAAGTCATACACACTTCCTGTCTCCTCAGTGTGTGTTGCAAAACTTCAGGAGCTGGCTCATTCAGGGCTACACAACTGCTATTGAAATGTGACAGTGGCTTAATATCTAGTCTTACCTAGTCTTTAGCTGTAATTACTGCCAATAGCTGCTCAAAGATTTAATAACTGATGGATTTATTGTCAGTCGAAACAAAAACTGTACATTTTTTGCTGCCATTATCATTATTAAGCAAATAAACACAAGTCTGCCAATTTTTTACATGAAATTAAAATTTCCATGTTTTTTTCTTAACTTTGGTTTATTCAATTGGAAAACAACATCATCAGCACTTCAGCAGTGAAACAGAACCATAGAGAAGAAAGTTCTGTGTTTGCAGACACTGGTAGAAATCTTCATACTACATGGGACTGAGCAGTATTTTGTCCCATCAGTCTGTATAACTGCAACATTAGCAAGCACAATGCTAGCTCAGCAGCTAGCTGTCAGAAGGATCAATTAAGATGATATTTTCAGGTTTGATTTTCAGTGGTGACTCACCAGCAGTTATGACCAGAAGTGCCTTAATTATAGACAATTTGAGTGCAATAATTATTTTTTAAGAATAACGATTGACTAATTTAAGGAACCCCAGCTGTTGTCACTCAGTGTGAGTAGTTAATTAGATTTTATAGTCTTGCTGTTGACTTCAAGGAGAAAAAAAAGGTAACAATATTTGTCAGTAGCACATTTTTCACCTGACAGACCAGATGGTTTATACATCCAACCATCTGGGGAGACTTTGTCAGAAATTGTTTGGAAAAGCGCACATGCTTTCAAAACTTAGCAGGTGATTGGATGAAACAATATTTCTGTCATATGATGTAGATGGAGAACACAGAATAGGAAAGGAAATACAAGACACTTCAAGGAGCTATGGAAGCTAGTTGGGTATTGTGGGTAAAAAGCACTTCTTCATGCCAGATAGCAAAATCAATCCAACACATACTTAAGCCACATGCTTGTTCTCTTCTGGACCAGTATAAACCCAGTTCCATGTTCCATTTACAGCTTTATTATCGGATGCATCGCTGTGGGCACCGTCACCTGGCTGTCCAACACTTCTGTTGTGTTGGGGGGGGGTTTCAGGTGTTGAGTGTTGGCAGCACATGCACTCTCAAATTAAAGCAGAAGTAAGTGATATATTTGTGTTAATATAAGTCTTAAATAGTTATATCTTCCGACAGCAATCACTTCTATAGAGTGTTTGGACCGAAACACGGGTCTGTCAGTCCCTCTGCTCTGCTCTGAGCCGAGGAGAAAACATTTATCGTATCCTACAGTTTTTATCCAATGAGGAGAGAGAACGGCATGCAGGGCTGTGTGTGCAGCCAAGGGACGCCGTGAATGTGTCGACGTAGGGACGAGGACTGTTATGGTGCGTTCAAGGAAACTCGTAACTCGTGTTTTTTCCGACCTGTGAAGTCGTACCAGTTCGATCTGGTACGAGTTCACGGGTCAGAAGTTACGACTGGCCGTTATAGTGACTTTCACCGGTAAAACAGGTCGGAAAAACACGAGTGGGTTGCCTGGAACGCTACAAAGTCGTAAGTTGTGACTTGAAGCTGTAATTTACGATTTCAAAAGCCTGCCTGGAACGCAGCATTAGCGAAAACGACCGGACCACTTACTTCTGCTTTAATGAAGCTGTTTCCTAATTTTGTAACGTATTGTGTGTCTTTGCATGTGTTTTCTTTTAAGTCTCCAGTGAACCATTGTAATACTTTATTTTTCCAAATTCCAAAAAGAAAGCTTCCCTGATGTAAAAACCTTTAGAAAAAAAACACACAGCAGTACTAATTGCTACTTCTCTGAAATTTCCCCCTGGGAATAATGTAAACCTGCCTAATTAGCACTCTGGAATAATTTCACTGTTCAGGAATACCCAGGAAATAGCTGGATTCTCAAAAGTCACATGGTCTGACCGGAGCAGAGGAGTAACAAGTCCTGAGAGAGCTGTAGTAAAAAAAACTGGATCTGCTTATATGATATGAAAAATTCCTTACAGCAGCTGTAGCATATTCACTCCCATCTTATCTCCCCATTTAACATTTCTTCTCTGATTCTTTTCAAGCCGCCCAGCCTAATTTTTCCGATGCTGAAAGTGATTCTGACAGGCCGGGCTACTACCTAGAGAGCCACTCAAGGCAGAAAGGCATTGTGGAAAATGACAAAGCAGGAGAAAGATGTCCTGTTGAAAGCCTGCCCCTCAGGTTTTTTCAGCCTACTTTGCCTCTCCTCTGTAGAGGAACTTAGTATTCAGAGCCGTGGGGATGTTAGGGTATTCGGGCTTTAGGCTGGGGCTGAGACGGAAGTGGTAATTGATAGCCTGAGTGTCAGACTCCCTGCTTTCATAGGTTTGGGTGGAAAGAAGGGATCAGCGCAGGAGAAAGGCGGACGAGGCGAGGGAAACGCATCGGCCTGAGATATATCACCAGGAGACACGGGGCTGAAGCCCACAATGGGGTGTTGATTAAAAAATCTATTCTGGGCCACGCTGGGCTGCACACTGCTTTGCAGGACGAGAGTTCAGGTGGGCACGTTGTCCAAAGAGATAGGGGAAAGCTGTATTGTCTGCTGCTCGGGGAATGGTAGGTGTTGCGAAGATTGCTGCTTAACTGTCACCACAATAACGACAAGTGCTGCAGCTGCAAACTTCCAGTAGTTCAACAGCGCCGGCATCATTCTAGTTAGTGACCCCAGACAACGAAAAAAGGCCAAAGCAAGTATTCTTTGAAAGGAGTGCGTTTTCAGTAGGTGGATGGGAGTGTTTCTGTACTGTTTTGTGCACACTGTTGATTATATATAAGACTGACATCAATTGGGGCATTTAATTGGCCTCTGTCAGTGTGATGGCAATAAGGTACTCGTCATACAGCAGGGACCCTTTAAATACAAAGTAAAGAGTGATTGCACATCAACAGGCTGCATTTACACTTAGGGGCCACAGAAGACCTCTGATTGCACTGCGGGGCCCATGGCAACAAACAGGCTGTAGGCTGTGATTAGAGACCTCCTCACAGCTACAGTATTAAGGTATGCTTATACCCGCCTGCCTCCCTGGAGGTCTATAGTTAATGTTCCTACAGCTCCAGTTAGCGAGTATACGTTGCCAGTATTGTCATGTGTATGTGCTTTATTGCAGTATAGCATATGGGCTGAATGTTACATGCTTTTTGTCACTTTAATGCAGCACCCCAGCACACGGAATTTAAAATGAACCAAAGTCTGTGATGCCGACTGCCGACTCTTGGCTTTAACTTTCAGATGTTTACATCCACATCAAATAAACAGTGGGAGTTTGAGCTTGGGAATTTGACCATTAAACCTAAACTTCATGTTTAATATTTGATTTCAAATCAAACTCTCAGCTTGGGGCTGAAAATGTATTTTTTATATAATCTTTTTTTTCTGATTCATTAATTCATTGTTTGATCTATAAACAGTCAAAAAATGATGAATATGATGGCTTCACATTGTTTAACTTGTCAGAACAATCCAAAAACATAAAAGAGAACTCTCACACTGGTGACGCAGTAAGAAGAATAGTTTTCTGTTTTCTAATCACTGGATATCAGGCTCTACCCGACCTTTGGTGAATTTAGGCTCATTCTCATTCCTTTTTTCGCGTTTGCCTTTTTTGCTCTGCTCCTCAGCAAGTGAAGCACATGTTCAGTTGGACCCAGATCATGTGGCTGACTTGGACGGACAAGAACTTTCCACTGTTTTGGCCTTGTGTTATTTGCATATTTAGGATCAATGCGCAGCTGCATTGTTCTAAAAAACTGGGGGACTGTGGCCTAATTAGACGTCCTCAAAAACATGTCACAGCACCATATGTCGGTTAGATTCCTGTTCATTTCTACTCATGAGCGCATTTTATTGATGCAGTTGCATATGCGTGTTTGTGATTTCCGAGACTGATTGCATTCTGGGCACAGATTTGACCATATGGGGACAACTAAGCTGTCCCATGTTAACGTCTGAGACCCAGGAGATGTCCCCAAAATAGAATATAAAGCCTGTGTGCATTGACTGACTCATAAACATCTCCACAGCTTCACTCTGACATGGATAAAGGTGACGGCTCCATAAAGTACATACTGACGGGCGACGGCGCGGGCACCACCTTCACCATCGACGACAGCACGGGGGACATCCATGCCATCCAGAGGCTGGACCGCGAAGTGAAATCCCAGTACATCCTCCGTGCTCAGGCCCGAAACCGACTGACGGACAGGCCTCTGGAGCCCGAGTCCGAGTTCATCGTCAAAATCCAGGACATCAACGACAACGAGCCGAAGTTTCTGGACGGGCCCTACCAGGCGTCAGTACCCGAGATGTCCAAAATTGGTGAGTATAGGCAACATATCTCCTAGGCAACGTCAAACAAATGTTCGCAAATGCCCACGCTAATTATTTTATTAATTTTCGCCATGCTAAATATGACTGTTAGCTGTGTAAATATTTAATGTTATCATAAGAAAATATGGTAAGACTTTATTTACTTTATTTTATCTCTATAATGCATTATAACCAGACATACTGTATAATGAGTTATAATGCAGTTATAGCACTGTAAAACTATAGTTATAAACACTCATAAATGATCATAATGCTTTATAATAATAATCATAACACACTATAAAGCATTTTATCATGACTTAAGGTCAGGTATTATAAGACGTTATAATTGTTAGTAACTCGCTGACAATGCCCACATTGATAATGCATAATAAATATAGTTATAATGTGTTATAATTGTCTAATAAATGTGTATAACTATAATTATAAACACTCATAAATTATCATTTATAACAATAAGCATAACACATTATAGAGCATTATAGCTCTATTATAGTACCTGACTTTATAAGCCATTAAAAATGCTGATATGATGTGAATATGATGTGTTGATGCTTATTGTTATTAGTCCTATGATAATTTATGATATGATAATTTTTTATAATGATACTTATACACATTTGTAAGCCAATTATAACACATTCTAACTATTTATAATGCATTATTGATGTGAGCATTGTCAGCAAGTTACTAACAATTAACGTATAATACCTGACCTTATAAGTCACGATAAAATGCTTTATAGCGTGTTATGATATAAAGCATTATGAACATTTATGTGTGTTTATAACTATAGTTATACAGTGCTATAACTGCATTATTACTCAAGTATGGTTATAATGCGTTATAGAGATAGGTGTCAAATAATGTGTTACAGAAAAGATACGTAAATATCTCACTTTCGTTCACGTTCACAACACGAGGTGGTGGGGTGAGTGACCACGCCCACTTAGGAGACAGGAAGTGTATACCATTTCATATCATTGGAGCAGCTTGTCATGGGGTATATTGATAGTAATTGAATATCTTTGGTATAGGAGACGGAGAGGCGAAACAGATGGGCCCAACTGTTGCTTGTGCATGTTTGTGGGGATTGTTTTGAAGGGAGCGAACAATAGCAAAGTACATAACAGCCCTGCAGAGTTAGCACTGCCACTTGTTCTTACAGGCTCGTCTCCATCTGCTTCATTCACTATTCATAAACCTGCTTTTGAAGCAAATAAGCGTAGCCGCTCCTGGAGCTGCTCCAGTTGGGGGAAAAAAAAGCAACACAAAATGATTTCTTTGATTAACATGTTGATTGTGATGTGATGATCTCCTTCCGCCTGCTCCTCCTCCTCACCCTTGGCTCCGTTCGCACCCAGGAACATCTGTGATTCAGCTGACCGCCACGGACGCAGACGACCCCACGTATGGCAACAGCGCTCGCGTGGTCTACAGCATCCTGGAGGGCCAGCCTTACTTTTCAGTGGATGCCAAGACTGGTATGACGGCACTCTCTAAAATTGGGCTTTTATCCATTATACATATAGAATCTGATGAATTTCAAACTCCTAAACTGGCTCCTAAAGAGTATGATGTCAGATGATGTGATGTCATTGACAAAATCAACACTTTCGGATAGAATCTGTGAACACCTGACAGCTGCCATTAATTCCCCACCTTTGTTTCTGATACACAATGTAACAGCACCACAATCTGATTTTAGCTGTCCACACTTTGTAAGCTCTTGAGTATAGCAGCCGGCGCTGAATGTGGGAATCTCAGCGTGGCTGCTGTTGTTGCTATGAGACTGCCAAACACTTGTCTGAAACACTGCGCTCTTATGTTGCGACTTGCAGTATTTCAAACTCCTGGCACTCCAGAAAAACTCAGCTCAAAGTGTGACTTCTCTGTTGAAAACGAGGACACCATAAGACAGGCGGCCCCCACCCGCGCCGAAAGCAATCGAGTTGGTTGTATAAACTTTTTCTCACAGCTTCAAAGAGATTTACGTCAGTTACCATCCGGATTTAAAGGGCTATGGTTGTGATTTTTCAAACGATTTTGGCCTGTTTATTGTACATCAGGCATCATTTTACATTGCTGCCGATCATTCAACGAACAGCCTTCAGCCAGCGCTGATTTCCACGCATGTCTGTTTTTTAATGAAACATATAGAGACGGTGAACTTTAAATCTGTTTATGTCACAATGTCATTCAAGAAAGAGTATGACAGTTTGCAGATTTGCTCTCCTCAAGATATCTAGAAGAGAAGGTCAAGCAACCACATGTCTGTGCATCGTATCTATGGCCAGGAGGCAGTTAGCTTAGCTTCGAATAAAGACTTCTTTGTTAGATTCATAAAAAGGGGTTCTATTTTTGAACGATCCACTTGTTTCCACCAGTCTTTGTGCTATAGGCTCATTGCTTCATCGATCTAGCTCTATGCTTAGTACAGACATAAGAGTAGTGTTGTTCTCCTCATCTAACTCTGTACAATAATACTGCTCCTTGAAAAAGTGATTGAATGACTGAAACCTTTATTTATTCAGAGGAGATCAACAAAACAGCAGGTTTATTGTCAAGGAATAGAAAAGCAGATTGGCTTTCTTCACAGTTTGGTGTGGAAGAATTTGACTGGCTCGCATGCTGCCATGACCGCAAACTCATCCAACATCTTTGAGATGAACTGGAACGTGGACTGAGAGCCAGGCCCTGCCAGCTTATATCATCTCATTATAACGCTTTTGTGCCAGAACAGGAACAAATGCTCCCAGCCAGGTTCAATATGTGGAGGAAAGACTTGAGATCAGCGGGAGTGCAGGCTAATATAGCAGCACATAAGTGGCTGTAGTTTACAAATAAGGTGTTAATCAATCGCATAGGATGTCTTGCTCAGGTGTCCAGATGCTTTTGCACGTGTCGTATAACATGTAAAAGCAAAGCAGTTGGGATAAAGCAACTTATTTAAAGAACTATGCAAGATTTTCACCTGTATTAGGTTTAAAATTTGAAACACCTTAGGAGTAATTGTGATGTGACCATATCCACCTAGTGTCTCTTGGCCCGTAAACCAAGATCAGCGCCTCTGAACCGGTGTCCCAGCTCTCGTCTCTGCGGCACCACGACACAAACACACCCCATAATCTTTTGCTTATGGCATAAGACTACATATACTGTACAGGGGCATGCAAAAGTTTGGGTACCCCTGGTCAAAATTTCTGTTAATGTGAACAGTTACGGATAACACATTCCCTTTACATTTTATACATTTATTTTTTATTTTCTTTTACATTTTCAAAATGACAGAAAAGGAATAGGGCCCTCAGCAGAGGTTTGGCCACCCTGCATAGTTATACCTAGTAGCCCCCCCTTTAGAAACTATCACAGTGTGTAAATAGTAAATAGCTTGTCTGATACCTTGGTCATAGTTATCTGAGAGCTCAAGTCTCCTGGGTTTCCCATTCTTTTGCAGGCTGCTGCTTTGTTTCCCCTTTTCACTCTGAAATTGTAGAAAACAAAAACAGTACACTGATCAAATATTTCAAAAGAGTGTTTCATGTTTAATGTTATGCCTTTTGGAGATCATTTCATCTTCCACTTACTGAACTGTTCACATTAACAGAAATTTTGACCAGGCTGCCTAAACATTTGCATGTCACTGTATATATCATAAAACATTATCTACTGTTTCATGGATTGCCTTCTCGTCAGCTTTGCTGAAAACAAATGCACATGGCCATGGTGAGGGTTAGCAGAAATAGCGAAAAGCGACCGGACTTGCATAGTTCCCCTTTAAAATGTGCAAAAATACTGCTAAAACTGCTTTTTGACATTGAGTGCAATGCAACATAACTTAACTATAACATTGCATTACCTGGTAATCGCAGTCACAGCTCAAGCAACCGCATCCAGAAATCCATTAGCTTCCTAAAAGCAGACAGTCGCTAGCCATTGTTTACTACAGCTGCCTCATTTCCCTGTTTGTCAGCACTGAAATCTGTTGCCAAACCTCTCAGGCTGCTCTGCCCATCAGCTGCCAGTCAGACCGCTGCTGCTGTAGGTTCATCCATCACTGAAACACAAGTGGCTCTACAGCTATCAGACATATCCATCCACAGCTATAAGCACAGCAGTCAGGGTCTTTTTATTGCTGCAGAACACAGTGTAAAACTTAAATACAAGTAGCTCACAGCTGTTATATCGCATTTCTTTTCTGACTAAAAGAATTTTTGACATTGATCAGTTTCTGCTGCTTATGGATGTCTTTGGTAATTGTACACTATTATGTCCTGTGTTGTACTGTAATGTACCGATGGAATCCAGACCACAGAAAGACTGAGCTGTTAGAATCAGACATCCTTGAAAGTTGAGTGCTGGGTCATATGTACAGCTGTACTTGTTACTGTGAAACCTGCCTTTACCTGAGGGAAATCAAGGAGTAGCTTTCTCCTCTGCCCACAGCCTCCGCTGAACCAGTATGGCTGGTTGATGTAAGTCTTACATGTAACAACGGACACTGCTCTGTCAAATTTGTTCAATTATTTTTTCAATTTTTCCGAACCATCAGAGTCTTAAATTTTATAAATGCCTGGCCATGGAGGCTAACTTCTGGAAGCAACAGTCCTTCACCTCACTTTCACTCTACAGTCAAAGTTTGGATTTGCTTATTGTGGATGCAAGGATGCACCCACTGCCACAAGTATTGATCTTTCCTTTTATCCCGTCATGCTGCCATCACAGTGATCCTTTCCCCCATCTTAGCTCTTTGACATGCAAACATAAATCTATGGTTAAAAACTTGATTATAAGTGTATGAGAGCACGGTGTTGGCTGCAGAAATCTCCAAATCCCTTCAAAGAAATGGAGGTGCTCGGGCAGAACATTGATTTTAGGGTCTGTGGTTTGAGTCCCCATCCCAGGTGCCTTTGAGCAAGAAGACTATCCATCTGTGAGGGAAAAATGTGCACAGTGTCCCAAAATGTCTAAAGCATGATGTTAAAGAAATCAGTAAACCAAAGTTAAAGGGATAGTTCAACATTTTAGCAAATTGGCCCATTGCCATAATCCCTATAGTCTTAGGAGTAGGTGTGTTAACTTTAACTGTCGGTGCAAGCTATTTTTAGAACGGCGGAGCTGCTCAGAGCTACGCTACGGAGGCTCATGGGATTTCTTGGTTTCCCTTATCAAACTCATCAAATACACAATCCAACAACGAGACAAAGTTGATATCAAGGCATGAATTTACCTCAAAAACAACTCTGTCTCGTAACGTTCCGTTATTATCTCATAGTGTGGTGAATGTGCAGGTCATAACTTGTTCACCAGAGCGTTTTGGAGTTGTTGGATTGTGTATATGATGAGTTTGATGAGGGAAACTAAGAAATCCCAATAGCCTCCATAGCGTAGCTCTGAGCAGCTCGCGGCTCTGCTCCACCATTCTAAAAATAGCTTGCACTGACAATTAAAGGTAACACACCTACTCCTAAAACTATAGGGATTATAGCAATGGGCCAATTTGCCAAACTATTGATCTATCCCTTTAAAGCAAAGGAACAAGAGGTGGAAAATGTTTAATGCAGGTTGAACATGTATTTGTTTTTCAAGAAGTTACAGTACAGTAGATACTGTATATTTATCAGTACAGCTTTAAAAATGCAATTTTAAATGAAATAAATATCTGTTGCAAAACAAGCTTGAAAAAAACATGATTACGTCTGATTAAGAGTTTCAGAGACTAAAAAGTGAGTAAAGAATCAGTCATGGGGAACAAAATGTTCCATCTGTGGCTAGTAGTAAGAAACTGAACCCTGTGGAAAAGGATGAGTTTTCCACAGATCTCCAATGTAAAGCTCTTGTCTGGCCCGTGGAGAGCGTTGACATTCCAGGCCAACATTGCTTAGACGCATGACCCTAATCTGTGTCACCAGTTTTCTGTCACTAACCTTTAATTCACCTCCCGTTTCTCCGTTTTGCCCTTTTCCCTTTCTCTTGGTTTCCCCACCCTCCTCAGGCGTGGTCCGTGTGTCCCTGGCAGACATGGACCGGGAGACCAGGGAAAACTACACCGTGGTCATCCAGGCCAAGGACATGGGCGGCCAGCTGGGGGGGCTCGCCGGCACCACCACCGTCAACATCACGCTGGGCGACGTCAATGACAACCCGCCCATGTTTGACCAGAGTAAGCAACAGTCCACAGTCCTACTCTCCTGTCTTTTCCTCCACCTCAGATCACAGCGACCTTTTCTCATCCAAGCAGAATGGAAATCAGTTAGACCGAGAATACAGTGCAGCCTGATGTAGATATACAGTATATATAATATAACATGTTCAGTAATAAAGTAGATTGAATGAAAACCTAAACATGATCAGGTATGACCCCCAAATTTCTAACTACTGCATGTATTGCACTGAGGCTGCAATAAAGTATTTTTTCATATTTATTATAGATTAGAAAATACTAGAAAACATTATCGACCCTTCATATTTAGTCTATTATGATATAAGACAAAGAAAACCAACATCTTCACATTAGTTGAGTTGGAATTGTTGGATGTTTGGTTAAATATATAAATTAGTTTATTTGTTTAGCAATAAAAACATCAGTTCTCTTTTCATTACTACATCTAAAAACAGGTAGATTCAAGTAGTTGCAGTATTTGTTTTCCAATTTCGTGAAAAAATGTTGAGTATAGTTGAAGGATCATGAGCTTGCACTGAGTGTCCTACCAATTTTCTGTGTGGAGATGTTTGTGGCTCAATGCAAAACCCTGCGATGACCCTGAGGTTTAGTTGTGTTTCAAAAAAGCAGCCTGCTGTTTTGCTTCAGGGCGGATGAGTTATAGTTTCCAGTGTTCATCATTAAATGTGAGAAAAAGCAGCCGTGTGGTATGCGCGCATTAACATGGGACCGTTTCTGTATGGACGGCTCAGAAAACCGCACATCTCCTCATCCGTCCACATCATCCGGCGTCCGAGCCGTTAGCCCCCTCTGCCCCCTGCCCCTCTGTCCACTTCTGGCCACCAGTCCCCAGTCATTTACCCCCTTGGCCTCCGACCTCCTCCTCTCAGCCACCAGTCGGCCCCATGCTGTCTCTTTGATTATCCCCATTCCTGCTCCTCTCATTACCGTTCCCCCTGAGGTCAGGGGTTGTCTAGCTGTCCATGGTCATTCCAGCCTGGTCGGCGGGTGGCTTCACTCCTAGACAAAGAAAACACCCGCCGCTGTTGCCGCCCCACTTCCACTTCCAACCACTGGTCTCCCGCCAATTAACGCCATCACTTCGATGGAACTTTGATCGGTTGTGAAGAGCTTCAGGGATTCCCCTCTGTCAAGCACAATGTGCAGGCATTTCACTTCGGACTGCAGGGAGCAGCGCAAATTGGGCAGCTGTCACCTCTTCTTTGAGGTTAAGCAGTAGATGAAATTCAAGCCAACCCTCGAGACCGTCTATAACCCAAGTGTGAGGTGTTTATGAAGCCATTCATTTTCAGCCTATACCTCAGATGTGATGCTGTGAGGAGGGAGGACGGCGGTGGAGGTGATGGAAGATGTTTGGCTCCCTCTAGAGGACGGAAGAGTAAAACAAATGGAAAAAACATAAAGATTCTGACAGGATGATCACTGTGTCCATGCATCCCCTCAGGGTTGTACCAGATGAGCGTCCCAGAGACGGCTCCGGTGGGTTCAGTGGTGGGTCGTATCTGGGCGAAGGACAGGGACATCGGGGTCAACGCTGAGATGAAGTACAGCATCATCGATGGAGACGGGAGAGACACCTTCGACATCAGCACCGACCCAACCAACCTATTTGGCATCATCACAGTGAAAAGGGTATGCTGCAAACTGATCAATCATTTCTTATCTAATCACAGAGTTTTGGTGATAGGTGTTATAGATCATGTTAACCATCTAGAAGACATCTGTAGCACACTTTTAGATCACTTACTTTGTTAGAACATATTTATATATGTGTACTCTACTTACTTTTTTCTTTTTCATTAAATTATGCTTATATCTTTTATCTTTTTAAAATTGATAGGGAGAGATGCACCTAAATCTGTTGTGCTTGATCGCTCAATGAGGAAAGTTGAATTGAATTGAATTAAAGATCCTAAGCTTTAATAATTTATTCATTCATACAAACACTTATTTAAAATAAATTTCATATAAGAAAAATAAACAACTTATGTACAACTTTGATGCAAACCTTTAAACCCTTTCTTTTTCATACAAAACGATCCATTGAAAAATCTGGCAATTTTGCTTTTCTCTACAGTAATGCACCTTGTAAAGTGCTTTCAAGCCACATTTGATTCGTCTTTTGCTAAATCCAGCACTAAAGTAAATACTTTAAGCAGGTCTTTGAAAATGCATCCCCTCACCTTTCAGCTGTTCCTCAGCAACCTGCTGTTACCTCCTCTGGTGATCTTTGACTTGACATTTGTACCCAGAGGCATAATGTGTGTATATTACACCTTAAGTGTTTATTTCTTTGACAAACTGGCACCTACTTCTTGAACAACTTACCGGCTGAGCTCTAAATCTTCGTCACCTTGCGATGAAAACTTCAGCCAAAGTGCATCAAAAGCCAAAAAAAAAATCCATTAACGCTGTCATCTGTTTAATGGCTTTCCGTGTGTTCACCTTCCAGCCGCTGAACTTCGAGGTCAAGCCCAGTTACACTCTGAAGGTGGAGGGTGCCAACACCAACCTGGACCCGGCCTACCACCAGCGCGGACCCTTCAAGGACGTTACCATCGTGCATGTGAGCGTGGAGGATGTGGACGAGCCGCCAATGTTTGACTTGCCGGCGTACTACATTGAGCTTCCGGAGAACGCCGAGATTGGGACCTTGGTGAAGATGGTGTCAGCGAGGGATCCTGATGCTGCCAACAACTCTGTGAGGTGAGTGAGACGATGAAACAACCTGTCCTGAGTTCATAAGTCAGGAAGTCCAACCAAGAAAAAACAATAAGTTAATAAAGTTAAGTTAATAAGAAAATGATCATATGGATATAACAACTCTTTCACAATAAGATACCAATAGCAGGACTATTAAATTTCATTATAATAATAGATCATTATGAAACAGGTACATGCCTATAAAATGAGTGTCAGTAATGTGATTCATACTTCATAAAGGTCAGGTGAAACTGAGACATGTCTGAACATGTTTTTCCTCTGTCTGGTAGAACGCTTCAGTAGCAGTACAGTGCCTTGAAAAAGACGTTCTACATTTTAATTAAGTGAAAGCACAAGAGTAGCCTATTATCTGTTTTTAAAAAAATGCCAATGATGTGAAAACTGCAATTGACTTTAAAGGGACAACGAGGAGTTTCTATTCGGTTATAAAAAAGTCTCACGTTAATGTGGATGAATCTCCGCTACCCACACTTGTTAATGGGCCCATTTTCGATAAATATATCGATCTGTCTCTATCATTATTTTATTATTATTAGTGGTGGTGGAAATGCTGGTCGAGCCGACCAGCGTTTCCTTAATGAGAATAATGCAGCTGAATCGCCGTTTATGGTCGGAACTACGACGGTAACTGAACCTCTTTGAGTCCGTCTTGCGCCGGTCAAAGAATTTTACGGTGCGCGCGGAGGCTCATAAATGTAGTGTGAAAACGCTTCGCTTTTCCAAAACTCCTCGTTGTCCCTTTAATCTTCTAAAGACATTTCTATCCATAACAGATTTTTATGATTCTTTTGAGAAATGGAATGAATGAATGAATGAATGAATGACTGAATGAATGACTGAATGAATGACTGAATGAATGACTTTTATTATTGTGTCATGCCCAGCCTGCATGGGCTTATAAAACACCAAGAAAACAAACCGGGACCAGAGCACATCATCAACACATCAAAGAAATAAGAAAACAAACAGGGGTTCAAAACCATTATCCAAAAACATAAAAGGAAAACAATGCCAAGGTTCAGGAGAAATCAGAAATGAATTAAACTAAACTGACTAAATCAGAGGAAGATTTAATGAAGTCTTATTAGTATTATAAT
This sequence comes from Trachurus japonicus, assembly GCF_045865225.1. Lineage (NCBI taxonomy): Eukaryota > Metazoa > Chordata > Actinopteri > Carangiformes > Carangidae > Trachurus > Trachurus japonicus. Next base: position 18,275,073 of record NC_140926.1, on the reverse strand, counting down.
ATAACACTCAGAAGCTTATTGTCTGTTTTCAGACAGGAATAGTGGGGGCTTGATGTAATGTCACATCAGCCCCAGCAGGGGGCAGCATCACAACACATCACAACCAGAGCAGGATACGACTGAAGGCTCCAGGGTGAAGCAACATGTGATGTGTGTTTGAGAGCTCCACTGATGGAGCTGAGGATGAATTGGGAAAATCACAGAATAATGAGAATTAGAAAACATCCAACAGTTGGTCAACATAGAGACCAGAAGCCAGAGACTTTCACTTTTCCCTGTAATTGGAGAGTATGTTTTGTGTTCTGGCAGAACAGATGTTGCATGGTGGGTCGACTGTCCAGACTGCACCTCTCATAAACTAATTAGACATAAAGTCTTTAATTAGGCTATTAATCATCAGGAGGAATCAACGACTGCGGCAGCAAATGAGTGTTTCACACGGCACAGGCTGCACCCTGTCCCAGCTGGACCTTTCACAACCTCGGTTCAGGCTAAAAGCAGCACACAGGAAATGGATGTAGAGTGTGTGTTAAGTGTGTGTTTACACTCTGCTATTTAAGTGCTGTGTCCGAATTTCTTCCTCATTCAGTCCTTCACTGTTCCTCAGACACAAACACTTGATATTGAGAAAGTAATTCAGATTTGAATTGTGGGATTTTATGGACAATGCGTTGTTTATTTCCTCACTGGAGAGCAACTTTGAGAGCAACACTCTTAGATAAATGAAATAGTAGAAACTACATGTAAATTCATGCTGGTTTGCTTGTGCTAGCTCCGGGTCAACCGAAGTATCCTAGAAGTGTCTCCTCAGCCAAGTCCTCCAGCTCCTCATGGAAGGATCCTGAGTGAGAATGTTTAATCCCTCCAACTTGCTCTGGGTTTACCAAGAGTCTCCCTTCAGTTGGACATGTGTGGACGACACCAGGAGACATACAAGAGGCAGCTGAATACATGAATATGAAGCTTGGAAAGAGCCAGAGAGAAAGAAAAGAGCCAGCACCCGGCTCCTTTTCAAGCTCCTCATCCTGTTCATAAAGATTTGAGCTGATTATGAACAGAACGTGAGTGTGATGATTGATCAGATAGGTGTAAGGAAATCTCAGGGTTGTTACAGTAACTGATCAAAGGGTCAGGTTCAATTCCCGGCTATTTCCTAATCTGTAAATCACAGTCTCAGATCTGATCCTTTTTAAACCATGTTTCATATTGAATGCTGAAAACATTAACGTTATGTGAAATGAAACACTACATTTATGAACTGCATCCAATTTAAAGGGATAGTTCAACATTTTGGCATTGGCCATTGCCATAATCCCTATAGTTTTAGGAGTAGGTTCGTTACCTTTAATTGTCGGTGCAAGCTATTTTTAGAACGGCGGAGCAGAGACATGTCCTAGCAATATTGAGATAAGTGAACCTGTATGCGATAACAAGTTTGGTATTCCCAGTACAGTATGTCCCTGCTACTATAGTCTGCCAGTGATGCTGTTTAGTCTGCCATTTATTAAAAAAATAAATAAAAAAGAGAGCGAGAGAGAGACTTCTGCCAAAAGTTCTGCCAAAAACTGATATGTCTGTCTGGTCACTGAGTCTACAAAATGTTTAATAAAATGTATTGTATTTATATCAGTTTTGGAATCTAAACTCTATCAAAAACCCTGACAGGAGTTTATATATTTCCCTTCCCTTCACTTCCAGCCATAGAAAATGTTTTTCAAACCTATCACACACCGTCCACAGCTCCTGGGTGGAAACCGCTGCTGTACGCTCTTTGATGTTTTAGTAACTCCAGTGATGACAATTTACTGAGGAACTCTCCTGGAGAGAGAGGAAGAGAGAGAGGGAGAGAGAGAGAGAGAGAGAACCACTGATGCAGCTAAAGCTCCAATCTGAATATCATGTTTCACTGAAATCCCCAGAGCTGGCAGCGTGCTCTGGCGGTGCATCAGTAAGAGATTTTCAAAAAGCCAGTTTGGAGAGTTGCGGCACAAGTGGCAGAAGAGCTGAGGAATCAGTTGAGGGTGAAGGTGAAGAGCCGAGGCCGGGTACTGCAGCAGCAGCAGCAGCAGCAGCAGCAGCAGCAGCAGCAGCAGCAGCAGCAGCAGCAGCAGCAGCACAGGACAAATAAGGACAAAAAGCAGCAGCTGACCTTCAGCCTCTGTCTGTCTCATTTCCATTTTACATACTTCTCATCCTTTACCAACTGTAGCATGACTGGCAGATATATCAGAGCCCACACACACACACACACACACACACATACACATTTTCTAACCTGCTGTTTCTCACATACACACATATATAGACTGCAGCCCCTCCTCATGCTGACTGTGGGAGGGGGTGATATTAATAGAGATCCTTCAGGGAGATCCTTGCCAGTCACAACTGTTCCCTGTCTGTCGCCGCTCGGTCCAACGCACACACACACGCTGCATAACGGCCCCACAGACATGAACATGCGCATACACACACTACTGTTAGAGTGACTGTAGTACAACAGTGTGACAAAACCAGTGTCAGTGGTTTATTAAACACTGCAGATGGAATGGAGTTACATATGTTAATGAGTCATTTAAAGGCAGCAGCTTAAGGAGCTGGTTGCAAACCCCAGAACAGGCTGGTTAATGATATTTCAGTGCAGTGGTTCCCAACCTTTTTTGGCTCGTAACCCCATTTTGACATCACAAATTTCTGGTGACCCCCGATCACGTCATGTGATATTTTTATATGCTGCATTTCACAGCACAAGTATGGAATACTGTTGTTTAAGATTGTGTGTGATGGTTTTAATCATACATTTAAAAAGAATAATGATTAGTTAAGAGAATATTTTCATTAGTCATTTTTTTATCAATTACTAGACATTTCAGGCGACCCCATTTGTATTCCAGGCGACCCCACATGGGGTCCCGACCCCAAGGTTGAAAAACACTGTGCGATGCATGTAATGGAAGTTATTATTGTTGTATGATTATTTTGTTGAGGATGATTTTAACTTTTAATTCCGAATCTTTCTCACTTTGCGGTTTTATTATGTTGTTGTTATTTTATTACAGACAGTTGATTTGATATGTTTTATTCCTGTTGTACAGCACCTTGTAACTTGTTTCTGAAAGGTGCTATATAATTATTAAAGTTATTATTATTATAATCAGCTTAGTCAGATGCACCCCACAACATCATCATGCTGCAAAAAATATATAATATGGAAGTTGAGATCATTATAATTATCATGGGTGATATACAGATTATTGGTAGGTTGGTACTAGGATTATGCAGGTTATAAATTGGATTTTGACTTTCCTGTCAATGATTTAGAAGCAGAAACCAGGTCTTGACTTTGGTTTTGAAAAATAATTTAAAACATTAAATCAACTAAAGATGTGAATTAACTAATCAACTCCTCTTGGAGCTGATTTAGTTCTGACTCACATCCACGCCTGCACCTCTTCCAGGAGAGGGCAGCTTCAGGTGAACTCAGTCCATGTGGGAACATATCATGGTTGCGTAAACAGGTTTCTGCTCCACAGCCTGGAAGAGGATGTGCTCTACATTCTCCTCTTCTGTGTGTGTGTGTGTGTGTGTTTGTGTGGCTGTTGTTGCATGTCACTCTCAGAAGAGTGTTTTGGAAATCAGCCTGCGGTGGCAGGAGATGAGCCAGGGTGGCACACTGCAGGTCTGTGTATCCCCAGCATCGGTTTGGCAGAGGAGGCAGATACTCTGATTAAGCCTTATCTGCAGCCGCTCCTTCTTATTGTGCCCTCAGAAGCTGCCAGCCCGTCGCCTTATCGCACAGATACACACGCGCGTCGCATGCTTATATTGTGTGTGTGCAGATGGGTCGCCCTCAGATAGGATTACAAGATCCCAAAAAAAAACACACACACACACAAAGATTTTTACACTTCATGCAGCGCTGATATTCACGTGACATCCTGTGCCACCAGGTATTCCATCGAGAAGTCCAGCGACCCTGAGAAGTACTTCTACGTGGAGATCACTACCGGGTCACTGATGACGGTACGTTCACTGGACCGAGAGGAGATCGGCTGGCACAACATCACAGTCCTCGCCATGGAGATGAGTACGTCACATGCACAGACACACAAACACAAACACAGACATGATCTTGACCTTATCAAGTTGTTGTTGTCTCTATTTTGGCACCTGAAGAGCCTTATTTTGATTCACATGTCTTGTTTTGTTAAATCAACAGTTTGGAATCCAAAGATTCTCAATTTACAGTGATTTTAAATTGAGAACTATAGGAAATTCTTGAAACAAAAATAATCCCTGGTGTTAGTTGATTTATAAGAACTAAACTCCAGACAGCATCAGCATCATGAGATGGAGATTTATTCTGTGTTTATACACAGATGAGCGAATATACTTGCACAGATGCAGAAGCCGTGATTTTGGAAAACAGGCTCCTGCAGAGTTATGTAATGTAGAGCAGGAGATGCCCTACAGATCCACGCACAGCTGGCAGCACCGAAAGTCACCTTCATGCTCCCTCCCTTTTGCTTTGTTTGTCTGTTTGTCTCTTTGTTTGTTAGACACACCTAAAAGGAGACAGTAATTGAATTAATGACTAATTAAATAAGTTCCTGTGGTGGCTAATTAAAGATGTGATGGAGATGAAGAGGTTGAGGGAGGTCAGAACAAAGCAGTTAAAGTAGCTGGAACAAAATAAAACTGATTAGAAACAATGGATTAGGCAAAAATAGTAAATATCTGTGTATATATATATATTTATATATTACATTTAAAGTTCTGATTTGAGGTAAAAACTCATAATATTCTGATATGAAGTTGTAATTATATGAGAAAATGCCTCTATGAGAATTATTTTTGTTATATTACAGAGCGGAAGTTAAAATTTAGTTTTAAAATGTCATAACATTATGAGGAAAAAGTTAAGAATTTAGGAGAAAAGTCATCACACCACAATATAGTTGTTATTTTATTAAAGATTATTTTTGTTTAAATGTAAAGAATAGGAAACAGAGTTATTACCTTTCATGAAAAAAGTTCATAACTTGCAAAATATAGAATTAACAGATGTTTAATGTGACATTTACGAAACACAGTCCATGTGCATCCAAATAAGTCCAGAAGGAATTCAGTCATCATTCATTTTAATTTTTAAATCCACTGAAAAACCCCCTCTATCTGGAAAAAATTGATTAAAACTTGATTTTATCAGCTTCATTTAGAACAAAGCTTTATTTTGATGAACCCAATCAATCAATATTCACATTTGCTTTGCTCTGTACTTTTCTAATAGATTTTTTAAAAGTGCTGATTTCACTTCATGTGGGTCAAACCTCAGATGTAACTGCTGCGCTTTCACCCTGGACATTAAACTACTTCACTCCGACCCTCAAACTCGCACACATACACACACGTTAACATGAGACGGCTTGAGCTCCGACCTCCAGAGCCAAAGTCACGCCGGTGATGGATCGATCATGTGATGAAACCTGAGAAAGTAGTTACTGGCCACTAATTGCGCTTCTATTGCCTATTACACAGCTGGTTAAGGTATGCAAATTGCTGATTGGTAATGGAGAATAATAGAATTGTGATCTAAGCGTGAGAGGCCCCTAATGTGCCGCAGGCTCGCTGTAAATGAGGGGGAGATTAAGAGAGGCGCAAAGTGAGCTAAGCAGGTTCCCCAAAGAGTCATTTATCTGAGTCCATCGCTGCATCTTACAGCTTCTGACCAATTTGTGTTTACTGTATGTGTGTGTGTGTGTGTGTTCCCGCAGACAACCCAAGTCAGATCGCAAGTGTGTCTGTAGCAGTGAAGGTCATGGACGTGAATGATAATCCTCCCATGCTGACGCGCTACTTGGAGGCTTATGTGTGTGAAAACGCCAAAGCAGGGCAGGTAAGGAAACAAAATCATCTTATTCATTAATTTGATAAGGACAGTGATTGAAAAATGGGGAAAACAATGAAGAATTAGTGATATATTCTTCTCCGCCACCTAAATCCTTTGAGAAAATACATTCTTTTTTACTCCACTACATTTTTACAGTTATAGATTTGACACACAGAATGTTTTAGTCTCTAAAAGCATGCTGCATTGTAGTCATTCCTGATTTACTGATTGCTTGAGTTTATTCAATGCCAACAATCTGCATTGTAAAACAGCACTACGACTGTAAATCCTCACGGGAGCTGCAGCTGCTCCAATCTATATAATGAAATATGTTTATCATAGTGAGAGGAGGGATGTAAATATATTACACACTGATGAAAAGGCCCACGTTACGTAATATATTGCTTACACGGCCGCAGCTGAAGATGAATCAGTGACTTTTTCCCACCGGGCTCTGACTGTGTGTTGATGTAATCCAGCTGATCCAGACGGTGACAGCGGTGGATCCAGATGAGCCGCTGGGTGGACAACACTTCGACTACAGCCTGGCTCCGGAGGCCGCCAACAACCCCAACTTCACCCTGAGAGACAACCAAGGTAAAGAGCAGTCCAGACGAGTCGGCTCCAGACAGTGACGCAGTTCAAGTTTGGCATTGTGTCTGTGTTTTGTGGGATCGTAGCTCTGAAGCCACACGTAGCATCAAAACATCATCTGTCTTCGCAGCACTTCTCCATATGGAAGATGATGCCTGAGGGGTGATGCAGCAGAGTCCCTTCATCATCCTCTATCACCACGCTCCCTCTGAGCTTCGGCTCCGTTCACTTTCTTTTCTGTTTTGCGCTGTAAACCACACAGCAGAGTTCCTCCGAGTTACTGTGTAGAGTTAATGTCAGCAACAGCGAGGGTTCCCACATGGTCACAACAGGGGTTCAGATATAAAACCCATTTTAGTGGTGTTAGAAAAAAAAAGGAAACACAAGGTAATGTAAACAAAAATCATAGCAGCAGTTTTTTTTGTCTTTACTGTGTGCTAGTGTGTGAAAAATGTAATCCAGGTGACACAGTCCCATATGGTCTAGCGGTTAGGATTCCTGGTTTTCACCCAGGCGGCCCGGGTTCAACTCCCGGTATGGGAATTTATAGGTTTACCTTTGTGTGCAGTCTCAGAGTCAAGTTAATAGTTGTTCTCTGAATAGTACCAAAATACTTCCACACACCTTTAAGTGCTACTTGTAATTTATACACTACGCTTGTGTTTTCTAATGACTCCTGTGCAGAATCAAACCTCCTCTATGTACTGTAGGTACTTGTCGTCCCATATGGTCTAGCGGTTAGGATTCCTGGTTTTCACCCAGGCGGCCCGGGTTCAACTCCCGGTATGGGAACTTATTCCTTTCTTCTCCATGTGTAACTGAATGCAAACAACTTAGGTTGATTTATCAAGTCGGTGGTTGTTTGCTTGTGTAGGGAAGGAAATATCTAGAGACGTGTAACAGCATCTCCAACAGTATTCTGTCTTTGGTGTTGGAATGAGGTTTTCAAAGTAAAGTAATTATTTGATCTGACTCCATTTAAAAATAAGTAAATACCCAGTTAATAGTTAACCAGTAGTTAGAGATATTATCATTTTAAGAATTCAACTAACTACTTCTTAACATGGAAGAATAAAGTATTCAGAGGTTAGAGAACATAGCGCCCAGTGAAACTTACCATAGAACTAAGACTCTTTGGGGATACAGTATTTAACTAATCCTCACCTTAGTTCAGGGATGGCAGATATGGACTTAAACTATTCAGTGACCTTAACATAGAAGAACAGCCCTGACACCTGGGTTGAGATATTCAGAGGTTATAGAACATAACTCAATAGTTAAAGAACATGATACTCAATCTTTTCTATTCCACTCAGAGGTTAAGGGTGTAAGTGTTACCCAGTGAAACTTACTATATAACTAAAGACCTAATAGGTATCTGATAACAGATCTTTAACTACTAGAATAAGAATCTCAACAAGACAATATTAGAAATTGAGTGGTTAACATTCCAGTTTATTGTGATGCACAAAGTGAACAAACTATAGGCAATTGTATCAACACTTAAGAAACAGATAATGCAACACACTCAATGTGTGGGAGCTAAGCAGATCAACTCAAAGGTGAGGTTCTTGCTCTTTCCTTTAAATATCCAACCAGAACAAAGACACTTCTAAATATAAAATGAGATTTTGCAAAGAGACACCATTCACATCTAAAGACCTTCGATCATCAGGGGTCTTTTCACATGATAATGAAGTACTTAATCCTTTGTACTTCTCACACTGAGACCACCATACATACAACGCTTCAAGGGGGAGTCAGGTAGACAGGAGGTGTTAAGGAGACACTTTTTTTTTTTTTTTAGAGTGATGAGATACAGTCCCCAAATGGTAACCTAGGTGGTTGATAACCAAAAGGCATAAAATTGTTTCAGAGACAATATTTCAGGGTGGGGGTCAGACTGTCTTACACTTGAAATACACTTAAATAGCTCAAGTGTTGTGTTCCTCAGCTTCAGTGCAGTTGCTCAGTAAGAGGAGCACCTCAAGACAAGAGCCTGTCATCCCATATGGTCTAGCGGTTAGGATTCCTGGTTTTCACCCAGGCGGCCCGGGTTCAACTCCCGGTATGGGAACTTATTGATTTACCTCTGCTGAATAACAGCAATGCAGTCTAAGAAAAGTCTTAGAGAAAAGTTAGCAAGACAGTGGTTGTTGTCTTGAAATCCACTTGAGCTATGATGTGTTCTACAAAGTGTTTTGACCCAAATGACCAGCCCCCCTCTCAGTATTGGGGCAGCCTTCCAACACTGAGAAAATTCTAAGTACTCTGACTTTGAGATTGTTGTTCTCTTGAAATCCACCTCAATAAGTCATAGTCTGAAGTATGATGAACACATCCTATGTTCTGCAGAACACCCAAAATCACTTCCCTCCCAACAACTGTCCAATATTGTGAGAAAGTTCAAAGAACTTCCACAACTTCTATGAATCAAAGCTGTAGCTTCTGTCTAGTTGCTCTAGAGTAAGGGTGATGTCATCCCATATGGTCTAGCGGTTAGGATTCCTGGTTTTCACCCAGGCGGCCCGGGTTCAACTCCCGGTATGGGAACTTATGTCTTACCTCTGCGTAACTGTATACTCTCAGAGTCAGGTTTACAAATCAGTGTCTGTTCCAGCTTACTCCATTTCAAGTACAATTAACATGTGCTGTTCTCTGCAGGTTATAAATAGTAGACTTTATCCACTTGGCTATAGTTCCCTTCCCAGTATTGGAACAGGCTTTCAACATTACAGAAATTCTAAGTAGCTACATGCACATTAAGGCTTTATGTAAATCTTGTTTTTTCTCATGACTATAGCTTCAAAGTTGCTCTGCGAGAGGAGCACCTCAAGAGACTGGTATATGGTCCCATATGGTCTAGCGGTTAGGATTCCTGGTTTTCACCCAGGCGGCCCGGGTTCAACTCCCGGTATGGGAATCTGTGTCTTACCTCTGTATGTGTTCTTGGCATCAGATTAAAAACGTATGTAACACAATATGCTCTGGAAATGGCATGTCTAATCTTTCCCATACCTCCACATTTAGACCTTCTTGTCACTTTTTTTGCAGTGATTTTTTACATTTTTCCTCATGACTCTTATGATGAATCAAAGCTTCAGTGCTGTTGCTCTGGCAGAGGAGCACCTCTATGGAGGTTGTGTGTAGTCCCATATGGTCTAGCGGTTAGGATTCCTGGTTTTCACCCAGGTGGCCCGGGTTCAACTCCCGGTATGGGAAGTTATGAAATTACCTCATTCATTAGGGACAAGTTAAATCACTTGTTCCTCTCTTCAACTCCACCTTACCTGTGTGCGTAACTGTATAAAAGCAACTTCAGTGGGTCATAATCTATGAATGAACATTTTCTGTGTTCTGCAGGTTATGAATAGTGAACTTTATCCATGTGATTATGGTTCACCTCCCAGTAATGCAGTTCAAAGGACTTCCACATCAAGTCTTGTAACTTTGTGCACAAATCATGTTGCTCTGGCAGAGGAGCACCTCTATGGAGGCAGTGTGTAATCCCATATGGTCTAGCGGTTAGGATTCCTGGTTTTCACCCAGGCGGCCCGGGTTTAACTCCCGGTATGGGAACTGTTGTTTGCAAGACTTCCATTCAACCATTGATTGTATTACCACACAACCCACTCAAAAAGGCCATTTGCATTGCCAGCTACAATACAGCATACTTGTATATGAAGATGGCAACTGCACCAATAATCCATTTGGCTTTACTCTACATTTGAGCATCGGCTTGTAGCTTAACTATCCATATGGTCTACTCTAGCAGATAGGATCCCTGGTTTTCACCCAGTGGCCCGGGTTCAACTCCCAGTGTGGGAACTCTTGTTGAAGCTTTATAAATACATCACAGGGAGACTGACTTCTGCAGGAACCCTCTGTTATGATAGTTATCAAGGTTAAAAATGGAGATTTAAGGACCTGTTTACATTCAACAAATAATGAATAAATGGTTGTTGTAGTCTCTGAATGACTGGCGACCTGTCCAGGATGTACCCCACCCTCACCCTACGTCAACTGGGATTGGCTCCAGCTCCCAAGCACTCCTGCACAGATAAACTGTGTAGACAATAGATGGTTGTTGAAGTTTAAAATACATAAATATTAGCTGGAATGAAGGTAATATAGAGTACAGTTAAATCCCAGGGGGTTATCAGAAATGTTGCACATAGGCATTTAGTCACCTAACTAAAGTATTTTTAAAGGGATAGTTCAACATTTTGGCAAATTGGCCCATCACCATAATCCCTATACTCATAGCAGTAGGTTTGTTACCTGTAATTGTTGGTACAAGCTATATTTAGAATTTTACAAGACAGAGTTGTTTTCGAGGCAAATGCAGAGACTGCTTGCAAAGAAACTGCCCCCGATGGGAACGTGCATCAGAGGTTTTGCACGAAAACAACTCTGTCTTGTAACGTTCCATTATTATCTCATAGCGTGGTGAATTTGCAGGTCACAACTTGTCCACAAGAGCGTGTTGGAGTTGTTGGATTGTGTATTTGATGAGTTTGATGAGGGAAACCAAGAAATCCCATCCGTAGCGTAGCTCTGAGCAGCTAGTGGCTCTGCTCCGCCGTTCTAAAAATTAAAGGTAACAAACCTACTGCTATGACTAGGGATTATGGCAATGGGTGAAATGCCTAAATGTTGAACTATCCCTTTAACAGCCTGTAACACAGCATCAACCAGGAAGAATATACATTTTCTATGTGACGCCATACAATAGAGATGAAGTTGATTTTGATTGTGAGAGACTCCTCAGCTGGTTTTATAAGTTGACAGTATGTGTCAGAATAACAAGCAGTGAGGAATCGCTGTTAAAATGCTCCATGTAACAACTTCAGTCATCACCTCATCTTCGAAGCTGTACAAATGTTCAGTTCACAGCATCCCTTACATGTATCTACCATGACCGTGCTCATCCCACCACAACCTGTAATCGTGGACATATACTGCTTCTACCCTGTTATCTGTAAAAGGCAGCCATTGCAGCATCAGTGATCTGAGCTCAGCAGACTCCCAAACGTCTCAGTGTCTCAGTGTGTTAACTCAACCTTTCCCTGACCTCTTTGTCTCTTTCTAGACAACACAGCATGGATCTTGACCCGACGCGGAGGCTGGTCACAGCAGGACCAGACCGTGTTCTACTTGCCCATCTTTATCTCCGACGGCGAGCAGCCGGTCCAGACCAGCACCAGCACGCTGACCATCCGAGTATGCAGCTGCGACCACGAGGGCAACGTCATGTCATGCAACGCCGAGGCCTACAGCCTGCCCGCCAGCCTCAGCAGAGGAGCCCTCATCGCCATCCTGGCCTGTATCTTCGTCCTGCTGGGTGAGTTGTGATGTGCCGCTGTGTCAGTGTGCAGAGAGGAGCCAACCGGCCTTTTTGTCATGTAATGATATTTAATCTGATTCAGAGTCAGACAAAACCTCAAACAGCAAACACGGCTCCTGCAGGTTTCAAAATGCCTGAAAAAGATTCAAACACTTAGGAAATAACCAGAGGCTGTTAAGAATTCTGTTTTTTTTTTACATTTCTTACTTTGTGGAATGACCAAAAAGGATGTATTAAAATTAATTCTTTGTAAGAAAGCTTAGACCCCTGCAGAAACCCTACTGTCAGGACCAGCCTTTCAAACAATGACAAAAGTGAGTGAGGCTCAGAATGAAGACAAAAAATAAGTGATTTATTTGAAAATAGAAGAGTTAATGGGATGTGGTCACAAGTTAATTCAATGGTGAATGTGAAAAGAATGCCAGAAAACATCAGGACCAAGACCAGTTATTTCCAGACTCAGCTGATCAAAGGACCTGCTGCATGAGAAGAATAGAAAACTAAAACAGAAGCTAAAGCAAGATGAGTCAACTGTCAGACCTGGCTTTAATCCATCCTTTGCAATATTAGATTTTGTGTTTTTGTTTTCAAAAAGGTGAAAACAGTCACCTTCCATACTAAACTCAATTTGGGTTTTATCAGATTTTAATTAGATTTTCTCAAAGGCCAAGAACAAGTGTGTCATGTCAGGGCTGGATACATTTTGTTTTTAGGTTGTTAATCTATCTGCCTTATCTCAGTAATAAAATTGGCACAAACATTCACTTGGATTCAAGGATGGACTCATATGAATTTGGCTGTCACAGGTCAAAGGTCACTGTCACTGCAAAACTTCACACAGAGACAAACACTTATTATTGGCTAAGACTCTGGATGAACAGGGATGTAACCTGAAACTAGTCTGAGTAGTGTAGGCAGACAACTCTGACAGTTTTACCTTTTTTTCACTGGGTTGAGTCTCACATATTGAAAAACATTATATATTTGAAGAAGAAATACTGACAAGTCACTGTAAAGATTCAGATGTGGATGTAATGATGAAAATGTCTGATATGACTATGTCCGTGAGATGTTTGGCGGGTTCCCCTCAAACAGCAGCACAACCAGTGATATGTGAGAGTTTAGGTGAAACCACTAAATAACACGTAGATGGATCCCCTCCTCCTCTGAAATCAGAATTATTACGTCTCTTCGACACAGTGAGCTCACACTCGGAGCAGCCAAAGATGTTTTAAGTTAATTTATTGCTCCCTCCCTCCCAGCGGAGCAGAGTGAGTCAACGTGCTGAGCCGTCCCGCTCACAGTCACCAGTCTGCAGGGAGAGATAAAGTGGGTTCACATCAGCATCCAAAGGGGAAAAGACAGTGTGATGCCACAGGGCAGCCGGTGCTAATGAACGCTAGACTTTTGCCAGGATGCAAAAAGAAAGCCGTATTTAATCCTGCACCAATCGTGTCACACTGGGAGATGCCTTATAGCTGCTTCTGCTTCTCACGCTCCTGCGGTGTGTCTCTTCTACTTCCCTGTGTTTCACATCCCTCTTCTATCTTGTTCTTATGTTGTGAGCAAGTTTGCAGCAATAAGCCAGTAACTTCTCATCTAATAAAATGCTAAAAAAAAAAAGAAAGAAAAACGCCCTAAAAACATTCATACTCATCAGTCCAGCACAGTTCATGTTTACAGTCTACCTCAAAGTTGATTTTTTTTTCACTTTCGAGGAAGTATCACATATACTGAAGATGATTTAAAACAAGGCCGCCTCCTCCCGGGTCTCTGTTTTTTTTTTTGTTTTGTTTTTTTTACAACAATTAAAAATACAGTCTGACCAGGAAAATTCTGTATTAATTTTTCATGTATCTTGATAAGATAAGATGAGCTAATCCTTTATTCGTCCTACAGTAGGGACAGTGGGGACAATAGCAAAGAACTGTATAGCACAGAAAATAAATACCGAATAGCAACAGCAGCAAAAAGAAAGCAGTATTTGTAATAGAGTATGATTAATGAATTATAAGAAGAAGAAAAAATATATATATATATATATATACACACACTCTACATTGATGTTGTCAATTAAGCATTTTGTCCAAATCATTAAATACAAACAAGGCATGTTTAGAATGATATAGATTTTTTCTTGCGATGTTGGATGGTGGGTCCAGGTGGCCATTGACTGGTTTGGGGGCGTGGCTGAGACTGTTGTGACATCACAAAGTTACAGAAGTCCTGATGGCATGTTTTAAAGCTCAGTTTTTTTTTAATACAAGCTGTGTGTATTTCTCTGTGGACTGAGCCTTTAACACTTTCACAGTATTAATATAAAAATTAGACTCATTACAATATATAAACAGCTTCATAAGATATTGTTATTCCACAATAAAGCTGTTTTGTAGAAGACTAGTACTACAGTACATTGATTGTTTTATTTTTTTCTTTACAACAGTGATGATCCTGCTGATGCTTTCCCTGCGGACTCATCGTAAAAAGCCCTACCTGTGTGACGAGGAGGAGAACGTCCACGAGAACATCGTGCGCTACGACGACGAGGGCGGCGGCGAGGAGGACACCGAGGCCTTCGACATCGCCGCCATGTGGAACCCCCGCGAGGCGCACCACCACCTGGGCAAGATGAGACAGGACATGCTGCCGGAGATCGAAAGCCTGTCGCGTTACGTCCCGCAGGCGTGCGTGATGGGCGGCGGCGGCGGGGACAGTAACGTCCACGGGTACGTGCTGGCCAAGCTCCTGGAGGCCGACATGGACCCGTGCGCCCCGCCCTACGACTCCCTGCAGACCTACGCCTACGAGGGCGAGGGCTCGGTCGCCGAGTCGCTCAGCTCGCTACAGTCGGGGACCTCGAACACCGACCACGAGTACGACTATCTCAACGAGTGGGGACCTCGTTTCAAAAAGCTCGCCGAGATGTACGGCGTGCTGGAGACAAACAGTCCTCCCATGTGGTAGGACTCCCGAACCTTTGCATTTTTAATCTCAAACAAACTAGACCGACAAAACCAGACGAAAAAGAGAGACAAAAACAAATCAGAGAGGTGACAAACAGTGTGTGAGGAAGAAACAATAAAGCCAGGATCTGCTTACGTCCACATCCATGACTGTTAGCACTTGAATTCCTGCCGAAGCCTCAATTCTCTACAGCTTTGGAGGCCTGAGATACCCACAGCAGCAGCAGCAGCAGCAGCAGCAGCGGCGACGGTGGCGGCGGCGGCAGCAGCAGTTGTGAGCTGGTTTTTAAATCTCCCCCAGAGGTGGGGCTTCAGAGACGGGCTGGATTGGCAGCCTCACGGGGCCCCGCAAAAGGAACGGCTTCAAAGCACATGTTAACTCCCCCGCCTGACCCAGCCACAGGCAGAGCCCCTTTGGTTCAAAGTGCTGAGCGATTTATGCCAGAGATGAAAAAACAAGAGAGCGGGGGCTACGTTACTCACAGCAGCACAGGAGACAAACTCTGAAATGCTGAGCCTCTGTTTTTGAGTAGGGTGCTTTTTAGCCACAACGCAGACGGACAAAAAAGTGAGGCGTCATCGCATGCAATCGGGGGGGGCGTGCTGTTCTTTTTCTGTTTCATCTGTGGGAGGTCTTAATTTATTTCTTTGTTTCATGTGCTGTATTTATATTTTTTGCTAACTTATTTGGGTACTTTAAACCAACCCTGTACTTAAAAACTGCCGCTATATGAGGAAAATCTTTGAAAGATCACATATTTGTTGTAACATACATGATGTAACTGCCCTTGTTTTCAGTCTATGTGAGAAAAAAAAGCATCTCTGAATGTCGCTAACATGCGCGGGAGATGATGCTGTAATCCCATGTGGGCTGTTTTCCGAGTTGAGATGTTTATTGTATTATTGTTTTTGTATCATCCGTAGCTCTCTGTATTGTAGCAGTTCTTTTTTTGTCCCCAAAAACACAAAGCAGTTAAACCATTCAAGAGGAGAGAGTGGGAAGCCATTTCCTTTTGAAAAAAAGATCTTTAGATGGACCTTGCGGTCAAAATTTTACCCAAGATGCATCCCTGTACCTGGATGAGCACATGACCGAGTCGCCTTTCATTTCGGATCCACCGCCGTGCCAACAAGAGTCCGACAGCAGTGAGGCTTGATCTGTCCTGTTAGAGATACTGTGTTTGTTTTTTTTTCCTGCCACCACACAGACGTGGCTTAATCCTCCATGAATCCTGTGGACTACAGAGACACTGATAATCTGCATTAAGTGCCAAATGTAAAAAGGACAAAAAAAAGACACTTTGGGAAGTAAAAAAAAAAGAAAAGAAAAACAATAAATGAAAATGCGCAAAACACAAACACCAAAAGACAAAAGGATTTTACGAAGTTGAAGGGAATTGATGATGGTACATTTTGATAATTGGACCGGGTGGAAGTTTTACTTGAAATCTATGTGGTCAGTCATGCTACAGTAAGTGGTATGTGAATGTAGATATTTTTTGTATTCTTGGTAATAAAAAGTTAAAAGATGATATTGCTTCTCTGTCTTCATATTGAGCAAATTGTCAGATTCGCAGCACTGATGCCAGAAGAGAAAAGCGTCCATCCTGAGCAGCTCCATGGTGAAGATTTCAGACTGGTCTGGAATAATAAACTACTTCTTTTGCCGGTAGAGAACATTATGCAATCCCCTGAAGCATGACAGAAATACCAGTCCTTCAAAAGATGTAGTTATTTAAATCTGCAATCACATGCTAAATTGTCCTCCAAAGTGTTATTGCAGATGATTCAGTTTTCATTACAGTTTCCCTTTAAAGTACTTAATTTGCATGACTTATTTTGTTTTGCAGTGATTATGCTTATCATTGATTAAAGGCACATCCCCCACAACGCCTGCAGTACCTGAGCCTCAAGCCTCTCTGTAGCACCTCACAAAATTGCCCTATGCAATTGCTTTCACCGTAACATTATATATGTATATATGAAGGATTGATATATTTGCCAATGGCAATCAATCAGGAGCCTCCATTTAATTGCTTGTGTCAATCAAAGTGATGAAGGACAGCAGGGGTGATATAAAAGGAAATAGAAGGACAGGCAAAAAAAAGAAGATGAAAAGAGAACGAGTTTAGGAAATGTAAAAAAAAAAAGAAATGGAGAATCAAAATGTTAATCTACCCCATGTGATATTTTCTACTACTTTGAATTTCCATTACCATTGCCAAAACAAAAACCCGAGAAATATCTCTGAGATCTGTGGTCTTGGCTTACAGTACCTGCTGGGCCCCATTCAGCAGTGAAATTGCACAGAGGACAATCTCATAATATTCCCCAGATTTAAAGTTTCACTTAAACGCCTCTCCACCCTCTGCATGCTAAGCAGCACACTTCAATTACACACCGGAGGTTTTTCTCTCATTTGTGTCTCTTTGTCTTAACTGCCCCCCAATGGCTCCACAATATCTAAACGTTTCTCAGCCTTTTACTTTAACGCCTTCTAACTTTAATTCACCGATAAAGTTAAGTCTGTGTGAGGACCAGCTGTGTCGGCCATTTTGTTTTGTATTTCTGCCACTGAGTTGTCGCAGGTGGTTCTATGCAGCTAATTGTACTTACAAAAAAAGGCCACTAGCTAACACATAAATTACATTAAAATATTAGAATAATAAATACCCAGCATGAAGGAATAATATGACACTTACGGGTATATGCCCTATTTATAGAGTTAAATAAAACATTGACACTTATGTGCAAAAAATCTGGCGACCGGCTCTGCTTAAAATCTCCATACGTTCTGGATTATAGCAGAATTTCCTGAGATCGCCACAACAGCACTGAAAACCTGCTTCCATTACAAACATTATTATCTTTGTGAAGCAGAGTTTTCTGCAGTGACAGCAGCAAAACGAGATTACAGAGTAGACTGGACACAAGGAACACCATCACCCCCAGATGACTGATTATATATTATTATGCTGAGTTGTGACAAAGAACATAACAGTAATTGAATTAAAAACGTTAAGAAAACCATTTTAAGGTTGTAGTTGTGTCACATCTAAGTTGCTTCATGTTAGATCCATTTAACCTTTTTGTTGCATGTCCAGAGTCATTATAAACTTATGCAATATTCAAAAAATAGATGCATTATGCATTTGTGGTTGCAAGTTATTATTATCTTATTTATCAGTTTTTTTTCTGTTGTGAAAACCCCGTGGACAGATCTCTCATGGAGGATCATGGAGGTCACTGCAGGTAAGCCAGAGGCAGTTACACAGTCTCTCTTTGTTTGTCTCCTCAGGCTTTCAGCCCAGGGGTTTGATATCCGTAAGTTGTCTTTTAGTAAGTAAAATGAGATTCCAGTTCACATGTGGTCTCCTCTTTTTTGTCTTAGTTTGCTTGTGACACCAAAAGCTGTTTTAACACCTATAGTTCATGTGCTTCAGGCCATATCAGCTTGTGAACTTCAAGGGTTTCCCCTTGGTTCAGTTTATGTTCACACAAGAAAATAATCCACACAAACCACAGTGAATCATTACAAACCACAAGGCAATTATGTAAACACCGGAAGAGGTCTCATTTTGAACCAGTGTATAGTATGTCTGCAAGAGGAGCATTATACTGTACATGGAGTATACACTGGGCAAGTGCAGAGTTGGCATTTGCTCATAACTGAGGTAATGATCTGGACAATATACTATGCTCCTAGATAGGAGAGCCAACCAGCAGCATAACAGAGCTGTGTTTTACTGTCGCATCAAAAGGGCACTAATACGCAATTTTATGATTCACTTGGCTGACCTGTGGCTGTGGAATATTTTTAGTGTGTTTGCATCTAGGAAAAATGTGGTGCAAAGCAGGTGAAAACATGAAGTGCCAGAAAGGAAGATAAACTGCAGAAAACACTCTCTGAAGGTAAGATTTAAATGGATATCAAATTATTTTATCTATCACCTATAATAACATTATGGGAATATGGAGTACCACATGGCTCTCTCCTTGTCCCTCTACTTTTCTCCATATTTCACCCTTTGGCCAAATCATTCACAGTCATGGAATTCAACCCAGTGGTTCCACTGAGGTTACACTTAGCTGTATGTGCCTATAGAAGCTGGTGATTATCAGATGACTAATTTGGAGGGTATTTGTCTGCTGTGAAAAGATTACAAGTCTTATAATGTTTTGTACCTTAATTTGGATTTACACAACTCAAATGCTGGTTTTTGGCCCAACCCAACACAAACCAGTTTGATCAAGTAACATCTAGAATCCTGGCTGAGAATGCCACTGAAATCCTAATTCATGCCTTTGTTTCACCCAAGCTTCATTAATGTAACTCTTTGTTTTCTTGTCTGACAAAGTAAAAGTCTTAAAATGATTCGAACTGATGCAGCTATGACTCCAATTTGAGCCTTCCAGCACCTCCTACTGGAATCAGACCTCAAGGTGCTTTGACATGATTTGCCCTTTCATACCTGTTTGATCTGCTTAAACCTTATACTCTATTTCCTGCTCCCTGCTCCAAGAATTTAGCGCTCTTGTCTATTACAGTTTTAAAGACACCTGCTGGCCGCAGGTCCCTCCGCTTTTGAACAACCTCCCTGCTGACATCAGACTGTCTGACTCAGGCTTTCAAATCCAAATTTAAATTTTGTCTTCTTTGAGTTAGCAGCTTATTATTTTACAAATCAAGGCGTTTGTTCCTGTTACCACCTACAGTATAGCACCTATTGGTGGCCCCCAGTCTCAAATAATCAGTTAGGTCAATGTCCTGCTGTTCAGATCACTGTAAATCACTTCATTTTTTAGGCTCTGCACCTGGTTTTATCTACTCCCTATATCCATTTCCTTCTCTCTCCCATTACTCTCTGCAGCAGGTCGTCTTGTCTTCAGAGTTACAGAGTCTGGATCTGAAAGTGCAAACTACCTTCTTCATGACCCTGTTTAACACCTGCTAAATTTGCCAGCATTGACAAAAACTAGTTCTGTTATTAACCTTGTTTGTTACTTGTGCCAACCAGTCCACCTACACTGTAGGGACTCTGTACATATTATTTAAAAAACCAAGGTCTAGACCTCCTCTATTAGAAAAGTGCCTTGAGAGAACTTCTGTTGTGGTTCTGGTGCTGCACAAATAACACCTGTCTGGAGTACACCTGCTGTTTGAGTGGAATTGAGGTCAGATCATGTTCCCACCACAGACTAACTACTCCAGAGTTTGTTTTTTTTTTTTTTCTGGGACCAGACCAGGACTACCTCCCCTTAAGGGTCTCAGTGCAGATGTTCTGATCTGCACCCATGTGCGATTACTTTTTTTCACACCTGCCCAAATAATTTGCACCAAAGGGGTACCAGTGTGATTTAAGTAAAACATTCATAGTGTTCAGTTCATACAGGAAATTCTTCACCTTGGAAAAAGCTGTAACTTGCAAATGTTTTCTATTTTTATTTAATAGGAAATTCATGACATTGCCTTTCTCAAACTGAGACTGCACCATTTCAAAGCAGTGAGACTGGCACAGAGAAAAATCTCTCTCTCTCAAAAAAAAAGCCATATGCCATCCAGCATCCTTTTCTGTGCAGTGTGTTGTATTTTTGTTAACACAAACTTTATAGACCTAAAGGGTTTCATTTCAAAGCTGCAAATCCTCACAATGGCAATGCAAACTTTTGCTGTTTTTATTTGATCTGAAAGGATTAATTGCTTATTAAAATTGTTTACTCTTGTCTGTTGATCCACTGAAAAATTAATGAACTATCATTTTTGGTCCAAAGTCAACACAAGCCTTTGTGTGAAAGGAAACTTCATGCTTCTGCTTCTAGTTTTTTTTTTTTTTTTTTTTCTCCAAGAGGCTGTTTTGTTATTCTGTGAATGTTATTCTCTAGGTTAGCACACTCTTCAAGCACTCCTTCAATCTCAAAGACAAGAAGGATATGTGCTCGCTGTGACCTTATTCCCATCTATCACCATAAATCTCTCGTCAAGAGCATTTGTCAGCGTATGGAGCTCATGTCCTGCAGTCTTGTTCCTCCTCAGCGCCCTTCTCTGCACATAAATTAAATCCTAACAACTCCTCACACACATACACCCCCACCCCCACCCCCCATCGCTGCCTCCTTCCACTCCGCCTCCTCCCCATTTTGCCCCCTTTGCCAGCCTCTCCCAGGGCCATTTCCAGGCCGGAGCGGTGCCATCCGAAAGCCACTGAGGGGGCAATTTGTCTTAAGCTCCGCTGCTCTTTCTAACAGACGAAGGAGCTCAAACGGTAGAAGATAATAAGAAGCCTTCCAGCTCTAATCCTGCTGAGGGTAAACCGCAGCAGACCCAGTGAATCATCCCCTAATGCGAAGTGGAAAAACACACTCTGCTCTGCTGGAAATTGAGGGGCGGAAAGAAAGGCAAACTCCAGGCCCTGGGAGAGAGGAGCAGGTCCAACCCATTTGACATGTGGAGTTAGAGAGTGAAAACACATACAGACCCAGATCGCTGCAGGGCTTTCCCGCTCTGATCCTCCTCTCATCTCCGTCTGTCTCTACCTCCTTCTTCCTCCTTGTATTTTAACTTCCTCTGCTTCTCTCCACCTTTTCATTCCGTTTTTCTCCTGCACAAATAAACCACCATGTCTTTTTAATTCTCTCCCTCACTTTGGGCCGTTTCTTTCCTCCTCCTCCTCCTCGTCTTTGTCTTTCCCTCCTCGTCCTCCTCTCAGCCCCGGCTCATGAGCACAGCGATGGGTTATTTCCGCTTTATCTCTTTAAGCTGCAGCAGAACACGAGCTTTCGCCGTCAGGCTCTTTTGCTGCTGAGAACAGAGCGTCTCCTGAGCGGCACATCATCGGAGTCTCTCAGAGGTTTACAGTAACTTCACACTCGGCTGAAGACGATGGTGCTCAGCTCTACTCTATGGAAATAATCTGCTAATTTGTTTTGTTTTCTCTCGCTTTGTTTTGGATTTTTTTTCTTCTTCTGCTAGTTAAATCCTGGGCGCCAAGTGGTTAATTCTACAGGGTTAAACTTGATAGCCTAACTCTTATGTGATGAGAATCACATATCAGTCATATGACACAAAACTAAACAAACTAAATATCCTTTCTAAAAATTAGGAAAACCTGATTACAAATTACACTGACATATAAATCAGACCCTGATTTGCTGAACATAGATAGACTGCACTTACACAGCACTATAGAAAACATGCCCTATTACTGTAACTTATACACACATACAGTACTGTACAACACGCCCATACCGAAGGAGCCGGGCATCAACAACGAAATACTGATCAGTGGACGTTCTGCTCCATATTCTGAATCAATCAATCAATCAATCACAAAACTTTATTTGTCCCCAGGGGGCAATTGACAAGACAACAATGACAACAAACCTGAATAGTATGGACATGTGGGACACATTTCAAAAATCGTAATTGTCCTGTCTGTTTTAGCTGTCTTTATGAAAACCAGAGGATCAATACCAAAGGATCATGTTGAGGGTTTAAATTGTCGGTTTGGTTTTCTTTTGTGTTACATGAAGGTCACTGAACCTCCTTGAGGTTCATCCAAAACTCTTCTTCAGCTCAGGCCTGGTATTTGTAAGGAGACATTTTGGTTTGAATCTGTTTAATCACCTCAGAAACAGAGGAATGATTGTTTAATCAATAAGGGTCAGCTGCTGTCGTCAGTCACTTTGGACTGTCTTTCTAGACATGATGTACTTTGTACTGTTTGTTTACCTGTAACTATCTTTTATTTAAGGCTCAGTCATTCTGACAGTGGGTGTTCAGACTCTTGAGGCCTTTGTGGTTGAGAGAAGCTGCACTCTATTCAGCTGAATAATAAGACTCTGTCTTTATTTTGATGGTTATTGTTTATTATTTACTGGTTGCTCCCTTTGGTTTTTGCCTACACAGTATTAACATCCATCTTCAGGTACAGATGTGAACCCTCTCAAGATGCACTGAGATCAGATTGGTCTGCGACCAGTAATGTAGTGGAGGGTATACGTGGGCATAATGGCATATACCCACTTATGTTTCAGCCAGCATTATATTTACCCACTTCTCATTCCCTTCTGATGATGTTGTTATGATGCTATGTAAAGTCCTTTGATACACACTGTTTGTAAAAATGGGCTATACAAATAAAGTTGCCTTGCCTTGATGCGCGTCATTCAGTAATGTCTGCAAGCTAAGCATTGACGTCATTTGGCCAATCACAATTAAGATAACAGCATCGTCTTCTTTCCCATGGATACAGGCAACTTTCTGTGCTACATTACTTCTACAGACACCAGCACCTCAGTCTCCACTCTGTATCGCCTCCCTTGCGGTTTTGCTCCGACTGACAGATCAAACACTCACCTGCTGAATGTCTTGCATCTGCCCTTCGTCTCTGGAATCCAGAGCAGCTGGAGACCCGAAATCACAATATCACGGAGCACTATACTAGCTAACGTGATAACAGTCGTGTATAAAGTGAGATTCAAATGTAAACAAAAGATCACTTTGCCTTTCTGCTGGTGATTTGCTGTTCATCATTACGCCTTGATTTTTTAAAAAATTTGCTGTTTGTGATGGCCAGCATGAACAGTGATGCACCAGAAATGTAGACATGTTATTTTAGCAGTGTGAATGCAAATACACTCCGGGCCACACTGAAGGACGACCTACTCAATGACCTCTACTGTACATAAGTGGAGGCATGATTTGCATGAAAAGGTTGAAGTGGTCAATTGAGATGGATGGAGTGGAAGGTGTGAACCTCCTCCTGAGACCCAAACTTTTTTCTGGTGTGCATTTTTTATTTCTCCTTGCTATCTGGGATAAGTATAAGTACAATACCTAAAGTTTGTCTTTGTACAGGAAGTAGTTTTTGCAAAAAATGATGTCCTCATATGAGGACACTGGGATTATCTCAACATAAAAAAACTGTATTTGCTGTTTGGGACCAGAAGGGCCCAATTTGTGTAAATTCAAAATTTCAGCTTTCTACAATAAGTAGTTCTCTCAAAAATCAGTGTCCTCATACGAGGACATTGGGTCAAAAAACAATGACTCCTACTGTATATAGAATACAGTGACATATGGAAGTTCAGAGGGGTTTTATTCTAAAATGCCACATCAGATTGGCCTGATTTTTTCTGAGTGTCATCCTGAGGTCAAGTACCATCAGTCTAAAGTGGAACGGTCAAGTAATAACGAGTAGTTTTTAAGAAATGTGAATCCTCCTGAGACCCTGCGTCCTCATACGAGGACATTATTTTTGCCTCTTTGCACCATGATACTCCATTTTTAAAAACTTTGACCCATTAGCCACATTTAGGGACACTGCCTGCGCCCCCTTGTGGTGATATCACAAAAAAAAGGCAACAACATGGTACTTTAATAACGTAACATAGTCCCAATGTCCTCAAACGAGGACGTGGCATTTATTGATGTCCTAGTCTGCTACTATTACTAAAATGTGTCAAAGTTTAATGCCATATGAAGACAGAGACATTGTTGTACATAAATACACTGGTTTCATTCATAAAATTTGGATTTAATTCTTGCCTTGGTCTTTTATCTTCCGGGAACTGCCATAGAAGGCTTCGGCTGAAATTCCCGCCATTTTTTTCCCCCAAAGAAAATGGTGTAATTTGTGATATCACCACAAGTTGGTGCAGGCAGTGTCCCTAAATGTGGCTAATAGGTCAAAGTTTTTAAAAATGGAGTATCATGGTGCTAAGAGGCAAAAATGTAATGTCCTCGTATGAGGACGCAGGGTCTCAGAAGGTTAAGATGCATGTTAATATTGAACACAGCCTGGGACGATAACTGGGATGGCCCACCCACTCATCAATGAGGCTTTGGGAACTTTATCCAAACCAAACAGTGATCTCTTAACAACGAGACGTGAAGTTATTTCCATATCTATTTCTTTTCCTTTCATTTTCGTTTCTGATTTCCTGAAAATTGAGTTGATTTTTTTCTACATTTGTTCTGAAACCTGGTTGATGAGGTGGTGGGAGCAGCACAATCAAGCCACAGGGAGTCTGGCTGTAGATGGAGGTGTAATCAGCCAAACACTCACCTGTGTGACATGCAGGACCTGGTTGAGAGCAGGTTCAGAGGGAAAAGAGGGAAATAAGGGAAAGTGTACTCTCTACCTTTTTTATCTCAACATTTTAGACATTTTCTTTCTTATACTATGTAAATATATTTTATAAGACTTGAATAAACTTCACCTTATGTTATCCACATGCAATTGCAATTATTCCTTAATTCTGTTATTTCATCAAAGTGATTTAGAATTACATTTCTTCATCACATCACACCTGTAAAAGTGACACCTTTCACCATAACTCTTGTCAGTGTCTGAATCTGAATTTGACATAGACAAGAGGAAAGTATTATTAAGCAGTTGCATGTGGAGATGGTGGCAGTTTAAAAATAGAGAGAAGAGATGAATTTATAATGAAAACAAATCTAACATGAAGTTACTTGCAAACTGTAGAGATGTAGACTGAAGTGGCAGGGATGTGAACACGCACACAAATGCAAACCACAAACCGTTCAGTGAACCACAGGCAGTGTGTTCCTGTCTGTTTCTTCCTCTTTTTCACTGTTTTTTTATTTGAATAATCAGTTTCCAGAGGACACACACCAGACTTTGATGCTCAAACTGTGTTAAGCGGCAAAATCAATATTTATTTGGATTAAAATACCTCTGATTATTAGGCTACTTGAAATATCTCATGAATCCCCATCGTCTGGCGAGTGTTTGCCTGGAGCAGCACAAAAACAGAGAAAATCAAAAGCTGAACCAGAGCATCCGTTATTCCTCCCACTTCGAGGAATAAAACAGAACATTGAAGCATCCTCACAGGAGACGTTCAGAGGACATCAAGTATTTTTCAGCAGAAACTCTGTGCACGTTTCACTTCCTGTCTCGTAATTGTCTTTCTTGTCCATGTACGCTCACTCCTGCCTGTTTTGCACATTTTATTATTAATGGCAGCGACAGACACCTTCATCTTCAGCCTATTGAAACGAACCAGCCGGGCGGACTGAGGTGGGACATAATCCGGGAGGTGTTAACCACAGTTGTCAGGGCCGGTGGATTAAAGGGAGGGAGGGGGCTAAATGAAAAACATCCCCCTGCTGCTCCTCTCCATCCTGCTACTTCCCCCTCTCTCTCATCCTCTTTGCAATGACCAATTTGTTTGGTGTTTTCCTTTATCCCGGGAGGAGAAACTAGCACTTCCTCCTGCTTCGATAAAAATAAATAAATAAATAAAAGTGAAGCATGATAGCACAAACTCCATCTGACAAATTGGACTTGGCACACAGTGTATTAGGAATCCGGGACCCTTACGATGAATGCCACTTTCTACAAATAGAAAAGGAGCAGGGGGACCAGAGGGGGAAGTGATGGCCTGTGGTTGAGAGCGGGTAAATATGAAGTGTTTGTTAAATCAGAGTTGGATTGGGAGACGGCTATACAGCGCCGTGTTGTTGTCCCCACGGTGGTCTTCTTATTGAGCTACTGATCCAGGAAATCTCAGCAGCACTGGGTGTTTACCGGCGCGCTTTGTATTTTGTGAGACCGCAGAGATCGAGTTTTTCAGTGTGGGTTAAATCAACCAATCTATAGGCCTATATGTCTCATGTTTACTCTTGCTTTCCCTTTTTAAATAACAAATATATCCTTGACATACTGGCTGGAGTGTTATTCCGCTGAGTACGGCTGGAGTTCGATAAGTTTTTATCAAATATAAATGTAGTTGTGAGTCACTTTAGAATCTGTTTGGCTTTATCCAAAGTAAATAGTTAGACCCACTAAACCAAAGCAGCAATGTCCAGGGCTGATAAATGAAGCAGCAGAAGGGCAGGGAATTGCAGTTCCTTTATAACCAAAATGGTGAAATGTTAAGAGCCTGGTACAAAAGTAGTGTTAGGCTATGTATAGATTGCAAGTCTTAAAGGGATAGTTCAACATTTTGGCAAATTGGCCTGTCGCCATAATCCCTATAGTCATAGCAGTAGGTTCATTATTACCTTTAATCATCGGTGCATGTTGTTTTGAGATCCACGGGGCAGAGACATGAGCTGCTCAGCAAATACAATGGAGGTGAATGGTACAGGTCCAGCAGGCCCAAAAGGACAATAACAATGACGTCAGGTGCAGCACGCTGTTGTACAGGAAACATAGATGGAATAAGCATTTTCACTTTCATTTCTAAGTGGCAATGGAAGCTGACAAATGAGCAGGTGCTGAGGAGGAAACTAATGAAGAAAAAGAGAGCCAAACTTTGTATTTTTGCCACCACCCCTCCTTAATTTTCTCCCCACTTCAGAATCGGGTCAGGGCAGATGCACAATAATAATCTACTGCCATTACTTTGTATCCTAAATAAGTGTCTCATTCGGTTTATCAATTAACAACGTCAACAATGTTATTATAGCCCTGTTTAACATCACGTGTCCTTTTTTGTTTGTCATCTCCTCTCCTTCAGCTTTCATGTTCTCACTACACGCCGTTCTGTTGTCGGTAAACACAGATGATTTTGCAACCGCCACTGCACGTAAAATTATCCAATATTTTATCAAGCCATTTTTTATCGCTCTGTGTGCGTGTGGGCAGCCGCCGGCGGCGCTAAAAACAATTCTAGAGGCAACATTGTAAAGCGACATAACAGTTGCATCAAATCCGCTTCAGGTGTTCACACTGGGGTCGCATTGAATGATGTCTGATTCAGGACCACATATGGAAGTGGTCTAAATCTGATTTTAAAAAATCTGATTGTTGAGACTACTTAAAAATAGATTTGACTTGGTCACTTGACCCCCAATAAAATCCGGTTTGGGCCACTTTTGCCTGCAGTCTGAGCGTAGCCTTAAGGCCCCGGGGACGGCTCTCCATTCCGACACACCTCCATTCCGACACACTGCTGTTCCGAAACCCCCCCACTCCGAAACACAGCTAGTCTCTGTGGCTAATTTCTTCTTCATGGCAACTGTGTGGTGGTGAAATTTTATATAACTCATCTGTTAAAATTCAATTTAGCCATTAACACATAATCCAGAACAGATGTAACCAAGACAACAACATTGTGAAAGTAGAAGTGAATCTCCTATAGGGTGGATTGCACTGAGAGAAGCTGTGTTCTGCAGTATTATGAGTTTATTAAAGTCTGGACTGGGAACTACCAAATCCTTTAACGCCTGGTTGCTCATGTGTAGAGCAAAGCCAACAATTAATCCTAATAACGTAGAAGTTAGCAGCTTCTTTGCAGCTTCTTCAGCTCTTCCTTATAATCTTCTTTGGCCCATTCAACCGCCTGGGAGGAACAGCCATGTCCCCACTGTGACCATGTGCCAACAAGCCTGCAGTTTCCACCTCAGCAGGTGACTCCGCCAAAGCTGATTTCTACTGCAGTTGTGTGTGTCAGTGAAATCAGCAGGTGGAGTGTTTTTTTTAGGTCTGAATTAAATCCTGCGGTTTCTCAACCCTCCTCAGCGCATGATTGGCCGTCCTCCAGGGACCTCCAGCAAACACGCACGTGGCTTAGAAGACAGGGCAGCGGACATGCAGCTTGTGTGCCATCTCCATCACGCACACATGTAAAACCCAGCTGTGCAGGCACATCTGGTGCATTTAAGTGTAGAGAACGATGGCGGTTGTTGTGTGCACGCACTTGTGATGCACTCGAGTGTCGAGTAAATCACAGCAGAGCAGAAAAGTGGATGAAGCAGCAAGTTTGATGTGTTAAAATGAGCTGGTGTGAGTGAAGGGTCCAGCTGTATAGCTATATTGAAGAAAGGCTTTTTATCTACCTGTGTGGTAAATACTGTTCAAGTATGACACACAGCAGTCTCTGCTAAGAGAGACCTCCTAGAATCTCTGCAAATAATCAGCTACATGCCACACCAAACCATGTTTAGTGTTGTGATGCTGCAGTGACTTTTTACGCCTCTGCAACAGGAATATATTCAGGTTGTGTATTTTTCTGAATACAATTTCTCAACACTTTGTGGGAATACAAATTTGGCACAAACATTTACTTTAATAGGTCCAAAAGGTCAACTTCACTGTGACATCATGTTCCGCAAAAACACTCAATGATAGTTGTGGTGTGGTTGAATCTTCCATACTGGACTCTGAACCAACAGTATGAGTGGTCCTCCTCCTGAGTTATTTTATTTAATTTATTTAATTTATTACCATTCACAAATGTTAACAGGCAATGTTAATTACAGAACAGAGTAAAATCACTTTGAGACTGGGCTTCATTCCACACATATTTAAAGTGACTACGAAATGTTTTCACACTACATTTCCCATGAGCCTCCGCGTGCACGGTTAAATTAAAAATTCTCAAATTAAATTCTTGGACTGGCACAAGACAGACATAAGCGAAATCATTTGTCAAGAATGTTTTCATTAAAAGTCGGAGGTTCGAAGACGATCAGATACCGTCGTAGTTCCGACCATAAACGATGCCAACTAGCGATCCGGCAGCGTTCCCATGACCTGCGTCCGAGAAACCAGGAAACCAGGAAATGCCAGGCTAGTTGACCACTAAATAATAATATCAAAATAACTATAAAGACAAAACGATATATTTATCAAAAATGGACCCAGTAACGAGTGTGGGTAATGCAGATTCATCCAAATTAATATGAGACTCTTTTATAACCAAAAGCAAACTCCTCGGGGTCTCTTTAAAGTAGATGTAAATTAAATAGAATAGATAGGTCAAAATGACACCATCTATCACACAGAGGGTGAAAAATACCTTAACTGAGGTATCAAGTAGGTGACCATCTCCTCATAGGCAGAGCAGTCATATGTTCCATCAGGTAGATGTGTCACATTTTTCGTATCCATTGCATTGAGTCTCAAGCAGGTGTTCTGTCCAATAAGAGATATACCCATCTTTAAGTTTCTTCAAAAAATAAATAATAAGCAAAAAAAAAAAAGTTGGACAAGGTGTTAAAGTTGGTGTATCATCAAAAGCAGTGATAAATAGAAACAAACCTGGTGAATAAATCATAACGTTCATTTGATTATACAGTCACATCATCAGACTGCTGACAGCCAAGAAGGTTTTACAAGCTACCAGAGGAGGAGGAGGCCTGGAGGGCAGCTGAGGGGCAGCTGATGCAGAGCTACAGAGGTCAGCCATGACCAGCGCTGACTTCCACATCCTCAGGTGATGGAGCCGGCGGGGGCATTGAAGGGCGAGCAGAGAAGGGCACGCCTCGGGCTGTACATCGTCTGAGAAGGATGGGGATGGAGAGCGAGGTGGGGGGGGGGGTATGGGATTACTCCTCAGAAAGCCCGGCCCGCGCTCGATACGTCACAGGAGCTGCCAGTGCACATCACTCACAGACACACTTTGTGGAGATCCTGCCATGTGAGTGAGGAGCAGCTGCCTCGGCCGTGGTCCCACCTGCCGGCTTCTTCATCCACTGTGTATACTGTCTGGAAAAGGTGTAAATTTGAAGCCCAGCACCAGCTCAGAGTGTGAGCACACACGTCTTGGATCTGTGAACTCCAATTATTTTCACATATACACCCAAGAAGTTTCCTGGAAAGAAGCCTGTGATTTGGTGCTAATTATAAGTAAAACACAGATTATTGATTAGCTGGTGCTAAGCCAACACAACTCTTAGACAACAGGGACGCCTGCAAAATATGAAGCTTCAACAAAACAGATCAACAGAAATGTTCAATGAAGTTTCATAAATGAATAATCAACCAAAGACTAATTTATATTCATATTGGTCTAAAATGGGGATTTTCTGTTTTTTTTGTTTTGTTTTGTTTTGGTTTTTTTGGGGGGGGTTGCTGTTTGTCTTCACTTTTTTCTCTCCTTTGTCACTTTTTTTTCTCTCTCTCCCATCTTGCATATATATTTCTTTGCCTTCTCTTTCTTTTCTCATGTTACAATCGTTCCAGTTCATCCCCATTATTTCCAACACATAGATATCCACACTCATACACACGCACAGACAAACACATACACGCTCACAGACACGCACATACACATACATACGCACAGACCACCTTCCGCTACAACATCATTTCATATCTGTATACTGTATGTACAGCACATTTTGTACCAGTATAGCATTTGTCTTTGTTTATCTGTCTTATCTAACCCTTTAGGTTGATTTTTTTTTGTCTTTGTATGTTTCTGTTTTATTTTTTTTCACCTGTCTTGTATTGCCATCACTTACAGTAATAAAAAGAGAAGAAGAAGAAGAATTGGAGATTTTCTTTATAGAAATATATCAAAACCTTTTGTCTTTGGATCAGGAAACTTTCAAGAAATTTTTGAATTATAACACACTCAAACTTCCCCATACACAAATATACAAATATTGAATTACCATATATGAAGCATGTAAACAGTATATTGACATACTACCCCAGACATGTTTCAAATCAATGAGAAATCAATATTAAACATAAGCATATAATGGTTTTTTTATCATATTAATATATATAGTTATTATAATAAATAATCACAAGTATACATATTTTACAACATGCTATATTATTCATGATATAGATATTTTTAATGTACATGATTTTTACTATTAGTATTCCATGTTGTAAAATTATATTAGTTAGTTAGTTCGTTTATTGTCATATACATTCAAGGTACTGTGTACAGTTCAATGCAATGACAAGCAGTGTGCCAGACACCTCTTCAACCCTCAACACAATAAAAGACAATTAATAAATACATATCATAGAATAGTTAGACAACATTCAATATAAAAAAAAAGTCCAAAAAAATTGCACTATAGCACTAAGAGCTACTGTTAAGCAGCCTGACGGCCTGTGGATAGAAGCTATCCTTGAGGCAACTGGTGCTTGCCTTGATGCTTCTCAGACACCTGAAGGGTGGCTGGCAAACAGGCTGGGGGCTGGGTGGTAGATTCCTTTAGGATAATAGAGCCTTGTTCTTACAGTGGGTGGTGTAGATATCTGTTACCTCTGGCAGTGGTGAACCAATGATTTTTGAAGCGGTTTTTATTGTCTTTTTGATGAGCTTTTGGTCCTGAGCTGTGATATTGCTATATATATATATATATATATATATATATATATATATATATATATATATTATACTAGTGTGTTTGTGTGTATGTGCGTGTTACAGGCACCAAATGACACTGTGTTGAAGTGGAGGCTCTGTGGCTGGAACAAACTGTGGGAGGTTATGAATTAGAAGTCATTGTAACGTGTTCCTGTTTCCTCCCGGTGACTTTGCTACAGTTTGCCCCCTCACTCTGCCCTCTGCCCTCCATCTCTCCCTTTGTATACAATCCAACACACAGACTCACAACACTCTACTCTGACCTGAGACCGCCTTCTCCCAGCGAGACAAGTGAAGCGAAGCGTCTCGCCTCACCTCTGACTCCACATCCCTCCAACCAAACCCAGGCAGGGAGAGAGCAGTCCTGCGGTGTCACGGCCTCTCCCACCAAACTCCAGTGACAGATACAAGGACAAGAGGAGCCGCTATAGATCCTGTCGTCAAGTACAACACAGCTCTGCCGTCGTGTTTCCATATTCAAGGAGCATCGAGTTTTATTTCTCCACTGAACTTGTTTTCTTCTGCCTTCAAGGATCTTGCTCAAGGGCACCACAGCTGAATAACCTTGATAATCCAGTCTGAGGCATGTGTCAGGTTGATGCCAGGATGAAGGTGGATTTGGAAGGACACAGTTCAGCGCATCGTGAGAAAGCATCTTGTCAGGGCACAGCAAACACACACACACGCACACACACACACACACCAGCAGCAGTGATGCATATTCCCAGGATTAGACACATTTGTTTTGAGTTGAGTATGACCTCCTTTAATCCGTCATGCCGCCTCTCCAGCCTCCCCCGGTGCATTTATTAAGGCCGACAGGCGTAAACAGATCGATGGGCAGAGAACAGTTAGAAATGGAGCTGCAAATAGGGTCAAATGCAGTCGCTGTATACATGGGAAAACACTGGAAATGAACACAAATATGAGCTGATGGTGCGACAGCCGAGATGACATTTACATTAAATTACAATCTGATTTATCTGAGGCTACACATGAGAAACATGTTAATATTCTGAATCTCTGGAATAAGCTTGAAGCTGCGTTTGAATAATAATGTAAACACACAGATTGCCCCTCTGTTTCTTGGGCTGTTATTTTAAATAAGTGACCAAAGCCAAAGTCTTGTTTTATTACATTTATATGAAATCCCTGCAACATGAAAGTACAAACATTTTGTACTTTGAAGTTGTAATAAATGTTATAATGAAAGGAACCCCCCTTTGATTGAATTAATTATGCTCCGATTTATTTGTATTTTGTCTGCAGTGCTCCTGCACAGTTCGCAAACAGCAGGTTGGTCGTTAAGCTTTTGAATTCATGCTGAAACCACACTATAAAATCCTGTGGTTGCTCTGTTTTGCTTTCAAACCACAAATGAACCAGAACCAGAATCTGCTGGGAAGACAGAACAGACTCAGAGTGAGATGTTCTGCTCTCTAGTGGTCAGAAGCCACAGATAAAACCTCCCTCCAGTCTGAATCAACTTTCAATCTTTTGTTATATTATATAATACAAGAGCTATGAGAGAATGAATCAGTCAACACCATGACAGTTTCTGTTGCAGTTAACCTGTGCCAGTCTCACAACAACAGATTCAGACAGTCAGAGTTTCATAGGTCACAAACTTAAGGAACCAATCCTGTACAGTCACAGGGATAGGGGGTGGGGCTAAAGAAACCTGAAATCTTGTCAGTACAGAGAGTTGTAATACTACTCCCGCGGCTCATTTTGTCATATGCAATGTCTTTGATTTACGCTGCTAGGCTAGTTTTGTTTTGCTGAGACAGCTGGTTAGTGTGACGTAACTTCCTGTAGCGTAAATCAAGAGCAGGACAAGAAAAAAACTTCCGGTCATTGATACGAAGGTCCAAACTATACAAAAAGTTGTTTTCACATTGCAAAAGGTCAGTTTGTTTGGTCCAGACCGAGACCACCTCTTTTGGTCGGACCAAATTTTGGTCCTTTGGTGCGGACCACAGCCCGCGGCACCTTTCACATCTGGAATTTAGGTTTGGATCAAACTGAAAAGATAAAACGAGATAGGTGTCAAAGCACCCTTAAATGACTCTGTCTGTCATGAGCTACTTTGCCTCTTTTGTACTTCTCATACAGTAAATGTGGTCTTAAAGTAAAGGAGATGCAGCAACTCTTTTATTATTTCATCATTATTATTATTCAGTTTTTGTTTCTGGGGACATTAAATCTGAGCTAAAGCTCATGAGACTTTTTTTTTAGTTGATACTCATTCTCTTATCTTTAAAGGCATGCATACAGACTATTAGCCATATCTGTGTTCTCTTCTGTTCTGCCATCTGATCAAAGGATAATTACAGGCTTTGTCTGGCACAGTCTTGAAATAGCAATCGTGTCTTTTTAAAGGAGGAAACTCATAAAATGCACATTTCCTGCATTCCAGTGGAAAGAAGAGCTCATACTTTGTCTTGTAGCCGAGCAAAGCAGAGACACTTGACACACTCGTCTCTTCACCTTGTAACATGTTGTTTTTATTATGTTTAAAGTGTGAATATGACAGCTGGACACGCCTGATGAGCCATTTGTGATTGTTGGTGCAGTATATTGAACATTTTCTTCAGCGACATCCACATCAGTTCATGCGTATACACATATATCACATTTTATCCTGGAGGGTTTTGTAGCTCAATAAGAGGAGCCAGGGCCTTTAATGAATTCTGACATGTCTCAAATGCCATTAAATGGATGCATGAAAAGTTAAAATGGCATAGCTTTGGTGCTATAGGGGATAAACCATACACTTATATTCATATATTTAAAACAGGAACTTTATTCTAATCCAGTTATTTCCGGGCCCTGATGTGAACGTGACAGGGTTGAGCTGCTCTATTCCCACTGGAGCCGCTCGTACAAATATAAAACGACAGGAGGGCTCATTGAATTGAAGCTGCTCCCAAATGATTTATTTTGAGGCTGTGAACACACACACTCACACACACACACACACACACACAGACTGACAGTTGGCACCAATGTGCTCAGGTGAGGTGTAAATGTCAGAGCAGGCCGTTCCCAGTCAGTCAGGTCTGATTACATCAAAGCTGACGGGGCCCTCCTGACTGTGAGCAGGTGTGTTAAGTGTATATATGTGTCTATATCATTTCCTGCTGTGTGTAGCATAAATATCTAAGTGCATGTGTGGACCATGTGTCCCTTCTGGGGACAAAAATCGTGTGCATGTAAGGTTATGTTTCTATTTTTTGAGTTGGCTTTAATTAAAGGTACACAAAGGTCATGGTTGGTTAACGCTGGTTAAAGCGAGACAGTTATGGTTCATATATTCAAATCATAAAATAAGAGACCCTGAGCCTCTGATTGGCTAGATATGTTTGAGTGAAAAGATACATTTCAGATTTCAGGCAAACATTCTGTCAAGCCAAATCTTGTGATGTTGAATGGCGGGTCCAGGTGGGCGGGGTCAAGGATGTGACAGAGAGCAGCGACTGCATTGTTGTGACATCACAAGGTTACAAAAGTCCTGCCCGCTGGTTTTAAGGCTGAGTTTTTCTGGAACACAGGTTGTGTGTATTTCTCTGTGGACTGAGGCTTTGATGCTTGAGAACCTAGAGCGTTTTCATAATCAAAGAGGAGGTGGACATTTACTTATAGGGGACGTTTAAGCCCTTGTGTAATGTGGTTTAAAGCCTGAGAACAGACCAATAGTCTTGTTTGTGCCCATGTTTTCAGAGATCCTGATCTGAAAAGTTTGTTTCCACCTCTCCTAATATGGGTGAAGGGAATTTAATTTGTTGTGTCTAAAGCTATGACAAATCCAACTTGTTTTTCCCAGAAACACTGTGTGGGCTACTCTGGATAATACACAGACCTCAGTACGATTTTCATTGGAACTGTTTTGTTTTTCCTGAGAGCTGTGCCAGTAAAAGCTGTGTGTGGATTATCCAAAGAAAAAGGGACTTTTATATATTTTATTGCAATGTTTTTGAAACGCTGTGAACAGGACAAACATCATAGCTTCCAATCGACCATTAACCCACTCTTTTTGCATGACGCTCCAGTTTCCTCCCACGGTCCTCAGACATGCAGATTAGGTGACTTTGAGACTCTAAAAGCTCCACATGGATGCAGATGGGAGGTTGGATGCTTGTCTGGGATCGGCTCCAGCCACTTTGCAGCCCTGCATGGAATAAGCAGGGGGGTACTTGATAGATGGATGTAATAGGGTGGCTACACACATCAGTGGGTAATATTAAATCGTGCCTTTTGTGATTCTGAGGGGAAATGACACTTAAAAAGTTGGGTACAAGTTGAAAATCAATGTCCTCACAAGTGGCAAAAAACAACTGTATATGCAGTGTTGAAATCTTTCCTGGGGGCTGAGGTGGGGACAGACAGACGGGCCGGGCTGATGACTTTGACGGTAGGGGATTTAGTGAAAATGGCTGGCCTAGCGCTTTCTCCACAACTGATGGATTAGACAAGCTGGAGCAGGGCTGCGAAGAAAAGCGGCCCCCGTCTCACACTGAGCAAGCCTCACTGCATGGTTCATTTCAACTGGGAATGAAAGAAACAAGTGTGCTGTGCATTTGGTGTGTTTGTGCGTGTGAGGGTATAGGGGTGCAGGTGTTTGCGTGCCTTGCAAGTGCGCGCGTGTGTGTGTGCGCCTGCATAATTTTGCTTGTCTGCCTTTATGATTGTGAGCATAAAAAATGCACTGCCAGCAGAATTTGGCTCGCGGGCCTGTGTGATGATGGCACAATAAAGGTTTCTACAGTCAATACCTCAGTATAGTCCAATAATTTGCACAGGGCCATGCATCGCTGGGAACTATCCGAATCAATAAGTGGGTAAATAAATTAAACCGGCGATGGGACAGTTGAGGAAAATGCATGGGCAAATGGCAAAAGTGTCAGTGAAATGGAGAGAGCAAGCACTTTGCTCCTCCATCTGCGCCGACAGGATTAATCTCAGTTTACGTCTCTATGAACTATCAAAACACCACGCACATACTCATAAGCACGTGTGTGTGGGTGGGAGAGTGTGCAAATTAAATGCAGGCCCACATTTCTAGGAGGAAAAAGAAAATGCAAATCTTCATTTCCACCACCTGCAGCAAAGGTCAGCTCCCAGCAGCATCGATCCTGCCACGTGCTATCGGCTTTTTGTGTGTGTGTGTTTTTTTACAGCTCTGTCACAAGTTACAGCAAATAATCTGTGCCACAAATCTAATTAAGAAAACAATCTAATTGAGAATGAAGTGTTTTGCCAGTAGACAAATTCCTTTAAATACCCTCCTGGGAGCTGCGAGGATCAATACTGAATTCATCGAGCTTGTCACTTCTTTGCTGAATTCAGGAGAAGTAGAAGAAAATTGATATGGCACCTGTTTCGTAGGTGAAGATAAATACATAAGAAGAGATAAGAGCCACATTGTGTCTCTCCATCAATACACAGGCTTTGAAAGAGTTGAAAAATGGATGAAATCTGCCAACCAGTGGGACTCCTGGGTGTAAGAGACCAAAGAGGACAAGTGGACTCGTCTGAGGGTCTGTTCAGGTCAGAGCAGAGGAGCAAGTGATTTCTGAGTGCGTCAGGCTCGCCATTCTGAGTGGGCTGCTTCCCGGGGCAGGGATGAAAAGCCGGCTGGGATGTCGTGTGTCAGGGGAGGTTACCTGCCATTTAAAGGACTGAGAGGGGGAGGGGGGAGAAAACAGTCCATCAGAAACAAGTGAGAGCGCTAGTTTTGGACAATTGAGCCCCTGCAGGAACTCAATCAGCAAGAAAACAGTCAGAGGAGGTTGAGCCAAGTGGAAATGGTTCGTTAGGTTATTTAAAGAGTCAGGTTGGTGATTTCAATTGGGTGTTTTTGCATTGCTGCATTTTTCTAAATTGCAGGTATTTACAAGAGGAAAAGAAAAGAAATAGCTCCAATGACGTGTTGTCCATCAGCATTGGAAATCAAAAGTGTTTATAGCTGATCTATATGAACAGTGAGGCAAAGAGAGTGAAGTCAGCCTTGGACTGAGTTGTTCTGTTTTCCAGGTTGTTAGAGAAGAATTTCACATCTCTATTATATATACAGTATATATTATATGTTGTTTGTCTAGTTAATGGTAAATCCCTCTGTGTTTATGGTGGAGAGCTATGAATTTGAGGATTTTCTGTTAGATGACTGCTGGAGACAGTTATCTGCCCTATACTTTCTCTCTGAGGAACATGCCAAGGCCATGGTCCCTCCTGGCATCTGAAATCTCGTGGGTGCAGATGATAACGGTCCCTGTCACTGGATAACACTGTTGCATGGGGGGAGAGAAACTATTGTTGCTCTGCCATCTCCTAGCTGGTGTGAATCTTTATCTTAATGTTTATTCCCCATAGCCAACAGGATGTTAGTGCATCTCCCCTTTTTTCAGGCTCAGTCCACCTTTCTCGTATAAGAATCTGAGCTTTGCTGTTTGGCCCTCAGAATTGAGGTGGCATCACGCACTTATGTTGTGTTGATGACTCTTCTGTTATCCTTGATCGAGCCTAATAAACCTCTTCAGTTTTAGACATCCAGGATAGGTCCCTAACACAGGTGAGTGATAAAAAGGGGACTTTGCACCAATTTCAATCAAAAATTGTTGGGAAATTTCACTCGAAACAAGTATCAACCTTAAGGGAACTTAACTTTTTCATAAAAATGATTGTTCATAAAAAAACTTCCACAGTTTAGCCCAACATATTTTTAATACATATTTTTCTACCTTTTTTCGGTCAATGCTCAACAACAACATGCATTTTTGAGCAAAACCTGCAGGATCTATAACGGTGTGTTCAAGGATGCTCTGACATTTTAAAGTTGACTGCCAAACAGCAACAACCTCTTTAGATGTAACAAAAAAATCTAATAAAACCAAGGTCTATTGTTTGTCTACTGGGTTTCATTAATATCTAAGCCAATACAATATACAATAGCAGCTCAGATTTTGGCAACAATATTTGATTGTGGTCCCTGCTGATGGTTGCATGACCTTGTGACAATAACAATTACATGAGGATAACAAAGAGTTCACTGTGGATTTTGATGCTGTAGTATCTCTACTTTTCATCCTCCTCCTTTTCATCTATTCTCTCTTTGTTTTCTTGAACACAAGCTATCAATAAAGATCACTGGATGAATTTAGCAAAAAGAAGGGAAAAAAGCGTAATAATGATCCCTTTGTTCTGCAGTGCATCGGCGTGTTCTCTACAAAGTGCTTACTGTTAGTTTAGCACCTTGGCTGTCATCTGCAGAGACACGGTGTTGAAGCGATGAAGGATGAGTGGTCCCATGGATGGTTTACTCTCCAAGCCACAGAGGTCAGACTGAAACAAGCCTCTGAGCTCTGCTGTGGTCTGCAGATCAAAACAGTCTGATGGACCAAGTCCAAGTGTGTGTAGTAATGTGTGTGTGTGTGTGTGTGTGTGCGCGCATCATGAATGTCTGCACAGAAATCCTGATGCATCAAATGATTGTCTATGTCAATTTTGATTTTTGATTTGTGATCATTTAGTCTCTATATATCAAACAACATTCAACATAATAGTAACATACTCAGATGCTCTTTGTTTTACTTTACACTTTCTTCGGTTTTAACTCTATTATCCCATCTTTTCTTATCTCATTGTATCTCATTTTATTGGCTTTGACCTTGGCTGTCATGGTTACAGTAACAAACACATGGACTAAAGGCCTTTGCACACCAAGTCCATTTTTTTTGTCCGCATGTTTAAAAATAAATAGACCTCATATTGTGTCAATCATGTTCATACACTGACTCCAAAACTTTAATCCGTCAATAAGTTTTGGGAACAGGTTCGATTTTCTGCATAAAAGGGATTCTGACCACTCACACCAGTGTTTCAAGGCTATTACACACTGACATCCTAAGATAAATTATGGAAATGATCATGATAATTCTGCAGCTCATTTAAAGCAGGTCCCCTCACTCTTGACGTCCTCTCAGGATTAGATGGACACAATATTTTCTTTTCTTTTTTCAATAAGTGAGAGGACCACAAGTCATCCCCACTGCGTGACGACTACCATGGTTACTACAGTATAATACTGGCCATTAGGACTAGGGAAAGATCAGGAGCATTTATTATGACAACAAGACTGGAAAGTCAGGGAGAGAGGGAGGGGTCGACAGGCAGCAGAGGGCCGCAGGTCAGATCCCATCCTATGGCCTTTAACCGGACCGGTGGGGCTCTCTGAGATATCAGCTCTAAACCATAATAGTAACTGGCTGTTTCACAACAGAAACCTTTTTGTTGAAGGTGGCACATCTAAGAATCAGAGAGCATATTGTCGTACAAACGAGGTAACATAACGAGGCCCAGCAGTGGAAATGATAAAATGACAGGTTACACACTGAAGCCATTTCATCTGCTCTCTCCCCAACTTCACCTCCAACCAGCTCAACCATCCCTGTGAAGCCTGACAGAACCATCCAAGAAAAAGGCTACCTCTTACTCTTACACTGGGAACGCTCTCGGCTGTCTTAACTCCTAATTAAACCTTCTCTTACGGGAATCCCTGCTATCCCTGACACCCCTCCTTGAAGATAAGAAGACTCTGATCAACACAGAGACAGATGAGCCACAAAAAAAGAAAGAAAGAACCCATGTCTATTAAATCAGTAATTAAGTCAGAGCTGTGGAGTCAATCGGAGAAGTAAAATAGAGGAGAATCCTGGGGCACAAAATGCGGCGAGTGTCAACCGGTTTGATTAAGTCCTTGAAGTGTAATTGCACAAGGGAATTGGGGTATTGTCAGCGTCAGAGAGGGATTTCCAAGAGCGAGGCAGGAGAGGAAGGGACAGGGAAATGACTGGCTGTACACACCTCAGGTCCTGGAGCTCAGGGAGGAAGGAAGCCAGTCCAGGGCTACACTCGAAGCAAACAATACTCACATTCAAAGAATAGCATGTTCTGAAAGGGGGCTGAGTCGAGGAGCTGAGTGCTCGCCGTTGATAAACCGTGCCATCTGTTGTTTATACCCCATCGTTACCTTGTGGGCATCCTCCATGAAGAAAATGAGCCAAACACATGGGAGCCAGTATATGCAATTACAAGGCCCTATTTTTTTCCGTCTTTTACCGTCCCCCTGATGAGCTCTCGGTTTGCCTCTCCAAACCTTCATGCGTTCTCTTGAATACAATTGTGTGGTTGGCAAGATCCGTCTCAACTTCTCATAGTAGTTTGTCACCAAGGCCGTAGCTACCATTGAGGACACCGAGGTCATGACCTCGGTATTTTTTTCGGCCTAATGAATGAAAAAAAAAAAAAAAAAAGTGCAAAGTATTAGGGAGGACAGATGGAAGGTGACTGGGTGACTCCTCTCTTGTCCAAACAACAATTCCGGTAGGCCTATAATGCTCTTGTTTATTGACGCCCTCACGTACGCTGGTGTTTGTTTACTGGTCGCGGGAAAAAAGGCGATTCATTCGGAAAAAGCGAGTGATACAGCGTGTCGCGGAGCCTGCGTGCATGGAGGAGAAGGCTACTGAGTGAGTCGGTTGGCTCTAGATAAACTGCTCTTTCCAACCAGTTGTTAGACTGTAAAGGTTTCGTACATACGTGCACTTGAAGCGCTGTATTATTTCGGGACGGAACCTCATGTATGCGGAGAAAACAGCTGCTTAATAGGGTCAATTCAGCGCCGTTTACTGTCTGTGTCCTGCATATGCACTAGTTGAGCTACAGTAAGTGGGGGAGAGCAGAGACCTCTTTCCTGCAGATACTAGGGGGCATCTACTGCACTGTCCATTCTTCCATCAACTTTATGTGAAAAGCACAGTGACATGATACATTTTATGTTTACAGACAGGGGCGTCACTAGGTTTTAAGGACAGGGGGGGCTTAGCACCCAGGAGATGCACAAGATGTGAGCATATGTGGTGCACGAGCACAAATATTTCACAAACAAAGACTGAATTTTTTTCTAAAAAATTTTGGACAGATTTAACAAAGAGCATACGGTGTAAAGTTTAGGCAACCATTAGTTTTATTTCAGTCTTTTTTATTTATTTAAAGAAAGCTAAGACCTGTGAGATTACTACAGACATGTCTGGAGTAGGCTACAGTAGAAAATGTAAATTTTTCATCTCTGCCTAGTAAGAATACTAACAAAAATCACATTAGAGTAAAATCTACCTTTGAATCATGGGATATCACGCAAATTAATAAGTAATGTGTAGGCTAACTGTGTAAAAGTAGATGCTAAAAAAAATGAACCTGAGCAATTTTGCAGCTGTTTTATTATCAGAGATACGTATGTACAGGTGGAATTTGACCTTTGGAAAACTAATTAGGCTATATTTCACTAATAGCCGGTGTCATAATATTCACTCCATCCAAATACAACTGTTTTTGGCTCATTTTGATTTCACCTAGACCTCTTCATATTTTCCCATTCAAAGAAGACCATACAACCGAAATGAAGTTTGACACCAATATTTTACTCATAAAAAATATGCATAGAAATGTGAAATACTACACAAACCAACAACCAAAATTTGCTGCAACAAGGAGCAGTCAGATGTATGTTTGTGGTAACTATAAGGAAAAGCAAACAAACTTCCTGGGCCTGTTTCAAAGTGAGGAACACAGCTGACGCTCCAGAAGGAAGTCACCCAAAGATAGTAGGCTATAGCTATGGTAAAAAAAAGAGTGCACACTTTACCCTAGAAACCTGTTCATCTTTATGTTAACAACCAGGACCATCACATTGCATTTCAGACTCTTTTTTTTTTCGAGCTGGAATTAAACTTTGTAATATAATATTTTTGCTACTCTGTGGCTGCTACGAATGTGAGGAGCTAGTCTCCTGTTTGTAATGGATGGTGTGTTCTCATCAGAATTCAGTGAAGTTGGGTCTTCTCTGGATGATCACTAGTGATGATAATATCATAAAAATGGCATTAATCTAATATGATGTGTGTAGTTTTTATCTGTCAAAGTGCACCAGATTGAAGCCTTTTAATATAAAATTGCCCAAAATTTCTGACGCCACCCCCCCGCGCACCACGACTATGACCTCGGTATTTCAAAAATCCTGGCTACGGCCCTGTTTGTCACACCACCAGAGTGAGAGTGAGCTGCTGGAAGCGATTCAGGATCTGTTTTGGCCATCTGCCCCGCGCGTGGCAAAGGTCACAGCCAGAGTATGTCGGAGCTAAAGGTCTGTTTGCTGATTGGAAAGCGCCGTGCCTCGAATCGCCATTTCCTCAACTCAAAAGCAGAATGAAACCGGATAGATATCAGGGTGTTTCCACCGCAGTGCATTAAAAACATATCAGGGCTTTTGTCAGTTCATGCACAGAAACATTTAGTGCAGAGAATTTCATTTGACCCCATTACCAAGTAACCAAGTTCCATGTAAACATTATCAAAACTTAATATTAACCCCATTATGGTCAAAACGTAGATCTGTAGCCCAAAAATATCTTCAGGCTTTCATTTTGATGCATTTTGTTGGATTGTGTATTTGATGAGTTTGATGAGGGGAACCAAGAAATCCCATGAGCCTCTGTAGCATAGCTCTGAGCATCTCACGGCTCTGCTCCGCTGTTCTAAAAATATCTTGCACCGACAATTAAAGGTAACGAACCTACTCCTAAAACTATAGGATTATGGCAATGGGCCAATTTGCCAAAATGTTGAACTATCCCTTTAAGTGAGCGTGCCAACCAGCTAGAACCTAACACATATCAGCTCTGCTCAGAGGACATATTTCAATGATTATATAATATTATAACTTCTTGGATTATAAGGACATGCATTGGCTGAAGCTCTTCAAATGACAGTTACCATCCCAACGAGAAACTCACTTGGCAGTAGAGGAAACTTTTAATGGAGTTTGATCATTAGCTCAGAAGCCCACTGGATGTAAACTACTGATAAAAAAGTACATAGTGTGGATCCTGTTTTCCATCAGAACTGGACCTCAAGGCCAAAAATATGTCGACAAGCTTGTCTGTTTATTATGGTTTTGACTCACTAAGACAACACTTTGAAGGAACAGTTGAAGGGGGGGGGGGGCACTGTGAAAAGTCTCACCAGAAGAACAGAAGGTGTCACCAGAGATGATTGATGTTCACTGAAATGAATAATCA
Source organism: Trachurus japonicus (assembly GCF_045865225.1). Lineage (NCBI taxonomy): Eukaryota > Metazoa > Chordata > Actinopteri > Carangiformes > Carangidae > Trachurus > Trachurus japonicus. The sequence goes on along the minus strand of NC_140926.1, from coordinate 18,231,057 downwards.
ACGAAAATGTTGGCTGGAATTAAAAGCAACACACCAGAGGCTGTTTCACACCAAATTTGATGAAATGGTTTTAAAATGTAGCCTCCAATTCTTGGTGTTGTTGTTGTTTTGTTTTTGTTTTTTTGTTTTCTTTGGCAGACACAAGGTTCAGAAATCTAAACCGCTCCATAAAAAGCTCTCAATCAAGCCCTTCAACAGGCGCTGGCTCCCAGAAAAAGATTAGCCTCTGAATTTCATGAGTTTGGATTGATTGGTAATGTTCTCCTGTTTGCTTGGCACTGTCAAAATGCAAATGACGGTTGGCCCGAAAAACCCACAAGCCATCATTTACTGGAGAAGAATTTGAAATCGCATGTATGCAAGTGCAGACACACACACACACGTACACGCCCACACACTAATTAACCTGTCATTTCCCACACCTGCACTCCAGAGCACCGACCACATGAGTAACAGAATTGATTTTCATTCCCCCCTTCCCCCTCTCACCTGTGTGCTGAGTCTGACTGCTAAGTGAGGGTCACTTTCTGATGCTGTCACATTCCAATTAGTTTGATCATCTTGAGGTCAAACCGACCTGCAACTGATGCTGCCAGGGAGGCAGGAAGGAGAGCTCAGGCATGAGCGTGCAGATTGGTGGGATGGTTTGGTCTCTTGGTGAGATTTTATGAGACAAGACAACAAGGTGAAGGTCTGTATGTAGATACATTGTGGGATTGAGGAAATACACTATAAAAGTAACATATAAAAGAAAAAAAAACTCCTTTAACAAACAATTTAAAGGACCATGTAATTTTTCCTCATTTTTGAAATTTGTTTAAGAGAATCTGGATTAACGCAAATTTCTCTCCACTAATAATTCTGCACAAATCATACTTTTCTTATCGCTCCAAGTTGCCAAGTTTCTTTCCATTGATCTTTGTTGGGTTTGATTTTTATCGATAACGCCAACTTCTCCACACCAGTCAAGTATTTAAAATGTTTTTTTGCGATGTTGCCCATTTTTGACCATTTTATCAGGCACAAAATAAGGTATCTGAACAATATCCTGTGTGTTTGCACTCTAGCCATAAAGCCCTCTAGTGGCCACCTTAATTATAACAGGAGCAATGGAGACAGGTGATGTTAAAGAGCATGGAAGTTCGAGTGGAAGTTCGAGTGGTTAATTTTTTCTTCCATCACACTGCCTTCTCTAATTCTACCTATGAAGACAAAACAGACTTGTAAAATTGGATGGACTGACACATTAAGAATCAGGCTGAGTAACAGAAGTTAATAAGCTTGCTTTAGAAAATTATTAAAAAAGTTCACTTTTTTTTAACTGTTGAGTTTGGCACCATGTTTTTATCCAGATTAATCATGAATATTTATTCATTATCATTATTTAGTATTAATGTGTACACAAACATGTGAACATCTAAATAAACCTACATTATATTTACTGACTGTACTATTGACTGATTCCTGCACCAACACTGACATTTCACACCGTAAAGAACATGCATGACCCTTTCTCAATACGAGGTCATGCTGCAGAGGGGCTACACTGTGGTGTTTGCACTGTATTTCACACATGAATAGCACCTTATTAAGAGCATGCAGCTGTGATTGGTGCAGACCATAGTTGCAGTTGCTGGAGTAATTCCCGTCTGTCTCCCCTGGTCCCTCAGCATGGCTAATAAAATAAGGTTCCAGGTGAAAGCTATTTCCATACTCCATACACCTCTCTTTCTGAACCTTAACCTCCCTGTGCATGCTGGGTAACACAGACCTTCCTCCAATCCTTTAACATATTTAAGTTTTCAGGTGCCTGACACACCGTAGGAGTGTTCTCTGAAAAATTGATATTGCTTTTATTCACTCCGTTGCACACTGTCACCCAACACTGCCTTCTACAAATGGGAACCATAACTTTTTCTTTTTTCCCCCAGCGTGAGGAAAAGAAGTCTCATCTGCTCCCGGGCTTAAACGGATGACAGTCTCACAGGCTTACGCCAAGAATCCATGATACATCCTCGAGAGTGCTCACATAATACAGTGATACAAGGAAATAGTTCCTGCGACAAGCCTGGCATGACTTCTGTTTGAAGGGGGGGAAATGCATATGAGAAGCTATCCAGGTGTGAATTAAAACTTTACTGGGTTAGAGTTGATTTTCAGTTTGAATCTCTGAACTATTCTGAATTTTAGGCAGATAGATTTTTTTTTAAATCGAACGGTTGGATGGTGGAGTTGTAATGCTGCATGTGTTCTCAGAAAAAAAGCTGCATCTAACATTTGAAGAAGCTGCTGGAAAAATCCAGACCCCAGATGTGTTATGCTTCGTTTTGTTGGCTGCATAAATTCTTATTTAAAGAAAATGAAAACATTATGGAAATTCGAAGAGAGTTCAAGTCTGTTTTTGTTGCTGTGTGGGCAGAGTTTATGTAGTGTGTCACTGCACTGCCAGGTACATTATTCTCCAAGTGTGCATGAGTAAAAAATCAAATTATTGATCTCCCCTGACCATCCATCCAGAGAACTTCTTCAGACTTCAGAGGCAGAGATGAACATTAGACAGTAAAGATGAAACCCAGATGAAATGCGACAGTGGATTTACCTAAGTGTTGAATGTCATCAGTTTATAACGTTAAATGGGGATTTGAGAGCCAACCACCTGGCAGGATGGGAACAAAGGGAAAAATTAGTTCAGCTTCTCAGGTTTCTCTTCTTTTCTTCACCATTAGATTCCCTTTATTGCTGCTTCTGCCTCCCCTGCTGTTCCTTCTATATGTTGTTCCTCTCCTTACCCTATGACATGATTTGTTTAGTACATCCTCACTGGAACTGACAGTGTGAAGATGAAGGTGTTACAGTATGTATGTCAGGACGGGGTGTCAGTGGTGTGAAGTGAAGGTCTCTGATTTTTGTCATATACACACCTCAGGCCAAATCAAATAATAAAACAAAGTGAGAAGGAAACATCACCATAAATGTTGCTGTAGTCATGAGCGCACATTTAAAAATGTCCTGAATTATGTGGATGAATTATTCCCTGTAAATCACTTGTGCTTCACTCTAGCGGACTCAGACTTGGAGAAGCTAATGTTATTAAGTAATTTTCTCTCTGTGGCCGCTCTCAAAAGCTGGAACACCTTACCCCCTGATTTACATGCTATCAACAACCTGGCACTCAACAAGCCCAGATTTAAGACCCATTTATTTAGAATGCCTGTTAATCTACTGATGCTGCAACATTTCATATGTCTCTGAATATGTTTTTTATTGTTTAATGTTTGTTTTATTCTTTCTTATATCTTAATTTCTTATTTTGTATATTTTATCCATGTAAAGCACTTTGATCAACACTCATGTGCTATATAAATAAATGTTGATTGATTGATTGATTGATTGATTGATTGATTGATTGATTGATTGATTGATTGATTGATTGATTGATTGATTGATTGATTGAATATCTATTTAAGACTAATTAGGAGGGTGTTGACAAAACAGGACTATTACTATAATGTTTGAAAATGTTCTGTCATTGAGTTTCCCACTAGGTGTCAAACAGGATTGTGTCCGTTTAAAATCTCCTCATTTTATTTAATATTTGTGTGTTTAAGTCAATATAAGTGACAACTCCATTAACCTCTCAAAGAACTGTAAATGTATCATCAGTGTTTGCAGTTGTTGGAGGATGATGTGATGTAAAAGGCTCCAGAGCAACTATTAAATGGACTTTATGTTGAGAATATTCATGTGCCCAGCTCTCATAACATTTTACATCAGAGTTAGCAGAACTGCAAACTTTCAATAATAATTGCTTCACTCAAAAAAAAAAGAAAAAGAAAAAAAGATTGTATTCTCGTTAAACAACATATTGTTATTGGTATTAAAAGTGAACAGAGGCTGGCTGTGGTCGTGCGGTCATCATTAGCAGCTGCTGCCTGTGAGGAATAGATGTGTTTTTCTGCAGCAAAGTCGGCCGCAATTGGTCCCTGGGGAGCGTTAATTACCTCCCTGACACTGTATCAATAAATATTTGAGGAGAAAAGAGCGTTCCTGAGGGTAAACAAAGAACGCCTGCTTCTCCACCAAGTTCACTCGACTGTGAAATATGGGACTTCGATAAATGAAGCTACAGGGAATAAGCTTTGTTTTGTTTTTTTTAACACCGTGCGGAGTTCATTTCTTTTAAAAACAGAAAGCAAGGACATTTGTTACAGCTGAAAACACACAACAAAAGCCTATTAAAACACTGTTAAATCTGAAAAAAAAAGGAAAAAGACCACCGGAGCCCTTGTTGTTCAGATTCAGAGCGTTTGCTTTATTTGTTCACCAAAAACAGCTGCTGCCTACGCCGTCAGACCCGACGCAAACAGGAAACTACAACAGGGACTTCACAGCATTTTACAAACACACAGGCACAGAAATGAAAATCCTCCTCTCTAACGTGTCTCTAGTCATCACTCGGTTTTTTTGTTTGTTTGTTTGTTTTTTTAAGTTTCTGTAAAAATGTCATACAGGGCAGTTTCTGAATTTGAAAAACAACGATGAACGGAGGACAGGAGGGAAATTAAGAGGCAGGATACTCATTCAAAACTGCAGGCAAATGTTGCACGAACGAAAGAATAAAGAGGCTGAATCAGGTTGTTTTGCAAATCTTCTGTCTTTACTGACCTTCCAGTGAGTACGTGTGTTTAACTTTGGATGGAGAAATATGAATAACAACGTGTATATCCAACCATTTACGCTTGTGTTTGTCTCCAAACAATGGGATCAATAAACTGGAGAATTCATCATTTTTATATCAGTTATCATGTGTGCTATTGTGCAAACAGTATGAGGGTAAAAAAAAAAGGAAACAAAGAAGCATTGCATTGTGGGAAGTGCCACATTGATGATGGATTGGCAAAGGGAACAGACTTGAGAGAGGCTCATTCATCATGGAGTGAGACCTGCATGTGGATAATCACCAAGAGCATGTTACAGCTGTTTATACTGGTTTGAATTGGATCCAAGAATAATTAATAATAATTCAGAATAATTTAGCATAGGAATCAATGTTATCATTTGGTATTGATAGTGTGGGAAATGAGAGAATAGGTTGTGAGGCAAACAAGACGATGATTTCTAAACAGAGTTTGTGCCAAACAGATACAAGGTGAATAAAGAGGCTGAGTCTGACGTCCATGCCCAGTTTTTGATTTAATTTGCTTTTAAGTTGTGGTGAATTGCGTTTCAACAGCAACAGCTCTCAAGAGGGATTACTTATTTGGGAAGAAGTAGTTCCAATGAAATCTGTCAATGTTTGTTTTCATCTTAGTGAACTGGCTCTTTAACAGTCTTTTCTCTACACACCCATTCAGTGTCACAGTGTATCACAGTTTGCACCAAAGTCCAAAAGATGTGAGTGTAAAAGCCAATATTGAATAGTTAAGTACGTTAAGACTTGTTTTGTTTTTTTTAATTAATACCCAATGGAAATGCTGCATAGTGGCGACAAGAGTTTGTAAGTTGGTACCACCACCTTCACTTCAACCAGCTATTACAGCACTGTCTGTATTACAATGTCATGTAATTGTAAGCAGTTACTGATTAAGCATTCAGTCATAGTCATGACACTGTACACTGTCAATAACTGATGATATAAAACATCCTGGTTGAAGAAGTTATAATCAATGTTAATGTGTACATGTAAGTGTTGAGACCTGGGAATTAAATGTTTATATGCTTGTTGGGGTTTCCAACACTTAAGAAGTCAAAAATAATTCATGAGCTGATCTTCTTGTGTTGGGATTTCCTTTCTCTCCAAGTTGACCTGTACTAGAAAAAAACAACCAAAAAAAAAAAAAAAAGACCACTTCCAATTCAAATACTGAGAAGTGTTTTAGACCCTACACTGAGCACAGAGTGGTACGAGCTAAAAATATATCAACTTTCAGCGGAGGAGCTCCAAACTTCAAAAGGGCTCTCGATGTAGTCTCATAGCAACAGCAGCAACATGTCCCACATGAACCAGTTCAGCTGAACTTAACTCGGCCTCTCGCTGCATCTGCAAAATAAATAGTTGCCCTATTGTGACCTCCCAATGCTTTTTTCAGAAGAATATTCATTTGAAGGAAAGCCTTGAGCTGCAAAATGGTGTCCTGACTCTGTTTCTGTTTACGAAGGAGGAAAACTCAGAGTTTGCTTTGGTGGCTGGAGGTGAATTTTGCTGATAGGCAAATCAAATATTTACAAAAGCCCCAAATTAAAAAGAAAAACAAAAAAAAGAAACAAGATGTTCATTTTCAAGGAAAATAAAAGTTTATAGGGAGGAAACTTTGGTTTAAGGTGGAGAAATCATGCTGGTATGGAAAATCAAAGATAAAGTCCTGTAACCTTTAAAAGAAAAAGTTATTTTATCTGTTATAATTTGGATATATTAATCGAGGAATTGTTTTTATATAGGAATTATTAAGTGAACAAGTGAATATATGCATAGATAACATTTTGGTGCAGTTTATAATTCTTTAGAGGCTAAATACCAAACTTTTTTTTTCTTTCCTTAAGTTCTCAGAGTGTCCTGAAGTGAACTAAGTAACAGTGTTTGTTACTGTAACCCACAGATCAAACACTCCCCTAATCTCAGCTCAGAAGTAAAACATACAAACAAAAGAAAAATATCTGACATAAAAGACAAAAAAATTACAATCGTTCTGTACATGACCAGGCTGCTATACAAAGTAGTTCACCCTGTTTGTGTGTGTGGTACACTCCACTAACTGTAACCATACAGTAAACAGACAAACTGCGTGCCTCAACATATAAAAGTGAAAAAGAAACAAAGAGAAACATCCATCTCTGCGGGTATGAGAGATATTCAAAAGCAGATTAATCGATACAGCCATCATTAACTGGAGCCCTTTGGCGCCCGCCCACTCCCGACCCGTTACTGACCCGTTACACGCACACATAAACGCACACCATCCCACTGTTGAGCCCATCAATTGCTAAATTAAGAGAGGTATTAAGATGAAGAGCCGATTGTGTGTGGGCTGCTGGCAAAGGCCTGGTCTGACCCGTACAATCGGTCTGAAGAAGGTCAGAGTGGAAAGCAGATGGACCATTAAGTCATCACTTTTGCATCCATGGAATGCAAACATGGACGCGCTGAAGAAACAAAAAATAAACACTAGATACAACAATGTTCTCCTTTTGAAGGCTTTAGATGTCAAATCGAATCTTATTTCAAGGAATATCTTAACATTCAGGCTTATTGGTTTTCTTGCAGTCAGTTTGATGAGAAAACTGGTTCTCATTCTCATATGTGCATTAAATGCAGAGCTGGAGCCAGGAGGCCATTACCTTAGCTTAGCTTAGCATAAAGACCTGGGAAAGGGGAAAAGAGCTAGCTTATCTCTCACCACAACACGTCTAAACTCATCAAATTACTGAACCATGTGTTATATTTTGAAAATTGAAAACATGAAGTTATTGTTGCGCAACTGAAGTAGCAGCTGGCACCTAGCACAACGCTGTATTGTTGTTGTGTTGTGCTATAGCTTTAAAAACAAGCCATGTTAGCTGATTCCCCTGTTTCCTGGGCTAAGGTAATCACCCTTTTCACTGCTAATGATTCTAATTCTCATCCAAGTCTGGAAGAAAGTCAATGTCAAACATTTAATTTACATTTTTTCCCCAATTCCAAGTAGCCTATTTTGAGTCGTTTCTTTGTTTAGCATCGTCATTTGGACATTAGTATCCTGTCAGAAAGCTGCACAAATTTGATGAATTATTTAAATTACTAAAACACTGTTCAAGAAATTGCCGTTGTGATTTCTGAGAACTGATGTGGTCACTAATGTCTTCAAACTGCCTGTGCTGTGCAAAGAAAATGCAAAAGATATTCATTTAACAATGGTATAAAACAAGTCCTCACATTTAAGAAGCTAATCAGAATGTTTAACCATCAAATTTTGCTTAACAAATGACTTATATGATTAATTACTGTAGATATTTCCCATCAACCAATAAACACATAATTCAAGCACTAATTTAGATTTTTAAACCCTAAAGCAACCCAGTCCCCATGTTTTTAGTTAGCTGAATAATATACTGGCATGTACTGTATGAATATTACAACCCATGAGTTTTTTTGTTTTGTTTTTGTTTTTTTTTGACAACCCCTCTTATTAACTAAACAAAACCATTACAGCAACAGTTTGTTCTGAACAGGAACAGGTTGTGTGAAAGAAACAAAAAAGGAGAAAATAAAAAGCTGTGTTGCATTTTCTTTTGAAGTATCCCAAAATGATGCAGATGGGGGCCAGACGTGGATCCTGCACAGTTAATTCCTGCAGCATCAGAGAATGGAGAGCGGCCAAGTCCGGACTCTGTATACTGCAGCACCAGCTGGAGACGGCACACTCAGAACCTACACTCATCTAAACAACACTACGATAGCTGATGTACTTCCACAAACCACAGACTAAACAGGCACTCCAGCCACTGTGAGAGTGAGTGAGTGCTCGACTTGTCCCCAGCCAAAAAAAAACATCAGCTGGCAAAATAACAAAGAGGAAAGTAAAGGTTTGTTTTTCTATTTCCATTCCCATTACCATCTCCCAAATAAAGAGAAAATGGGACATGATGGCAGACCATTTGTGATTCTTCTTGCCCTCGTCTTCTGCATCTGTGTCTCTCTTTGTTGTTCTGTAGTTTCCTCGGATGCCCATGATGTGAGTTTTAGTCCCCTCTCCTCAGCAGAGTCCTGCCCTGAGGAGAGGCAGGGCTAGTGGGCTAGTGGGGGAATCCAGGGGAGTTGGTGGGTGGGTGGGGTTGGGGGAGGTGTGTGGGGGGAGAGGGGGGGTTCTGTGGCGGTCCGAGCAGCCTCCTTCTGCCCCCTCAGCCGCAGGAGATGACAGTGAAACGTTTGGAGATGCACGACATGTTGTGCAGCACGATGCCCAGGAGGAAGAGCAGCACGCAGGCCACCAGGATCACCGTGCACACGCCGGACCACGTGGAGCCCTTCCCTCCTCCCACCGGCCCGGTGACTCTCCTCTCGCCCTCGCCTCCGTCCAGCCCCACCCCGACGCCCTCCAGGCCCATGGCCAGGCCGAGGGGCTGCTGCTCAGGTACGGTCACCACGGTAACCCCTTTCTGCTGGCCGCCGGGCAGGAAGCGGCATCCCAGCTCCCCGGGGAGGCCGAGCGCCCGCTCCTTAGCGACCGGCAGGGGCAGCATGTAGCAGCCGTTGCTGGGGAGGCGGATGAAGACGGGCGTGTGCTCGGAGGCGTGAGGGATGGCGATGACAGTGATGATGTCCGGGTCGTCGGGGAGCTGGGAGACGGACAGGCCCGGCGGCAGCTTGGTGACGCCGCGGCACCAAGGACAACGGATCTCCTTCTGGCTGCTGCGCATCTGGGTCAAACACACCGAGCAGCACGTGTGTCGGCAGTCCAGGAGTTTGGGCCGCCGGCGGGGGCTGTAGTAGTTGAAGCAGATCTGGCACTCCAGAATGGAATCCTGGGAAAGAGTCTCCATTTTTGCAAAGGTTGTTAGGTTGTCCACGGTTATATTCACTGGCAGATATAGATATGTATATATTTTTTCAGTTGAGAATGTCAAAGTCAAACAGATCTAGTAGAAACGTTGCACAACTCCAAGTGAAGTCTGGAAAGTAGAGCTGGCTCGGATGCCCGACGGATCACCACCGTCCACGTCTTCACAGCTCTTTGCTGGCAGCATGGTCATCCATCTGCAACACAGGAGAATGGAGAGCATTCAGGGTGATGCTTATGAAACTTGTCCAAGAAACAACAAAAACTTCTGCAGAGGATAATACTGTACACTACTCACAAAAAGTTAGGGATAATTGACAAGAATATCCCGATAAAAAGTTCATGCTACAGTGATATTCTATCACGAAAGCAGGCTTTTTAAGTAGAAGGATGCAATGGTAATTTCTTTATCTCAATCAAAAGCTAACAACAGTGGTGGCTATAGCACAAGAAAAATCTCAATGTCTCAATAACTTGAACAATTTGATCAAAGTGTTGTCTTGCTCTCATGATGTCAAAATGTGAACATGGAGAGGAGGGGGAGAGAGTAGAGGACTGTCTACAAACTGTCATTGAACCAGAACATTTAGTGGTTCAATGACAATTGAACCACTAAATCAGACGGTGCTTGTGATGTTTGTGGTTAATCACCTTGTTAGAGAACAGCATGTTGTTGAATAAGGACTGAAACATTGGACAATTGGACATGTGCATTCAAAAGTTTAGAGAGGGTTAAATCAAGTTCACCTGTAAAGGTTATAGTGCATTTTAGGTGCATTCTGAAATTTAATCCAAAAGCCAAACATCCCTAACTTTTTGTGAGTAGTGTATTCTAACTTTGCAGATTTTATCCCACATCGGCCCGAAGACGACCTCCCACTCCTTCCATATCAGTTTTTGAGAGACAGACTCGTGTGCTCATCCTGCTGCTGGGATGCTTTCTCTCAAACACCATTAACCCAAGGAGAAGAGAGCGCTCATCATTTACGACTTTTTGCCCTGCAGTGGACTCCCTAAAATAAACTCATTTTTAGTCCTCATGAATTTATAATGTACACTATGACTAAAATTACCCAAATCTTATAGCAACACACGCATACAATTTCCATCCTTAATATCTAAAATCAACTTTTGCAGAAGGTGTAGAAATCATACTCACAGCAAAACAAGCACACAGGCTGATAAATGTGTACGAGAATGAAGCAAAGGTTTTAATCATTTATTTGATTAGATGTAGCTGCTCTAAAATGTATGTGGGCATGACAACAAGAGCATTAAAAGTAAGAATGGCAGCGCATCGCTCAGCTATATGCCATAACAACCCAGACAATCCAGTAGTCCACTTTAAACAGGCTAATCATCCAATTACAGCCTTTAGCTACTGTGGCATAGAAAAAGTAGTCGTGCCTAGACGTGGTGGTGGTCTAAAGGAGATAGCCTTTTGGGTCACAGAACTTCAAACTTTTGGGGCCGACTTTGGTCTTAATGATGACTTAAACTTGAGTGTATGTTTGTAAAGATGGCTCCCATATTTAACTAATTGATGTACGATTACTTGTACCCATTTATCATTACATGACTGAAATCTTTAGTGTTATTTCTGTGAAGAGTGAAGGTCAGTCTGTATTTATTATGTATTTTCCCCCGTATATAGGATATTGGTGAGAATAATATTTGTATTTTGATTCTTTTTCTTCTTTTCTAGATTACTATGTGTTCTGTGGTCCAGAATGGATTATGTTTGAATGTGTCAAGCTCTGAGTTTCTCTCCCTGTTTTTGATGATGTCACTTCCTTTGACAACCACACTGTGATCAGTTAATTACATGAGTGTGCTTATTTTTTAAAAGGAAGTCACACAACAGAAGTAAAATACTGGGTCCCGATGAAGGTCAATAGACCGAAACGTTGACTTATAAAAGAGCTAAGCTACAATAAAAGAGCTTCAAGTGAGTGCGGGAGCAAGTGCTGATTTTTTTTTATGTTGAACCTGACTGGAGAATGTGCATGCTGATTAAGCCTTGATTTTAATCAATATTATGACATTAATATCACAGGAGTAACTCCCCTATATATTATTGTGCAGTATAGCTTGCACAATATTGAAACCCCCAATCTGTCTTTGTCCTTAAAACCTTTTCCTCCCAAACAAGTGAAAACATGTCACTGCACTGAGAGCACAGTTTTCATTGAGATTTTACTGTTGCATGAATGTGTTTAAAAATGCTCTAAAAAGAGGCTGCAGCTTGAAACAAGACAGAATGAGGCCGGTCGCTGCACAAGAATCATGAAAAATGAAACTGTTGTAGAAACTACTTGAAACTGTTATATCCTTACTGAGTCTTACTTTCTAAACTGATTCAGACAGGATAAATGAGAAAATATGAAGTTTTTTCATGCATTTTGTAAGCAGATGATCTGTTTTCTTTGAAACACAGTGAGGTAGCATGACAGGGATGGTCACTTGTTACCTCTGTTTCTATTTAAGGAGATAAAAACTTGTTGTAACGGTGTCAAACTTTCAGCGAGAGGAACTAATGGCAACTTAACAGACGAGTGCTCTCACAGCAGGAGGCTGAATGAGGAGGAGGCAGAGGTCAAACTACAACAATGCCTCACGGACGCCGGGGAGTCATTATCATGTGCGGCACACGTCGTCCATATCAACCAGCAGCCGACCGCAGCAGGTGCCGGTTCATGAGACCCCCTCGCCTCCCTATCTGTGTTAAGTATGGCTAATTCTTTTAACTGTCTCCTTCAGGCCATAGTCTACATAAACAATTTCTTTCTCCTCCTCCTCCTCCTCCTCTTCTTGCATAATCAAGTCTACCATGTTAATCCATGCGGAAGCTGTGATAGTTTGCTTTTACAGATGATTAAACCCTGTCGAAATAGCACCAAGGAAACAATGAATACCAAACAGGGCCCTGGCGCCTTCTTTTTTTTTTTTCTTTTTTTTTTTGCCTAAATTGCCAAGTGTGAAAACTGCTGAGAAGGGAAGACAACTAGATTTTTCTCTCTGTTTCTCTCCATCTCAACAGAGCTGATGTCCCTCCGGGCACAACTGTGGCCTAGACAGCTAGAGTGAGGGGTGAGACAGATGGAGGCAAAGGAGGGGGAGGTGGTGGGGGGTGGGTGGGATGGAGAGAAAAGTGGCGATGGAAATGGGAAAAGGTGACCATGGATCGCCCTGCAACAGCATACATCTCAGTCCCGTATCAGAAACAAGATCTCAGGCAATTAAAGTCGTCATAGCGCCCTGTGGGGACAGCGACGTGGCAATGACAGATTAGAGCGTGTTCACATGGAGCCTGCTCCAAGCGGTTTTATTCAGTCTGGAGACCTTTAGTTTGGTTCATTTGGACGTCAGAGTTTGATGATGTTCGACCTTGGGCGGCGGTAAATAACTGCACCCAGACGAGGTTAAGGATGTGAGAGCGTTTTATCAAACTGAAATCCTGCATAGGACCTGCTTATCAAAACTCAGCCCTTTGGAAAATCATTTCATTGATTGATCCATCAGTATCTAGGTAAAGAGCGCTACTCCAGCAGAATAAACAAGGCAGCCTAGATGTCCTTGTTCCTAGTCACGTCTGTCAGATCATTCTGGGATAGACAGGATATAAAATCCCTCCAGTTTCTTCAAGGTCTCCTCCACGGTGAAGGAATTACTGATCAGTGATCAGTTACCCACAGTAGTGGGCCAGTTGTCGCTCCACACTTGATTATTGCTTTTGTCACTGTTTTTCTCCTGAGTGTCACCAAGGACTTACTTATTGTAGGAACTGTTCTCACTTTAATAATCTAACATCTTGACCTCACCTTGTAAAGCATTTTCATTATTTAGAGCTTTACAAATAAAATGGAATTGAAACTG